>NC_138311.1:5805833-6457916 GCF_965601325.2 Salmo salar
GAATATAAACTCCCATAAACAATGTGGAGCTGCTGGACACTACAGGGAGACATCGGCTTGCTAACCAATTTATAATGAAACTAAATTAGCGTACCTTCAGGTGGTCTGACTGGGCCCCCTCACCCTTATATCTATAACAATTGCTCTTAGAAAATAACTGAATTGAGCTAAACAACGTAGTCAATACGTCCCTACTGGAACAGGGAAACCGGTCAGGTGCAGTCTTACCCACCTGTTGGACTATGACAGCGCTGTCATATCTAAAAATGTCATCCGTACTACCTATCATGGTGAACAGCTACTCGGGACGGCCCTATCAGTCCTAGGCGTTGGTGGCTATAGTAGTAATCCTGTCAATGAAAGACTCGGCATCCTGTGCTTTTTCGAACACCTTCTCTACCGTACCATGGGTAAGAATCAGCCGAGCAGGGAAGTGGTGCACACTAGCGCCCCCTACCAGTATCTTTGTTAATATGGCTTGTTAAAAAAAATGGACTCTGAAAACCATTTATTCAAAGACAAGTGGACAGAACAGTGTTTATTCCTTCTCCCTGCAACTAGCACAAAACCAATGTGCCTGATATGCAGTGAGTCCGTAGCTCTCGTGAAAAGTGCCAATGTTCATTATGACACCAGTCATTATCAAGGCTCAGGAAAAGACCCAGATGCAGGCAGTTTCGAAGTAACAAAAGTTTATTACAAAAATGGGGGGGGGGGGGGGCAAGCGACAGGTCAAGGGCAGGTAGAGGTCAGTAATCCAGAGCAGAGTCCGAAAGGTACAGGCAAGTTCAGGGTCAGGGTAGGCAGTAATCCAGGGTGGTGTGACAAGGTACAGAACGGCAGGCAGGCTTAGGGTCAGGGCAGACAGAATGGTCAAAACCGGGAAAACAGGAACTAGAGCAAGACAGGCGCATGGGAAAACCCGCTGGTAGGCTTGACAAAACAAAACAAATTGGCAACAGACAAAATGAGAACACAGGTATAAATACACTGGGGATAATGGGGAAGATGGGCGACACCTGGAGTGGGGTGGAGACAAGCACAAAGACAGGTGAAACAGATCAGGGTGTGACAGGCATAGTAAATTCGATCAGACATATCCCCTGAACAAGGAGGTGAGAACAAAGATTAACCAACTCAAATCCCAATATGAGATGTCCACCAAAGTCTTTGTTAATTCCCTGACAGCCCAACAACGCTCAATGGAGTGTTCACTGAGGATAACTTGGGGGTTTTGGGAAAACACAAAAAACTATTTTCAGACGCTGAGATGGTAAAATAATGCATGTGTGAAGTTGCTGACACCTTGCTTGAAGGTAAACAAAAATATGACTTCAGGGAAAGATCAAAACAGATCCCACAGCAATATTAGCTGTAGATTTAACTTCACAACTTGATGAGGCCATTCAGAATGCACCATGCATTTCATTTGCTGTGGATGAATCAATAGATAAGCTGGCCATTACCAGTGTTCTGAAGTTTGTCAGATGTTATAACGAAACAAAGAAAGAATTCTATGAGAAGCTGTTGGGCATAACAAATCTATAGGCATGGGGAGGGGATATCCATGAGGGATAGGGATGCTGACAAAAAAGGGAATAGATCTGAAGTTAGAGATCTCCATCACCATGTCATGACGTTGGCCTCTTTGGGTACAGGAAGGACCCCCTCCCCTTTGTACCATTCCCCAACCTACCTTCCCCCCAACCCAGGCCCTGTGTGAAAGGGTTGTAAAAACCCTAAGAGGAGAATCTCCTACCACATGTTTCATAGAGAGACAAAGGAAATTCTTCCAACTCATAGAATTGGAGAACCGAGCGACATGTGTGTTCTGGAGAAGGTATGGAAGATTGGTGAAGAATCCAGCTACGAACTGGTCCGCTTGGTCCAATTTTGTGATACTCAGAAGAGACAATATAGCCATATTACCATAAAACTGTTTATATAATAGCCTCAGCTTGAGACTTGCATCATAATGGTTGTATAGAATGTATTAATAAGGATAAAGCTTTTGTAATACATTGAGATGCTATGTACTGATGTAATGTGATAGAATTGTATTTCTGTAACCAAGTCTAACTCAGTCATAGGCACGCCCCCAGGGACACATACAGGACCAGGCGTCATTTGACAAGCCTGTTCAAGGGTCACTATAAAACCCACCCTGATTTACATTTCTCCAGACCAGGCCTCCACTCCATGGCCAACAGGTTTTACCATCCAATTCCTCTACTGAAAGTGAACTACACCACGTGGTTAACTTTTAGACTATCGAGACCGACAGAATAAGAACAAGTCTTTGATATTAATTATTAGTCTGCAGCTAAGTAAATTATATCATCAAACGCGAAGACCAACGAAACATCCATTCTATGACGACATTAATGAATGTCGCTCTGAAAGATCCATTCTAACCGAGAGAGAGAGAGAGAACGCGGACAAAACTCCCCAACAGAACAGAACTCTCCAACAAGAATCAGAACGACACATGAGCGTAAATATATATTGATTGCAATTGTTCCCGAATGAGCGAGCCTTCAATTGTCAATTGTTATAATTAATGAACTCTGTGTACCTTCTCAGCTGACCGTTTATGACCCATTGTCTAACAGACCAGCCATGCCTGTTAGCCATTAGGGCACATTACTATACCAATCCTTTGTGACGATAATTACTGTTTGTATGTTTTCTGTTAATTACTTAGTGTAGTAAATAAATGATTTTAAGACAATTGATGTATGGATGATTTTAGTAAAGACTGGGTTTGTGCAGATACAACAATTTACGACGTTTGGAATGAGACTGAACACGAGGTAAAATACACCATTTAAACCAGAAGATAATCGGCCTATATTATATAGGAAAGTTATATTAGGAAAATTATAACTTTGTAATCTGAATATTCTCCTTGGTGCCCCGATCTCCTAGTTAATTACAATTAAACGATTAATCAGTTTAATCGCGTGATAATAATTACAGGGAGTTAATTGATAAACATGTCTTCAGTTTAATGGTACCCCAAAGACACGACAACCACATATGGAGCTTCAGCCATGATAGGAAGAGGGAGGGGACTGGTTGCACGTTTGAAAGACGACCACCCTGACCTGACATCATATCATTGCATTATCCATCAATCTGTCCTGTGTGCCAGTCTGGGAAAATACTATTCTAATGACACTGATTCACTTTTTGAGAGCAACATCATCCCTACAACACCACCTGCTACGAGGCATTCTGACAGAGGCCAAAACCAGTTTTGATGACTTACTTTTAGGGATGTACCGATATAGACTTTTTGGCTGATACCGATATTTTCCATGCCAAAAAACACACACACACACACACACACACACACACACACACACACACACACACACACACACACACACACACACACACACACTGACCAAAAATGTATTTTGTTGGCATTTACGTATGTCCCCATTACCAGTTAAACATAATCAAAACCTATTTCTTTCACTTACTTGTTACGTTATTCATTTGTTCAGTCGTTTCATTCTCAATCAGGATTTCATCATACATGTCAAGCAGTGAAGTTTCAGCTCTGTCTGTTCGTGGCCTCTTCTGTCATAGGTCTTCTTTGTCGGTGCGCACTGTCAATGTGTCCGTTTCCATCTTATGTAAACCCTGTTTCTTGTCTGCGTCGAAGTAGCGGTCCTTGTACCTAGCATCGAGCATGGTGGTGACGCAGTAAAGAGGCTCAGAGAGAATGCCACCGAGTCGCTTGTTCACAGCCTCTAGTAGAGTACTTTTGCAAGTGTTTACCCCACGGTATGTGTCGGCAGTTTTGTTGAGCAGGCGTTTCAATGCCATGACAGAGGGTATCACGTCTGCTGCAGACACAGTTGATGAGCTTATTTCTCCAGTCAGTTGTTCGAATAGAGCTTGGAGTGTGTTCATGTTTACAAGTTTCAAACGTTCTCAAATGCTATTGAAATGGCAGCAGCGGTATGAGAACCAGCAAATTCTTGAGCATGCAATACGGCTTTCCTCAGTACGAAATCCTCGTCGACCCACTGTGCTGTCAGACTAAGCATGCTCATGGGGCTGACATCGCTGGTGCAAATGTCAGTCGCGAAGCTAATAGCAGTGACGCCATGTTTCTTGGCAAGTAGCTCATGGATGTGCATTTCAACAACGGTAGGGCAACATCTGAAAAATAACGCCTACTTGGTGGTGTGTACCGGGGCTCGAGGTGCTAAACCAGTCGGCGAAAGCCAACATCATCCACGACAGAGAACGGTTGATTGTCAAGGGCAATGAATTCCATTATCTTGGCGTTAATGGATTTCACCTTTGAGTTGTCTCGCTGAAATGTTCTTACTCTTTCAACTGACTGCTTGACTTGAAATTGTTTAGTTATTGGAAGTCAGCGCTTAGAATTTTTTTCTGCTTTTGTTCTAAGTAGTCATAAACATCTGGGGGATGATGCACTTTCAAATGACTAATTAGGTTTGTGGTATTGAAAGATTTCACTTTCTCCCCTCCTTGGAAAATAATAGCAGCACAAACGTTGCATATGGCCTTTGTTATCTTTTGAAACTTCAAAATTGATCCACACAGCAGACATTGTGGGCTAGGTTAGGAATGCTGTGTTGCACGCATAGCACAGCATTTTTCGTGGCGTCATTACGTCATCTACCTACGTTATATAGATATGCATAGGTAAGCTTTGACATCGGTTTTGCACATCGGCATTAAAATAGACATCGGGCCGATGCTGATGTTGGCATTTTTAGCTAATATTGTCCGATTCCGATATGCTTACCGATATATCACACATCCCTACTAACTATTGCACAATAATGTGAGATGGCTCAGCAAAGGCGCAGGGTTTTGGAACGCTTTTGGGCCATTCAGGAGGAAATCAAAGCTTTCTTATCAAAGCAAGAGAGTGACAAGGCAACTCAGTTTTCTGAGTTTTTGGAAGACGAGAAGATGGAAACAGGTGCATTTTGACAGACATTACATCACACCTTAATCAACTGGTCCCGTGTGGCTCAGTTGGTAGAGCATGGTGTTTGCAACGCCAGGGTTGTGGGTTTGATTCCAACAGGGGACCAGTACGGGAAAAAATGTATGAAACATATGCATTCACTACTGTAAGTCGCTCTGGATAAGAGCGTCTGCTAAATTACTCAAATGTAAATGTAACTGAATGATAAACTGCAGGAACGGGACAACACAGTGTGTGATATGATAACAGCAGTCCAGGCTTTCAAGAAGAAATTTGAGCTTTTCAAGATTGATCTCCAGGGTTGTTCTTCAACAATGTTGATGCAATTTGAAAGATGTTGTAATTATTTCAAATTTTTGGGACATTTTTATATAACGTTTCCTAAATCATAGATGACTATGTTTGTTATTACGCTGTACCACAGCGCCGATAAAGGACGATATCTATCCGGACCTTTGCCACCTAGGAAATTTGTGTCGCTGGACCTTCGCAAATAGTAGTTCAGTACCCCTGGGCTAGATATTGTTCTAAATGTAATCTCTGTGCCTTTACACATGTATGCATGTTCAACTATTCTACCCTAATGTTGATGTTACAATAGTACAGTTCAACTGTAGTTCAAACTGTACAATAGAGTATCATTTATTTTTTGGTCTTATAGACAATACTGTGTGGTGCCTGGGCTTCTTTCTGGAATGGATTCTATGCTGAACAAAAATATAAGCGCAACATGCAACAATTTGAATGATTTTACTGAGTTACAGTTTATATAAGTAAATCAGTCAATTTAAATGAATTCATTAGGCCCTAATCTAGGGGTGTCACATGACTGGGCAAGGGCACAGCCACTTGGGCGCCAGGCCCAGCCAATCAGAATAAGTTTTTCCCCACAAAATTGCTTTATTACCGACAGAAATACTCAGTTTCATCAGCTGTCCGGGTGGCTGGTCTCAGACGATCCCGCAGGTAAAGAAGCCGGATGTGGAGGTCCTGTGATGGCGTAGTTACATGTGGTTTGCGGTTGTGAAGCCAGTTGGACATACTGCCAAAGTCTCTAAAATGACCTAGGAGGTGACGTATGGTAGAGAAATTAACATTCAATCCTCTGGCAACAGCTCTGGTGGACATTCCTGCAGTCAGCATGCCAATTGCATGCTCCCTTAAAACTTGAGACATCTGTGGCATTGTGTTGTGTGTGTTGAGTGTACCTGTGTAATGATCATACTGTTTAATCAGCTTCTTGATATGCCATACCTGTCAGGTGGATGGATTATCTTGGCAAATGAGAAATGCTCACTAACAGGGATGTAAACAAATTTGTGCAAAAAAATGGAGAGAAATAAGTTTTTTGTGTATGGAAAATTCCTGAGCTCTTTTATTTCAGTTCATGAAACATGAGACCAATACTTTACATGTTGCGTTTATATTTTTGTTCAATATAGATGGAGGGAAACAGAATTCCTTTGCCTGTGTGTCATTATAGCTCAGCCGCAAAGTTGTAGGCCACACAAGCTCACGTAACGGGACCACTGTCTGTCCTCGGTTGCAACACTCATTACTGAGGTCCAAACTGGCTCTGGAAGCAATGTCAGCACAAGAACCGTTCATCTGGAGCTTGATGAAATGGGTTTCCATGGCTGAGCAGCCGCACACAATCCTAAGATCACCATGCGCAATGCCAAGCGTCGGCTGGAGTGGTGTAAAGCTCACCGCCATTGGACTCTGGAGCAGTGGAAACGCATTCTCTGGAGTGATGAATCATGCTTCATCATCTGGAAGTCCGACGGACAAATCTGGGTTTGGTGGATGCCAGGAGAACACTACCTGCCCCAATCATAGTGCCAACTGTAAAGTTTGGTGGAGGAGGAATAATGGTCTGGAGCTGCTTTTTATGGTTCGGGCTAGGCCCCATAGTTCCAGTAAAGCGAAATCTTAACACTACAGCATACATTCTAAACGATTCTGTGCTTCCAACTTTGTGGCAACAATTTGGGGAAGGCCCTTTCCTGTTTAAGCATGCAAAAAGCACGGTCCATACAGAAAAGGTTTTGTCTAGATCAGTGGGAAAGAACTTGACTTGCCTGCACAGAGCCCTGACCTCAACCCCATCGAACACCTTGGGATGAATTGGAACGCTGACTGCAAGCCAGGCCTAATCTCCCAACATCAGTTCCCAACCTCACTAATGCTCTTGTGGCTGAATGGAAGAAAGTCCCAACAGCAATGTTCCAACATCAAGTGGAAAGCCTTCCCATAAGAGTGGAGGCTGTTATAGCAGCTAAGGGGGTGGACCAACTCCATACTAATGCCCATGATTTTGGAATGAAAAGTATGTGGAGCAGGTGTCCACATACTTTTGGCCATATGTATGTCTGATGCTACGGAGCCCTGTACAGCTTATATTTAATATATTCTGTGAATTAATAAAGTTGGAAAACTTTTGAAGAGTACCATGGCATAAGTAATTGATTGACATGGTGTATCCAGAAGATATCCAGCTAGCTATATGATTTAGATGATGGCTTTCAGAGCTCATTACAGGACTGTACCATTAGCTAGCTAGATAACTTGCCTAGACCAACTAGGCTAGCTAATGTTACGTTACCTCCAATGAAAAATCTTATTGTGTCGCATCACTTCTCAGCTGTTGTCGAAATGGATGCCCCATCAGTTCAGCCTGAAAATCCCTCTAATTATCATTTGTCAGCTTAAGCATCATTCTTGATAGCTGCAAGCCACTGACAGCATCGGAGTAAATCTCTGGTAGGAAGAACGGTGAAAGAAAATCTAATTTTCACGCTTGTTCATAATTATCACAGCCAGACACAGAATACTGCACGGGCATGATGACAAACTTTTGTGAAAAACAAACATAACTTATTTTATTTGCCTAAATTCTGAGAACTGTGTGTTGGTCGTTCAAAGTAAACTACCTAGCTGGGCAGTATCAGCATTCGCTATGAACGCCGGACTGTGTGGGTCACTATGAGCAGCCGAATACACAGCAAGTCGAAACTGCCTGACTTCTACCAGTGAAATGAAAATGCACTTGTTCTAGCTTGTAGTTAGGATAATTTTTATGTTTATGACAAAAAAGTAATGTTAATATAGTGATAACTATATGCTATGGCAGGGCCAGGGTGAAATTTCCCTTTAATAAAAAGGTGGGCCTATGGCATACCCTCCCATACCGCCCTTTTAACACAGAGGTAGGCTATTGAAAGACTGGGTGGAGGAATTGACCGACAAAGCTACGGATATAGCAGCCTATTGCCTAATTTCGTCTGTCAAACAAGTAGGCCTACCTCTTTCTTTATTAAATTGGAAGAAAAAGGCTCCAACACAAAGCCCTCTTGTTGATAGTAAAGTGTAATTAAAATGAAGACTGTTAAAAGGAATTATGCCTACACGAATTTGCCTACTTTCAGCACCATGAGCTGTCCATTTCCAATTGATTGTGCTGCGGCTGCTGACTCAAGTTTCAGCACCACAATGTAAATTACTTGAATCTGGCTTATTGTGAGGTCAATAATTCTGATAAATACATAATGGGCAAGAAACATATTGTTTTTAAATAAAATCCATTATAGTAGTAGCAAGCAAAAAAAAATGTCATCTTCGCGCTCTCCTTCTCAAACTGAACCCAACATAGTGCATTTTTAGAACTAGGCCTAATCTAAAATTATTTTCAGAAGAAGCTTTTCACTCTCCTGAACTACAACCATAGGCCTACACAGCACAGCCATTGGTTAGGCAGCACACACACACATTTTTGATCAGCAAGAGCAAAAATGAACATTATGTCCTGAATATAAAGTATTATGTTTGTGGGAAATCACTGAGTACCACTTCAGTGATACCGCTTAAATCTATGGCAAGACTTAAATGGCTATCTAGCAATGATCAACAGCCAACTTGACAGAGCTTGAAGAATTAAAAAAATCCAGGTGTGCAAAACGCTAAGAGACTCAGCTGTAATCGCTGCCAAAAGGGATTCTAACATGTATTGATTCAGGGGTGTGAATACTTATGTATATGAGATTTCTGTATTTAATTTTCAATAAATTAGCAAAAATTTCTAAAAACATGTTTTCACTTTTTCATTATGGGGTATTGTGTGTAGTAAATATATTTAATCTATTTTGTATTTAGACTGTTACACAACATTTGGAATAAGTCAAGGGGTATGAATACTTTCTGAAGGCACCGTTAATCCCTGTCATTTGGTTAGGTTCATTTCTGTATTTATTACAGTCATTTAGCATTCTTATCTCGGACTGAAACGTTTTTTTGCAGAGTTCAAACTGTTACACTTGTGAGAAACAAGTTTTGGTTTATTTCATGACCATTATGAGTTTTGACAATTTTTTTCATTGTCATTTGTTTGGAGATCACCATGTGAGCAATCAGCATGTGTTTCTTTGTCCTGATAATGTTGAGGGAGCATGCATACACGCCTGAGCACACATGAAAGTAGGCCTACCTGGCTTTAGGAAAGTGCCTATTTGAGGATGTCTGATTTCCAGTGGCAACCCGTCATATCAGTTTGCAAACAATGTAAAACACACATATATATATATACACACAGTGGCTTGCGGAAGTATTCACCCCCCTTGGCATTTTTCCTATTTTGTTGCCTTACAACCTGGAATTATACTAGATTTTTGGGGGGGGGTTGTATCATTTGATTTACACAACATGCCTACCACTTTGAAAATGCAAAATATTTTTTCTTGTGAAGCAAACAAGAAATAAGACAAAAAAACAACTTGAGCGTGCATAACTATTCACACCCCCAAAGTCAATACTTTGTAGAGCCACCTTTTGCAGCAATTACAGCTGCAAGTCTCTTGGGGTATGTCTCTATAAGCTTGGCACATATAACCACTGGGACTTTTGCCCATCAAGTTGGATGGCTTCCGCTGGTGTACAACAATCTTTAAGTCATACCACAGATTCTCAATTGGATTGAGGTCTGGGCATTGACTAGGCCATTCCAAGACATTTAAATGTTTCCCCTTAAACCACTCAAGTGTTGCAACTGTTCTGCCTGCAGCTATGGAACCCTGACCTGTTCACCGGACGTGCTACCTGTCCCAGACCTGTTGGCCCAGACCTGCTGGAACCCTGACCTATTCACCGGACGTGCTACCTGTCCCAGACCTGCTGTTTTCAACTCTCTAGAGACAGCAGGAGCGGTAGAGATACTCTCAAAGATCGGCTATGAAAAAGCCAACTGACACTTACTCTTGTGTTACTGACTTGTTGCACCCTCGACAACTACTATGATTATTATTATTTGACAATGCTGGTCATTTATGAACATTTGAACATCTAGGCCATGTGCTGTTATAATCTCCACCCGGCACAGCCAGAAGAGGACTGGCCACCCCTCATAGCCTGGTTCCTCTCTAGGTTTCTTCCTAGGTTTTGGCCTTTCTAGGGAGTTTTTCCTAGCCACCGTGCTTCTACACCTGCATTGCTTGCTGTTTGGGGTTTTAGGCTGGGTTTCTGTACAGCACTTTGAGATATCAGCTGATGTAAGAAGGGCTATATAAATAAATTTGATTTGATTTGATTTACTTTAGCAGTATGCTTAGGGTCATTGTCCTGCTGGAAGGTGAACATCCGTCACAGTCTCAAATTTAGCGCCATCCATCACTCCTTCAATTCTGACAAGTTTCCAAGTCCCTGCCAATGAAAAAAATCCCCACAGCATGATGCTGCCACCACCATGCTTCACTGTGGGGATTGGGTTCTCAGGGTGATGAGATGTGTTGCGTTTGCGCCAGACATAGCGTTTTCCTTGATGGTCAAAATGCTACATTTTAGTCTCATCTGACCTGAGTACTGTACCTTCTTCCACATGTTTGGGGAGTCTCCCACATGCCTTTTGGCGAACACCAAACGTGTTTGCTTATTTTTTTCTTTAAGCAATGTTTTTTTTTCTGGCCACTCGTAAAGCAGGTTTGTTGTGGTGCCATATTCTTTCCATTTTTTAATAATGGATTTAATGGTGCTCAGTGGGATGTTCAAAGTTTCAGATATTTTTTATAACCCAACCCTGATCTGTACTTCTCCACAACTTTGTCCCTGACATGTTTGGAGAGCTCATTGGTCTTCATGGTGCCGCTTGCTTGGTGGTGCCCCTTGCTTAGTGGTGTTGCGGACTCTGGGGCCATTCAGAATCATGTGACAGATCATGTGACACTTAGATTGCACACAGGAGGACTTTATTTAACTAATTATGTGACTTTTGAAGGTAATTGGTTGCACCAGATCTTATTTAGGGGCTGCAAGCAAAGAGGGAGAACACATATGCATGCACCACTTTTCCGTTTAGATTTAAAAAAAATAATTTAAACAAGTAATTATTTTCATTTCACTAATTTTGACTATTTTGTGTATTTCCATTACATGAAATCCAAATAAAAATCTATTTAAATTACAGTTTGTAATGCAACAAAATAGGAAAAACACCAAGGGGGATGAATACTTTTGCAAGGCACTGTATTATTGAGTTAATTAAGCCGCATACAAACATGGTCTCTTTTTTTTTGTTTTCTTGAGTAAGGCAGCTCCAAAATGCAGGTGTTTCAGCCTAGCTCAGTGCTTTCTGTGGTGGTGGGGCAAGCCAGCAGAAAATACATTGCGTTGCACCGTATTAGTGTTCTGTCAGTCATGGGGACACTTCGTCACCGCCAAGTCTAAGGGTAGAGCTAGAGAATCCAAGTCCCTTGGGTGCTGCCATTGACTTACATTAGAAGTGCCCATCGAAGAAGGCTCAAGGTCATTGGGCACAGATAAAATTATGTCAAATCACATATCTACAGTAACTTTGATTGGACTCATGTGAACATATTTTCAAAATCTTAGCTAGCAGTCATCATTATGAATCAAGTCGACAATCTATTGTCAAATCCTTATTAATCTTTGTCATATGAAGACAAATTATAGATAAAGCGAATTGGTGCTCATTGGCCATTGGACATAAACATTACACAACAAGTTGTAAATCGCAAATACAAGAATGAGTGGTTTGGAAGGAATCAGTGGCTAACTGCAAGCATTGCAAAGCAATCATTAGCCTGCTATTTAGTGGTGTGGCTATGTGGTCCCAAGTATAAGATAAAGGACCTGTTTTCCTAGTTGAAAATTATAACCACTCAACATTGGCCATGATGTCAATGAAGTGCTCAAAACAACTTAATTCTTAACTGCAAAATCGGATTTTAGTGAATTCAAGACAACTGGGAACTCAGGAAAAACGAGCAACAACTGGGAAAATACATTTTGAGCTTTCATTCAACAAGCCACATCCTGACTGATGGCAGCCCATTCTTCCATAATCAATGCTTGGAGTTTGTCAGAATTTGTGGGTTTTTGTTTGTCCACCCGCCTCTTGAGGATTGACCACAAGTTCTCAATGGGAACTACAAAACAAAATATCGATGTTTTGTTCCACACGCCACTTAGTTATCATGTTTGCCTTATGGCAAGGTGCTCCATCATGCTGGAAAAGGCATTGTTCGTCACCAAACTGTTCCTGGATGGTTGGGAGAAGTTGCTCTCGGAGGATGTGTTGGTACCATTCTTTATTCATGGCTGTGTTCTTAGGCAAAATTGTGAGTAAGCCCACTCCCTTGGCTGAGAAGCAACCCCACACATGAATGGTCTCAGGATGCTTTACTGTTGGCATGACACAGGACTGATGGTAGCGCTCACCTTGTCTTCTCCGGACAAGCTTTTTTCCGGATGCCCCAAACAATCGGAAAGGGGATTCATCAGAGAAAATGACTTTACCCCAGTCCTCAACAGTCCAATCCCTGTACCTTTTGCAGAATATCAGTCTGTCCCTGATGTTTTTCCTGGAGAGAAGTGGCTTCTTTGCAGCCCTTCTTGACACCAGGCCATCCGCCAAAAGTCTTCGCCTCACGTGCGTGCAGATGCACTCACACCTGCCTGCTGCCATTCCTGAGCAAGCTCTGTACTGGTGGTGCCCCGATCCCGCAGCTGAATCAACTTTAGGAGACGGTCCTGGAGCTGGCTGGACTTTCTTGGGCGCCCTGAAGCCTTCTTCACAACAATTGAACTGTTCTCCTTGAAGGTCTTGATGATCCGATAAATGGTTGATTTATGTGCAATCTTACTGGCAGCAATATCCTTGCCTGTGAAGCCCTTTTTGTGCAAAGCAATGATGACGGCACGTGTTTCCTTGCAGGTAACCATGGTTGACAGAGGAAGAACAATCATTCCAAGCACCACCCTCCTTTTGAAGCTTCCAGTCTGTTATTCAAACTCAATCAGCATGACAGAGTGATCTCCAATCTTGTCCTCGTCAACACTCACACCTGTGTTAACGAGAGAATCACTGACATGATGTCAGCTAGTCCTTTTGTGGCAGGGCTGAAATGCAGTGGAAATGTTTTTGGGGGAATTCAGTTCATTTGCATGGCAAAGAGGGACTTTGCAATTAATTGCAATTCATCTGATCACTCTTCATAACATTCTGGAGTATATGCAAATTGCCATCATACAAACTGAGGCAGCAGACTTTGTGAAAATTAATATTTGTGTCATTCTCAAAACTTTTGGCCACTACTGTATGTTGTGTAGTAAGCTGTAAGTAGCCCATGTGCCTCACCCTAATAATTTAGTCTATTTTCACCTCTTAATTTCACCTACTGTTCTGATATTGTGGTGCACATGTAGCCTTTAAACTGTTTTGAGATATGTAATCCTTGACTATTGTAAGAGCTTTCATTGTCTGCTTATATGCCCCCTTTATTTTCCCTACGGTTATGAATTGGTGTACAGCGAGAACACTGTAAGAACAGCCCATGTTCTGAATTATGTCTCTGTGCTGAACAAATATTTATATTGACTACGTCCGTCCTAGCTCGCTCATTAACGTCTTAATCAAAATTACGAATGACCTCTTATCCGCTTGTCGTCCCATTTTGCCATAGTTTGTCCCCTCAATTTTCAGTAGAAACCACATTTGCTTAATCAAGTCAGCCATATCAGCTATGTTTTTTTAAAAGGCAGTAAATAAGGCTGAATTAACTATTTTGCTGCCAGACAAGGCTCCGCTGATAGCCAGGTGCCAGTGAACGAAGTAGTACACAGCGTTGTACGAGATCTTCAGTTTCTTGACAATTTCTCACATGGAATCATTTCTCTGAACAAGAATAGACTGCCGAGTTTCAAAAGAAAGTCCTTTGTTTCTGGCCATTTTGAGCCTGTAATCGGATGCTGATGCTCCAGATACTCAACTAGTCTAAAGAAGGCCAGTATATTAGTGTCTAGTTTGAGTCCTCAACTGGCAGCTTCATTAAATAGTACCCGCAAAACACCAGTCTCAATGTCAACAGTGAAGAGGCGACTCCGGGGTGCTGGTGTCGTGTCTTTGACCATCATTAAACCTGAAGACAGGTTTATCAAATAACTCTCTGTAATTATTATTACGGGATTAACTGATTAATCGTGTAACTGTAATTAACTAGGAGGTCGGGGCACCAAGGAAAATATTCAGATTACACAGTTATAATTTTCCTAATATAACTGGCCGATATTATAATATCTGATCGATTATCTTCTGATTTAATTATGTATTTTATCTCGTCTCATTCCAAATGTCGTAAATTGTTGTTTATCTGCACGAACCCAGTCTTCACTAAGTCATCCATACATCAATTGTCTTAAAATCATTTATTTACTAAACTAAGTAATTCACAGAAAGCATACAAAACAGTAGGTATCGTTACAAAGAAATGGTAGAGGAATGTGCCCTAGTGGGCTAAACCGGCATGGCGGCTTGTTAAACAAAAGAGTAGTGGGGGTCAGCTGAGAAGACACTACAGAGTTGATAAATATTAACAATTCATATGCTAATCCTTTGCACATGAACGCTCACTCATTCGGGAACAATTGCAATCAATATATATATTTACGCTCAGTGTGTCGTCGGGCTGTTTGTTGGAAAGGTCGTTCTGTTGGAGAGTTCTCTCTCTCTCTCTCTCTCTCTCTCTCCCTCGGTTAGAATGGATCTTTCAAAGCGACATTTGTTCATGTCGTTATAGAATGGATGTTTCGTCGGTCTTCGCGTTCAATGATACCGAATTCCTAGCTGCAGACTAGTAATTAATATCAAAGACTTGTTAGTATTCTGTCGGTAGCGATAGTCTAAAAAGTTAACCACGTGGTATGGTTCAAGTTCAGTAGAGGGATGCATGGTCAAACCTATTGGCCAACTCGTAATGGAGTGGAGGCCTGGTCTAAAGAAAGAAACCCTGGGTGGGGGTTCATATACTGAACGTAGAAAAGGCTGTCACATGACGCCTTGTCCTGTCTGTGTCCCTGGGGGCATGCCGGTGACTTGGTAACGTCATGACACTGGCCTTCTAGGCAGAGTTCCTCTGTCCCGTTTCAGTGTTATTTTGCCCATCTTAATCTTTTCTTTTTATTGGCCAGTCTCAGATGGCTTTATCTTTGCAACTCTGCCTAGAAGGCGAGCATCCTGGAGTCACCTCTTCACTGTTGACGTTGAGACTGGTGTTTTCCGGGTACTTTTTAATAAAGCTGCCAGTTGAGGACTTGTGAGGAGTCTGTTTCTCAAACTAGACACTCTAATGTACTTGTCGTCTTGCTCCGTTGTGCACTGGGGCCTCCCACTCTTTCTATTCTGGTTAGAGCCAGTTTGCGTTGTTCTGTGAAGGAAGAAGTATTCAGCATTGTACAAGATCTTCAGTTTCTTGGCAATTTCTCGCATGGAATAGCCTTCATTTCTCAGAACAAAAATAGACTGACGAGTTTCAGAAGAAAGTTCTTTGTTTCTGGCCATTTTGAGCATGTAATTGAACCCACAAGTGCTGATGCTCCAGATACTCAACTAGTCTAAAGAAGGGCAGTTTTATTGCTTTTTTAATCAGACCAACAGTTTTCAGCTGTGCTAACATAATTGCAAAAGGGTTTTCTAATGATCAATTAGCCCTTTAAAATGAATAACTTGGATTAGCTAACACAACGTGCCATTGGAACACAGGAGTGATGGTTGCTGATAATGGGCCTCTGTATGCCATGTAGATATTCCATAAAAAATCTGCCGTTTCCAGCTATAGTAGTCATTTACAACATTAACAATGTCTACACTGTATTTCTGATCAATTTGATGTTATTTTAATGGACAAAAAAAAAGTGTTTTTCTTTCAAAAACAAGGACATTTTTAAGTGACCCCAAACTTTTGAACGGTAGTGTATATAAATATATTTTGGTGGGGTGGCTTGCATGTTATTTGGCATTAATACGTGTCACATATCAGTTTGCAAACAATGTAAAAAAAATAATAATAAAAAAAATATATATATATATATATATATATATATATATAATTTAGTAAATAAAGCCGCATACAACCATGGTCTCTTTTGTTTTCTTGAGTAAGGAAGCTCCAAAGTGCAGTGTTTCAGCCTAGCTCAGTGCTTCTGTGGTGGTGGAGCAGGCCAGCAGAAAGTAGGAAGCGTTGCGCCATGACTGGCTCAGTATTCTGTTACTCATGGGGACATTGCGCAATCGCCTAGCTTCAGTCCTTAAGTAAGGGTAGACATCCCAAATTTCAGCTCTTTGGGTCCTATCATGGAGTTATATTACAAGTGCCCTTCCAAGAAGGCTGATCATGGGGCTCCTGAGTGGCGCAGTAGTCTAAGGCACTGCATCTCAGTGCTTGAGGCGTCACTATGGACACCCTGGTTCAAATCCAGGCTGTATCATACCTGGCCGGTTTGGGAGTCCCATAGGGCGCGCACAATTGGCCCAGCCTCGTCTGGGTTTGGCCGGTGTAAGCTGTCATTGTAGATAAGAATTTGTTCTTAACTGACTTGCTTGGTTCAATGAAATAAAAGCCTACATCTTACTTTCACAATCTTAGCTATCATTGTGAATCAAGTCCACTGCCAAATCCTTTTTAATCCTTGTCATATGAAGAGAAAATATAGATAAAACATTGGTGGCCATTGGACAAACATTACACAACAAGTTGGAAATCGCAAATTCAACAATGAGTTGTTTGGAAGGAATCGGTGACTGTGGCTAACTGCAAGCATTGCAACTGGGAAGTCAGACTGAGAAAATATGTTTTGAACGGTCATCCAACTCGGAATTGTAAATCTTTTTCTTTGACAAAATTCGCCAACAAAGGCACACAACAAGTCCAAAAATGTCTTATATGCTGCTGCATAAATGATGTAATATGCCAGGGAGATATGGTCAGCCATATCAGCAATGTTTTTTTTAAAAGGCACTAAATGAGGCTGAATGAACTGTTTTACTGCCAGACAAGGCTCCGTTGATAGCTATTGTGAATTTTCCAATACATATGGGGCAATTATTTATTTCAGAAGGAGCCAGCTAAACTAGTGCACTCTATATGTGCTCTGGGTCCTAGGACCATGCCTCAGGACTACCTGGTATGATGACTCCTTGCTGTCCCCAGTCCACCTGGCCGTGCTGCTGCTCCAGTTTCAACTGTTCTGCCTATGGAACCCTGACCTGTTCACCGGACGTGCTTGTTGCACCCTCGACGACTACTATGATTATTATTATTTGACCATGCTGGTCATTTATGAACATTTTAACATCTTGACCATGTTCTGTTATAATATCCACCCTGCACAGCCAGAAGAGGACTGGCCACCCCTCATAGCCTGGTTCCTCTCTAGGTTTCTTCCTAGGTTTTTGGCCTTTCTAGGGAGTTTTTCCTAGGGAGTTTTTCCTAGCCACCGTGCTTCTTTCACATGCATTGCTTGCTGTTTGGGGTTTTAGGCTGGGTTTCTGTACAGCACTTTGAGATATCAGCTGATGTACGAAGGGCTATATAAATAAATTTGATTTGATTTGGGTCATTAGACACCATTAGACATGAACCTGTCTGGGGTGTGGACACGACTGGTTATTCCTGTAACTGTGTTATGGGCAACTATGTACTGTTGCTTTGGTTACATGTCTTGGGTCTTTTCCAGAACATGGGTGTCCCTTTCAGAGGAGTTAGCAGGATGACATGTATGGTTATTTCTGTAAAGTGCCAAGGACTGTTACTATGGTCCTACGTGCATGAACCTGGCTTAAGGCGAGTACAGGTCTATTTTTTAACTACACTGCTCAAAAAAATAAAGGGAACACTTAAACAACACAATGTAACTCCAAGTCAATCACACTTCTGTGAAATCAAAATGTCCACTTAGGAAGCAACACTGATTGACAATACATTTTGCATGCTGTTGTGCAAATGGAGTAGACAACAGGTGGAAATTATAGGCAATTAGCAAGACACCCCCAATAAAGGAGTGGTTCTACAGGTTGGGACCACAGACCACTTCTCAGTTCCTATGCTTCCTGGCTGATGTTTTGGTCACTTTTGAATGCTGGCGGTGCTTTCACTCTAGTGGTAGCATGAGACGGAGTCTACAACCCACACAAGTGGCTCGGGTAGTGCAGCATCCTGAGCTGTGGCAAGAAGGTTTGCTGTGTCTGTCAGCGTAGTGTCCAGAGCATGGAGGCGCTACCAGGAGACAGGCCAGTACATCAGGAGATGTGGAGGAGGCCGTAGGAGGGCAACAACCCAGCAGCAGGACCGCTACCTCCGCCTTTGTGCAAGGAGGAGCAGGAGGAGCACTGCCAGAGCCCTGCAAAATGACCTCCAGCAGGCCACAAATGTGCATGTGTCTGCTCAAACGGTCAGAAACAGACTCCATGAGGGTGGTATGAGGGCCCGACGTCCACAGGTGGGGGTTGTGCTTACAGCCCAACACCGTGCAGGACGTTTGGCATTTGCCAGAGAACACCAAGATTGGCAAATTCGCCACTGGCGCCCTGTGCTCTTCACAGATGAAAGCAGGTTCACACTGAGCACGTGACAGACGTGACAGAGTCTGGAGACGCCGTGGAGAATGTTCTGCTGCCTGCAACATTCTCCAGCATGACCGGTTTGGCGGTGGGTCAGTCATGGTGTGGGGTGGCATTTCTTTGGGGGGCCGCACAGCCCTCCCTGTGCTCGCCAGAGGTAGCCTGACTGCCATTAGGAACCGAGATGAGATCCTCAGACCCCTTGTGAGACCATATGCTGGTGCGGTTGGCCCTGGGTTCCTCCTAATGCAAGACAATGCTAGACCTCATGTGGCTGGAGTGTGTCAGCAGTTCCTGCAAGAGGAAGGCATTGATGCTATGGACTGGCCCGCCCGTTCCCCAGACCTGAATCCCATTGAGCACATCTGGGACATCATGTCTCGCTCCATCCACCAACGCCACATTGCACCACAGACTGTCCAGGAGTTGGCGGATGCTTTAGTCCAGGTCTGAGAGGAGATCCCTCAGGAGACCATCCGCTACCTCATCAGGAGCATGCCCAGGCGTTGTAGGGAGGCCATACAGGGACGTGGATGCCACACACACTACTGAGCCTCATTTTGACTTGTTTTAATAAGGACATTACATCAAAGTTGGATCAGCCTGTAATGTGGTTTTCCACTTTAATTTTGAGTGTGACTCCAAATCCAGACCTCCATGGGTTGATAAATTGGATTTCCATTGATTATTTTTGTGTGATTTTGTTGTCAGCACATTCAACTATGTAAAGAAAAAAGTATTTAATAAGATTATTTCTTTCAATCAGATCTAGGATGTGTTGTTTAAGTGTTCCCTTTATTTTTTTGAGCAGTGTATAAAACGTGTGTAAAACGTGTGTTCCAAGACTGGAAGGGAGTTGCTTCATGAATCCGCTTGGATTTTGTTATTGTAATAAAAGTCTATTTGAACGTACATGCTCCGGTATTTGTGAAATATGATTGACTGAATATTTCCATGACATAGCCAGGTGTAGCAGTGGTAAGGATTCACTCCATTGTGCTGGAAAGAAAGCTCTGCTGTTGGGACAGCTTTATGTAGGCTCTAACCTAGAGGTCGGCCGATTATGATTTTTCAACGCTGATACGATTATTGGCGGGCCAAACAAGCCAATACCGATTAATCGTCCGATTTTTTTTAATTTATTTTTTATTTGTAATAATGACAATTACAACAATACTGAATGAACACTTATTTTAACTTAATATAATACATAAATAAAATCAATTTAGCCTCAAAAAAATTATGAAACAAGTTCAATTTGATTTAAATAATGCAAAAACTAAGTGTTGGAGAAGAAAGTAAAAGTGCAATATGTGCCATTGTAACGGCTGTCGGGAGAGAGAGTTGACAAAGGCGTAGCGGAGTTAGTGTTCATCATGATATTAATTTAATAAAGAACACTACACAAAACAAAACGAGAAAACTGACAGCCAAACAGTCCTGTCAGGTGCAAAACACTCAACAGAAACAATTACCCACAAAACCCAAAGGAAAAACATGCTCCTTATGTGTGACTCCCAATCAGCAACAACGAACTTCAGCTGTGCCTGATTGGGAGCCACACACGGCCCAAAACAAAGAAATACAAAAAACCTAGAAAACGAACATAGAATGCCCACCCAATGTAACACCCTGGCCTAACCAAAATAAAGAACAAAAAACCCCTCTCTACCCCCCCCCTCCAGTACCCCCCCCCCCCCCCCCCCCCCCAAGGTGCGGACTCCGGCCGCAAAACCTGACACTGAAGGGGAGGGTCCGGGTGGGCCTTCTTACGGCGGTGGCTCAGGTGCGGGACGTGGCCTCTGCTCCACCCTCGGCGTCGCCCTCTTAGGTGGCGCACCTGGCCGCGCCGAAGGTCTGGTGGGCGACCCTGACTGCGCCCGGCTGGCGGGCGGTGATAGCTGTGCCCGGCTGGCGGGCGGCGATGGCTGCGCCCGGCTGGCGGGCGACCCTGGTTGCGCCCGGCTGGCGGGCGGTGATGGTTGCGCCCGGCTGGCGGGTGACCCTGGTTGCGCCCGGCTGGCGGGCGGTGATGGCTGCGCCCGGCTGGCGGGCGGCGAAGACTGCGCCCGGGTGGCGGGCGGCGATGGCTGCGCCTGGCTGGCGGGCGACCCTGGTTGTGCCCGGCTGGCGGGCGTCCCTGGCGGCTCCGGCGGCACTGACCCAGGATTCACCAGGCTGAGGAGACATGTAAGAGGCCTGGCCCTAGGCGCAGGCACAGGACTCACCGGGCTAGCGGGTGGCTCTGACTGCTCCGGACAGGCGGGCGGCTCTGGCGGCTCCGGACAGGCGGGCGGCTCTGGCGGCTCCGGACAGGCGGGCGGCTCTGGCGGCTCCGGACAGGCGGGCGGCTCTGGCGGCTCCGGACTGGCGGGCGGCTCTGGCGGCTCCGGAATGGCGGGCGGCTCTGGCGGCTCCGGACTGGCGGGCGGCTCTGGCGGCTCCGGACTGGCGGGCAGCTCTGGCGGCTCTGGACTGGCGAGACCCACTGGAGGCCTTGTCCTAGGAGGCGGCACAGGACAGACCAGGATAGGGAGACTCACTGGAGGCCTGGTCCGAGGAGGAGGCACAGGCTTAACCAGGATGGGGAGACCCACTGGAGGCCTAGTCCTGGGAGGTGGCACAGGACGGACCAGGATGGGGAGACCCACTGGAGGCCTGGTCCGAGGAGGAGGCACAGGCTTAACCAGGATGGGGAGACCCACTGGAGGCCTAGTCCTGGGAGGTGGCACAGGACGGACCAGGCTGGAGAGATCCACTGGAGGCCTGGTCTGAGGAGGAGGCACAGGATAAACCGGG
Source organism: Salmo salar (assembly GCF_965601325.2). Taxonomy (NCBI): domain Eukaryota; kingdom Metazoa; phylum Chordata; class Actinopteri; order Salmoniformes; family Salmonidae; genus Salmo; species Salmo salar. Next base: position 5,827,514 of record NC_138311.1, read on the forward strand.
CTGTGGGGGAGCACTGGAGTTCTAGACTTGACGCTCTTTACCCATACTCCAGGTTGAATGCCCACTTTGGCCCGGCACGGGCGGAGAGCAGGCATTGGGCGAACTGGACCCTCCCAGCGCCCTGGAGACACAGTGAGCAGAGCCGGTGCAGGATACCCTGGCCCGAAAAGGCGCACTGGAGACCAGACGCGCTGAGCTGGCACAACCCGTCCTGGCTCGATGCCTGCCCTCGCATGGCACTTGCGGGGGGCTGGCCTATAGCGCACCGGGCTATGCACGCGTACTGGGGACACCGTGCGCTTTACCGCATAACACGGTGTCTGACCAGTACTGCGCTGCCTCCTGTAAGCACGGGGAGTTGGCTCAGGTCTACCGCCTGACTCCGCCAATCTCCCCATGTGCCCCCCAAAAGGCTGCCTCTCGTGTCTGCTGTGCTCCCTTTCCTCACACCAGCGCCTCTCAGCTATCGCCTCCTCGATCTCCCACTGCAGGTGGCGATACTCCCCAGCTTGAGCCCATGGTCCACCTTCGTCCAGTAATTCCTCCCATCTCCAGGAATCCTGAACGATCCTCTCCATTTTCTCCAAAGTCCATGAGTCCATACTATTCTTCTCCTGGTGCCTCTCCTTCCTCCGCTGCTTGGTCTTCTTGTGGTGGGTAATTCTGTAACGGCTGTCGTGAGAGAGAGTAGACCAAGGTGCAGCGGAGTTAGTGTTCAGCATGAATATTTATTTACGTAAGAACACGATACAAAAAACAAGAAAACCGACAGCCAAACAGTACTGACAGGTAACACACTGAACAGAAACAATTACCCACCAAACCCAAAAACATGCTCCTTATGTGTGACTCCCAATCAGCAACAACGAACTTCAGCTGTGCCTGATTGGGAGCCACACACGGCCCAAAACAAAGAAATACAAAAACATAGAAAAAGGAACATAGAACGCCCACCCAATGTAACACCCTGGCCTAACCAAAATAAAGAACAAAAACCCCTCTCTATGGCCAGGGCGTTACAGCCATGTAAGAAAGTTAACGTTTAAGTGCCTTGCTCAGAACATGGGAACATATGAAAGCTGGTGGTTCCTTTTAACACGAGTCTTCAATATTCCCAGGTAAGAAGTTTTAGGTTGTAGTTATTATAGGACTATTTCTCTCTATACGATTTGTATTTCATATACCTTTGACTATTGGATGTTCTTACAGGCACTTTAGTATTGCCAGTGTAACAGTATAGCTTCCGTCCCTCTCCTCGCTCCTACCTGGGCTCGAACCAGGAACACATCGACAACAGCCACCCTCAAAGCAGCGTTACCCATGTAGAGCAAGGGGAACAACTACTCCAAATCTCAGAACGAGTGACGTTTGAAACGCTATTAGCGCGCACCCTGCTAACTAGCTAGCCATTTCACATCGGTTACATCAGCCTAATCTTGGGAGTTGACAGGCTTGAAGTCATAAACAGCGCAATGCATTGCGAAGAGCTGCTGGCAAAACGCACGAAAGTGCTGTTTGAATGAATGCTTACGAGCCTGCTGGTGCCTACCACTGCTCAGTCAGACTGCTCTATCAAATCATAGACTTAATTATAATATAATAAACACACAGAAATACGAGCCTTAGCGCATTAATATGGTCGAATCCGGAAACTATCATCTCTAAAACAAAACGTTTTTTCTCTCAGTGAAATACGGAACCGGTCCGTATTTTATCTAACGGGTGGCATCCCTAAGTCTAAATATTCCTGTTACATTGCACAACCTTCAATGGTATGTCATAATTACGTAAGATTCTGGCAAATTAGTTCGCAACGAGCCAGGCAATGAACGCAAGAGCAGTGACACAATTTCATGTTAGCAGGCAATATTAACTAAATATGCAGGTTTAAAAATATATACTTGTGTGTTGATTTTAAAGAAAGGCATTGATGTTTATGGTTAGGTACATTGGTGCAACGACAGTGCTTTTTTCGCAAATGCGCTTGTTAAATCATCACCCGTTTGTCGAAGAAGGCTGTGATTCGATGAGAAATTAACAGGCACCGCATCGATTATATGCAACGCAAGACACGTTAGATAAACTAGTAATATCATGAACCATGTGTAGTTAACTAGTGATTATGTTAAGATTGATCGTTTTTTATAAGATAAGTTTAATGCTAGCTAGCAACTTACCTTGGCTTCTTGCTGCCCTCGCGTGACAGGTAGTCAGCCTGCCATGCAGGCTCCTCGTGGAGTGCAATGTAAGGCAGGTGGTTAGAGCGTTGGACTAGTAACCAGAATGTTGCAAAAACGAATCCCCGAATCCCCCCTGAACAAGGCAGTTAAACCCCCGTTCCTAGGCCGTCATTGAAAATAAGAATGTGTTCTTAATCTGACTTGCCTAGTTAAATAGGCAAATAGTTATATATTTTTTTGTTAGATTTAAAAAAAAATCTTTATAAAAAATAATAATAATAAAAAATAAAAAAAAACGGCAAATCGGTGGCCAAAAATACCGATTGTTTTGAAAACTTGAAATCGGCCCTAATTAATCGGCCATTCCGATTAATCGGTCGACCTCTACTCTAAACGTTTGTGGGCACCGCTTGTCGACGTTATAGGGCAATTAAGGTATTGTTTAATGTGGTGTTTAGTGGCTTTTTTGAGTTTGACCCACCAAGAATTACATGCTAAAATCACCACTGGGCCTATCTATTTTACTTAGGTGATGATGGAAGTTATAGGCCAACTGCTGCATTGGCCTATATGCTGAGTTCCAGGCGCTCATTTCTTTAACCGCCAATGGATCACAGCGCTGATGCTCTTGCATAAGTTGAATTTTATAAATTTTTTGTATTTTTATCATTTGAATTCAGATTTTTAGGATTAACGACGTACCAATGATTGAGAAACAAAAATCTTATTGTTGAAATGAAACTGTTCCATGAAAATGCTAATCTAAAAATAATTATAATTGGCACGTATGTAGATTGGTTGAAATAAGAAATTGTAAGCGTCCCCAAACTTGAAACTCACAAGCCGCCTATCGTCTTTCCTAGAACACCCATTAAAAAAAAGATGTGGTCCCGTGAAAAAAACGTACCCGCCTATGGAAATCAAATGCCCGTCCAACTTATTAGTTCTGGCGCAGTCTCTGCTTTTCCAACTTCTTCAGTCCCTGCTTTTACAACTTCAACAACTCCTAAATGTATAGTGTAGTTTGTTTCAGGGATTTTACAACTAGCTAACTACTTCACATGCTGATATTGACTTTGGCATTATTGTGTGTAGGCAGCTACGTATTCTAGCTACCTACCTAGCTAGCCAGCCAGCCTTTATGGGTTTTGTAGTGGACTTGAGCTCCAACAGATTTCCATAACAAAATGTTACATGTTGCGTCCAACCAAAAAACACACTATACCGTGCCTATACAGTGCCTTCGGAAAGTATTCAGACCCCTTGACTTTTCCACATTACAGCCTTATTCTGGAATTGATTATATAGATGTTTTTCCTCATCAGTCTACACTCAATACGCTGTAATGACAAAACAAAAACACACGTTTTTACAAATGTTTGTTAAATTTATAAAATTAAAAAAATGATATCACATTTACATAAGTATTCAGACCCTTTACTCTGTAGTTTGTTGAAGCACCTTTGACAGCGATTACAGCATTGAGTGTTCTTGGGGATGACTCTACAAGCTTGGCACACCTGTATTTGGGGAGTTTCTCCCATTCTTCTCTGTAGATCCTCTCAAGCTCTGTCAGGTTGGATGGGGAGTGTTGATGCACAGCTATTTTCAGGTCTCTCCAGTGATGTTCGATCGGGCTTAAATCCGGTCTCTGGTTGGGCCATTCAAGGACACTCAGAGACTTGACCCGAAGCCACTCGTGTGTTGTCTTGGCTGTGTGCTTAGGGTTGTTGTCCTGTTGGAAGATTAACCTTCGCCCCAGTCTGAGGTCCTGAGTGCCCTGGAGCAGGTTTTCATCAAGGATCTCTCTGTACTTTTCTCCATTCATCTTTGCCTTGATCCGGACTAGTCTCCCAGTCCCTGCTGCTGAAAAACACCCCCACAGCATGATGCTGCCACCACCATGCTTCATCGTAGGGATGTGGCCAGATTTCCACCATACGTGACACTTGGCATTCAGCCCAAAGAGTTCAATCTTGGTTTCATCAGGCCATAGAATCTTGTCTATCATGGTCTGAGAGTCTTTAGGTGCCTTTTGGCAAACTCCAAGTGGGCTGTCATGTGCCTTTTACTGAGGAGTGTCTTCTGTCTGGCCACTCTACTATAAAGGCCTGATTGGTGGAGTGCTGCAGAGATGGTTGTCCTTCTTGAAGGTTCTCATCGCCACAAAGGAACTCTAGAGCTCTGTCAGAGTGACCATCGGGTTCTTGATCACCTCCCTGACCAAGGCCCTTCTCCCCTGATTGCTCAGTTTGGCTGGGCGGCTAGCTCTAGGAAGAGTCTTGCTGGTTCCAAACTTCTTCCATTTAAAAATGATGGCGGTCACTGTGTTCTTGGGGACCTTCAATGCTGCAGGCATTGTTTGGTACCCTTCCCCAGATCTGTGCCTCGTTACAATCCTGTTTCGGAGCTCTACAGCCAATTCCTTCGACCTCATGGCTTGTTTTTTTCTCTGTCAACTGTGGGACCTTACATAGACAGGTGTGTGCTTTTCCAAATCATGTCCAATCAATTGAATTGACCACAGGTGGACTCCAATCAAGTTGTAGAAAGATCTCAAGGATGATCAATGGAAACAGGATGCACCTGAGCTCAATTTTGAGTCTTATAGCAAAGGGTCTGAATACTTATGTAAATAAGGTATCCATTTTTTTTTTATATACATTTGCAAACATTTCTCAACCTGTTTTCGCTTTGTCATTATGGGGTATTGTGTGTTGATTGATGTTAGTTTGTATTTTTTTCACTGTATTTATTCCATGTGTCACTATTTCAATGTTTTATTTTATCTTAAACTCTGCATTTTTGGAAAAGTTTTCAGCTGTTGTTTACAAAGTATGTCACCAATATAATTTGATCAGCGATATTTAAAAAATAAAAATAATAATAATAAAAGGTGTGTAATAATTTTACATTTTATAGGGTTCTTTCCACATGGCCATATCTCCATGATACATTAATTTAAAACATTTTTTTTATGGAAGACATGCGCCTAACACCTTTGTGTAAGCATAACTTGGGCGGAAGTGTAGTTTGTCAACTGGAGGCCAGTGATGCCAACTTAGCAATTTTGTTGCTATATTTAGCAACTTTTCAGACTACCCTGGCAACTTTTTTTTCAAACAGCACCTAGCAACAAATTTAGCTACTTTAAAAAATGTATTTTAAACTTTTAGCAACTTTTGAAAAGTGACTAACGCTAAAATGCACGTATATTCCCTCTAAATGACACAAAAACGATTTTCTCTGTCACACACTCAGTCACAATACACGTGCCTGGCTTCAAAAGTGCATTGTGAATGACGTCTGCAGAAGGCCAGCAGCAATTTCAGTACATTGCAAATTATTGTTGGCTGACAGCAGTAGCAGTAGTAGGGGTTCGACGAGCCAAACTCAATGAATATAGATGGTCACGAATGTTTGATCTTGAACAGAACTTACAACATCAATCAACATATCTCAATCAAAATTGTACAGAAAAGAGTGAGAATCTGTACCTGAACAAATGTCAAATCATATTTTTCACCGAGATGGCCAGTCAATTTGAGTAACGTTATTGTGTATTCTACGTCATGATGCAGTTTTACGTTATCACGCAATGACATCACAACGTAATTTAGCAACTTTTAGCAACAAATCAACCTGCCTCTAGCAATTTACCCTGAAAATGTGTTGGCAACACTGCTGGAGGCACATACAGCCTATGAACGGCTTGTGTGTCGTTTTATTTCAAAGATTAATTCTCGCTGATATGAAAGATAAGGGGCATTTCAGTATATGTTTCAAAAACAGTTTCACAAGCAATGATTATTGACTTTTCTAAACACCGTTTGAATTGCGGTACACGCGAAGCAAAACGCTCAAATGTTCTCTGCTGTAATAAAATAAAATATTGTGGGATTTTTTTTCTTCTCTGAAATGACCGGAACCCTGATCAAAGGGTCGAGTTCCTTGCGGAGTATTTTAAGTGACACTCCCGATGCAAGAAGACCGCGGACTTTTTTTTGTTTTTTTTTTGGGGGGGGGGGGGTTCCTTGCGTAGCTAGTTTACGATCTTATTTTCACACGATGGTTTTATTTCTCGCTGAATGAAAATGTTACGCTTTGATGTATAAAGGGAGCATTAGGACAATCACAATGAATCTCGACAGACTTCGAAAACGTGTACGACACTACATTGATCAGGTAAGAAACGTAGACTAGATGTGCTAAATTGGTAGTTGGCTAGTTTGTCGCTGTCAGATTACCGTAATTTGTTGTACCGGCTAGCTAGCTAAATGAATGGACTACTGTTCATAATGACAAGTCTACAGTTTCCAGATGTCTAACACACACTTGCGTTAGCTAGCTCCTCAGATATCAACATTATGCTAACCTTAGTACCTAGTTAGCTTCCCTGCTACCTAAGTCAGTGACCTGAGCTAGTTAACGCACGTTGTGTACTTGGACTACGGTAGCTGGTTACCCCATTCATAGCTCTCAAACTCTAGGCGACATTCTGCCTTCTCCCTACAGTTCTCAGTCGTTAACTTCGCCCACGACTGCCTTATCTGAACTACAATCCCGATGCTTTGTGATAACGTTTAGACACGTCAACCGTCGCTTGCGATCTGGATTTCAAAACATATGGCCCTTGCTTCATTAGTGAGAGAGAATCATTCAATTAAGTTGTAGCCGTTTTGCACAGATCCATACAGTTATGGGTGCCTCCATCCGACGAAACTACACTTCCTAAATTGCGCTTACACAGGTGTTGGGAACATACAAGATGGATAATTAGCGCAGGTGGCCGCCTCTTGTTTTCCGTAAACAAGCACTGTAACTTGGATATAAGACCATTTGGTAAAACTAACCCTATTAAGGTGTGTAGGACTTTGTGACATCTTGATGTAAAAAGGGCTTTAAATACATTTGATTTATTGTATCAATTTGACCTTTTTAATTATTTCTCGCTGATATGAAAGATGATATCTTTATGCTTACGAAACCGTTCAACTTGCCATTCATCAGCTTTTCAAGCTTAATGTCTAAATGCGATTGGTACTTACCAAAGAATGGAGTTTTGCTGATCGACTGTAGTCATGGCTGGTATGTACTTACAAAAAATGTCTAAATAAAATGTTATATGCAACCGAAAAAAGGCATTGGTATTGTTTTTCACCAAGTGTGCATGCATCAAATCCACCTCTTCTGCACCACCTAAAACATCTGTAATTAATGCCATGCACAGATCAGCTGATCCAGCAGCAGGGAAGTATGGGCTTATTTTGGACCTAAACTTGTCGCCTGCCTTCGCGTCTGGGACAATGACTCCCATTGTCAGGGCAGAGATATGAGCATCTCGTCGTTAGATACAGATCTGTTTTATCACCTACAACAGTGGATGAATGTCATATCAATCTATTTCACCTGTACTACACAGAATGCAATAATATTTCATACAAGGGGGATTAAGTAGACAATATACGGTATGTTTACAGTGATTGTATATTTAAGCAATAAGTCACGAGGGGTTGTGGTATATGACCAAAATACCACGGCTAAGGGCTGTTCTTAGGCACAACGCATAATAGCCTTATTGCTATTGTAAACTGGTTACCAATGTAATTAGAGCAGTAAAATAAATGTTTTGTCATACCTGTGGTATATGGTCTGATATACCATATGTACTGTCAGCCAATCAGCATTCAGTGCTTGAACCACCTAGTTTATAATTCTATTTTGTATATTTTAATTTAGTTCCTAATATTGCAGGAGGTGCTGAAGAGGTGGATTTGGTGCAAGCACACTCAGTCAAAAACAATACTTAGATTATTTCCAGACAAGGCATTTTTTTGGTTGCATGTAACTTTTTATTTAGACATTTTTTGGAAGTACATATCGGTGTGACGGCAGTAATGACGATAGTTGCTTGAAAAGCTGTTGAATGGCAAGTTGAATGGCTGCTTCCTGGGCTTAAAGGAGAATCGCCATATTCAACCTAGATTCTGGTTAAATTCAGGGGCTACTTGTAGGGTGGCTAGATAACTGCTAACTTGTATCAGTGAGTATTGACAGCTCCTGACAGTATCAGTTTCATACTTCTAGTTAATACATTCAGAATGTTTGCTTTCATGCTGCCTTTCCTGTCTGTTTTGTTTGCAGCAACAGTATCAAAGCGCTTTATTTTGGGCAGATAAGATTGCATCCCTGTCTCATGGTGAGTAATCTTCTTGATTTGATGAGATCATCTGACTAGGTTACTATAGAAGGTAAGTTAGTCCTCTATTTAACTGAAGTTGTACCTTTCACAGAAGACCCCCAGGATATCTACTGGCTAGCACAGTGCCTTTACCTCACCTCCCAGTACCACAGAGCCTCCCATGCCCTCCGCTCACGCAAACTAGATCAGGTAAGACCACCTGGTTGGCTCCCTGAGTACCAGCATATTTCTGTATGTCAACTCCGCGCTCACTGTGGGGCACTCAGGCTTGCATGCAACCTGACTAATGACATGTCATTACTTTAATAATTATCACTTGCGATACGATTTTGAAAACCTTCTGGAACTTGGATTAGTACAAAAAAAATGTACTTACTGTTTGCAGTTTTAGCACTGTGTTTTGAATAACACATGCATTCAGCCAGTGTATGGAATTTTCTTCTACTGCACTCAAATGTTGTACTTCGGCTGGAAGCATGAATTGCGTTATTCAAAATTCAGCCGCGTGCAACTAAAACTGTACAGTAAGCGTGTCTTTTGTATTTGAAAATATTTATCGCTTATATGAAAAGTAAAGTTTTAAATGTTTCCAAAACCGCATTGCAAGCGACGAGTATTAAGGTTTAGACCAGGGGTATTCAACCGGAGGTACTGCAGGTGTTCAGCGAAAATATTAAACGCCAATGTAACCTGTCTAAATGACCACCTGTAGCACTTCTATCTTTACCCATGAAATGCTTTGGGGCGGCAGGTAGCCTAGTGGTTAGTGTTGGGCCAGTAACTGAAAGGTTGCAAGATCGATTCCTCGAGCTGACAAGGTAAACATTTGTCGTTCTGCCCCTGAACAAGGCAGTTAACCCACTGTTCCTAGGCCGTCATTGAAAATAGTATTTGTTTTTAACTGACTTGCCTAGTTAAAGGTTACACACACACACACACCCCACTGACCCCAAAAAAACATTGTTTATATTTACATGTCCCCATTACTCGTAAAACATAATCAAAACCTATTTATTTTCCTTACTTGCTGTGCTGTTTTGTTGTTCAGTCGTTTCATTCTCAACCAGGATTTCATCATACAAGTCAAGCAGTGAAGTTTCAGCTCTCTGTACGTGGCCTTTCTTCCTCGGTGCGCACTGTCACTGTGTCTGTTTCCATCTTGTCCAGCTGTGTCTGTTACATTTCACGTAAACCCTGTTTCTTGTCTGCATCGAAGTAGTGGGCCATGTACATAGCATCAAGCATGGTGGTGACACAGTAAAGAGAATGCCACCGAATCTCTTGTTCACAGCCTGTGTCGGCAGTTTTGTTGAACATGAGTTTCAATGCCATGACAGAGGGTATCACTTTTGCTGCAGGTGCAGGTGATGAGCTTATTTCTCGTGTCAGTTGTTCGAATGGAGCTTGGTAGCGTGTTCCTGTTTCAATGATGTTATCAATTGCCATTGAAATGGTAGCAGCGGTATGACAGCCAGCATATTCATGAGCGTGCAATACGACTTTCCTCAGTTCGAAATCCTCGACGACCCACTGTGCTGTCAGACTCGGCATGCTCATGGGGCTGACATCGCTGGTCCAAATTTCAGTCGTGAAGCTTTTTTAGCTGTGATGCTATTACTGTATAACTCCTGTAGGGCAACATCTGAAAAATAGCTCACTTGGTAGTGTGTACCGGTGCTCGACCAGTCGGCGAAGCCAACATCACCCATGACCAGAGAATGGTTGATTGTCAAGGGCAATGAATTTCATTATCTTGGTGTTATTGGATTTCGCCTTTAAGAAAATTTCAGCGAGACAACTGTCTTTCAAATGACTGCTCGACTTGTTGACTGCTCGATCCACACAGCAGACATTGTGGGCTAGGTTAGGAATGCTGTGTTGCACTTGTAGCGCAAAACTTTACGTGGTGTCATTACATCATGCACCTACGTTATATAGGTATGCACGTCAACTTTGACATCGGTTTTGCACATCGCTGTTAAAATAGACATCGAACCATGTTGATATTTTTAGCAAATCTAGTCCCATTCCGATATACTTACTGATATCGTGCATCCCTAGTTACAGCCTTATTCTAAAATGTATTAAATTGTCCCCCCCTCAATCTACACACAATACCCCATAAATAACAAAGAAAAAAAAGGGTTTAGAATTTTTTCCAAATGTATTTAAAAATAAAAAAACAGAACATTTACATTAGTATTCAGACCTTTTACTCAGTACTTTGTTGAAGCACCTTTGGCAGTGATTACAGCCTTCAGTCTTCTTGTGTATGACGCTACAAGCTTGGCACACCTGTATTTGGGGAGTTTCTCCCATTCTTCTCTGCAGATCCTCTCAAGCTCTTTCAGGTTGGATGGGGAGCGTCACTGCACAGCTATTTTCAGGTCTTTCCAGAGATGTTCGATCGGGTTCAAGTCCGGGCTCTGGCTGGGCCACTGAAGGACATTCAGAGACTTGTTCCGAAGCCACTCCTGCATTGTCTTCGCTGTGTGCTTTGGGTCATTGTCCTGTTGGAAGGTAAACCATTGCCCAAGTCTGAGGTCCTGAGCGCTCTGGAGCAGGTTTTCATCAAGGATCTCTCTGTACTTTAAAGGCGCAAACATTTTTCTTTGATCCTGACTAGTCTCCCAGTCTCTTCTGCTGAAAAACATCTGCTGAAAAACATCCGCCCAGCATGATGCTGCCACCATCCTTCACCGTAGGGATGGTGCCAGGTTTCCTCCAGACGTGACGTTTGGCATTCAGGACAAAGAGTTCAATCTTGGTTTCATCAGACCAGAGAATCCTGTTTCTCATAGTCTGAGAGCCCTTTAGGTGCCTTTTGGCAAACTCCAAGCGGGCTGTTGTGGCTTCCGTCTGGCCACTCCCTGACCAAGGCCCTTCTTCACCGATTGCTCAGTTTGGCCGGGTGGCCAGCTCTAGGAAGAGTCTTGGTGGTTCCAAACTTCTTCCATTTAAGAATGATGGAGGCGACTGTGTTCTTGGGGACCTTCAATGCTGCAGAAATGTTTTGGTGCTCTTCCCCAGATCAGTGCCTCGACACAATTGTTGCTCAGAATTTCTTCGACCTCATGGCTTGCTTTTTGCTCTGAGATGCACTGTCAACTGTGGGACCTTATATAGACAGGTGTGTGTGTGTGCCTTACCAAATCATGTCCAATCTATTGAATTTACCACAGGTGGACTCCAAGTTGTAAATCTAAAGGATAGGGCTGGGCGACATGGTCAAAGTCTCATCCCGATAACGATACATATCAAGATATACACTTTTTCTGTAAATTCAATGAATAAATAGTTTATATAAAATGACCATGTAAAGCCTTATTTCTTATTACATTTTTAATTATGCTCAACAAATAAAAGGTATTTGGTAACTTGGGTCGAGTGTTATCACCAACTCACTTAACTCCTGTTTCTCAACCGTGTAAATTGGGGACATGTCTTTGCAGATGTAAGTTGTAACGGCTGCTGTTATCTTCGTGACTCTTTGCCATATTGTGTGCCGCGGGCAAAAGCCTCTTGCAACGTCTGAGTTGGGTTTGTTTTGAGCACTCGACTGTACTTTTTTGGGTCTCATCCGTAGAGACTCTCCGTACTGTTTCACATGATTCTTGCGTAGGTGTTAAGAGGTTAGTGGTATTTGAGCCTGTTGACGGGACTGGCCTGCGACATATTTTGCAGAGGTCGGTTTTCTAGTCCGTGTCAGACTTTTCATACCAAACAACGTCCATGCGACCGAAGTAACCCCTCTTTTAGGTACGGTCTCCGTGCTCTGTGTCGCATTCACACTCCATGTTTTTTTTGTGTTGCAAATTTCCTTCCACACGGCACATGTGGAAGAACGCAAAGTGACGTCCAATTTGATGAAAAATATTGCTGTAAATTCTTGAATATGGGGTGAGACATTGTTACTCATTTGTAAATAAAGCCAGTTTGTTATTTAGAATTATTTATGTTTTTAGAGGGAGAGAAACCAAAAACCTACAGTCATCTCATGGGTCTCCCAGTCGAGGCCGGCACAGGTATTGAACCAGCATCTGTAGCATCACGGCTTGCATTGCTACGCAGTGTCTTAGACCGTTCGGTCGGGAGTGTACTACAGTAAGAGCAAAATAAAATAATAACCTTTAGTCTAACAACAGTTTTAGTAAGTAATACTGAAGTCGTGTACAATTATCACTTTCTATTTAGGTTTATGTCGCCCATTCATTGTCAGTTAGAGAGGCAGTAGGACCCAAAAGCATAATCGGTGCTCTGACTCCCCCTTGCGCTGTTCTGGAGCAATGAAGTGGTGACGCAGGGTACCGTATTAAACCACAAATTACCTCTAAGTACCGCAGCATAATCGCAGAACTTTTAGTGGCGTAACCACTGTATGTGAAAAATTGTGTGTTTCTGTTTTGTAGTCAAATATGTGCATCGTGTGATTTATGACCAATTGTGAGTAGGGATTGCCTACTAATTCTCGAATAATTGGTTGACGTCATTGGAAACCATTGTTTGGACTACAAAACAGAAATACGGCGTTTTTGTGAAGTGGAAACGTCAATGAGCAACAACTGCTCAGCCGGCCATGTGGTAGGCCACATAATCTCACAAAGAGACCGCCCAGTGCTGAAGCACGTAAAAATCATCTGTCCTCACTACCGAGTTCAAAACTGCCTCTGGAAGCAACGTCAGCACAATAACTGTTCATCAGGAACTTCATGAAATGGATTTCCATGGCTGAGCTGCCGCACAACAAGCCTAAGATCACCATGCGCAATGCCAAGTGTCGGCTGGAGTGGTGTAACGCTCGCTGCCATTAGACACTGGAGCAGTGGAAACGCGTTCTCTTGAGTGCTGATCACGCTTCACCATCTGGCAGTCCGATGGATGAATCTGGGCTTGGCGGATGCCAGGAAAACGTAGTGCCCGACCTCACTAATGCTCGTGGCTCAATGGAAGTAAATCCCTGCAGGAATGTTCCAATATCTAGTGGAAAGCCTTCCCAGACGAGTGGAGGCTGTTATAGCAGCAAAGGGGGACCAACTCCATATTAATGCTCATGATTTTGAAATGAGATGTTTGATGAGCAGGTGTCCACATACCTTTGGTTATGTAGTGCATGTTGATGTTGGGGCGGTGCTGGAGATTATGATTATGAAGTTTAACGCTTTTGAACGGTCCCTTTAACATTTAGACTGTCGGCATTTCCCTCATATGCCAGATATTTGTAAATAGACGCTAACATGCTAGTGTTACTGTCTATGAATGGGCAAATGCTGGTGCCATTGTTGAGGTGAAAAGTTGTCTGTCAGCTTGTGCTTTGGTTTTCATTTTCCCAATATGTATCTTTCATTTCACAGTTGTATGGTGCGTGTCAATATCTCGCTGCTAGATGCCACGTGAGTATTAACATTAAGCTACTTCTTGTGATGAAATCTACCTGTTCAAACTCTCCATCCTCCTATTAGTCCATGGACCTTCTGGAAAATGGGTTCACTTTTATAGTCATTTTTATATATTGATTGTATGGGAAATTATGCAAAATAATCTTTTGAAGGCTGTTAAAGGACATTTGAGACAAGGTGGAATGTTCACATGCTCAGTGAAAATGACTATCAAACAACAATTTAACATTTTATTGGGTGGAGCTTATCTTAAAAACCATGGGTTTTGGGAAAGGTTCTAATGATTTACCTAGACTGACTCATCTTATGAAACAAAAATGTTAGAAGTAGTAGAAATGCATACATATTTGTTTAAGGAAAATTGGTCATGGCCTAGTGGGAAATGATACCAAGAGATCCAAATCTGGTATCATATTGGTTTTATAGTTGTCACCTGCAATGCTAAGATGAAATGTGTGCTATGTCATTTGTTGAGTTCACACAGATTTAGGTAAACACATTCTCTAAAAAGGAATACTTGTGATAATTTTTTATTTAACCTTTAACTTCTGTCCTTGACCATCATGATTTCAAACTTATGCTCTCTAACCTTTTAACCTTAAGTTATTTAGTGATGTGTTACCTAATTTGGCAGCCATTAGTTCAGCAGCTGGTTGACAAATGTTATAGAAATTATGCCATTGGTGATTAGAAAAACCTTAGCCTATGGGCCTCCCGAGTGGCGCAGCGCTCTAGCGACTCCTTGGGGCGGGCGCATGCACATTGACTTCGGTCGCCAGTTATACAGTCTTTCCTCTGACATATTGGTGCGGCTGGCTTCCTGGTTAAGCGAGCAGTGTCAAGAAACAGTGTGGCTTGGCAGGGTTGTGTTTCTGAGGACGCATGGCTCTCGACCTTTGCCTCTCCTGAGTCCCTACAGGAGTTGCAGCGATGGGACAAGACTGTAACTACCAATTTGGATATTGGGGGGAGGGGGAAAATGACAAAAATACAAAAATAACCAGCCTTTGTGCATTTGGACCATTGCTGATGCCCTCGACAACCCTCAGCAGTCTCTAACTCAGGGCTCTCCATCCCTGTTCATGGAGAGCTACCCTCCTGTCGGTTTTCACTCCAACTCCAGTTGTAACTAAGCTGATTTTTAAGCTTATCGACCAGCTAATTATTAGAATCAGGTGTGCTAGAATAGGGTAGGAGTGAAGCAACAGACGGTAGTGCACCAGGAACAGGGTTGTAGAACCCTGCTTTAACCAGTACATATTTCAGTAGGATGTACACTACAATGTATTTTCCCATAGATAGGGTTAGCTAGACACGATCTATAGAACGTGTCTAGCTAAACCTAAGGCTTCAATACACCAGCTATGTATGTTGATGTCCCCTAATTATCAGGTGGTTTGTTAGAAAGTTAATGTTGGAATGTAGTTTGACAGCATTTAAGACAGCTTTTACTTTTCACAATATGGCATATCATTATAATCACTACAAAACAGTGAAAGATATGTATAATATTCATACAAACATATGTTGTTTTACATAGAAAAATTAGCTATAAATACAGACCAAAAACAGTTGTTTGAAGCATTTTGCTAATCTATTTTACAAAGATTAGATATTTAGCAAACCTGGCTGAATTGGTTATCTGCATAACTAAAATATTTAATTGTCATTAGGCATATTCTACCTATTATTAAAACCAGTGGAGCTGGTTTGTGGCCATGTTGGGAAATGTTTAACCTATGGTTAAATCTGCAAAACTAGGGATCATTGTTTACACTTCTCCTAACTTTGTCAACTTGTGTGCACTCATTATGAAGGCATTTTGCAAGAATGGGTTCCCTGTACCTCTTTGCTGGACGTAATGCATTCCTATGGGATCTCATAGTGCAATGTATGGGGCAGATTTCACAAAAACATTTTATTGTTAACACAATTTATAGTATCATATTGCATATCATTTTAATTATTAGACATCAGTGAATGCTTCTAGAACAGCTTTCCCTGTGGCTCAGTTGGTAGAGCATGGTGTTTGCAGCGCCAGAATGGTGTGTGCAACGCCGGGGGGGCCAGTACAAAAAAATGCATGAAATGAAATGTACACTGCTCAAAAAAATAAAGGGAACACGAAAACAACACATCCTAGATCTGAATGAAAGAAATAATCTTATTAAATACTTTTTCCTTTACATAGTTGAATGTGCTGACAACAAAATCACACAAAAATAATCAATGGAAATCCAATTTATCAACCCATGGAGGTCTGGATTTGGAGTCACACTCAAAATTAAAGTGGAAAACCACACTACAGGCTGATCCAACTTTGATGTAATGTCCTTAAAACAAGTCAAAATGAGGCTCAGTAGTGTGTGTGGCCTCCACGTGCCTGTATGAATGACCTCCCTACAACGCCTGGGCATGCTCCTGATGAGGTGGCGTATGGTCTCCTGAGGGATCTCCTCCCAGACCTGGACTAAAGCATCCGCCAACTCCTGGACAGTCTGTGGTGCAACGTGGCGTTGGTGGCTGGAGCGAGACATGATGTCCCAGATATGCTCAATTGGATTCAGGTCTGGGGAACGGGCGGGCCAGTCCATAGCATCAATGCCTTCCTCTTGCAGGAACTGCTGACACACTCCAGCCACATGAGGTCTAGCATTGTCTTGCATTAGGAGGAACCCAGGGCCAACCGCACCAGCATATGGTCTCACAAGGGGTCTGAGGATCTCATCTCGGTACCTAATGGCAGTCAGGCTACCTCTGGCGAGCACATGGAGGGCTGTGCGGCCCCCCCCCAAAGAAATGCCACCCCACACCATGACTGACCCACCGCCAAACCGGTCATGCTGGAGGATGTTGCAGGCAGCAGAACGTTCTCCACGGCGTCTCCAGACTCTGTCACATGTGCTCAGTGTGAACCTTCTTTCATCTGTGAAGAGCACAGGGCGCCAGTGGCGAATTTGCCAATCTTGGTGTTCTCTGGCAAATGCCAAACGTCCTGCACGGTGTTGGGCTGTAAGCACAACCCCCACCTGTGGACGTCGGGCCCTCATACCACCCTCATGGAGTCTGTTTCTGACCGTTTGAGCAGACACATGCACATTTGTGGCCTGCTGGAGGTCATTTTGCATGGCTCTGGCAGTGCTTCTCCTGCTCCTCCTTGCACAAAGGCGGAGGTAGCGGTCCTGCTGCTGGGTTGTTGCCCTCCTACGGCCTCCTCCACGTCTCCTGATGTACTGGCCTGTCTCCTGGTAGCGCCTCCATGCTCTGGACACTACGCTGACAGACACACCAAACCTTCTTGCCACAGCTCGCATTGATGTGCCATCCTGGATGAGCTGCACTACCTGAGCCACTTGTGTGGGTTGTAGACTCCGTCTCATGCTACCACTAGAGGGAAAGCACCGCCAGCATTCAAAAGTGACCAAAACATCAGCCAGGAAGCATAGGAACTGAGAAGTGGTCTGTGGTCCCCACCTGCAGAACCACTCCTTTATTAGGGGTGTCTTGCTTATTGCCTATAATTTCCACCTGTTGTCTATTCCATTTGCACAACAGCATGTGAAATGTATTGTCAATCATTGTTGCTTCCTAAGTGGACAGTTTGATTTCACAGAAGTGTGATTGACTTGGAGTTACATTGTGTTTAAGTGTTCCTTTTATTTTTTGGAGCAGTATATTTAATGTATGCATTCACTACTTACTGTAAGTCGCTCTGGATAAGAGCGTCTGCTAAATGACTAAAATGTAAAAATGTTTCAGGTAGCCTAGAGCATTGGGCCAGTAACCGAAATGTTGCTTGATCGAATCCCCAAGCTGACAAGCTATAAATCTGTCATTCTGCCCCTGAACAAGGCAGTTAACTCACTGTTCCCCGGTAGGCCGTCATTGTAAATAACAATTTGTTCTTAACTAACTTGCCAAGTTAGATAAAAAATAAATAAAAAATCTTAATGTAATTGAAATGACTACAAAAATTTGTTTTTTTATCCTTTTCAGATTTTTTATTTTTTTTAACCACTATTCTGGTAATTATTTAGCGAAATACATAACTTGCATGGGCCATCATTTTGGGTTGTCCTCATTGTAACACATTTTATGCAATTATTGGTCTTATTACACCAATTATTTATTCAGTTATGGCCATGCAAAATCAATGCAGTTTCTTCCCATTGAAAGGAATGGCGGCCATCTTCGAAATAGGCTGTTAGGACTGATTGACAAAATCTATGATGACTCATATATATATACCTATATATATAGCCAAATGCAATTTAAACTCAGTTTTTCACAATTCCTGACATTTAATACTAGTAAAAAGTCCCTGTCTTAGGTCAGTTAGGATCACCACTTTATTTTAAGAATGTGAAATGTCACAATAATAGTAGTGAATGATTTATTTCAGCTTTTATTTCTTTCATCACATTCCCAGTGGGTCAGAAGTTTACATACACACTCAATTAGTATTTGGTAGCATTGCCTTTAAATTGTTTAACTTGGGTCAAATGTTTCGGGTAGCCTTCCATAAGCTTACTACAATAAGTTGGGTGAATTTTGTCCCATTCCTCCTGACAGAGCTGGTGTAACTGAGTCAGGTTTGCAGGCCTCCTTGCTCGCACACACTTTTTCAGTTCTGCCCACACATTTTCTATAGGATTGAGGTCAGGGCTTTGCCACTCCAATACCTTGACTTTGTTGTCCTTAAGCCATTTTGCCACATCTTTGGAAGTATGCTTGGTCATTGTCCATTTGGAAGACCAATTTGCGACCAAGCTTTAACTTCCTGACTGATGTCTTGAGATGTTGCTTCAATATATCCACCTAATTTTCCTACCTCATGATGCCATCTATTTTGTGAAGTGCACCAGTCCCTCCTGCAGCAAAGCATCCCCACAACATGATGCTGCCACCCACTTGCTTCGCGATTGGGATGGTGTTCTTTAGCTTGCAAGCCTCTCCCCTTTTCCTCCAAACATAACGATGGTCATTATGGCCAAACAGTTCCCATTTTTTGTTTCATCAGACCGGAGGACATTTCTCCAAAAAGTATGATCTTTGTCCCCATGTGCAGTTGTAAACCGTAGTCTGGCTTTTTTTATGCCGGTTTTGGAGCAGTGGCTTCTTCCTTGCTGAGCGACCTTTCAGGTTTTGTCGATGTAGGACTCGTTTTACTGTGGCTATAGATACTTTTGTACCTGTTTCCTCCAGCATCTTCACACGGTCCTTTGCTGCTGTTCTGTGATTGATTTGCACCTTTTGCACCACCAAAGTACCTTCATATCTAGGAGACATACCGCTCAGGAAGGAGACGCATTCTGACAGAACGCATCTCCTTCCTGAGTGGTATGATGGCTGCGTGGTCCCATGGTGTTTATTTGTGTACAATTGTTTGTACAGATGAACGTGGTACCTTCAGGCGTTTAGTTCATTCTTGGGAGAAATTTCCAGACTTGTGGAGGTCTACAATGTTTATTCTGAGGTCTTGGCTGATTTTCTTTTGATTTTCCCATGATGTCAAGCAATGAGGCACAGAGTTTGAAGATGGGCCTTGAAATGCATCCACAGGTACACCTCCAATTGACTCAAATGATGTCAATTAGCCTATCAGAAGCTTCTACTGCCATGACATCATTTCTGTAATTTTCCAAGCTGTTTAAAGGCACAGTCAACTTAGTGTATTTAAACTTCTGACCCATTGGAATTCTGTCATGCACAAAGTAGATGACCTAACCGACTTGCGAAACTATAGTTTGTTAACAAGACATTTGTGGAGTGGTTGAAAAACAAGTTTTAATGACTCCAACCTAAGTGTATGTAAACCTCTGACTTGAACTGTTAAAAAAAACTGCTAAAAAAAATTCCCCAATGGATCTCCTTGTCCTGTATGTATTTGGTATAGTTATCATCTTGGGCAGCCATACTCAACTGGCAGACTGCAGTCCAGATCCGGACTGAGAATGGGGTCAGAAGGACTGTGTTAAATATTAAAAAAAAATGTTTTATAGGAACTGTCAGGCTTTTAACTTACTGCTTTTGAGAATTGTTATAATAGAATATACAAGGTTACATTTGAAATTTGGTATTGCAGGGCAGTTTTCCTCATGTCATTCACTGACAGACCTTGTAGATCTATTTTTACCTGTCAAATGTTCCGTTGATCAACTACTGGCCATGTTAGCTGGTTAGCAAGATTGGTAAATTATACATTTACGTCATTTAGCAGACGCTCTTATCCAGAGCGACTTACAAATTGGGCATTCACCTTATGATATCCAGTGGAACAACCACTTTACAATAGTACATCTATCTTTTTTTTGGGGGGGGGGGGTAGAAGGATTACTTAACCTACCCAGGTATTCCTTAGAGGTGGGGTTTCAGGTGTTTCCGGAAGGTGGTGATTGACTCCGCTGTCCTGGCGTCGTGAGGGAGCTTGTTCCACCATTGAGGTGCCAGAGCAGCGAACAGTTTTGACTGGGCTGAGCGGGAACTGTGTTTCCGCAGAGGTAGGGAGGCGAGCAGGCCAGAGGTGGATGAACGCAGTGCCCTTCTGGTGTAGGGACTGATCAGAGCCTGAAGGTACGGAGGTGCCGTTCCCCTCACAGCTCCGTAGGCAAGCACCATGGTCTTGTAGCGGATGCGAGCTTCAACTGGAAGCCAGTGGAGTGTGCGGAGGAGCGGGGTGACGTGAGAGAACTTGGGAAGGTTGAACACCAGACGGGCTGCGGCGTTCTGGATGTGTTGTAGGGGTTTAATGGCACAGGCAGGGAGCCCCGCCAACAGCGAGTTGCAGTAATCCAGACGGGAGATGACAAGTGCCTGGATTAGGACCTGCGCCGCTTCCTGTGTGAGGCAGGGTTGTACTCTGCGACTGTTGTGGAGCATGAACCTACAGGATCGGGTCACCGCCTTGATGTTAGCGGAGAACGGGTGTTGCGGTTAGCGGGTGTTGTCCAGGGTCACGCCAAGGCTCTTAGCACTCTGGGAGGAGGAGACAATGGAGTTGTCAACCGTGATGGCGAGATCATGGAACGGGCAGTCCTTCCCCGGGAGGAAAAGCAGCTCCGTCTTGCCGAGGTTCAGCTTGAGGTGGTGATCTGTCATCCACACTGATATGTCTGCCAGACATGCAGAGATGCGATTCGCCACCTGGTTATCAGAAGGGGGAAAGGAGAAGATTGTGTGTCGTCTGCGTAGCAATGATTGGAGAGACCATGTGAGGATATGACAGAGCCAAGTGACTTGGTGTATAGTATAAGTCCTTCTCGCTATCTAAATATTGTAGTTATGGCCAGATTACGTGCTCTGGGGCCTCGACTGATTTTTTTATTTTTTTTTATTAGTCAGTCGGGTATCATAACACGACATGGCAAAATTTGTAGAATAGCAGGAAATTCACTTTAAAATTACGACTTTCTTTCACCCCATGTCAAAATATGTATAATTGAGGGGTATGAGCTTTAAAATGGCTAAATGTTCTCGCCGCCAACAAGTAGTGTGAATGGTTTGGGGTTGCATGGGTCGCGAGGTGGGGTTACAAAGATGATAATTTACAATATCCATCCGGACCTTTGCCATCTAGGAAACATGTGACCGGACCTTTTCAAATAGTAGTTGAGTACCCCTGATCCAGGGTACCTTGTGGCAATAGAGCACATCCCAATATTGTCCATTCTGGTTCGATATAGCCCAAAATGCATATGTGTATTACCTTTGACACCCAAAAGGTGAGCCAATAGAGATATCATTACCATTACAATTGTTTCATATCTTAATGTGTTTTATGAATTTAACATATCAAATTGCCTTAGTTTTTAAAGACTGTTCCCTGATAATACAAAATTACGTTTCATACCCTGATCCTGTTGGCTCAAATAATTGTGTAGGGGTCATAAACACAATCACATCAAATTGTAGGTGTAGACCTTACTGTGAAATGCTTAGATACGAGTCCTTCACCAACAATGCAGACTTTTTTTGTAAAGTATTTGCTAATAAACAAAATAATGAACTAAGGTAAGAAAAAAAGTAACAATAAAATAACTTTGAGGCTATATACAGGGTGTACCGAGTCAATGTGCAAGGGTACAGGTTAGTCAAGGTAATCTGTACATGTAGGTAGGGGTCAAGTGACTTTGCATAGACAATAAAAAGTATTGTAGTATTATTTAAGTAATAAAATAATAATAAAATGCAAGCCATTTGATTAACTGTTTAGGAGTCATGGCTTGGGGGTAGAAGCTGTTAAAAGCCTTTTGGACCTAGACTTTGTGCTCTGGTACCACTTGCCGTGCGGTAGCAGAGAGAACAGTCTGACTAGGGTGGCTGGAGTCTTTGACAATTTTTAGGGCCTTCCTCTGACACTGCCTGGTATAAAGTTCCTGGATGGCAGGAAGCTTGGCCCTAGTGATGTGCTGGGCCATACACACTACCCTCTGTAGTGCCTTGCGGTCAGATTCCGAGCAGTTGCCATACCAAGCGGTGATGCAAAAAGTCAGGAAGCTCTCGATGGTGCAGCTGTAGACCTATATAATTAGTTAGGAGCCTGTAAAACGTCGCCAGCCCTCTGGCGCCATTATTCCTTGCGAACATATCATTAATTTCATGCAGTGATGGCCATGTATCGGAGGTAGCTAAATGTGGCTATGATACCAAAATATAATCCACAGACATGACTGTTAATGAAAATCATAATTAGACTTTGCCTCCTGAAAGTGGCCCTCTGGCCCAAGGACTATATGGCCTATGTCGTGTCTATTTAGATACTTTTTAATCCCTTTTTTTTATGGTACAAAAGCTGTAGGCTTCCCCCTCCCCCACCCTTGTATTTTAGCTATACCTTTGTGTCTTTTGAACATGTTTTCTCTCACTTTGTTTACTTTCCACTCTGTTTTACTTATACTTACAGACTAGAGACAAGTACAAGTGCATCGTATTTGTGTGCTGTTATTCCCCAATATGGTCATTTAGCAGCGTCTTCCTAGCCAAATGCATATTAATGCATATTAATTATGTGGCCTATGCAGGAATCAAACCCACAACCCTGATTTTACCAGCACCATGCTCCTAACTGACCTGACCCATTGGAAGCACTAACCTATTGTTTGTTTTGTGCAGTATGCTGCCAAAGAGTTCCAGCAGGCCTTAGACATCCTGGACATGGAGGAGCCAGCCAGCAAGGAGCTGCTGGACCGGAGTGTCAAAGAGGACCACGGGATACAACAGTCGCCTGAGGACTGGGAGATGAGCCCTGCCTCTGTGAGTCTCAGCTCTGACACAATAGGGTCCAATTTTGTTTTTGTGGCCCTGTAATGCCAGGTTTGTGTTCAAGCCTCTTAGTGTGATTAAAAAAAGCCCCAGTTCCTTCACATTTATGGTGTTGTGGTTACAGGTTAACTACAGTATTTGCATACTGTATTGTGGGTGACTGATATGGCAACACAGTATTCAAAGACCCCTTGGCTGCATTTTCATGAATTGTTCCTTTTGAAAGCTATACATTTTCATTTTTGTAGTTATCACCATCATATTATTAAAGGGGTCTGTCGTTCACCCAGTAGCCACATTCATACAAAATGTATGTGTGGGTCTTTATGTCAGTGGCCCCTGGAGGCTTCCCCGACTGATGCTGCTTCAGTGGTCCTGACCCCTGTGGTCTCACATCTTTCTTTAGCTCCCTCTCTCTCCCTCATTTCCCACTCACCCCCTCTCAGATCGACAGTTCTATTTGTCTGTTGCGGGGGAAGATCTATGATGCTATGGACAACCGGCCTCTGGCCACGTCCAGCTACAAAGAGGCCTTGAAACTGGACGTGTACTGCTTTGAAGCCTTCGACCTTTTAACGTCCCATCACATGCTGACCGCTCAGGAAGGTGAAACTTATAGGTTTTGCACGTGTGTAGCAGGAGTAATATAGATTATTTTGTACCATTGTTTTCAATAATGATATACTGTACTTACTGATGTTTCTGTAAGGTAAATATAGTTGTACCATGTATGCTATGAGTGTATACAGTGCATTCGGAAAGTATTCAGACCCCTCAACTTTTTCCACATTTTGTTACTTTACAGCCTTATTCTAAAATTGATTAAATCGTTTTTTCCCCCTCAATCTACACACAATCCACCAAAATCTGTTTTTAGAAATTTTAGCAAATGTATAAAATAAAAATAAATGAAATATAGGGATGCACTGATATGACATTTTTGGCCAATATCTGATATTTTCCTTGCCAAAAAAGAAATGCCGATAACCAATATTTTTGTTAATTTTTGCAAACTTTTAAGCATTCTAGTAAAGTTCAATAGTTAACACACATGGATGCAGCGGTCTAAGGCACTGCATCTCAGTGCAAGAGGCGTCACTACAGTCCCTGGTTTGAATCCAGGCTCTATCACACCTGGCCGTGATTGGGAGTCCCATAGGATGGCGCACAATTGGCCCGGGGTAGGCCGTCATTATAAGTAAGAATTTGTTCTTGCCTGGTTAAATAAAGGTTACACACACACAGCACACTGATCAAAAAGTTATTTTTATGGCATTTATGTATTACCAGTAAAACATAGTCAAAACCTATTTCTTTTACTTACTTGCTGTGCTGTTTTCATTGAGTCATTTCATTCTCAACCAGGATTCCTATGGAACGCAGTTTGGGTCTTTGCTATGGAACACTGTTTGGGTCTTTGCGTGTCCAAAAATATACTATTTCACGTGTCAAATAAGCTTGTTGAACAATCAGGACCTGACTATGACTGCACGTTACATAATAATTAAACGTGTTCATACATTTTTTATGTAGTGTAAAACTAACCTGTCTCACGACGGTAAACCCAGCTCACGTTCCCTATTCCCCATATGTCACAACGATTCATCGACACGTATGCTATGACGCTGGTAAAGTTGTCTCACGCACCTACAGTGCTAGTCCAAAAAAAAGAAAAGAAAAGATAGCTAGCTCTTATTTATTTCACCTTTATTTAACCAGGTAGGCAATTGCGACCTGGCCAAGATAAAGCAAGCAGTTTGACACATACAACAACAGAGTTACACATGGAGTAAAACAAACCTACAGTCAATAATATAGTAGAAAAATAAGTCTATACACAAAGTGAGCAAATGAGGTGAGATAAGGGAGGTAAAGGCAAAAAAGGCCATGGTGGCTAAGTAAATACAATATAGCAAGTAAAACACTGGAATGGTAGATTTGCAGTGTAAAAAGTGCAAAATAGAAATAATGGGGTGCAAAGGAACAAAATAAATACAGTAGGGGAAGTGGTAGTTGTTTGGGCTAAGTTATAGATGGGCTATGTGCAGTGATCTGTGAGCTGCTCTGACAGCTGGTGCTTAAAGCTAGTGAGGGAGATAAGTGTTTCCAGTTTTAGAGATTTTTGTAGTTTGTTCCAGTCATCGGCAGCAGAGAACTGGAAGGAGAGGCGGCCGAAGGAGGAATTGGCTTTGGGGGTGACCAGAGAGATATACCTGCTGGACCGCATGTTACAGGTGGTTGCAGCTATGGTGACCAGCGAGCTGAGATAAGGGGGACTTTACCTAGCAGGGTCTTGTAGATGACCTGGAGCCAGTGGGTTTGGCGACGAGTATGAAGCGAGGGTACAGGTCGCAGTGGTGGGTAGTATATGGGGATTTGGTGACAAAACGGATGGCACTGTGATAGACTGCATCCAATTTATTGAGTAGGGTATTGGAGGCTATTTTGTAAATGACATCACCAAAGTCGAGGTTGGTCAGTTTTACGAGGGTAAGTTTGGCAGCATGAGTGAAAGATGCTTTGTTGCGAAATAGGAAGCCAGTTCTAGATTTAACTTTGGATTGGAGATGTTTGATGTGAGTCTGGAAGGAGAGTTTACAGTCTAACCAGACACCTAGGTATTTGTAGTTGTCCACATATTCTAAGTCAGAACCGTCCAGAGTAGTGATGCTGGACGGGCGGGCAGGTGCAGGCAGCGATCGGTTGAAAAGCATGCATTTAGTTTTACTTGTATTTAAGAGCAGTTGGAGGCCACGGAAGGAGAGTTGTATGGCATTGAAGCTCGTCTGGCGGGTAGTTAGCACAGTGTCCAAAGAAGGGCCAGAGGTATACAGAATGGTGTCGTCTGCGTAGAGGTGGATCAGAGACTCACCAGCAGCAAGAGCGACATCATTGATGTATACAGAGAAAAGAGTAGGCCCAAGAATTGAACCCTGTGGCACCCCCATAGAGACTGCCAGAGGCCCGGACAACAGGCCCTCCGATTTGAGACATTGAACTCTATCAGAGAAGTAGTTGGTGAACCAGGCGAGGCAATCATTTGAGAAACCAAGGCTGTTGAGTCTGCCAATGAGGATGTGGTGATTGACAGAGTCGAAAGCCTTGGCCAGGTCAATGAGTACTAGAGGTCGACCGATTATGATTTTTCAATGCCGATACCGATTATTGGAGGACCAAAAAAAGCCAATACCGATTAATTTGCCAAATTTTTATTTTATATATATTTTTTAATTATTATTTGATTTTTTTAATAATGACAATTACAACAATACTGAATTAACACTTTTGACTTAATATAATACATCAATAAAATCATTTTAGCCTCAAGTAAATAATGAAACATGTTCAATTTGGTTTAAATAATGCAAAAACATAGTGTTGGAGAAGAAGGTAAAAGTGCATTATGTGCCATGTAAGAAAGCTAACGTTTAAGTTCCTTGCTCAGAACATGAGAACATATGAAAGCTGGTGGTTCCTTTTGACATGAGTCTTCAATTTTCCCAGGTAAGAAGTTTTAGGTAGTAGTTATTATAGGACTATTTCTCTCTATACCATTTGTATTTCATATACCTTTGACTATTGGATTTTCTTATAGGCACTTTAGTATTGCCAGTGTAACAGTATAGCTTCCGTCCCTCTCCTCGCTCCTACCTGAGCTCGAACCAGGAACACATCGACAACATCCACCCTCGAAGCAGCGTTACCCATGTAGAGCAAGGGGAACAACCACTCCCAAATCTCAGTGCGAGTGACGTTTGAAACGCTATTAGCGTGCACCCGCTAACTAGCTAGCCATTTCATATGAGTTACACCAGCCTAATCTCGGGGGTTGATAGGCTTGAAGTCATAAACAGCGCAATGCTTGAAGAATTGCGAATTGCTGCGTGCAAAACGCACGAAGGTGCTGTTTAAATGAATGCTTACGAGCCTGCTGCTGCCTACTATCGCTCAGACTGCTCTATCAAATCATAGACTTAATTATAACATAATAACACAAAGAAATACAAGACTTTGGTCATTAATGTTTCGAAAACGAAACGTTTATTATTTAAGTGAAATACGGAACCGTTCCGTATTTTGTCTAATGGGTGGCATCCCTAAGTCTAAACATTCCTGTTACATTGCACGACCTTCAATGTTATGTCATAATTATATACAATTCTGGCAAATTTAATTACGGCTTTTGTTAGGAATAAATGGACTTGACACAGTTCGCAATGAGCCAGGCGGCCCAAACTGCTGTGTATATACCCGGACTGCTCGCACGGAACGCAAGAGAAGTGACAGAAATTAATTTTAGCAGGCAATATTAACTAAATATGCAGGTTTAAAATATATACTTGTGTATTGATTTTAAAGAAAGGCATTGATGTTTATGGTTAGGTACATTGGTGCAACGACAGTGCTTTTTTTCGCAAATGCACTTGTTAAATCATCACCTGTTTGTCGAATTCGGCTGTGATTTGATGAGAAATTAACAGGCACCGCATCGATTATATGCAACGCAGGACACGTCAGATAAACTAGTAATATCATCAACCATGTGTAGTTAACTAGTGATTATGTTACGATTGTTTTTTTATAAGATAAGTTTAATGCTAGCTAGCAACTTACTTCGGCTTCTTGCTGCCCTCGCATAACAGGTAGTCAGCCTGCCATGCAGGCTCCTCGTGGAGTGCAATGTAAGGCAGGTGGGTAGAGCGTTGGACTAGTAACCAGAAGGTTGCAAAAATGAATCCCCGAATCCCCCCTGGACAAGGCAGTTATCCCCGTTCCTAGGCCGTCATTGAAAATAAGAATGTGTTCTTAATCTGACTTGCCTAGGTAAATAAAGGTGTAAAAACGGCAAATCGGTGGCCAAAAATACCGGTTACCAATTATGAAAACTTGAAATCGGCCTAATTAATTGGCCATTCCGATTAATCGGTCGACCTCTTAATACGGCTGCACAGTATTGTTTCTTATCGATGGCGGTTAAGATATCATTTAGGACCTTGAGTGTGGCTGAGGTGCACCCATGACCAGCTCTGAAACCAGATTGCATAGCGGAGAAGGTGCAGTGGGATTCGAAATGGTCAGTAATCTGTTTGTCTTGGCTTTCGAAGACTTTAGAGAGGTAGGATAGACATAGGTCTGTAGCAGTTTGGGTCAAGAGTGTCCCCCCCCTTTGAAGAGGGGGATGACCGCAACTGCTTTCCAATCTTTTGGAATCTCAGACGACACGAGAGGTTGAACAGGCTAGTAATAGGGGTTGCAACAATTTTGGCAGATCATTTTAGAAAGAAAGGGTCCAGATTGTCTAGCCCGGCTGATTTGTAGGGGTCCAGATATTGCAGCTCTTTCAGAACATCAGCTGACTGGATTTGGGAGAAGGAGAAATGGGGAAGGCTTGGGCGAGTTGCTGTGGGGGGTGCAGTGCTGTTGACAGGGGTAGCCAGGTGGAAAGCATGGCCAGCCGTAGAAAAATGCTTATTGAAGTTCTCAATTATAGTGGATTTATCGGTGGTGACAGTTTTTCCTATCCTCAGTGCAGTGGGCAGCTGGGAGGAGGTGCTATTATTCTCCAAGGACTTTACAGTGTCCCAGAACTTTTGAGTTTGTGTTGCAGGAAGCAAATTTCTGCTTGAAAAAGCCAGCCTTGGCTTTTCTAACTGCCTGTGTATATTGGTTTCTAACTTCCCTAAAAAGTTGCATATCACGGGGGCTGTTCGATGCTAATGCAGAACGCCACAGGATGTTTTTGTGTTGGTTAAGGGCAGTCAGGTCTGGAGAGAACCAAGGGCTATATCTGTTCCTGGTTCTAAATTTCTTGAATGGGGCATGCTTATTTAAGATGGTGAGAAAGGCATTTAAAAATAATAACCATGCATCATCTACTGACTGGATGAGGTCAATATCCTTCCAGGATACCCGGGCCAGGTCGATTGGAAAGACTTGCTCGCTGAAATGTTTCAGGGAGCGTTTGACAGTGATGAGTGGACGTCGTTTGACCGCTGACCCATTACGGATGCAGGCAATGAGGCAGTGATCGCTGAAATCTTGGTTGAAAACAGCAGAGGTGTATTTAGAGGGCAAGTTGGTTAGGATGATATCTATGAGGGTGCCTGTGTTTAAGGCTTTGGGGTGGTACCTGGTAGGTTCATTGATAATTTGTGTGAGATTGAGGGCATCAAGTTTAGATTGTAGGATGGCTGGGGTGTTAAGCATGTCCCAGTTTAGGTCACCTAGCAGCACGAGCTCTGAAGATAGATGGGGGGCAATCAGTTCACATATGGTGTCCAGAGCACAGCTGGGGGCAGAGGGTGGTCTATAGCAGGCGGCAACGGTGAGAGACTTGTTTTTAGAGAGATGGATTTTTAAAAGTAGAAGTTTAAATTGTTTGGGTACAGACCTGGATAGTAGGACAGAACTCTGCAGGCTATCTCTGCTGTAGATTGCAACACTGCCCCCTTTGGCCGTTCTATCTTGTCTGAAAATGTTGTAGTTAGGGATGAAGATTTCAGAGTTTTTAGTGGTCTTCCTAAGCCAGGATTCAGACACGGCTAAGACATCCGGGTTGGCAGAGTGCTAAAGCAGTGAATAAAACAAACTTAGGGAGGAGGCTTCTAACGTTATCATGCATGAACCCATGGCTATTGCGGTTACAGAAGTCATCAAAAGAGAGCGCCTGGGGAATAGGAGTGGAGCTAGGCACTGCAGGGCCTGGATTCACCTATACATCGCCAGAGGAACAGAGTAGGGTAAGGGTACGGCTAAAAGATATGAGAATGGATGCAAACAGTGTTCTTCCCCAAAAATATAGAAAAACGACGCCTGTTTCAGTAGCTATAGTTAGCTAACTAACTATATAGGTGTCATCTAAAATAACCCTAATTTATAAGACCGTTCTTATTTGATTGATGGTCGGACCCACCTATGTGACGGTATCCACAATAAGGATTAGCCACAATAGTGGATTTTGCGGGTAGCCTTCAAAATAAAAGGATGGAATAAATATTCTATTTGCATCACTGTCAATGGCACTTTTATTTTGAAGGCAAACCTCAAATTCCTCTATTGTGCCTAATCCTTGTTGTGGAAAGCTTCACAACACACAACCCGGTCAGTTGGAGCCTCACTAGCAAGATGAAGTTAGCTGGCTGCTTATAACGTTAGCTTTGGGCAACAGGGTTAAGTAGCTGGCTCGCTATTTATTTTCATGAACTGAAGTTCAATTTCAATAGGTGAACAACAAGTGGCAACCTAGTTAATACTTACTCACAAGGATTGCTAAACCATTGCTTAGAATAATGAAAATGACTGCAGTTTCTACTGGTCATTGTTTTCAGGCTGAATGTATTGCTGCTAGCTAAGTACCAAGCTAAAGCTAGCTACCCTAGAAGTTGCAGTCGAACAAATGATGCTTTATTACCAACGCGGTATTGTAAACCCATAGTTCATGGCTGGTGTTTGCTTGTTGGCAGACTTTTTTTTTTTTTTTTTGTACAGCTGTTGACAGTGCTACTGTATCTTTTTTGACACGCAAAGACCCAAACGGCGTTCCATAGTATGTATGTTGTGAAGCTAATAGCAGTGATGCTATTACTGTGTAATAGGGCAACATCTGAAAAATAGCTTGGTACTACTTGGTGGTGCGTACCGGTGCTCAACCAATAGGCGAAAGCCAGCATCACCCATGACAGAGAACGGTTTATTGTCAAGGGCAATGAATGAATTCCGTTATCTTGGCTTTAATGGATTTCGCTTTTGAATTGTCTCGCTGAAGTTGTTTTACTCTTTCAAATGACTGCTCGACTTGTTGACTGCTCGATCCACACGGCAGACAGTAGGCTCGTTTAGGAATGCTGTGTTGCGCGTATAGCACAACATTTTATGTGGCGTCACTACGGCATGTACCTACGTTATATAGGTATGCATGGTAGATTTGACATCGGTTTTTACCATCGGCGTTAAACTAGACATTGGCCAATACCGATGTTGGAATTTTTAGCTAATATCGGCCTATTCCGATATGTTCACCTCTTTTTTTTTTTTTATTATATATCTTTTAATTGTGCATCCCGAATGAAATATCACATTTGTGTCTGCACAGATCTGGGGAAGGGTACCAAGAACACTGTGGCCTCCATTCTTAAATGGATGAAGTTTGGAACCACCAAGACTCTTCCTAGAGCTGGCCGCTCATCCAAACTGAGCAATCGGGGGAGACAGAGCTCCAGAGTTCCTCTGTGGAGATGGGAGAACCTTCTAGAAGGACAACATCTCTGCAGCACTCCACTAATCAGGCCTTTATGGTAGAGTACATGACAGCCAACTTAGTTTGCCAAAAGGCATCTAAAGGGCTCTCGGACCATGAGAAAGAACATTCTCTGGTCTGATGAAACCAAGATTGAACTCTTTACCCTGAATGCCAAGTGTCACGTCTGGAGGAAACCTGGCACCATCCCTACTGTGAAGCATGGTGGTGGCAGCATCATGCTGTGGGGATGTTTTTCAGCGGCGGACTGGGAGACTAGTCAGGATCGAGGGAAAGATGAACGGAGTAAAGTACAGATCTTTGATGATAACCTACTCAGGACCTCAGAATGGGGTGATGGTTCACCTTTCAACAGGACAGCGACCCTAAGCACAAAGCCAATACAACCTAGGAGTGGCTTTGGGACAAGTCTCTGAATGTCCTTGAATGGCTCAGTCAGAGCCTGTACTTGAACCTGATCTAACATCTCTGGAGAGACCTGAAAATAGCTGTTCATCAACACTCCCCATCCAACCTGAAAGAGCTTGAGCATATTTTTTTATTTAACTAGGCAAGTCAGTTAAGAGCAAATTCTTATTTACAATGATGGCCTAGGACCAGTGGATTAACTGCCTTGTTCAGGGGCAGAATGCTAGATTTTTACCTTGTCAGCTCTTGGATTCGGTCTAGCAACCTTTCGGTTACTGCCCCAACGCTCTAACCACTAATGTTTTACACCACCTGCCGCCCCAAAATCTGCAGAGAAGAATGGGAGAAACTCCCCAAATACAGGTGTGCCAAGCTTCATACACAAGAAAACTCGAGGCTGTTTAAGGTGCTGAATAAAGGGTCTGAATAATTTTTCGAAAAACCTATTTTTGCTTTGTCATTATTGGGTGTTGTGTGTAGATTGGGGGGGGGGGGAAACGGTCAATTTTAGAATAGGGCTGTAACGTAACAAAATGTCAAGGGGTCTGAATACTTTCCAAATGCACTATTTTTTTTTTGGACTGAAGCCCCTCATTTGAAGACTGGTCATTTTTGTGTGTGATAGAAAAGGACTTCCTGGACTCACTTCCTCTGAGCCAACAGTGCACTGAGGAGGAAGACAAATTACTTCACTTCCTGTTTGAGAATAAATTGAAGAAGGTACGTCCACTGTTGTCCTCCATGTCAGGACATCAGTTCTGTTCAGATTCCTATGTTACTTTTCTGTTTTTACACAGTCAAGGTTGTCTCTGTACTTGAATACCCACGTCATCATAGGGCTGTTGCATGACTCATCACCAGCAGTCATGAGTCATGACCGCAGTAAAATTCCACGTGACCATTGAGTAACAGTAATCTCCTCTTATGCACTCCGGACATGTTTTGGCAGTACCCAACTTGCTAACTATAACATCAGGCCCCGATTGTCCCTCTAACCACTCTGACATCAATGCAAAAGCAATCGGAAATCACATCAAACACTTATCCAAACAGAATCTTGCTTTTAAAACTCACTTAACTGTGATGATAAATTTGAAGAAAGAAGTTCAACAGCAGGTTGAAACTGTGTAAAACATGGTTGTTGTGGATTCTGTTTCAAAGCCTAACACAACGAAATGGAAAACGCCTTCTAAGGTGATGATTAATTCAAAATACCCATACACAGTTAATGCATAGGGTTATGAGGCCAAGCCAGAAAATAAACCTGAATTAAGATTAAGCCGTTATACAATACATAACCTACCACATATTACACATGCCAAAAAAAATCATACTCAAACAGATTTTGGTACATAATTGGTCTAGCCTATACTCCAAAATTAAACACATTCGAGTAATCGCCTTTGAGTGGATTATTATTTCATTTTAATATTGACTGTTATGCTCAAATTTATGTCCATGAGTCTGGGAGAGAACATTTTGCCCTTGGCGACGCTGTTGGTTCATTGATTTTGCAGGGCGGCTCAGAGTTAGCCTATAATTATACTGAATTTGATTTTGAATAGCCTCGTAAAAGGGATTTAAACTTTTTTATTTTCTAAAATAATTGGGTGACACATTACCTTTTTTAGCTATACAGAATATGTCTCCACCATGCGTTTCCATCTCTCCTTGCGCTCCTTTATGGAGTGCACAGAGGGGTTGTCAACAGTTTAATTGTTTTGTTGTGAAGAAATTTTACTGTCGATGTTTCCGAACAGATTTCACTTTCCAAATGAATCACTGGGTAGCTGCAGGAACTGGGTTGGAGAGTCCATGGCATACAGTTTGGGCAGAATATCACCTGTCAGGCAGCGAACGCATGCTCCTCAAACAGTGGTTGAGGCGTGGAGTGAAATAAGTGTGTTCATATTTTACTTCTCAGCTGCTCATATTATGCAAATGCACCGCTATAAAACCGAAGTAGCGCCATCATTGAATAACGGACTGGCGGGAAAGCACACGCCTCCGTTCACTATTCAGTTGCATACAGATGACTTTATTTTTTATCCTGCCCATTTGATAATGGGACATTCTAATTTTACATATCAGTGAAGACAATATTTAATTAAGAATAGTCTGAGTGAAAATATGATCACTTGATGATAGAACAGCTGTGCAGCCTGGAGCAAGCTTTTTTTTGCAATTTGTTAAATCATCAATAGCCTATAGCCACATCATGCAGCCCATGTTTTGATTTTCTAAGACATTCTTATCATTCACAACTGAAGTTGCCAAATAACTAAATATAGGACCTGTTTCAAATGATCACTTTTATGCTCAACATAGCCACTTATGTGTACTCTCTCCAGAATGGGGGAAAAATACCCTTTTTATTTCATTCAGGTAAGTTGAATATAATTGTTCTTACTATAAAATCATATAATATTAAATAATGGCATGGGACTTCTAAGCATATCTTGTCTGCCAAATGAACAAGCCTATGGCATGGAGCATAGCCAGATAACATACAGTAGGCAAACTTTTGTAGATATTCCAAAGGCACGCATCAGCCACTTGGTATGCGTGGAGGCGTAGAGGCTAAACTTGCTTATGTTAACGGTCATTTACCGTGAGAAGAACAGTCTTTGCATGACAATAACCGTTGGAAAAAATCTCACAACCGCCACAGTAGGTCATCACATATCACTTTGGATTTTGCCCTGTAGTCCAGCTGCCCTGTCAGTCAAACAGTAACCATGACAGAAAAACCCTAAAAATGTTCTCCACACCCCCACCCTTTTTGTCCCTCCATCCATTCCTCTTTCCTTCCCTCAGTATAACAAACCTAGTGATATGGTGGTCCCAGAGATGGTCAACGGTCTCCAGGACAACTTGGATGTGGTGGTCTCCATCGCAGAGAGGCATTATTACAACTGTGACTTCAAAATGTGCTACAAACTCACGTCTATGTAAGTTGATAACTAATCGCTGGCCCACCTTAACTAGAAATAAATAGACTGGCTCCTTTTGAGATTTATTGGCAGTCTGCTGGTGTTAATTTGCAAAACAAACTTTTTTGTTTGTTTATAACCTCAGTCTAAGTACCCCCCCCCCCCCGCAACAGCTAAGCGAACATATGGAATGGTATTAAGATGGTCATACCAAGGATCATTTAGCTATTTGATTTAGAATTTTAAGACCCCTTCAGGTATAAAAAAAATGTATATATTATTTGATAAAATATTGAATTTGGCCTAACTACTATAGCCCATGGAAGCATTGAATAACACATTCATAAATGACCCCCAAAAAATCTTAAGGTTTTGAAATGTCTGTCCTATATTTAGGAGATATGACATTTTTTGGGGACACACATTTAACTAATTTTTGTTGGCACAAAACTACTTCAGTTCGTTTGTATGGGTTATTTTCAGACGAATCTGCAGGTGTTAAATCGGTCAAACCTTTTTTTGTACATAATATCTTATGCTATACACTTGAGTGTGAAAAACATTAGGAATACCTTGCTAATATTAAGCTGCACCCCCTTTTGCCTTAGAATGGCCTCAATTCGTCGGGCATGGACTCTACATGGTGTCGAAAGCATTCCACAGTGATGCTGGCCTATGTTGACTCCATTGCTTAACACAGTTGTCAAATTGGCTGGATGTCCTTTGGGTGTTACACCATTCTTGATACACACGGGAAACTGTTTAGTGTGTGAAACCCAGCAGCGTTGCAGTTCTAGACACAAACGGTGCCCCGGCAACTAATACCATACCCTGTTCAAAGGCACTTAAATCTTTTGTCTTGCCCATTCACCCTCTGAAATGCACACATTCACAATCCATGTCTCAATTTCCTCAAGGCTTAAAAATCCTTCTTTAACTTGTCTCTTCCCCGTCATCTACACTGATTGAAGTGGATTTAACAAGTGACCTAAATAAGGGATCATAGCTTTCACATGGTCAATCTGTCATGGAAAGAACAGGAGTTCTTAATGTTTTGTACACTCAGTGCATGTCTGTTGGAATATTATTCTCTCAGCTCAGTTCTGTGAAAAGGGTATAAGTTGCATACTTATAATTTGGCCCCGTCTACATATAACCTGAATGTTTTCTTTCTTCAAGGGTGATGGTGAAAGACCCATTCCATGCCAATTGTTTACCTGTTCATATAGGAACACTGGTGGAGCTCAGCAAAGCAAATGGTAATACGGTTGATGCTCTACTTTAAGTGTGTTTATTCATACATACTCATGAAAGATAAATGTACATCTAAATTGTTTGGTGAAAAAAAGAAATGTACCATGATTCTCTGCTCTTTATTCCCCTACAGAACTGTTTTACCTTTCACACAAGCTTGTGGACTTGTATCCCAACAACCCAGTAAGTATAACCTCTGCTTTGTATACCACTACTTTCCTCTGCTGTGAGTATACCCGCCACAGGAGGCTGCTGAGAGGAAGACTGCTCATAATAATGGCTGGAGCAAATGGAATGGCATCAAACACCTAGAAACCACGTGTTTGATAGCGTTCCACTCATCCTGCTACCAGCCATTGCCCGAGTCCCTCCTCCCCAATTAAGGTGCCACCAACCTCCTGTGATACCCATCTATACTTGCATCTTGACATTGCACATGTCCAAGCTCTGATTGGTACAGTATGTGTTTTTTCTTTATGCATTTAATATTTGACCACTAACCAAATGGTAAGCATTGTTTTCATCCAGGTCTCTTGGTTTGCTGTGGGATGCTACTATCTAATGGTCGGTCACAAAAATGAACACGCTCGTAGATATCTCAGGTACCAGATACCATGTTCTTATTGCCAGGCCTATTCAACATTCAGCAGTCAGCTGTTGATATTCCAAATATTTTGATTGATTCACTTGCTGCTGAATCAAATCTACACATTGGTACTGTATATAGTACTTTGCAGACTAAAGTTTGGACACACCTACTCATTCAAGGGTTTTTCTTTATTTTTACTATTTTCTACATTCTAGAATAATAGTGAAGACATTAAAATATGAAATAACACATGGAATCATGTAGTAACCAAAAAAGTGTTAAACAAATCATATTTTATATTTGAGATTCTTCAAAGTAGCCACCCTTTGCCTTGACGACAGCCTTGCACACTCTTGGCATTCTCAAATAGCCCTTACACAGCCTGGAGGTGTGTTGGGTCATTGTCCTGTTGAAAAATAAATGATAGTCCCACTAAGCACAAACCCAGATGGGATGGCGTATGCTGATTTAAGTGTGCTTTGAATTCTAAATAAATCAGACAGTGTCACCAGCAAAGCCCCATCACACCTCCTCCTCCATGCTTCACGGTGGGAACCACACATGCAGGGATCATCTGTTCACCTACTCTGCGTCCCACAAAGACACGGCTGTTGGAACCAAAAATCTCAAATTTGGACTCAAAGGACAGATTTTCACTGGTCTAATGTCCATTGTTCGTGTTTCTTGGCCCAAGCAAGTCTCTTCCTCTCATTGGTGTCCTTTAGTAGGGGATTCTTTGCAGCAATTTGACCATGAAGGCCTGATTTCATGCAGTCTCTGAACAGTTGATGTTGTCTGTTACTTGAACTCTGTGAAGCATTTATTTGGGCTGCAATTTCTGAGGCTGGTAACTCTAATGAACTTATCCTCTGCAGCAGAGGTAACTCTGGGTCTTCTTTCCGGTGTCGGTCCTCATGAGAGCCAGTTCCATCATAGAGCTTGGTTTTTGCGACTTCACTTGAAGAAACTTTGAGTTCTTGAAACGTTCCGTATTGACTGACCTTCATGACACCATTCTGTATACTTCTGGCCCTTCTTTGGATACTGTGTTAACAACCCTCCAGACGAGCTTCAATGCCATACAACTCTCCTTCCGTGGTCTCCAACTGCTCCTAAATACAAGTAAAACTAAATGCATGCTCTTCAACCGATCGCTGCCTGCACCTGCCCGCCTGTCCAGCATCACTTCTCTGGACGGTTCCGTCTTCGAATTTGTGGACAACTACAAATACCTAGGTGTCTGGTTAGACTGTAAGCTCTCCTTCCAGACTCACATCAATCATCTCCAATCCAAAGTTAAATCTAGAATTGGCTTCCTATTTCGCAACAAAGCATCCTTCACTCATGCTGCCAAACATACCCTCGTAAAACTGACCATCCTACCAATCCTCGACTTCGGCGATGTCATTTACAAAATAGCCTCCAATACCCTACTCAACAAGCTGGATGCAGTCTATCACAGTGCCATCCGTTTTGTCACCAAAGCCCCATATACTACCCACCACTGCGACCTGTACGCTCTCGTTGGCTGGCCTTCGCTACATAATCGTCGCCAAACACATTGGCTCCAGGTCATCTACAAGACCCTGCTAGGTAAAGTCCCCTCTTATCTCCGCTCACTGGTCACCATAGCAGCCCCCACCTGTAGCACGCGCTCCAGCAGGTATATCTCTCTGGTCACCCCTAAAGCCAACTCCTCCTTTGGTCGTCTCTCCTTCCAGTTCTCTGCTGCCAATGACTGGAACGAACTACAAAAATCTCTGAAACTGGAAACACTTATCTCTCTCACTAGCTTTAAGCACCAGCTATCAGAGCAGCTCCCAGATCACTGCACCTGTACATAGCCCATCTATAATTTAGTCCAAACTACTACTTCTTCCCCTACTGTATTTATTTATTTTTCTCCTTTGCACCATATTATTTATATTTTAACTTTTAACTTTCTTCAAATTACAAATCTACCATTCCAGTGTTTTACTTGCTATAATTTATTTACTTTGCCACCATGGCCTTTTTGCCTTTACCTCCCTTATCTCACATAATTTGCTCACATTGTATATAGTCTTATTTTTTTCTACTGTATCATTGATTGTATGTTGTTTTACTCCATGTGTAACTCTGTTTTTGTATGTTGTCAAACTGCTTTGCTTTATCTTGGCCAGGTCGCAATTGTAAATGAGAGCATGTTCTCAACTTGCCTACCTGGTTAAATAAAGGTGAAATAAAAAATAAAAAAATGTTGTAAAGTAATGATAAACTGTCGTTTCTCTTTGCTTATTTGAGCGGTTCTTGCCATCATATGGACTTAGTCCTATTTGGTAAAAGACCATCTTCTGTCTACCACCTCTACCTTGTCACAACACAACTGATTGGCTCAAACTTATTAAGAAGGAACGGAATTCCCCAAATTAACTTTTAACAAGGCACACCTGTTATTTGAATGCATTCCAGGTGACTACCTTATTAAGCTCGTTGAGAGAATGCCAAGTGTGCAAAGCTGTCATAAAGGCGAAGGGTGGTTACTTTTTTGGTTACTACATGATTCCATAGTTGTAATGTCATCACTATTATTCTACAATGTAGAAAACATAAACCCTGGCATGAGTAGGTGTTTTCTTAATTTAACTTTTGACTGGTACTGTATTACTTACATATTAATAATATTTACTCTGCTTTCTTTGTGTGACTGAGTAGAATCTCTTATTTACACTAACGTCCTAATTCTCTCTCCCGCAGCAAGGCGACCACTCTGGAGCGGACGTACGGTCCGGCATGGATCGCCTACGGTCACTCGTTTGCGGTGGAGAGTGAACACGACCAGGCCATGGCTGCCTACTTCACCGCTGCTCAACTGATGAAGGGGTATGCACTGTTATTGAACCCAGACTCCCCTTCCACACACGCACATGGACACCCAGATACATCCACAGAACAGGATGTGTGCGAAAAAGTTGAGTTCAAAGGCTTATTGCTAAAATGGCTAAACACAGGGCTGCCTTGGTCATTGAAAACAGTGAGAAATGTGCAGTGTCATAAACTGATGCAAATAAGATTTTTTTGTTTTTAACTAGGCAAGTCCGTTAAGAACAAATTCATATTTACAATGACAGCCTACCACGGCCAAACCCTCCCCTAACCCAGACGACACTGGGCAAATTGTGCGCCACCCTATGGGACTCCCAATCATGGCTGGTTGTGATACAGCCCGGGATCGAACCAGTGATGCATCTAGCACTGAGATGCAGTGCCTTGGAGCGCTGCGCCACTCGGGAGCCACAAAATAATATACCTTTATTAGCATAAAACTTGTACTTGCCAACCTTCCTTGCCCATTATAATTGACCCCTAACCTTTGCTCTTATCTCTCCTGCCCAGGTGCCATCTCCCTCTGTTGTACATAGGGCTGGAGTACGGCCTTACTAACAACTCTAAACTGGCCGAGCGCTTCTTCAGCCAGGCCTTGAGCATCGCACCAGAAGACCCCTTTGTCATGCATGAGGTGGCCGTGATGGCCTTCCAGAACGGAGAGTGAGTAACACACATAATATTATTTTTGCATGGTCTCTATGCACACTGACACGCTAACACTAACACTCACTCCATCATTTGCTCACACTCATAATATGCACATACATTATACTGAATCTACACACACGCATACCCACTCACATCCAATCAGCATATACGCTGCTGCTACTCTGAGTGTAAAGTTGAAGTCGGAAGTTTACGTACACTTAGGTTGGAGTCATTAAAACTCGTTTTTCAACCACTCCACAAATTTCTTGTTAACAAACTAGTTTTGGCAAGTTGGTTAGGACATCTACTTTGTGCATGACAAGTAATTTTTCCAACAATTGTTTACATACAGATTATTTCACTTATAATTCACTGTATCACAATTCCAGTGGGTCAAAAGTTTACATACACTAAGTTGACTGTGCCTTTAAACAGCTTGAAAAATTCCAGAAAATGATGTCATGGCTT
Source organism: Salmo salar (assembly GCF_965601325.2). Classification (NCBI taxonomy): domain Eukaryota; kingdom Metazoa; phylum Chordata; class Actinopteri; order Salmoniformes; family Salmonidae; genus Salmo; species Salmo salar. The sequence goes on from NC_138311.1 coordinate 5,867,978, forward strand.
TAGAAGCTTCTGACAGGCTAATTGACATAATTTGAGTCAATTGGAGGTGTACCTGTGGATGTATTTCAAGGCCTACCTTCAAACTCAGTGCCTCTTTGCTTGACAGCATGGGAAAATCAAAAGAAATTAGCCAAGACCTCATAAAAAAAATGGTAGAGCTCCACAAGTCTGGTTCGTCCTTGGGCGCAATTTCCAAACGCCTGAATGTACCACTTTCATCTGTACAAACAATAGTACGCATGTATAAACAACATGGGACCACGCAGCCGTCATACCGCTCAGGAAGGAAATGCGTTCTGTCTCCTGGAGATGAACGTACTTTTGTGCGAAAAGTTCAAATCAATCCCAGAACAACAGCAAAGGACCCTGTGAAGATGCTGGAGGAAACAAGTACAAAAGTATCTATATCCACAGTAAAACAAGCCCTATATCGACATAACCTGAAAGGCTGCTCAGCATGGAAGAAGCCACTGCTCGAAAACCGTCAGAAAAAAGCCAGACTACGGTTTACAACTGCATATGGGGACAAAGATTGTACTTTTTGGAGAAATGTCCTCTGGTCTGATGAAACAAAAATGGAACTGTTTGGCCACAATGTTTGAAGGAAAAAGGGGGAGGCTTGCAAGCCAAAGAACACGATCCCAACCGTGAAGCACGGGAATGGCAGCATCATGTTGTGGGGGTGCTTTGCTGCAGTAGGGACTGGTGCACTTCACAAAATAGATGGCATCATGAGGAGTTATTGAAGCAACATCTCAAGACATCAGTCAGGAAGTTAAAGCTTGGTCGCAAATGGGTCTTCCAAATGGACAATAACCCCAAGCATACTTCCAAAGTTGTGGCAAAATGGCTTAAGGACAACAAAGTCAAGGTATTGGAGTGGCCATCACAAAGCCCTGACCTAACAAAATTGTGGTCAGAACTGAAAAGGCGTGTGCGAGCAAGGAGGCCTACAAACCTGACTCAGTTACACCAGCTCTGTCAGGAGGAATGGGACGAAATTCACCCAACTTATTGTGGGAAGCTTGCGGAAGGCTACCTGAAACATTTGACCCAAGTTAAACCATTTAAAGGCAATACACTCAATTAGTATTAGGTAGCATGTAAACTTCTGACCCACTGGAAATGTGATGAAAGAAATAAAAGCTGAAATAAATCATTCTCTCTACTATTTTTCTGACATTTCACATTATTAAAATAGTGGTGATCCTAACTGACCTAAAACGGAATAGGATTAAATGTCAGGAATTGTGAAATTGAGTTTAAAAGTATTTGTCTAAGGTGTATGAACTTCCAACTTCAACTGTATATCCTGATGCCTAGTCACCTTATGCTTATACATATCTACCACTATCACTCCAATATCCCTTCACATTGTAAATATGGTACTGGAACTGACTGACTGTGTGTTTGTGTGATGCTTGCTTTCTTGTGTGTTTTTGTTGTTTTTAGAATTACATTGTTATTGGGCATTTCACCATACTTGTACATGGGACATTATAGCTTAAGATGATACCAGTATTGCAATATATTTTTTTCCATGGCAAAAATGAAAACACAAAGCAGACCAATGTCTTTAGTCCTTTAAAAACCTGCTGTATGTTTAACATTGTGCTGTTTTCCTGAAGTAGAATTTGCTTCTTGTTTTTCCTTGCCACGATACTAACGAGTATCGCTATACTTATATCATCCTGGCCCTAACACATACTGGGATAATGTGTATTTCTACTCACACACTGAGAAAACGTACGCACACACGCGCACCCGAATATGATGTATAGCACTAGAATACCTCCACGTGCACACATTTGGCAGAGTACTTTTCCTTTTGTGAGGGTTGTGACATCATCTTTGCCGGAAATCTGAACTTCTAACTCTTACAGACGCAGCTGACCAAATTACGTAAGATTTTACTTCTGGGTTAACAAAGATTAGGTTGTGACTAGAAATGTGGGTTCTGTCTATTTAGTCGGGAAAAGATTATCCAACAGCTGTACCTGGCAATGCGTCGTCCATAGTTGCTGGAACTGTGCCGGAAAGGACCATTTGAAAAGACAATCTGAGCTTGCACAGTACTGTTCAGGCTGACACGATGATGTGTGAAAGGTACTATTGCCTTTTTTTTTTTTTTAAATGTTATTCCTGTGTGGATTTTGCTGAAATGTCTTCGATTCTTCCCTTTTCAGCTGGAAAACAGCCGAGAAGTTGTTCCTGGATGCCATGGACAAGATCAAAGCCATTGGGAACGAGGTAGCTGGTCATTTCAATCGAGTGCCACGTATCATGCTCGAATCTTTAAGTTTTGGGACTTCTTAATCATACGACCAACATATATTCCATGCATGGATTACCAACTGGGTTCACTTTGACCCCAAGAAGAAACTATTGGGGGAAAAAGCAACAATCATAGAAAAATGTTAACTTAATTCTTATTAAAACAGTATAAGACATGTAGTAATGTTATCTGGAGAATCAGAATTACCAAAAGACTTTTAGCACAATTACAGTTAATTTGCGTATTCTGTAAAACAAAAATATACATTTTCCCCATTAAGTTTTAATGTCCCGTGTACAAGTATGGTGAAATGCCCAATAACAATGTAATACTAAAAACAACAAAAACACACTAGAAATAAAATTAACACGAGAAAGCAAGCATACCACCCACACACAACTGAGCCGTGTGGCTCAGTTGGTAGAGCATGGTGTTTGCAACACCAGGGTTGTGGGTTCGATTCCCACGGGGGACCAGTGTGGAGAAAAAAAATTATGAAATGTATGCATTCACTACTGTAAGTTGCTCTGGATAAGAGTGTCTGCTAAATGACACACACGGTCAGTCAGTTCCAGTACCATATTTACAATGTGCAGGGATATTGCAGTGAGAGGCAGATATGTATATGCATAAGGTGACTAGGCATCAGGATATATGATAAACAGAGTAGGAGCAGTGTATATGCTGATTGAATGTGAGTGGGTATGCGTGTGTGAGCAAATGATGGAGTGAGTGTTTGTGTTGGCGTGTCAGTGTGCATAGAGACCATGCAAAAATAATATTATGCGTGTTACTCACTCTCCGTTCTGGAAGGCCACCTCATGCATGACAAAGGGGTCTTCTGGTGCGATGCTCAAGGCCTGGCTGAAGAAGCACTCGGCCAGTTTAGAGTTGTTAGTAAGGCCGTACAAGAGAGGGAGATGGCACCTGGACAGGAGAGATGAGAGCAAAGGTTAGGGGTCAATTATAATGGGCAAGGAAGGTTGGCAAGTACAAGTTATATGCTAATAAAGATATTTTATTTTGTGGCTCTCGAGTGGCGCAGTGCTCCAAGGCACTGCATCTCAGTGCTAGAGGCATCACTACAGACCCTGGTTCGATCCTGGGCTGTATCAAAACCGGCCATGATCGGGAATCCCATAGGGCGGCGCACAATTGGCCCAGCGTTGTCTGGGTTAGGGGAGGGTTTGGCATTGGTAGGCCATCATTGTAAATAATAATTTGTTCTTAACTGACTTGCCTAGTTAAATAAAGGTTAAAGTAAAACATGTTTTAAAAAAATGTACTTACGCTACGGGCAGTGTTGGCATCTCTGCTAGTTAAACATTGGAAGTGGTAGGGCCTACTGTAGGATGCTTCAAAAAGCATGCCAAACTCCTCAGTCACTTCAAACCTAATGTACAGTAACCCAAATACCATAACAAGTCTCACACATAGAATATTGGAGGATATTATAGGAATTCTGGTATTTATAAAATTTCCTGTAAAATAGCTTCTTTTTTTGGAGAATACACATGTCTAGAGCACTGTGTTCATATAGAGGGTAGCTGGTTTCTGTATTAGTTCTACCAAGTATTCTTAGTACTGACACTTATGATCTTTAATATGTCAAGGTAAAATTTTATTTTGTTCACGGTTATACTTCTAACCATAGGCGTACATTTTATTAATTTAAAAAATATATATACTGCTCAAAAAAATAAAGGGAACACTTAAACAACACATCCTAGATCTGAATGAAATAAATAATCTTATTAAATACTTTTTCCTTTACATAGTTGAATGTGCTGACAACAAAATCACACAAAAATAATCAATGGAAATCCAATTTATCAACCCATGGAGGTCTGGATTTGGAGTCACACTCAAAATTAAAGTGGAAAACCACACTACAGGCTGATCCAACTTTGATGTAATGTCCTTAAAACAAGTCAAAATGAGGCTCAGTAGTGTGTGTGGCCTCCACGTGCCTGTATGACCTCCCTACAACGCCTGGGCATGCTCCTGATGAGGTGGCAGATGATCTCCTGAGGGATCTCCTCCCAGACCTGGACTAAAGCATCCGCCAACTCCTGGACAGTCTGTGGTGCAACGTGGCGTTGGTGGATGGAGCGAGACATGATGTCCCAGATGTGCTCAATTGCATTCAGGTCTGGGGAACGGGCGGGCCAGTCCATAGCATCAATGCCTTCCTCTTGCAGGAACTGCTGACACACTCCAGCCACATGAGGTCTAGCATTGTCTTGCATTAGGAGGAACCCAGGGCCAACCGCACCAGCATATGGTCTCACAAGGGGTCTGAGGATCTCATCTCGGTACCTAATGGCAGTCAGGCTACCTCTGGCGAGCACATGGAGGGCTGTGCGGCCCCCCAAAGAAATGCCACCCCACACCATGACTGACCCACCGCCAAACCGGTCATGCTGGAGGATGTTGCAGGCAGCAGAACGTTCTCCACGGCGTCTCCAGACTCTGTCACGTCTGTCACGTGCTCAGTGTGAACCTGCTTTCATCTGTGAAGAGCACAGGGCGCCAGTGGCGGATTTGCCAATCTTGGTGTTCTCTGGCAAATGCCAAACGTCCTGCACGGTGTTGGGCTGTCAGCTCAACCCCCACCTGTGGACGTCGTGCCCTCATACCACCCTCATGGAGTCTGTTTCTGACCGTTTGAGCAGACACATGCACATTTGTGGCCTGCTGGAGGTCATTTTGCAGGGCTCTGGCAGTGCTTCTCCTGCTCCTCCTTGCACAAAGGCGGAGGTAGCGGTCCTGCTGCTGGGTTGTTGCCCTCCTATGGCTTCCTCCACGTCTCCTGATGTACTGGCCTGTCTCCTGGTAGCGCCTCCATGCTCTGGACACTACGCTGACAGACACAGCAAACATTCTTGCCACAGCTCGCATTGATATGCCATCCTGGATGAGCTGCACTACCTGAGCCACTTGTGTGGGTTGTAGACTCCGTCTCATGCTACCACTAGAGTGAAAGCACCGCCAGCATTCAAAAGTGACCAAAACATCAACCAGGAAGCATAGGAACTGAGAAGTGGTCTGTGGTCCCCACCTGCAGAACCACTCCTTTATTGGGGGTGTCTTGCTAATTACCTATAATTTCCACCTGTTGTCTATTCCATTTGCACAACAGCATTTGAAATGTATTGTCAATCAGTGTTGCTTCCTAAGTGGACAGTTTGATTTCACAGAAGTGTGATTGACTTGGAGTTACATTATGTTGTTTAAGTGTTCCCTTTATTTTTTTGAGCAGTGTATATTTAACTAGGCACATCAGTTAAGAACAAATTCTTATTTTCAATGACGGCCAAGGAACAGTGGGTTAACTACCTTTAGGGGCAGAACGACAGATTTTTACCTTGTCAGCTCGGGGATTCGCTCTTGCAACCTTTTGGTTACTATTCCAACACTCTAACCACTAGGCACATAAGGTGCATCATCTCTGCAGGTGTTCTGTCTATCTAGTCAAAATCACTTATACAGGTCCCCCTTCACCCTCTGGTGGTATGGATAACTTATTAGGTCTCCAGAGAATCCTGGATTTAAATAAAGATGTGTTTTTAGATTTGCCCTAGAATGACCTGCCTTCTTAGATGATACACACATGGTGTGATATCTTCTTATGTCTCCAGAGAAACCTAGATTCAAATAATATCTGTGAAATTACTACAGTCCTATTTATTTATTTTGGGGGTTGGACTCGGGTCAAAATGACCCCAAAGGTCTTGAATATTTAAAAAGTCCATATTGATACAGAAACATATTTATTTAGATTTGTTAATAACTTGGTCAATTTTAAGAATTCGATAAACCACCTTTGGGTTACCAGTCGATAGTATGAGGGTTAAGAACTGGCAGCCAGTATTTTTTTGCCATGATTTAAGCTTTTTTATTTATCAGGTGACCGTGGACAAGTGGGAGCCTCTCCTGAACAACCTGGGTCACGTTTGTCGAAAACTGAAGTGAGTATGAAGATCCTCCTGGGTTATCCATGTGCAACATGTGGAAGGTGTTGGTTAGATATCCACCTTTGTGATATGGATGAAGCCTGAGCTGAAATGTGGCTCTAGCTTTATCTAATCCAGAATATTTATAGCTGGCTTTGTGACATACACCTTTTGAGGGGATGGAACTGAACAGAATGGAAGTTCTGACTGGCATATCTCTGTTTCTGTATCTCTCCTATGATGCCATTATTGTAATTTCCTTGTTCTCATCACACATATGGGAAGGGTAGGCAGGCATTTATCTATTGTCTTCCAGGTACCACGTTAAAGGACAGGGATCCAAAATTAACCTAAGTGGTATTTCAGGTGGAGAGCCTGAAGTGATGATAGGACCTCTCTCTCTCTCCTCTGACTATTTTCAGAGAGACACACTTGTTCTCCTCAGTCCTTCTATATAAGTAGGTCTCTAATTGAGTATTCATGCACAGATCTGTTCATGGATAATGTGTCCGAGCCACTCAGCAGATCTAGAGAGGCTTTGTGGTACAAGTGGAGGTTTTAAAAAGGTTTGGGTGCTTTTTATCTAAAGGGCTATCTTTGGTAATCTGCACCTTGCAGTTAATGTTTTGTTTTTATTTTAATAAAGGCTTCTTAACCGAACTGCAGTGTGTACTGACCAATTGATTGAATCAGTTTAAGTCAAAGCCCTGCTAATGACATACACATGGTTCAGTATTTGATTTGTACAAAACATGATGGGGTGTTTTCATATGTGGTGAATTTGGACACAGGTCTGAGAGAGGACGATGTGGTTACATCTTATTTTGGATCTCTGAACACACCACAGGGGGCTGCTGAGGGGAGGAATGGCTCATAATAATGTCTGGAACGCTATCAAACGCATGGTTCCACCTATTCTGCTCCAGCCATTACCAGGAGCCCATCCTCCACAATTAAGGTGCCACCCACATCCTGTGGAACACACCCAGACCAGGCAGAGCTCTAGTTTGGCTCTGGGAGAACTGTCTGATTGGTTGTTTTGTTCTGTCCTCCAATAGGAAGTATGACCAGGCGTTGGAGTACCACCGCCAGGCCCTGGTTCTCATCCCTCAGCACGCCTCAACCTACTCGGTCATTGGATATGTGCACAGCCTCATGGGAGACTTCGAGAGCGCCATCGACTACTTTCACACGGTACTGGTTATTCAGTTTTTGTCCCTTTATTTAAATATTAAATCCATTGACATGATCATGTGATATGTTAAATAAATATTGCTATACATTTTTTTTGTATGTTATTACAACAATTGAGTTTTGCTTCTTTCTGACAGGCACTCGGTCTTAAAAGAGATGACACGTTTTCTGTGACTATGCTCGGCCACTGCATTGAGATGTACATTGGAGACACGGATACCTACATAGGTCAAACTTCCTACATGGGTAAAACTACTTTGCAACCCATGTTAGAACACATATACAAAAAATACAAAAAAGTGTTTGTTATATTTTTAACAATGAACATCAGACTTGATACAAGGCAACTGTTGATTTTTAAGGTTTCTGTTTTGCTTTTTCCTAGTCTAGTTGCTAGCATGTGCCTTGCTAGTGAATTACATGTGTTAAAGGGGCAGTGCAGCTAAAAATTTGATATTTCCACACTCTAGCTGGTTTAATATCCAGTTGGCAAACAGATTTTAATGTGAATATTGTAAAATCTACATGCCTTTTTCAAACCATAGATGTTTTCATAAAAGGCTGTGCGTGATGTAGTGCACATAAACTTAGATGTTGCGTTATATAGCGAATGTGCTCAATGGTATTGGCACGTGGGATCTAGACAACAGCTCGCAGATACAGTGCGGGTATAGCCTACATGATGAGATTACTATGAACAAAAGAGATTATTTTTGCCAAACGGCAGCCGAGCATCGATCATAATGTCACCAGAAGAAGAACCTCGATATTTATTGAAAAGGAGCGTCAACGTCCTCACCATGCACTTTCGCCACCCTGAAGTTGTGGTCCCGTGTGGCTCAGTTGGTAGAGCATGGTGTTTGCAATGCCAGGGTTGTGGGTTCGATTCCCATGGGGGACCAGTGCGGGGAAAAAAGTATATAATGTAAGCATTCACTACTATAAGTCGCTCTGGATAAGAGCGTCTGCTCAATGACTAAAATGTAAGTTCATCATAACTAATTTAATCTGTAGCCAAATAAACTGCATGCTTTCCTGAGTCATAGTGGGAGGAACGCATCATATCATCACGTGACTCCAAGTTTACTTTGATATCATGGTTATTATAAACTCAGAAAAAGAAACTTCCTCTCACTGTCAACTGCGTTTATTTTCAGCAAACTTAACGTGTAAATATTTGTATGAACATAAGATTCAACAACTGAGACATAAACTGAACAAGTTCCACAGACATGTGACTAACAGAAATTGAATAATGTGTCCCTGAACAAAGAACAAAGTAAGTCAGTATCTGGTGTGGCCACCAGCTGCATTAAGTACTGCAGTGCATCTCCTCCTCAGACTGCACCAGATTTGCCAGTTCTTGCTGTGAGATGTTATCCCACTCTTCCACCAAGGCACCTGCAAGTTCCCAGACATTTCTGCTCACCCTCCGATCCAACAGGTCCCAGACGTGCTCAATGGGATTGAGATCCGGGCTCTTCGCTGGCCATGGCAGAACAGACATTCCTGTCTTGCAGGAAGTCACGCACAGAATGAGCAATATGGCTGGTGGCATTGTCATGCTGGAGGGTCATGTCAGGATGAGCCTGCAGGAAGGGTACCACATGAGGGAAGAGGATGTCTTCCCTTTAACGCACAGCATTGAGATTGCCTGCAATGACAACAAGCTCAGTCCGATGATGCTGTGACACACCGCCCCAGACCATGACGGACCCTCCACCTCCAAATCGATCCCGCTCCAGAGTACAGGCCTCGGCGTAACGCTCATTCCTTCGACGATAAACGCATATCCGACCATCACCCCTCGACTCACCAGTGAAGAGCACTTTTTGCCAGTCTTGTCTGGTCCAGTGATGGTGTGTTTGTGCCCATAGGTGACGTTGTTGCCGGTGATGACTGGTGAGGACCTGCCTTACAAGCATTGCGAAGAGCTGCTGGCAAACGCAGGAAAGTGCTCTTTGAATGAATGCTTATGAGCCTGCTGCTGCCTACCACCGCTTAATCAGACTGCTCTATCAAATCATAGACTTAATTATAACACAGAAATACGAGCCTTAGTTTCCGGATTTGACCATATTAATGAACTATCATTTCGAAAATATAACGTTTGTTCTTTCAGTGAAATACGGAACCGTTCCGTATTTTATCTAACGGGTGGCATCCATAAGTCTAAATATTCCTGTTACATTGCACAACCTTAAATGTTATCATTTGTATACAGTCATTGGTAACAGCTCTGTATGGCTGACATCCATGAAGGTGCTGGAGAAGGTGGAGCTAGAGGAATACAACTTTGTAACATTTACATTTTATATATAAGTATGGACACCCCTTCAAATTTTGGATTTGGCTATTTCAGCCACACCCGTTGCTGACAGGTGTATAAAATCGACCACACAGCCATGATATCTCTATAGACAAACATTGTCGGTAGGATGGAGCTCAGTGACTTTCAATGCGTTACCGTCATAGGATGCCAACTCAGTTTGTCAAATTTCTGCCTTGCTAGAGCTGCCCCGGTCAACTGTAAGTGCTGTTATTGTGATGTGGAATCATCTAGGAGCAACAACGGCGCAGCCGCGAAGTGGTAGGCCAAACAGCTCACGTGTAAAATAAAAAAATAAGTTGTGTGTCCTCGGTTGCAATACTCACTACTGAATTCCAAACTGCCTCTGGAAGCAATGTCAGCACAATAACTGTTCGTTGGGAGCTTTATGAAGTGGGTTTGCATGGCTGAGCAGCTGCACACGAGCATAAGATAAGATAACTATGCGCAATTCCAAGCATCGGCTGGAGTGGCGTAAAGCTCGCCGCCATTGGACTCTGGAGCAGTGGAAACGCCTTGTCTGGAGTGATAAATCAAGCTTCACCATCTTGCAGTCCAATGGGTGAATCTGGGTTTGGTGGATGCCACATTGCATAGTGTCAACTGTATAGTTTTGTGGGGGAGGAATAATGATTTGGGGCAGTTTTTCATGGTTTGGGCTAGGCCCCTTAATTCCAGTGAAGGGAAATCTTAACGCTACAGCATACAATGACATTCTGTGCTTCCAACTTTGTGCCAACAGTTTGGGGAAGGCCCTTTCCTGTTTCAGCATGACAATGCCCCCGTGCACAAGGCGAGGTCCATACAGAAATGGGTTGTCGAGATCGCTGTGGAAATACTTGACTGGCCTGCACAGAGCCCTGACCTCAACCCCATTGAACACCTTTGGGATGAATTGGAATGCCGACTGCAAGCCAGACCTAATCACCCAAGACCTCACTAATAATCTTGTGGCTGAATGCAAGCAGGTTCCGCAGCAATATTCCAACATCTAGTGGAAAGCCTTCCCAGAAGAGTGGAGGCTGTTATAGCAGCAAAGGGGGGACCAACTCCATTAATACACATGATTTTGGATTGAGATGTTCGACAAGCAGTTGTCTACATACTTTTGATCATATAGTGTAACTAGAATATGGCTAACAATGATACATTATCAATGCAAGCTAGCACATGATGGAAGGTTGCAAGGAGTTATAACTTGTGATAACTGCCGATATATACAACCACCATAATACGGTCAGATATTATGACATATAGAAGAAATGCTCATGTTTTCATAAACGCACACAACTTCAAAATATAGGGAAATAACACTTGGATAATGCTCGAAAAGGTGCTGTAGTGTAGCTGCGCTGGAAACTGAAGAATTGAGAGCATTGTGTGTGTGTGTGTGTGTGTGTGCGTGCGCAGACTTTCACCGATGTGATGCCACAGCTCATGACTGAGGGAGCAGGGAGTTCTTCACAGACCGACTATAAGAATAAGGTAGTTAAGTCTTGAACACTGATGGTACATTCAGCATTTTAATGGTAATGTGTCTTTCAGGGACGGACATAAAGGACAAAGTCCGTGGGACGCTGAGCACGCCAGTCTTGATGAAGATGCTGAACATGTCAACGGAACCCAGTGACGCTCGAGCCACGCCACTTCTGGAGGAGAGCGGCATCATGGTCCTAGAGACGTTGCCGTCCAATCAGGACAAAGTCTCATTGGACACGCCTCTTCGGCGCTCGCTGCCCCTGGAATGTGACATGTACGAGAGCGACATGATGCTTGAGACCTCGATGTCGGACACCAGCACGTAATGTCACTGATGACATGATCGTCGTAGTGACCAGTTGTGGGACCAATTCCAAACCAGACCTTTGGCACTTATCTTTAGGTTTGTTGTCGACTTCCCCTCTTTAGGATTTGAAATTATTGGATTGGTGTAGTTTAAGCGGTGGGGAACAACCTGGGTATAGCTTAATAGAATGTAAGGCAGTGCTTTCAGCATAAATTTGAGTTCTAGTCCAACTGGTTTTGTTGAAAAAGATGTCACACTATCGTAATAGTAAAATAAAATTGTGGCTAAATTAATATTGCTCCCAGTAATCCAGTCCTTTCAGATTCCCAAGGGGAAGTTGACAAGGGCCCAGGGATGTGGGGTGATTTGGTTTGGAATAGGGGCTCAGGTGGGTAGTCTGAAGAAGTGGGGAAAGCAGAGACATTGTCCTCTGATGCTTGACTGAACAGAATGAATGCAGCAGCAACACCTTTTGAGCTCCAACTGACTGCCCCATATCCCAGCCTCCTAGCAGGAACATGTGGGATGCTTACCTGTGGATTTTACTTTGAATAAACAAAACTGTCAATGCCAGAACTTTTTGATTAAAATATTATTGGTAATTCCTACAATAAACCATACATTTATCTTTTTATATTTATTTCTGTGTTCATTGTAATCCTGGCAAGTGTTGTCTCTTGATAGTAATAATTGAAAGCATTGACAGGGAGATGATCTCATGTTATCAATTGTCCCTTGAGTTTAACTGTTAAATTCAGAAACAAAAATGCTTGTGTAATAACACTCAGGTATGTCAGTCATGAAAATGCAAAGCATTGAGAGGTGACGTTGGTCAACAGACCCCAGTATTTTAATCTTCCGCTAGTGTTATTGATATGGTAATTATACAGTACATTGTCACCCTATTTGCGTTATCAATATTGTGTAATTATGCAACACCTACATGGCTACATCAATTTGATGGTAGAAACTCAATCTCATTGTAAGTCAACGCACTACACATTATGCACAGCCCCCTTGAACTTCAGTTTCATAAATAATAATGGTTGATGTGAGTTCCGCAGAGACGCACAAATAAGCTAGGACCGCGACAAATGCATAATGGAATCGAATAGAAACTAAATCAATGGTTCCTGTTCCAAGTAATGATCTTGGTCGATAAACAAGTGGGCAGTAATTTTTCCATTCATTTCAAGCAGCCAAGCCCAATGATTGTCACTGATAAGCGTACCGTGCTCTTATTTGGTCCCTACTTAACCACTTCCTCCACCTCTTGTGTTTCCTCACCATCGACGAAAGTAATGCTCAGTGTTTGTTTTACATCTCAAGAGCTGTCAGAATATAGTGCTCAAGCCTACTCACACAGCCATGTAATAGAGAAAAGCATGTTTTGGGTGTCTTTGTGACACTGTATTTTTGGAGAACCAAGGCAAAATGTCAAACACACACACACTTTAAAGGTCAGATGGAAGGGAGGGATAATGTTTAATTTCTGATATTTCTCCTTGTGCTGCTTCAAATGAGGGCTGGCTACTACTCTCGATCGTCTTCCTGACAACTTAAGCAAGGATTCTAGCTGCGCCCCTGACAACCACCAGAGTTCTCACTCTCAACTACTCCACTTATCCCTCTCTCTATTCCCTCTCACACACAGACCTATTATAACACTCACCCACTCCACTCTACTAACCTCCCTCTCTCTCTTTCACCCTCTCTCCTCCCCCACTCAGTCTCTCAGCAGAACACATGTAGTGAGTGCTTCTTTCATCATGGAGTATAGCAGCAGCAAGCAGAAGGGGTAGTGATGGGCTGCACTCCGTCTAAGTCCTCCATCACCTACACCCAGGAGAGGGTGTGTCGGGACTTGGACACCTGCTCCACCTTCGTCCCTAGTCTCAAGAGTTCCGTGTCTACCCCAGAGAGACCCTCGCCTCAGCTCTGTGTGGAGACCAGCAGCGGCAAACAGACCTTCCTCAGTGGTGAGAGAGGATTGTCACTCAATGACTTTATCTGAAGGTTTGGGGAAATAAAGTATATATAACAGGGGGCACTGTACTATAAGTAGACACCAGGCACATGTTGATGCTTCTCATGGTATCTCAAAGTACTTAAAGAGCATTGTAAGGGGATAATGCACCCTATTTTGTATTGCAGCATTGTTAATTGTAATTTATTGGTGGCTTAAAATATATAGTGCTTAGGCTGATGTGTTAAGGTATTAGTAGCTCAAATAAAATCCAGTTAAAAGGCTATGACACATGAATGTAAATTAATTGCCAGTGCAGACACCTGTGAGTGGTCACTGCTATGGCCATTACTTTTAATCTCCTCTATATGCAGTTCCGTACGGTGACAGCTATGGGCGATCTATAAGCCAGCCTTCTAGCCCGGACGCGTGGAGCACTTTCACCACTGCAACCACCGCCAGCCCGCTCTGCCTGCCACACTCCATCCTCAAGCCCAGCTGCAGCGAGAGAAACAGCGACTCTGACGGGGATGAGACACCCACATGCGGCTAGAGGTGACGGACAATCTGCGGGGACAGATTTGCGTCTATACTGTCTATACTATAGGACTCTGCAAGCTAAATTAAGTGCATGGCTGGCGCACTGAGGTCCAGTTCTTAAGAAAAGTAGTTTCTGAAGAACTTTGAGAATGTTGATTTCCCTTATGAATGTCACTTAAGTTATCCTTCATTGCCAAGAATGTCCCGGTAAAGGACACAGCATTTCTTAAAACACTTTATTAAAAGGCCCAATGTAGCCGTTTTTACTTCACTATCAAATAATTTATGGGTAAAAATTAAGTCCCTTACTGTGATTGAAAATATCAAAATGGTCTAAATGAAACAAATAGCTTCTTAGCAAGAGCAATGTTTCAAGCAATAATTTTGCAAGGACTGTCTTGGAGAAGGAAACCTGAAAACGATCTGTTATTGGCAAATAGGTTTGGAACTCTTATTGGTCTATTAACTAATTTACTGCCTGGTGAGGACAGACCGTAAACTACTGGGAGGCCAAAACTCAATCCCCAACCTGGACTCGGGTAAACTTAGTATATGTTTCGTATTGTAATTATTAATTTGTTTATATCCATCCATTTTGTATGATACCTTACAATTCGTATGGTATGTTACGAATTACAATTTGTTGTGTCTAACGTTAACTAGGTGGCTAATGCTAACGTTAGCTAGGTGGCAAATGTTAGCTAGGTTAGGGTTTAAGGTTGGGGTAGGGTCAGCTAACATGCTAAGTAGTTGGAAAGTAGCTAAAAAGTAGTTGCTAATGGGCTAAAAGTGTTCCGTGATGAGATTTGACCATGCAACATTTGGGTTGCTAGACGTTTGTGTTATACACTCACCCAGACCAACGACCCTACTTTCGTGTTTGCCTTAAGCAACCGGTCTTATGTTACATTTGGTATGGTTACATATCATACTAATGTGTGTGTCCCAGATTTACATTTACTATGTTAGGTCTAGTCTATGAAACCAGGCTGCCAACCCACCAAAACAGGCTGAAATTTCAGGTGGTCTTTTCAAATAGCTCGTACACTGAAATGGCCATATCATCAATTTCACCCTCATAGTTTGGAAATATACATAAAACACAGGTAATCACGTTTTTGACTGCACTGGGCCTTTAACTTCTGCTGTGACGGTTTTATAAGGCTAGATACACTACTCTCTCACTAATCCGCACACCACCGACCAGCCTATCAACATAATATACGCCTATTCGCAGCTCAGACCTGTAGACTGTTTAATGATAAACTATTGTAGCCGAATTAATTGCACCCAATAATTTTGTTACTTTTGGGACAGCTCGTCCTTATTATATGAACAAGGTGTTTTCCAATAGGCCTTTTTTTTTTACGCAATACATACGTAAATAATTTGCGTGAATGGTTTGTGATTACGAGAAGATGGCGCACGGCATAACCACAGCAGCACCAGCTCTTCCTAAACTCTTCAGCTTGGAACTCTCGCGGGGAGAAAATGACTTCCACAGGATAGGGAGAAAGGTGAGGTCTGAAAAGGACCAAATGACCGGAGGCAGGGAGGAAAGTGTCGTCGAAATACAATGCAGAGATATTCCGAGGGGACAGGACGCCCGCCTCTACTGAACTCGTCAGCTTGGAACTCTCGCGAGGGGACATTGACTTCCACAGGAAAGGGAGAGCGATGAGTTCTGAAAAGGACCAAATGACCGGAGGCAGGGAGAAAAGTGTCGTCGAAATACAATGCAGAGATATTCCGAGGGGACAGGACGCCGTCTCCGTCAACTCAAAGCAGAAAGAAGAGAAGAAGGAGGTCTTTACTAAGGTAGGCAGAGCACTGATGGCGGGTTTGTTATATCTATCGATCGCAGATATGAGGAGCAAGATAATCAGCACCACAGACAGCGAACGCGAGAATGATGCGTAGCCATCCAACGATCTGCATTGAAAGGCGCATTCAATATACTGTATGTCAACAACGGACCTGATGTCGTATGCTTGTTTGTGCACAGCAATATAGCTGTAATTTGCTATAATACTATCGTAGGTGTATGCATGTAATGGTATTTACTGTAGCTTATGCTATGTTGATAAAAAGGCAAAAGTAGGCTGTGCACCGGTGCCCAAACATTAAATTCAATGACCAGTGCCTGTAAACAAGCGCACACTTGTGTTTTGTTGACTGTATTTTGGCCTACCTGTCAAAGGCAACGGAAGTTAATTATTACTAGATATGAACATGTCGTCATTATGTCGTAAAACAACCTCCAAAACGCGGTGTAGAATTCAGTAATTAAAATGGCCCAAATGCCGGCAGATGGCGATATTGAGTCGTACCTTATCGTCCAAATGCATTGTATGTAGCCGGCAATACGTTAGTATACCTCGTCGACCAGTTTGTACCTAACAACATTCTCCATTCAGGCTGCATAGGCTTCGATTTCGTCCTTAACTTTATTTAATGTCGAGAAGACGGGAAAATGTGTACTTTCCCGGGTGCAGCCAACTTTAGAAAATGGCTTGGAGTGAACAAAAATATTTGTTTTAATGCTTATTTCCTGCAGTTCTACATATTGTCACGTGGCTTAGGCCCATGACCAGGTTGGAATAAATAAATACAAGTCACAGGTCAGGTGTGTTCGGGATTCTTTTAAATTTGAGTTACTTTGAGACTATTTGGGCATGGAATTTAGAGTTTGCTAACTGGGGGACATTGAATTACATTTTTTTGGTTAGAACATGCTAATATTAATGGTTGGTGGCAGTGGCTAACCATAGGATGGATTGCAGTCTCTCCTTTCCATAAGAAACCAGCATGTAAATAATGAATTCATTTGGGTGAACTTTCCCTCTAAAATAGGGCCATAGAAAATACTGCCTAAAGGTAAAGTGCATTCTGACCCCTTGACTTTACACATTTTATGTTAAAGCCTTAAAAATAAAAAACAGAAATACCTTATTTACATAAGTATTCCTTTGCTATAAGACTCAATTGAGATCAGGTGCATCCTGTTTCCATTGATCATCCTTGAGATGTTTCTACAATTTGATTGGAGTCCACCTGTGGTAAATTCAATTGATTGGACATGATTTGGAAAGGCACACACAGGTCTTTATAAGGTCCCACAGTTGACAGTGCATGTCAGAGCAAAAACAAAGCCATGAGGTCGAAGGAATTGTCCATAGAGCTCCGAGACAGGATTGTGTTGAGGCACAGATGTGGGGAAGGGTACCAAAACATTTCTGCATCATTGAAGGTCCCCAAGAACACAGTGGCCTCCATTATTCTTAAATGGAAGACGTTTGGAACCACCAAGACTCTCATTAGAGCTGGCCGCCCGGCCAAACTGAGCAATCGGGGGAGAAGGGCCTTGGTCAGGGAGGTGACTTTACACCTCCCTGACCAAGGCTTTTACACATTTCTCCAAAATGTGACTTTTCTGTTCAGCAGTTACTACGCCTGCCCTGAAATAGCTAGTCATAACAAGCTCACACAGTTCTCATCACCTCAGTCACACATTTAATTAACAGAGGATGGGTCAAATTGGGTCCAGTCGGTAAATACATTTTTAATTGCACAGACGGAGACCCCTGACAATTATGTCAGACCCGATCCAGATCCGAGACAAAACTCAGCATTTTGGATCCGGACGGGCTTGGGTCCCTGGGTTGGATCTCGGAATGTCAGATCTGGTGGACCCGTCAAGACCTCTACCACAGACACAAAGTCGAAATTGGCTATATCGTAAAAATTACAGAAAAAATTGCTTTTTGATTTTAATTTAAGGTTAGCATTTTGGTTAGGGCTAGGTTTAAAATCACATTTTAAGAACAGAAATTGTAGGAATGGGTCAGGGTTCATGACTGTGGCTATGATAATTAGTGACAACCAGGCACAACTCCGATATAAATAGTTTTTTCACAAAGTTGCTGGTATGTCACGGGTCCTGATTTCAGTATAATTCTAGCAACCTAATAATTCCTGAACTTCTGTTAGATCAAATAAGCCACCCGTAGCAAATAAGCCTTGACATTTTTTTGTTAACGAAATTCAACACTTTCTCATTGACCTTCATACAAATATTCCTTGCTTGGTGAGTGGAAAAAAAAGAAAGAACGGCACCTGCTGGAGAAGACAAATTTTGGGTCCAGGTATCCCTCTCGCTTCGCATATTCCTCTCTGACGCAGCGCTGTATCGCTTTAGTAGAAACCAAGACTATTCTGAGGGCAGGTCTGCCAGTTTTGACTAACATAAATTACTTTTCATAGCAGGTGAGGAGAATTTACGGAGCAGGTTAGGAGAATTAACATGGCAAGTTAGTAGAATTAGGTTAAGATTAGGAAAAGCGTTCGAATTAGCTAAAATGCTAAGCTTTTCTATGACACGACTCAAACAGGTGGTGAAGGTAGGCAACATTACCACCTCTCCCTGCTTCCATCACTCAGACGTGGAACACTGGTCACTTTAATGTTTACGTACTGCTTTACTCATCTCATATGTATATACTATATTCTATTGTACTGTATTTTAGTCAATGCCACTCCGAAATTTCTCCTAATATTTATATATTTCTTAATTCCATTCTTTTACTTTTAGATTTGTGTGTATTGTTATGAATTGTTAGATACTACTGCACTGTTGGAGCTAGGAACACAAGCATTTCGATACACCTGCAATAACATCTGCTAAATATGTGTATGTGACCAATACAATTTTATTTTATTTTGACTATAGGAGCATTAAAAACTGTAAGACTGGTCAATAGTTTCTGCCCAAGACCATCATGCTGCTGAAAAGCCACCACTAGACAGCTACCTACTGCCCCCTCCATTGACATTTACCCTACCCCCACCCCTGCAATGGACAAACAAAAGTTTGGACACACCTACTCATTCAAGGGTTTTTCTTTATTTTTTACTATTTTCTACATTGTAGAATAATAGTGAAGACATCAAAACTATGAAATAACACATATAGAATCATGTAGTAAACAAAAAAGTGGTAAACAAATCAAAATAGTCACCCTTTGCCTTGATGACAGCTTTGCACACTCTTGGCTTTCTCTCAACTAGCTTCAAGAGGTAGTCACCTGGAATGCATTTCAATTAACAGGTGTGCCTTGTTAAAAGTTAATTTGTGGAATTTCTTTCCTTCTTAATGCATTTGAGCCAATCAGTTGTGTTGTGACAAGGTAGGGGTGGTATAAAGAAGATAGCACTTTATGGTAAAAGACCAAGTCCATTTGATGGCAAGAGCAGCTCAAATAAGCGAAGAGAAATGACAGTCCATTACTTTACGACATGGTCAGTCAATACGGAACATTTCAAGAACTGAACGTTTCTTCAAGTGCAGTTGCAAAAACCATCAAGCGCTATGATGAAACTGGCTCTCATGAGGACCACCACAGGAAAGGGAGACCCAGAGTTACCTCTGCTGCAGAGGATAAGTTCAATAGAGTTACCAGCCTCAGGTTGTAGCCCAAATAAATGCTTCGCAGAGTTCAAGTAGCAGACACATCTCAGCATCAACTGTTCAGAGGAGACTGCGTGAATCAGGCCATTATGGTCAAATTGCTGCAAAGAAACCATTACTAAAGGACACCAATAAGAAGATGAGACTTGCTTGGGCCAAGAAACACGAGCAATGGACATTGAGACCGGTGGAAATCAGAGTTCAAATTTGAGATTTTTGGTTCCAATCACTGTGTCTTTGTGAGACGCAGAGTAGGTGAACAGATGATCTCTGCATGTGTGGTTCCCACCGTGAAGCATGAGGGAGGAGGTGTGGGGGTGCTTTGCTGGTGACAATGATTTATTTTGAATTCAAGGCAGACTTAACCAGCATGGCTACCACAGCCTTCTGCAGCAATACACCATCCCATCTGGTTTGCGCTTAGTGGGACTATCATTTGTTTTTCAACAGGACAATGACCCAACACACCTCCAGGCGGTGTAAGGGCTATTTCACCTAGAAGGAGAGTGATGGAGTGCTGCATCAGATGACCTGGCCTCCACAATCACCCGACCTTAACCCAATTGAGATGGTTTGGGATGAGTTGGATGCTGAGTGAAGGGAAAGCAGCCAACAAGTGCTCAGAATATGTGGAAACTCCTTCAAGACTTGAATCGTTCCTCATGAAGCTGGTTGAGAGAATGCCAAGAATGTGCAAAGCTGTCATCAAGGCAAAGGATGGCTACTTTGAGGAATTAAAAATATTTGTTTAACACTTTTGTTTACTACATGATTCCATATGTGTTATTTCATAGTTGTGATGTCTTCATTATTATTCTACAATGTAGTAAATAGTGAAAATCAAGAAAAACCCTTGAATGAATAGGTTTGTCCAAACTTTTGACTGGTACTGTATGCATATACCAATATTTATATTTTAAATCATTATTTCATTCACTTCTCTTTTTGGCCTGTACTGTTGGAGCTCATAGTTTACGAATAGCACTGTACTCTGCAAATACATCTAATCAAATATAAACATATCTAGCTACAACCAGGTCTGCCCCGAGTACAATCGTGGCCAAAAGTTTTGAGAATTACACAAATATACATTTTCACCAAGTCTGCTGCCTCAGTTTGTATGATGGCAATTTGCATATACCCCAGAATGTTATGAAGAGTGATCAGATGAATTGCAATTAATTGCAAAGTCCCTCTTTGCCATGCAAATGAACTGAATCCCCCAAAAACATTTCCACTGCATTTCAGCCCTGCCACAAAAGGACCAGCTGACATCATGTCAGTGATTCTCTCGTTAACACAGGTGTGAGTGTTGATGAGGACAAGGCTGGAGATCACTCTGTCATGCTGATTGAGTTTTAATAACAGACTGGAAGCTTCAAAAGGAGGGTGGTGCTTGGAACCATTGTTCTTCCTCTGTCAATCATGGTTATCTGCAAGGAAACGCGTGCCGTCATCATTGCTTTGCACAAAAAGGGCTTCACAGGCAAGGATATTGCTGCCAGTAAGATTGCACCTAAATCAACCATTTATCGGATCATCAAGACCTTCAAGGAGAGCGGTTCAATTGTTGTGAAGAAGGCTTCAGGGCGCCCAAGAAAGTCCAGCAAGCACCAGGACCGTCTCCTAGTTGATTCAGCTGCGAGATCGGGGCACCACCAGTACAGAGCTTGCTCAGGAATGGCAGCAGGCAGGTGTGAGTGCATCTGCATGTACAGTGAGGCGACTACTTTTGGAGGATGGCCTGGTGTCAAGAAGGGCTGCAAAGAAGCCACTTCTCTCCAGGAAAAACATCAGAGAGACTGATATTCTGCAAAAGGTACAGAGTTTGGACTGCTGATGACTGGGGTAAAGTCATTTTCTCTGATGAATCCCCTTTCCGATTGTTTGGGGCATCCGGAAAAAAGCTTGTCCAGAGAAGACAAGGTGAGCGCTACCATCAGTCCTGTGTCATGCCAACAGTAAAGCATCCTGAGACCATTCATGTGTCGGGTTGCTTCTCAGCCAAGGGAGTGGGCTTACTCACAATTTTGCCTAAGAACACGCCATGAATAAAGAATGGTACCAACACATCCTCCGAGAGCAACTTCTCCCAACCATCCAGGAACAGTTTGGTGACGAACAATGCCTTTTCCAGCATGATGGAGCACCTTGCCATAAGGCAAAAGTGATAACGAAGTGGCTCGGGGAACAAAACATCGATATTTTGGGTCCATGGCCAGGAAACTCCCCAGACCTTAATCCCATTGAGAACTTGTGGTCAATCCTCAAGAGGTGGGTGGACAAACAAAACCCCACAAATTCTGACAAACTCCATGCATTGATTATGCAAGAATGGGCTGCCATCAGTCAGGATGTGGCCCAGAAGTTAACTTCTTTGGGATAGGGGGCAGTATTTTCACGGCCGGATAAAAAACATACCCGATTTAATCTGGTTACTACTCCTGCCCAGAAACTACAATATGCATATAATTAGTAGATTTGGATAGAAAACACCCTAAAGTTTCTAAAACTGTTTGAATGGTGTCTGTGAGTATAACAGAACTCATATGGCAGGCAAAAACCTGAGAAGATTCCATGCAGGAAGTGCCCTGTCTGACAATTTGTTGTCCTTCTGTTGCATCTCTATCGAAATTACAGCGTCTGAGCTGTTACATGACACTTTCTAAGGCTTCCATTGGCTCTCTAAAGCCGCCAGAAAGTGGAATGGGGTGTCTGCTGTCTCTGGGCAAAGTATAGGAGCAGAGTTTGTAAGTGGTCAGCCTGGGGACAGTGAGACTGGAGATGCGCGGTCACGAGAACTCGCCATTTTTTCTTTCTCTCTTTGAATGAATACATTGTTGCCCGGTTGGAATATTATCGCTATTTTACGAGAAAAATAGCATAAAAATTGATTTGTTTGACATGCTTCTAAGTACGGTAATGGAATATTTTGCTTAGTTTTTTTGTCACGAAATGCGCTCGCGCGTTACCCTTCGGATAGTGACCTGAACGCACGAACAAAACTGAGGTATTTGGATATAACTATGGATTATTTGGAACCAAAACAACATTTGTTGTTGAAGTAGAAGTCCTGGGAGTGCATTCTGACGAAGAACAGCAAAGGTAATCCAATTTTTCTAAGAATAATTCTTAGTTTAGGCTGCCCCGACATTGGCGGGTCTGAATAGCTAGCCTTGATGGCCGAGCTATGTACTCAGAATATTGCAAAATGTGCTTTCGCTGAAAAGCTATTTTAAAATCAGACATAGCGATTGCATAAAGGAGTTCTGTATCTATAATTCTTAACCTGTTGGGGCTAGGGGGCAGTATTTTCACGGCTGGATAAAAAAAACGTACCCGATTTAATCTGGTTACTAATCCTACCCAGTAACTAGAATATGCATATACTTATTATATATGGATAGAAAACGCCCTAAAGTTTCTAAAACTGTTTGAATGGTGTCTGTGAGTATAACAGAACTCATTTGGCAGGCAAAACCCTGAGACATTTTCTGACAGGAAGTGGATACCTGATGTGTTGAATTACCTTTAAGCCTATGCCATTGAAACACACAGGGGTTGATTAATGTTTTGGCACTTCCTATTGCTTCCACTAGATGTCACCAGCCTTTACAAAGTGTTTTGAGTCTTTTACTGTGAGATCTGACCGAACAAGAGCCATGGAACGGTGATGGCCGATTAGACTCTGGCGCGCGAGTTCATGTTGGGTACCCTCGTTCCAATACGTTATAAAAGAGAATGCATTCGTCCACCTTGAATATTATTCATGTTCTGGTTAAAAAAGGCCCTAATGATTTATGCTATACAACGTTTGACATGTTTGAACGAACGTAAATATATTTTTTCCCCTCGTTCATGAAGTGAAGTCCGGCGGGCTTAGATCATGTGCTAACAAGACGGAGATTTTTGGACATAAATGATGAGCTTTTTTGAACAAAACTACATTCGTTATGGACCTGTGATACCTGGAAGTGACATCTGATGAAGAGAATCAAAGGTAATGGATTATTTACATAGTATTTTCGATTTTAGATCTCCCCAACATGGCGGCTAGTCTGTATCGCAATGCGTATTTTTCTGGGCGCAGTGCTCAGATTATTGCAAAGTGTGATTTCCCAGTAAGGTTATTTTTAAATCTGGCAAGTTGATTGCGTTCAAGAGATGTAAATCTATAATTCTTTAAATGACAATATAATATTTTACCAATGTTTTCTAATTTTAATTATTTAATTTGTGGTGCTGACTTGACTGCCGGTTATTGGAGGGAAACGATTTCCTCAACATCAATGCCATAGTAAAACGCTGTTTTTGGATATAAATATGAACTTGATAGAACTAAAAATGCATGCATTGTCTAACATAATGTCTTAGGAGTGTCATCTGATGGAGATTGTAAAAGGTTAGTGCATCATTTTAGCTGGCTTTATGGTTTTGGTGACCCTGTCTTTGAATTGACAAAACATTACACACAGCTATTGTCAATGTACTCTCCTAACATAATCTAACTTTATGCTTTCGCCGTAAAACCTTTTTGAAATCGGACAACGTGGTTAGATTAAGGAGATGTTTATCTTTCAAAGGGTGTAAGATAGTTGTATGTTTGAAAAATTTGAATTTTGACATTTATTTGGTTTCAAATTTGCCGCTCTTGAAATGCACCTGCTGTTGATGGAGTGCACCACGGGGGGGACGCTAGCGTCCCACCTAGCCCATAGAGGTTAAAGGTTGAGACTGAGTCTGCTTCTCTCACATTGGTAGGCAGACCATTCCATAAAAATGGAGCTCTATAGGAGAAAGCCCTACCTCCAGCCGTTTGCTTAGAAATTCTAGGGACAATTAGGAGGCCTGCGTCTTGTGACCGTAGCGTACATGTAGGTATGTACGGCAGGACCAAATCGGAAAGATAGGTAGGAGCAAGCCCATGTAATGCTTTGTAGGTTAGCAGTAAAACCTTGAAATCAGCCCTTGCCTTAACAGGAAGCCAGTGTAGGGAGGCTAGCACTGGAGTAATATGATCAAATATTTTGGTTCTAGTCAGGATTCTAGCAGCCGTATTTAGCACTAACTGAAGTTTGTTTAGTGCTTTAACCGGGTAGCCGGAAAGTAGAGCATTGCAGTAGTCCAGCCTAGAAGTAACAAAAGCATGGATTAATTTTTCTGCGTCATTTTTGGACAGAAAGTTTCTGATTTTTGCAATGTTACGTAAATGGAAAAAAGCTGTCCTTGAAACAGTCTTGATATGTTCTTCAAAAGAGAGATCAGGGTCCAGAGTAACGCCGAGGTCCTTCACAGTTTTATTTGAGACGACTGTACAACCATCCAGATTAATTGTCAGATTCAACAGAAGATCTCTTTGTTTCTTGGGACCTAGAACAAGCATCTCTGTTTTGTCCGAGTTTAAAAGTAGAAAGTTTGCAGCCATCCACTTCTTTATGTCTGAAACACAGGCTTCTAGCGAGGGCAATTTTGGGGCTTCACCATGTTTCATTGAAATGTACAGCTGTGTGTCGTCCGCATAGCAGTGCAATTTAACATTATGTTTTCGAATGACATCCCCAAGATGTAAAATATATAGTGAACACAATAGTGGTCCTAAAACGGAACCTTGAGGAACACCGAAATTTACAATTGATTTGTCAGAGGACAAACCATTCACAGAGACAAACTGATATCTTGCCGACAGATAAGATCTAAACCAGGCCAGAACTTGTCCATGTAGACCAATTTGGGTTTCCAATCTCTCCAAAAGAATGTGGTGATCGATGGTATCAAAAGCGGCACTAAGATCTAGGAGCACGAGGACAGATGCAGAGCCTTGGTCTGACGTCATTAAAAGGTCATTTACCACCTTCACAAGTGCAGTCTCAGTGCTATGATGGGGTCTAAAACCAGACCGAAGCGTTTCGTATACATTGTTTGTCTTCAGGAAGGCAGTGAGTTGCTGTGCAACAGCTTTTTCTAAAATTTTTGAGAGGAATGGAAGATTCGATATAGGCCGATAGTTTTTTATAATTTCTTGATCAAGATTCGGCTTTTTCAAGAGAGGCTTTATTACTGCCACTTTTAGTGAGCTTGGTACACATCCGGTGGATAGAGAGCCATTTATTATGTTCAACATAGGAGGGCCAAGCACAGGAAGCACCTCTTTCAGTAGTTTAGTTGGAATAGGGTCCAGTATGCAGCTTGAGGGTTTGGAGGCCATGATTATTTTCATCATTGTGTCAAGAGATATAGTACTAAAACACTTTAGTATCTCCCTTGATCCTAGGTCCTGGCAGAGTTGTGTAGACTCAGGACAATGGAGCTTTGGAGGAATACCCAGATTTAAAGAGGAGTCTGTAATTTGCTTTCTAATGATCATGATCTTTTCCTCAAAGAAGTTCATAAATGTATTACTGCTTAAGTGAAAGCCATCCTCCATTTGCGAAGGCTGCTTTTTAGTTAGCTTTGCGACAGTATCAAAAAGAAATTTCGGATTGTTCTTATTTTCCTCAATTAAGTTGGAAAAATAGGATGATCGAGCAGCAGTGAGGGCTCTTCGATACTGCACGGTACTGTCTTTCCAAGCTAGTCGGAAGACTTCCAGTTTGGTGTGGCGCCATTTCCGTTCCAATTTTCTGGAAGCTTGCTTCAGAGCTCGTGTATTTTCTGTATACCAGGGAGCTAGTTTCTTATGACAGATGTTTTTAGTTTTTAGGGGTGCAACTGCATCTAGGGTATTGCGCAAGGTTAAATTGAGTTCCTCGGTTAGTTGGTTAACTGATTGTTGTCCTCTGACGTCCTTGGGTAGGCAGAGGGAGTCTGGAAGGGCATCAAGGAATCTTTGGGTTGTCTGAGAATTTATAGCACGACTTTTAATGCTCCTTGGTTGGGGTCTGAGCAGATTATTTGTTGCGATTGCAAACGTAATAAAATGGTGGTCCGATAGTCCAGGATTATGAGGAAAAACATTAAGATCCACAACATTTATTCCATGGGACAAAACTAGGTCCAGAGTATGACTGTGGCAGTGAGTAGGTCCAGAGACATGTTGGACAAAACCCACTGAGTCGATGATGGCTCCGAAAGCCTTTTGGAGTGGGTCTGTGGACTTTTCCATGTGAATGTTAAAGTCACCAAAAATTAGAATATTATCTGCTATGACTACAAGATCCGATAGGAATTCAGGGAACTCAGTAAGGAACACTGCATATGGCCCAGGAGGCCTGTAAACAGTAGCTATAAAAAGTGAGTGAGTAGGCTGCATAGATTTCATGACTAGAAGCTCAAAAGACGAAAACGTCATTGTTTTTTTTTTGTAAATTGAAATTTGCTATCGTAAATGTTAGCAACACCTCCGCCTTTGACGGATGCACGGGGGGTATGGTCACTAGTGTAACCAGGGGGTGAGGCCTCATTTAACACAGTAAGTTCATCAGGCTTAAGCCATGTTTCAGTCAGGCCAATCACATCAAGATTATGATCAGTGATTAGTTCATTGACTATAACTGCCTTGGAAGTGAGGGATCTAACATTAAGTAACCCAATTTTGAGATGTGAGGTATCACAATCTCTTTCAATAATGGCAGGAATGGAGGAGGTCTTTATACTAGTGAGATTACTAAAGCGAACACCGCCATTTTTAATTTTGCCCAACCTAGATCGAGGCACAGACACGGTCTCAATGGGGAAAGCTGAGCTGACTACGCTGACTGTGCTAGTGGCAGACTCCACTAAGCTGGCAGGCTGGCTAACAGCCTGCTGCCTGGCCTGCACCCTATTTCATTGTGGAGCTAGAGGAGTTAGAGCCCTGTCTATGTTCGTAGATAAGATGAGAGCACCCCTCTAGCTAGGATGGAGTCCGTCACTCCTCAACAGGCCAGGCTTGGTCCTGTTTGTGGGTGAGTCCCAGAAAGAGGGCCAATTATCTACAAATTCTATCTTTTGGGAGGGGCAGAAAACAGTCTTCAACCAGCGATTGAGTTGTGAGACTCTGCTGTAGAGCTCATCACTCCCCCTAACTGGGAGGGGGCCAGAGACAATTAATCGATGCCGACACATCTTTCTAGCTGATTTACATGCTGAAGCTATGTTGCGCTTGGTGACCTCTGACTGTTTCATCCTAACATCGTTGGTGCCGACGTGGATAACAATATCTCTATACTCTCTACACTCGCCAGTTTTAGCTTTAGCCAGCACCGTCTTTAGATTAGCCTTAACGTCGGTAGCCCTGCCCCCTGGTAAACAGTGTATGATCGCTGGATGATTAGTTTTAAGTCTAATACTGCGGGTAATGGAGTCGCCAATGACTAGGGTTTTCAATTTGTCAGAGCTAATGGTCATGTCAATAGCCTTTGACACTTCTGAAATGCTTGTAATTATACTTCAGTATTCCATAGTAACATCTGACAAAAATATCTAAAGACACTGAAGCAGCAAACTTTGTGGAAATTAATATTTATGTCATTCTCAAAACTTTTGGCCACGGCCGTACAGTCTTGATTTACATTTATGCGACGCTGCTAATGCAGCAGGCGTGAAAAGAAACGGAACCCCTGTTCTGATAGTTTTAACCTGATTGGCTGATTGTGATACACAACATCCAGGATTAGTATTTAGCCACTATCATGGTGGTGGAAAATGGTGTGTCATAAGGAAAGTGCACATATTTTCCCATTTTTTTAATGGTTTATCACCATTAAGTTGAGGAAATCAAAGCCTATGCAGCCTAAATGTATATATTTTTTTAAGTACAAACGATCCAACAGGGATACGAATGTATTGCCGACCTGCATACAATGCATTTGGATCGTAAGATGACACAACTCAATATCGCTGTCTGCCGGCCTTTGGGCTATGATAAAGAAGACATTCCAACTTTGCTCATGACCTTGAATGTCTTTGATGTCTTGGCAATTTTTGTGTAATTTCAACCCACTATTCTGTGTTTGTGCATTTATGTCCTTCTCGGTTCCAGGTAGTAATAAGGCGACTTCCACCCAACCTGTCCAAGGACCAGCTGGAAGAACAGCTCAGTCCTCTTCCATCCTATGACTACTTCGAGTTTTTCCCTGCTGATCAAAGGTGAATATTTAGAACATTTAATGCAATGATACCATGTGTTGGGACAGAGTGCCTGTCAGGGGCAGATTGGGACCCCACACCGGCCCATTTCTTTCCTCGAGGCCCCCGCATAGAGGGTGTTCTTTAATGGAAGCCTCTCCAACAAAATCCAGGTAGAATCAGGAAATCCCCAGGGCAGCTGTCTAGGCCCCTTACTTTTTTCAATCTTTACTAACGACATGTCACTGGCTCTGAGTAGCTGCTGCCTTGGCAATGGGGATCCATAATAAATATAAAATACACCGGCCCATTTTTTTCCCCTTGAGGCCCCTGTCATTAACTGGCTAATTATCAAAAACCCACTGGGCTAAAATGCCCACTGGGCTAAAATGGACCAGCCCATTGCCCGAAATGCCAGATTGACAGTACAGATCAGTGTTTTTCTCAGATTCATGCTGCATCGTGTGATGCCAACATCATGATATTGACATTCCCCACCTATCAAACAATTGACTTCACCTAACCTCTGCTATTGAAACCTATTCAGCTTGAGTGGATACATTCAAAATGATCTGTTCAAAACAAAGAAAGGACACTAGCACAGCCATCTAATTATTAGGCTACCATCTCAAAGCAGGGACTGGAGAAGAGAATGTCATCATCATGCCTATGGAGTCACCCTATTAAGCCCACACTCTAGATAGGCTGCTCTCGTGGAATGGGTTTCTAAGATAACCTGCTCATTTCCCGCAGCCTCTATCCACACCTGTTCTCCAGAGTTTACATTAACTTCAGAAACCCCGAAGACATCCTACTCTTCAGAGACCGCTTTGATGGCTATGTTTTCATTGACAACAAAGGTACCTTTTTCACGTAGACCTATAATACAAACGTCATGAGGCAGTTTCCCAGACACACCAGTCTAGTCCTGGACTAAAATGCATTTTTGATGGAGATTCTCTATTGGGCTTGCTTTTTAGTACAGGACTAGGCTTAACCTGTGTCCTGGAAACCTCTCCTAAATATTTCTTATTACCAATGTGTTAGTGCTTAGTAGTTAGTGTTTACACAATGTTATAATGTTTTTCAGCACATGAAAGTAGGTAGTGGTATAGTGCTATATATACACTGAACAAAAATATAAACACTGCATGCAACAACTTCAACAGCTTCCAGTGTTTTCAAATTGCGCATTCAAATTGCCATTGATAAAATTGTGTTCATTGTCCATAGCTTATGCCTGCCCATACCATAACCCCACCGCTACCATGGTGCACTCTGTTCACAACATTGACATCAGCAAACCACTCGTCCACACGACGCCATCTGCCCGGTACAGTTGAAACCATGATATATCTGTGAAGAGCACACTACTCCAGTGTGCCAGTGGCCATCGAAGGTGAGCATTTGCCCACTGAAGTCGGTTATGAC
The DNA here is from genome assembly GCF_965601325.2 of Salmo salar. Taxonomy (NCBI): domain Eukaryota; kingdom Metazoa; phylum Chordata; class Actinopteri; order Salmoniformes; family Salmonidae; genus Salmo; species Salmo salar. The sequence goes on from NC_138311.1 coordinate 5,897,967, forward strand.
GCCGAACTGCAGTCAGGTCAAGACCCTGGTGACGACGACGAGCATTCAGATGAGCTTCCCTTAGACGGTTTCTGACAGTTTGTGCAGAAATTCTTCGGTTGTGCAAACCCACAGTTTCATCAGCTGTCTGGGTGGGTGGTGACGTTTATGGTAGAGAAATTACCATTCAATTCTCTGACAACAGCTCTGGTGGACATTTCTTCAGTCAGCATGCCAATTGCACGCTCCATCAAAACTTGAGACGTGTGACAAAACTGCACATTTTGTCTCAAGCACAAGGTGCACCTGTGTAATGATCATGCTGTTTAATCAGCTTCTTGATATGCCACACCTGTCAGGTGGATGGATTATCTTGGCAAAGGAGAAATGCTCACAAACAGGGATGTAAACACATTTTTGCAAAACATTTGAGAGAAATAAGCTTTTTGTGTATGAACATTTATGCAATCTTTTATTTCAGCTCATAAAACATGGGACACTTTGCATGTTGCGTTGGTATTTTTGTTCAGTGTATAATTCAATAAATATGTTAGGCTATGTGTTTTAACATCCCCAACGGTCAGTTTTCAGTGTTCTGTTGTGATGCTCCATGGGATTTTGTTTATGGTGCTAAGTGACAAACAATGACGTCTCTCTCTCTCTCTCTCTCTCTCTCTCTGTAGGTGTGTGTGCTCTAATCTTCATGAGACAAGAGGATTATCCTTCTACAGCCACAGGTGCCATGGTAATGGTTTGATCTGTGTCAGGTGTCTGTGTCTAATGATTATCTGTCTCTATGTCAATATTTGCTCAGGCCAGGAGTACCCAGCTGTGGTAGAGTTTGCCCCCTTTCAGAAAGTCTCCAAGAAGAAGCTCAAAAAGAAAGATTCCAAAGCTGGAAGCATTGAAGAAGGTAGGTGCTGGACTTGTCTCTAATCAGAAACTATCCAGACATACAGCTTGGATACCTGATTGTTTCTGCATTCATTGTCAAAACACATTGGGACAGACAGAGACTTGCACCCAAGCTTCCTTTTAAGTGTATAGTATATGTGTTTTCAGACCCCTCATTGTACTTCATGCATTGATTCAGCATCTGCTGAATAACACAAATATAAAATTTAGGCCGTGGATATGGATACAGTGTTTTCGCCCACGCCCCGCCGGAAATCTCTTTCTCAAAGCTAAGGATTCAGATCATGTTCTGCGCATGTGATATTTTACTCACAAATTCGTTTTTCTAACATAGCTGCTGCTCTCACACTCCTTCCTTTACGTTTTGCTCTTTACTCACCTTCTGAACCTGTGACATGGTGAGGTTGGACTCAGGTGCAGAGAATGGACCAGACGAGGAATCAGTGGTTAACCTGTTGGGGCTAGGGGGCAGTATTTGCACGGCCGGATAAAAAACGTACCCGATTTAATCTGGTTACTACTCCTGCCCAGTACCTAGAATATGCATATAATTATTGGCTTTGGATAGAAAACACCCTAAACTTTCTAAAACTGTTTGAATGGTGTCTGTGAGTATAACATATAATGTCACATAAACCCAAACCACAGCTAAATGCAGCACTAACCTTTGATGATCTTCATCAGATGACAACCCTAGGACATTATGTTATAAAATGCATGCATGTTTTGTTCAATCAAGTTCATATTTATATCAAAAACCAGCTTTTTACATTAGCATGTGACTAGCATGTGACTAGCATTCCCACCGAACACTGCCGGTGAATTTACTAAATTACTCACGATAAACGTTCACAAAAAACATAACAATTATTTTAAGAATTATAGATACAGAACTCCTCTATGCACTCGCTATGTCCGATTTTAAAATAGCTTTTCGGTGAAAGCACATTTTGCAATATTCTCAGTAGATAGCCCGGCATCACAGGGCTAGCTATTTAGACACCCAGCAAGTTTAGCACTCACCAAAGTCAGATTTACTAGAAGAAAAATGTTATTACCTTTGCTGTTCTTCGTCAGAATGCACTCCCAGGACTTCTACTTCAATAACAAATGTTGGTTTGGTCCCAAATAATCCATTGTTATATCCAAACAGCGGTGTTTTGTTCGTGCGTTCAAGACACTATCCGAAAGGGTAAATAAGGGTGACGAGCATGGCGCATTTCGTGACAAAACATTTCTAAATATTCCATTACCGTACTTCGAAGCATGTCAACCGCTGTTTAAAATCAATTTTTATGCAATTTTTCTCGTAAAAAAGCGATAATATTCCGACCGGGAAATCGTTTTTTATTACAAAGAGAGTTTTTGTAAAAGCATGCTATCCCCTCATGCACGAGCCTCAGTCTAATGGCCCTCTGATAGAGCACTTGCCAAATGCGCTAATGTGTTTCAGCCTGGGGATGGAATTACATCGTTCAGCTTTTTCCCGCCTTCTGAGAGCCCATGGGAGCCGTAGGAAGTGTCACGTCATGCCAGAGATCCCCTGTATTTGTTAGAGATGATCAAGGAGGGCAAGAAATGGTCAGACAGGCCACTTCCTGTAAGGAATCTTCTCAGGTTTTGGCCTGCCAAATGAGTTCGGTTATACTCAGACACCATTCAAACAGTTTTAGAAACTTTAGGGTGTTTTCTATCCAAAGCCAATAATTATATGCATATTCTAGTTACTGGGCAGGAGTAGTAACCAGATTAAATCGGGTACGTTTTTTATCCGGCCGTGCAAATACTGCCCCCTAGCCCCAACAGGTTAAAGGTCTTACTCACATCGGCTGCAGATGTTAGTAAGTCCCCCGGAACAGTCCCCAGTCCCCTGGAACAGCTGATGTTCTCATGCATGTTTCAGTGTTACTTGCCTCGAAGCGAGCATAGAAGTAAATTTAGCTCGTCTGGTAGGCTCGTGTCACTGGGCAACTCACTTGTCTGACCACATGCATGATGACGAGTTTCTCACACGACTGGCCTATCTGGGTGATGTTTTTTCTCGCCTGAATGATCTTAATCTAGGATTACAGAGACTCTCCGGCAAACTATATTCAATGTGCGGGACAAAATTGAGGCTATGATTAAGAAGTTGGAGCTCTTTTTCTGTGCGTTAACACACAGGTCTTTCCATCATTGTATGATTTTTTTGTGTGCAAATGAACTCAAGCTTACGGACAATGTCAAATGTGATATAGCGAAGCACCTGAGTGAGCTGGGTGCGATTATTATGCTGGTACTTTCCTTTAACGGACGACACAAACAACTGGATTCGTTATCAATTTTATGCCCTGCCTCCAATCCATTTACCGATATCTGAACAAGAGAGCCTCATCGAAATTGCAACAAGCAGTTCTGTGAAAATTTAATTTAATTTAATCAGAAGCCACTGGCAGATTTCTGGATAGGGCAGCACTCAGAGTTCCTTGCTGTTAAATCGCGCTGTTAAGACACTGATGCCCTTTGCAACCATGTATCTATGTGAGAGTGGATTCTCGGCCATCACTAGCATGAGTACTAAATACAGGCACAGACTGTGTGTGGAAAATGATTTAAGACTGAGACTCTCTCCGATACAACCCAACATTGCAGAGTTGTGTGCATCCTTTCAAGAACACCCTTCTCATTAACCTATGGTGAGGTATTCACAATTTTGAATGAAGAAAATGGTTTTATATGTAAGATGGTTAAATAAAGAGCAAAATTATTGATACTTTTTTATTATTATTTGTGCCCTGGTCCTATAAGAGCTCTATGTCACTTCCCACGAGCCGGGTTGTGACAAAAACTCACACTCATTCTTATGTTTAACAAATGTATCGTATAGTGTGTGTGTGGCAGGCTTACAATGATGGCAAAAAACAATATTTGAGAGTGTGCTGACCCTGGTGCTAGAGGAAGTACGCAGCTGGAGGTTGAATGTTTGAAGGGGTACGGGACTATAAAAAGTTTGTCAACCACTGGTGTAGAGAAAGGTGAGGAGACACATTAAAGAAGGATTTTTAACCCTTGAGACAATTAAGACATGGATTGTGTATGTGTGCCATTCAGAGGGTAAATGTGCAAGACAAAAGAGTTAAGTGCCTTTGAACAGGGTATGGTAGTAGGTTGGATGGGTAAGGTATTCTTAATGTTTTGTACACTCAGTGTATGCTGCCGTATAGTGGCAAGAGTAAATAGCTGCATGTAACTCAGCAGCTCAGAAGAGCATGAAGTTGCTAGACTGCCTGTTTGTTGTCAGTATTACAAACATAAGCTTGACAGAAAGTTTGTATGAACATGTCAAGAATGTAGGCCTATTCTGTGTAAAACATGTAAATAGCTGCATGTAGCCTACTTAACCCTGCAAAAAAACATGACATCAAGCTTATGCTTACTGGGGCATGTAATGCAAAGTTCGATTTTTATTTTATTTTTGTAGTTTGTTGGAAATTGTGCTTATGCTTAATAGCCAGGGTTGGGTATGTTACTTTCTAAATGTAATCTGTTACTAGTTACCTGTCCAAAATTGTAATCAGTAACCTAACTTTTGGATTACCCAAACTCAGTAACGTAATCTGATTACATTCAGTTACTTTTAGATTACTTTCCCTTTAAGAGGCATTAGAAGAAGACAAAAATGTATGTTACCAATTGAACAACATCATTGCAGGATAAATCAATGTTAAAGTTTACATAGCTGGCCATATATGGATGTTAAACTTTATGGGTTGGTTATGTAAGGCTTCTTCTAACCCATCGCTTTCTACTACATATAATAATACGATTAAATTATATCTTTACATTAAAAACCAAAGTCTATCAGAATTCCAGTCATTTCAACTCAGGACTTATTAACCAGCCTACTCTGTTGTTTATGATTGTGTTGCCATGGAGGACTGATTGGGCTCATTGATTCGAGTTGAAAAATAAATGCTGCGCTCATGGAATGGCATACTTTGAGCACTACTGAAAAGTGCTATTTACATGTGAAAAATGAATGCCATATGCATTTGCTATAGGCCTATTGTTTACCTTTTTGTTGGTAACACTTTGATACCTTGATAATATGCAGCTGTTTAAAGGGTAAATCCATAGATGAAACAATAACAAAACGGGATGCCCCGCATCTGTTTTGGTAAAAAGCTGAGGGATGGGCGTGGAGAAATGTAACCTTATCTCATGATATCAAAATGATTGTTTTAACCTTGTTATGAGGCTATACAGTGTTTGTTTACATTTAACATGTTTACAAACATTGGAGAAAAACAAGCTTATATCATGGAGTGTGGCAGTTGAACTAAGCTCATGAGGCATTTATAAGTTATATTCTTCAAGAATCAATGGATGTGTGTGTATATATATATATATAAGTCCAAAAATGGATGTAGCAACTACAGATTGCCCCTTTTAAGTCTATTAAAAGTGTGCGAGTTTGAGCATGTGTCCATTAGGCCTATAGATTTGTTCTTTTATCAGCATGAATTAGATTGAGCAATTAAAGCCCCACTTGTATTCCATAGGCTGGGATCTGCACAAAGCAGCTGTTGCAAGAGTGCATTTTTCACTGGCTGTCCTCTAGTTTAAAAAACAATGATTGATAGGCAGCTTAAAGTTCTTGAATTCAACCATTATTGGGTTCAAATTCACATTTAGATTTGTGAACAGCCATCCACAACAACCACAATCCACAAGGCACAAATAGCTAAATGAGAGAGCAGCAGAAGTGATTCACATCAATGCTCTATGTAGATATCAATAATAAGTGATATCCATATCGCTGTAGACTACACCACTGCTGTCATCCTCACCTCCAAGCGTTTATTCAAGTTGGATAATCTTTGGATGCCGACAGCAGTTGCACCATTGGAAGGCATAGATCGGACTGTAGCCAACAAAAGCCTATTCCTGCTCTTTTCCCGCATTCCATCAAACCCATTTGGTGTGTCATCAAAGTGGTCTCTGACTTGTGGTCAGACTCACTCAGGTGGAACAAACTTGAACTTGCGTCTTTTTTCAATGCTGATTTGAATGTTATTGAGAAAACAGAGAAGTGTCGAAGATGTTTTTTCTCGCAAACATCCTTTCTGAATTTAAAAGTAATCCTCAAAGTAATCAAATAAGAATTTGTTCTTAACTGACATTCCTAGTTAAATAAAGGTTACATTTATTATTTATTTTTTAAATCTAGTTTTTCAAACATATATGTAATCTGATTACTGTCTTTTTGCTGGTAACGTAACAGATTACGGTTACAGTTTTTTGTAATCCCTTACATGTAACAGATTACCTGTAATCCGTTACCCCCCCCCCCCCCACCCTGTTAATAGCCTACTGAGGGAATGCAATAGTTAAAACAGTTTTGTATACAATATGATCAAGGAGGGGGGAGCGGCAGCGGAGCACTGAGCACAGCAGCTACGTAGGCAGCAGCGGAGTTGGCACTCAGCAATGTAAAAATGCGCAGAAATATCTGTATTTTTATCTTGGGCAAATTGGGATACAGTGAAGGATAAATGTAGATAAATTCCAATAATATACTTTTCTATTTTGTGAATAGAGATACGCACCTATTACGTCAAATTACCGTATTTACCATTAGCGTGTCCCCACCCAATAACGTTACCGCCTGTCATCTTGAGCTTTAACACTCGATCTTTACCCACCTTTTTCTTTACCACTACATCCTTTTTCAACAAAGTGACTGATTGACGTCCTCCCTCTTCTTGACTCTTCCTTACCCTTCTCCCCCTTGCAGACCCGGAGTACCGGCGGTTTCTGGATAACTACTCCTGTGATGAGGAGAAGTCCATGGCCAACCCTGAAACCCTGCTGGGAGAGATAGAGGCCAAGACAAAGAAACTCATAGGTACTGGATCAATCAGTCAGTCAGTTAGTCTGTCTATCAACCAATAAGTCAGGCAATCAATCAATCTGACTTTACATTATATCTGATTGAATTTCAGCCAAAAGAACAACACCTCTTCTGGAGTACATCAAGAATAAGAAACTTGAGAAGCACGTAAGTGTAATGTAATAGTTAAAAATAATGCATTTATCGTTTCCCTTTGTGGACTCCTATCCAGATGTAGATCAACTCTCACAATAAGATGCAATTTTTCTGTAGAGGATAAGAGAGGAGAAGAGAGACGAGCGTCGACGCAGGGAGCTGGAGAAGAAACGGCAGAGGGAGGAGGAGAAGAGGAAACGGAGGGAGGAGGAGAGACGCAAACGCAAGGAGGCGGATAAACAGAAGAAACTATCGGAGAAGGAGATCAAGATCAAGGTGGTCACTGGTTCTGTTGACACAAAGTTAAAATCAAAGAACATTTGTGACCGACCGGTTCGATTCTGTCTTATGTAGCAAAATGTGATATTGTGTTTTTTTACATTGGATAAAAGCAGAGACACAGCTAGAAAATGGTATATCATACACTACAGTTGAGGAACAATGGTTAACGTAATTCTGCTATGAAAGTTGATAAACTTGTAACCTCCCTTTTGAGAAAATGGCCCTTGAATGTTTTGTACACCTAGTGGAGAGCTCTTCTTTGTCTACACCCATTCAGCGTCGTTCACACCCTCTAAACCTTTAGCCCCACCCATCTTTTTAAGGATTCACATGAGGCCATATACTAAACAACCAAAGATTTCAAGACTGAAGGCTGGTTTATAGTACGGGTGTGTCGTAAATTTTATCTGGGTTGCCAGAGTGTGCTCAGAGTGCGCTCTGGGTGTTCGTAAACTCAGAGCGTTGCCAGATTGTCCGTTCGTAAATTCAGAGTATTTCACTCTCATTCTTGCAGAGCTGGTTATGCTTTTTTATGTTATCCAGAGCGTTAGTGACTGCAACTGTGCTGTTGGCAACAATTTAAATACGCTTTTTTGCCAAGGTTTGCTGACACTGGCCATATTCAACGGGTGTTGAGTGTTCTCAAATCGTCAGTTATTCTGTGCTCTGGCACACTCAGACGAGAGTGTTCTGAAATCGGAGTGGAAAGCCAGAGGGAATTTACCATCTACGTCTATCGAGTGGCGCAGTGGTCTAAGGCAGTGCGGGCTGTGCCACTAGAGATTCTGGGTTCGAGTCCAGGCTCTGTCGCAGCCGGCCACGACTGGGAGACCCATGGGGCGGCGCACAATTGGCACAGCATCGTCTGGGTTAGGGGAGGGTTTGGCCAGATGTCCTAGTTCCATCGCGCACTAGCGACTCCTGTGGCGGGCCAGGTGCAGTGCACGCTGACACGGTCACCAGGTGTACCGCGTTTCCTCCGACACATTGGTGCGGCTGGCTTCCGGGTTAAGTGGGCATTGTGTCAAGAAGCAGTGCGGCTTGGTTGGGTTGTGTTTCGGAGGACCCACGGCTCTCGACCTTCACCTCTCCCGAGTCCGTACGGGAGTTGCAGCGACGAGACAAGTCTGTAACTACAAATTGGATACCATGAAATTGGGGAGAAAAAGGAGAAAGAAAATATATAAAAAATATATATATTTTTAAAATTGTTTGAAGATGTAAAAGAGGTGTTCTCTTTTTGACTCCGTCTGCATATTTACAATCAAATGGCAGAATTTTCTCCATCTCCTTAGCTATCATACTCTAATTCCACTGATTTCAAAACTCAGTCCTCCAGATGTGGACTGCAACACGTATGTAGTTCTATTATGTGTTATCTTTCAAAAAAGCCATGTCAGAAAGGATTATCTACACATACTGACCAGCTCATGTTATAGACAGAAGCTGGCTACATGGCAGACCAATCCCTACTCATCTCTCGGCATGTCCAGCCTTCTCATTGCCTTGGCTAGCGGGAATGTTGCTGCCTTGTTATGTGGCTAAACCAACTAAGCTCGTAATTTAACAATTGTATTTGTATTTACAGATGGCATACACGTTTGTCATTAAGGCACATGAAAGTCCACATGTTCCAGAAGGCATTTCTGCCAAAAAACATATTTAGATCAAAATAAAAAAATTATGTTCAAATGGGTCTCTAGTGGCGTGCGACATACACCTCGTTTTCTGAAACTTGTCCCATTTTGAGTGGTATATGCACATTCACCAATTTTAAAGCTTTTAGGAAGCCCTTCGTGAGCTACATTTTGTTAGTCGTAACTATTAGTCAGACTGTAATCTCGGTACCCAGAGTTAAGGTTGTGACGAGATTTTATAGTTAGTGACTGTTTTGTTAATAACTGTTGGTAGTTGTTGGGTAGTAAGTGTGTTTTGGGCTTGCCTCAGCTCCTGAAGAAGAGTGACCGGGACGATGATGTGGACTCTGACAGGCTCAAGGACAAAGGAGACAGTGGGGACACAGAGAGGGCCAAGTGGGACAAACCCAGTGGACACATGAAGTCAAAGGAAACCAAGGACCAGTAAGGAGCTTTTAATGCACTATTCATGGTATTTTTGTTTTATATCAGTCTCTGATGCTTTGTTTTTCTCAGTTATGAGAAACCCAAATTGGAGTTAGCTAGTGGTAAAGGACGAGATTTCTTCTATGCCTTACTGTGAGTTTTCTATCCTTATCACAGTGGATGCCACATTTGGCCTTGACCAACCTGGAGCCTTTACAGCTTTATGTGACAAAACCAATGTTTCTAGCCAAGGCCTGGTCATGAGCTGATACCACACTCCTCCAGTGTCATAACTAGGGCTGTTGCGCTGAACTTTTACCGCCACACTGGCAGTCATGAGTCATGACCGTTGAGTCACGGTAATCTCCTCTTATGCGCTCAGGTCATGTGTTGGTAGTACCCTAACGAACATTAGGTCGCTAATGGCCTGGTACTCAGGGGTCTATTGTCCCTCTAACCACTCTGACATAAATGCAATTGAAAATCACATAACACGTATCATCAAAACAATATCATGCTTTCAAAACTCACCTCACTGTGATGATACATTTGAAGAAAGAAGTTCAAAAGCAGGTTGAAACTGAGTGGAAGACATGGTCGGTCATTGTGGATGTTGTTTCAAAGCCTAACACAACAAAATGGACAACGCCATCTAAGGTGATGATTAATTAAAAACAACCACATGCATATTAGAGCTTATGCATATGCATAGACTTACGAGGACAAGCTCGAGAAAAAAAACCCAGAATAAAAATAATGATTGTGCTGTTATACAATACATAGCCTACTGCATATTATGCATGGCAGAAAAACATAAAACATAACTGATTTCAAATGTCTTTGGTACATAATTGGTCTAGCCTATAGGCCTACTCCAAAATGAAACACATTTGAGTAATTGCCTTTGTTTGGACTGTATTATTATGCAAACTGGATGGACTGGGTTACCTTATGCTACACTCCAAGATGTATATCCACGAGTCTAGGAGAGAATGTATACCCCTAGGTGATGTTGTTGGTTAATTGATTGTGCAGGGTGGCTTACAATTGTGGTAAATTTGTATATGATTTTGAATAGCCTAGTAATAGGGAATTTTTTATATTTTCATAATTAATAGGCTGACATATTAACGTTACCTTTAGCTACAAAATATCTCACCACCAATCGTTTCCATCTGCTCCTCTCTCTCCTTTTTTTCCTTTCTCAAGCGTGCAGAGGGGATGACAACAGTTTAGTGAAATATGTTTCGTTGTGAAAACATCTTACTATCATTGTTACCGACAGATTTCATTTGGTTTCCCAAATTAAGCATTGGGTAGCTGCAGGAATAGAGTTGGAGCCCATGGCATACAGAAAATCGCCTGTTGTGTAGCGAGAGAATGATCCTCAAACAGTGGTTGATATGTGGAGTGAAATAAGTGTTCTATTTATTTCTCAGCTGCTCATATTAAGCATAGCTCCCCTACAAAACCGAAGTAACCAAGTAGCCTATCCGGCATAACTGAAAAACGGACCACGGGAAAACGCGCGGCCTCCAATCGCTATTCGAGTGCGGATGACGTGTTTTTCCCCCCTGTCCCTCCCAATGGGCCATTCTAAATTGAGACTAATTTGACATATTAGTAAAGACAAGATTAAATTGAGAATAGTCTGATGGGTGAAAATATGATCACTTGATGAGAGAACAGCTGTGCAACCTGATGCAAGGAACAGAGGGCAAGCTTTTTTTCCCGACTTTCTCAAATCATCAATAGCCTATAGTCGCATCATGCACCCCATATCTCTCATACCTCATATCTCCCTCACTAGCTTTAAGCACCAGCTGTCAGAGCAGCTCACAGATCACTGCACCTGTACATAGCCCATCTGTAAATAGCCCATCCAATCTACCTCATCCCCATACTGTATTTATTTATTTATCTTGCTCCTCTGCACCCCAGTATCTCTACTTGCACATTCATCTTCTGCACATCTACCATTCCAGTGTTTAATTGCTATATTGTAATTACTTCGCCACCACGGCCTATTTATTGCCTTAACTTACCTCATTTGCACTCACTGTATATATACTTTTTGTTTTCTTTTGTTCTACTGTATTATTGACTGTATGTTTTGTTTATTCCATGTGTAACTCTGTGTTGTTGTATGTGTCGAATTGCTATGCTTTATCTTGGCCAGGTCGCAGTTGCAAATGAGAACTTGTTCTCAACTAGCCTACCTGGTTAAATAAAGGTGAAATAAAAAATCAAAAAATATATGTTTTGATTTCTAAGACATTTTAAGGTAAGTATCATTCACAACTAAAGTTGCCAACTAACTCTAAATGTAATGTATAGGACCTGTTTCAAATGACCACTTTTACGCTCAACATAGCCACTTCATATGCACACTTTCTCCGGAATGGGAAAAATATCCTTTCTGTTTCATTCAGCTAAGTTCAGTCTTTTGCATGACAATAACCAGCTGACAAAATGTAATGACCGCCACAGCCCTAGTCATAACCAGTCTAACTGTGCTTTCCTTTCCTGCCACTAGGGGTCAGATGGAGAGCGATAAGGAGCAGAGAGAGCACGGCCGCAGGCAGAGAGACAAAGACCACAGAGGAAGAGACGAGGAGAGGAAACGACAGCGCCACCACTACGAGTTCGACAAGTCCATGCGGTGCAAGGAGGATACCAAGTGGGGTAAAGGCTACTGCCAGGACCGGGCAAAGAAAGATGGCCAATACCACAGCTCCTACTCCTACTGCCCCGACACGTGCGACAAGGTGGGAAAGGAGGTCAGAGAAGACATTGGCGGTAGCAGGAAGGACCGCGTCCGGAACAAGGTGAGCGACAAGGTGAGCAAGAGAGGTAGGTTGTAATTTTGTGGTTGATTTTTATTTAAAGAACAACGATAATATAAGTAGGTTACACCTTATTATTGTGTAATTATTCTTGTAAGTACAATGTAACAAGTATTGTTGCAAGGTTTGAGTCCTTTGGAATTCTTTGAGGATTTCAACCTGTCGTTATACTGATTGAAGTATTTTCAAGTAAACAAAGGTTGTTTTACGTTGTGATATATTCCGGGTTTTTTTACGATACAACCCCACCACACACATTTCCAGCTGCTTGTCACACTGCTTGTACCCCCTATTTTGTTTTTCATCAGCTGTGCAAACAGACAGTGCTACACTGTTACAGTGCAGTGGAGACATTTATATTTCAATATAACTTTATTGTCCACGAGATGATAGATTTACAAGCTTAAGATGATCAAAGGTACGGTCATCATACATTGTGTTAAAAACAGTGAGAATTGCAGTACATGTGCACTACACATATTAAAACACACATACATACAAACTCGCATGTATAAATACCTTGACATATGACATATTTGTATGTAACCCCATTGATCCAGGCCTGTGTTTCTCAGTCTGTGTTAGCCTATCAGGACAGAAGGACGTCCCAGACAGAGGGGCCACACCAGATAGGAGGGGCTCTGCCAAACAAGGTATAGTCAGCTAGTCTTTCCACCACCAGCCAAGGTACAGCTACAGCTAGCCTTTCTACATGGGGGATGAGGAGGGGCACACAAGGTAGTGGGAGGGTGCACCAAAGTACAGATGTACAGGTACTCTTCTACCCTTTGGTCCTTTCTACATAGATGGTATATCTGGTTTCAAATAGTATTTGCTGCCTTTCAAATACCTTTGGTGTTTGGTTGAGCCTGCCTGGAGTGCCAGATGAGCAGGGTTTGCACTTTTGGGAGTAATCTATTGCACCAGGCAAGCTCAATTAAGAGCAGATAAAGAAGAAAAAAATACTATTTGAAAATCTGCTAGTACACCTAGTTTTTCTATAGTGAGTGAGGTTACTAGCCAATGGACTGCTAGTCTTACTAGTAGCCTTTCTATAGTTAGATCGTACCACAAAAAAAGTGTGTTTTGCGTCCCTTTGACATTTTAAGTAGAAATTGTGCACCAATTTTAACTTTAAAAAGCCAGTTATATTAAATGAAGTTCCTTTTAATAAAAACCATATGGAAAATTCAGTAAATCAGATTTTTAATATGAATAAAGACTTGCTAAAGTGCCAAAATTCTGACATTTCCCTCTGTACATCCTGTTACTTCTAGGAACATTATAACCCGCTTAACCCCAAAATGTCCCTCATTTTAAGGTCAACCCTTTTATGTGAACTGAACTGTTGTTTTAATATGGCCAAACTATTCCTTTAAACATTTTTTTTCAATTCCATAGAAACATTGAACATATAATTGTCGAATCATAGTGTAAAAGCAGGTGAGCTGGTTCTACTCTTTTTGGCCATTTTCTAGTGTTTTGTGGTGGAAATCTGAGTGGGTCGACCAAAACACATCACCCCTGTTACACACGCATAGGAAGACAGGCTAGAAATGTTTTAACAAATTTCAATTGTTTTGTGAAGCTTGCATTGAGTCAATTGCCCCTCCCTGTTGCACACAACAAGCTGCCATTACCCCGTCATAAGGGGACTTATGGCTGATTTAAGATTAAATAATTAACCCTGTTACAATCAACCCTGTTACTTTATTTGGCCCTTAATAAGCACTTGCTATAGTATTTTTCTTGAGATGGTAAAACATGTTTTTATTAAGTTGAACGTGTGCTCTTTATGGAAATGTTGAAATGTTTTTTTCTTTTACACTACCCCAAAGGTACTAAATTGGTGGAATGACCCAGTTGCTTTACTACTGAAATAAGTGAAGGCATCCCACCGCATCTTTTGGAGGCTCCATTTTCAACAACATAAAGATAAATGAATATACACTGAGTGTACAAAACATTAAAAACACCTTCCTAATATTGTGTTGAACCGCCCACCCTCATTTTGCTCTCAGAACAGCCTCAATTTATCAGGTCATGGACTATACAAGGTGTCGAAAGCAGTCCACAGGGATGCTGGCCCATGTTGACTCCAATGCGTCCCACAGATGTCCTTTGGGTGGTGGACCATTCTTGATACACACGGAAACTGTTGAGTGTGAAAAACCCAGCAGCGTTGCAGTTCTTGACACAAGCCAGTGCCCCTGGCACCTACTACCATACCCTGTAACTCTTTTGTCTTGCCCATTCATCCTCTGAATGGTACCACCCATACACAATCCATTTCTCAATTGTCTCAAGGCTTAAAAATCCTTCTTTAACCTGTTTCCTCCCCTTCATCTACACTGATTGAAGTGGATTTAACAAGTGACATCAATAAGGGATCATATCTTTCACCTGAATTCACCTTGTTAGTTTTGTCATGGAAAGAGCTGGTGTTCTTAATGTTTTGTACACTCAGTGTAGACAGTTCCATTCTCAAAGATTAAAATAAATATATTGTACTATACAGAACAGGCACAAAAAAACATCAGCCTCTTACAGTAAACTCCGAGACAGGTTGCATTTTCTTTTTGCCCCCTTTCAGAACAGTTGGCATCAAATCACTTGCTGATAATGTTACATAAAACGTTTGAAAGGTCTATAATTTTTATTAAACACAATCAAAGTTAATTAACATAGGCCCTAGATGCCTTTAAATTGCTCAACTTATAGGCATGACCAATTTAGGCATATTTTTTACAATGTGTTATTGCGCTCCAAAGGGATAACTTGAAATAACATGATGTGGGGTAATTGAATAATCAAAAGAAAAATCTGTGACTATTTATCTGCCTATGTGGTTATGCAGTGCCTTCAGATAGTATTCACGCCCCATGTATTTTTACACATTTTGTTGTATTACAGCCTGAATTTGAAATGGATTACACACAATACCCCATAATGTCAAAGTAGAATTTTGTTTTTCAATATTTTTTTCTCTCAAATCAATGAAAAAGGGAAAGATGAAATGTCTTGAGTCAATAAGTATTCAACCCCTTTGTTATGGCAAGCCTAAATAAGTTCACATTTAAAAATGTGCTTAACGAGTCACATAATACGTTGTACTCTGTGTGCAATAATAGTGTTTAATTTTTTTACGACTACCTCATCTCTGTACGCCACACATGCAATAATCTGCAAAGATCAGTCAATTGAGAAGTGAAATTCAAACATAGACCACAAAGACCAGGGAGGTTTTCCAATGCCTTGCAAAGTAGGGCACCTATTGGTCGATGGGTAAATTTTAAAAAATAAAGACACTGAATATCCCTTTGAACATGGTGAAGTTATTAATTACACTTTGGATGGTGTATGAATACACCCAGTCATTACAAAGATACAGCCATCCTTCCTAACCACTCAGGGATTTCACCATGAGGCCAATAAAACAGTTGCCAAGTTTAATGGCTGTGATAGGAGAAAAATGTGGATGGATCAACAACATTGTAGTTACTCCACAATACTAACCTAATTGACAGAATGAAAAGACTGTACAGAACAAAAATATTCCAAAACATCCTGTTTGCAATAAGGCACTGAAGTACTGCAAGAAATATGGCAAAGCTGTTTACTTTCTGTCCTGAATACAAAGTGTTATGTTTGGGGCAAATACAATACAATACATTACTGAGTACCACTCTCCATATTTTCAAGCATAGTGTTGGCTGCATCATGTTATGGGTATGCTTGTAATCGTTAAGGACTGTGGAGTTTTTCAGGATAAAAAAGAGAAACGGAATGGAGCTAAGCACAGGCAAAATCCTATAGGAAAACATGGTTCAGTCTACTTTCCATGAGACACTGGGAGATGAACTCACCTTTCAGCAGGACAATAACCTACAACACAAGTCCAAATCTTTTAATTTTATTTCACCTTTATTTAACCAGGTAGGCAAGGCAAAATCTACACTGGAGTTGCTTATCAAGAGGACAGTGAATATTCCTGAGTGGCTGAGTTACAGCTTTGACTTAAATCTACTTGAAAATCTATGGCAAGACCTGGAAATTGTTGTCTAGCAATGATCAACAACCAATTTGACAGAGCTTGAAGAATTTTGAAAAAACTAATAGGCAAATGTTGCACAATCCAGGTGTAGAAAGCTCTTAGAGACTTACCCAGACAGACTCACAGCTATAAACACTGCCAAAGGTGCTTTTACAAAGTATTGCATCAGAGGTGTGAATACTTATATAAATTAGGTATTTCTGTATTTCATTTCCAATAAATGTGCTAAATAGAAATATCAAAATAATCTTACTGACTCGCTGTATTTTTCTGTTATCAAGACACCTTGTCTCTATTCTCAGCACTTACGACCAATATTCTACTCTGAGACGCTTTGTGGATATGACCTCTGGAATTAAAAGCAAGCGCAATGTAGAATCTCCATTGATTGCTTTTTAGTCCAGGACTTGTCAATCTGTGTCCAGTAAAATATAGTATAGTTTAGCAGCCATTTTGTGTTACAGTGAGTTTGTGCTGTTATTGTGACCTAGATCTCTCTCCTGTGTTTCTGCCTCTTTCTCTCCATACAGGACCGGCCTGCCATGCAGCTCTACCAGCCAGGTGCTCACAATCGCAAGCGCGTGAGCTCTGCGATGAAAGGTTATGAGCTTCCCATGAGCCACTTGCCAGAACACGCGGCGGCAGACTGCTGCTACAAGGCCGTCGCCATGGAAACGGGCTCGGAAAAGAGCGGAGACGAGTAGTCCAGTCTGTCTGCTCTGATAAGCCTTTCACAATATTTATGCCTATGAATTATGAAGCTTTTATGTGCTGCTTGATTATATAAATGCTTCAAAATTCACAAAAAGTGACGTTAGCTGATGAAGATGGTCTCATAGAACAAAACGTATAAGATCTCCTAAGCCTGTTTTTAACCACCGAACTTATTTTTTCCGTTTATCAAAAAAAAAACATTAACTTCCC
This sequence comes from Salmo salar, assembly GCF_965601325.2. Lineage (NCBI taxonomy): Eukaryota > Metazoa > Chordata > Actinopteri > Salmoniformes > Salmonidae > Salmo > Salmo salar. The sequence continues at coordinate 5,915,058 of NC_138311.1, forward strand.
CATAGGCTTTGACCAACAAGCCATGGCAGAGTTAGTGCCTACAAAAAGACGGCATTACTATTGCTCTCTATTGGGCTGCCAGATTGTAGGCTTGCGTGTTACTAAACGGCATGCATGCGCAAGGCTTTGGGGTTGATGGAGCTGCACTCGCCGTTGAAATCATTTCAACTTTCCGACGCTTCTGTGTCAAACCTTTGCACAAATAATTTCAAAAGGATTTGAAGATTGGGTCACCCATGATTGGGGTAGGAGAGTAACAAAGATCAAACATTCCCAATACATTATGGAAAACTTTTCATCTTGTTCTCCTTTGTTGTATTCTGTACATCACAGAGAAGTTTCTCTAGACACGATTAGAATGTGTTTTGTCAAGCAGGACAGGACCAAAGCTAAAGGAAGTTGTTTGTTTCTTGCTCGTGTGTTATTCCCATGTTGTGTCACCCCTGGGTACAATAGCGCAATCATTTGTATTTGCATTTATTATGGATCCCTATTAAGCAGCTACTCTTCCTGGGGTCCGGCAAAATTAAGGCAGCTATACAATAAAAAAGTACAATACATTCATAACAGATTTCACAACACACTAAGTGTGTGCCCTCAGGCCCCTACTCCACTACCACATATCTACAACACAAAATCCATTTGTACGTGTGTGTATAGTGAGTATGTTATCATGTGTGTGTATGCATGTGTCTGTGCATATGTTTGTGTTGCTTCACTGTCCCCGCTGTTCCATAAGGTGTATTTTTATCTCTTTTTAAATCTGATTCTACTGCTTGCATCAGTTACCTGATGTGGAATAAAGTTCCATGTAGTCATGGCTCTATGTATAAGGGCACAAGGCATGACCCAAATGCAGACACAGGAGGCAGATGGTAGAGCTCTGATATTTATTATAACAAAGGGAGTTGGCAAAGGCAGGTCGGGGACAGGCGAGAGTTCATAAACCAGGTCAGAGTCCAAACAGTACCAGGGGATAGGCAGGCTCGAGGTCAGGCCAGGCAGGGGTCAGAAACCAGGTCTGAGTCCAAAACAGTACAAGGGGATAGGCAGGCTGGTAGTCAGAACAGGCAGGCGGGTTCGGAGTCAGGACAGGCAAGGGTCGAAACCAGGAGGACTAGAAACAAACAGAGACTGGGAAAAATAAGAGCAAGGAAAAAGGCTGGTTGACTTGGTAAACAAGACGAACTGGCATAGAGAGACAGGAAACACAGGGATATATACACTGGGGATAATAAGCGACACCTGGAGGGGGTAGAGACAATCACAAGGACAGGTGAACCAGATCAGGGTGTGAAACTATGTAGTACTGTGCGCCTCCCATAGTCTGTTCTGGACTTGGGGACTGTGAAGAGACCTCTGGTGGCAATACCACTTACAAATACAAGTAGTGATGAAGTCATCCTCTTCTCCACTCTGAGCCTAGAGAGATTGACATGCATATTATTAATGTTTGCTCTCTGTGTACATCCAAGGACCAGCCATGCTGCCCTGTTCTGAGCCAATTGCAATTTTCCTAAGTCCCTCTTTGTGGCACCTTACCACACAACTGAACAGTAGTCCAGGTGCGACAAAACTAGAGCCTGTAGAACCTGCCTTGTTGATAGTGCTGTCAAGAAGGTAGAGCAGCGCTTTATTATGGACAGACTTCTCACCATCTTAGCAACTGTTGTGTCAGTATGTTTTGACCATGACAGTTTACAATCCAGGGTTACTCCAAGCAGTTTAGTCACCTTAACTTGCTCAATTTCCACATTATTTATTACATGATTTAGTTGAGGTTTAGGGCTTGGTGAATGATTTGTCCCAAATACAATGCTTTTAGTTTTTGAAATATTTAGGACTAACTTATCCCTTGCCACCCATTCTCAAACCAACTGCAGCTCTTTAAGTGTTGCAGTCATTTCAGTGATTGTAGTAGCTGACGTGTATAGTGTTGAGTCATCCGCATACATAGACACACTGGCTTTACCCAAAGCCATGTCTAAGTAAAGAGATTGAAAGAATTACCTCCATTCATGATGTTTATTCGACCCTTAATGTCTCATGACAACAATACACACAAATCTAAAAGTAAAATAATGTAATTAAGAAATATATAAATATTAGCTTGAGCAATGTCGGCATGGCATTGACTAAAATACAGTAGAATGGAATACAGTTAATACATATGAGATGAGTGAAGCAGTATGTAAACATTATTCAAGTGACTAGTGTTCTAATATTATATATATAATAATATATAATAAGTGGCCAGTGATTCCAAGTCTATGTACAGTGGGGAGAACACGTATTTGATACACTGCCAATTTTGCAGGTTTTCCTACTTACAAAGCATGTAGAGGTCTATTTTTATCATAGGTACACTTCAACTGTGAGAGACGGAATCTAAAGCAAAAATCCAGAAAATCACATTGTATGATTTTTAAGTAATTAATTTGCATTTTATTGCATGACATACGTATTTGATACATCAGAAAAGCAGAACTTAATATTTGGTACAGAAACCTTTGTTTGCAATTACAGAGATCATACGTTTCCTGTAGTTCTTGACCAGGTTTGCACACACTGCAGCAGGGATTTGGCCCACTCCTCCATACAGACCTTCTCCAGATCCTTCAGGTTTCGGAGCTGTCGCTGGGCAATACGGACTTTCAGCTCCCTCCAAAGATTTTCTATTGGGTTCAGGTCTGGAGACTGGCTGGGCCACTCCAGGACCTTGAGATGCTTCTTACGGAGCCACTCCTTAGTTGCCCTGGCTGTGTTTTTAGGGTCGTTGTCATGCTGGAAGACCCAGCCACGACGCATTTTCAGTGCTCTTACTGAGGGAGGGAGGCTGTTGGCCAAGATCTCGCGATACATGGCCCCACCCATCCTCCCCTCAATACGGTGCAGTCGTCCTGTCCCCTTTGCAGAAAAGCATCCCCAAAGAATGATGTTTCCACCTCCATGCTTCACGGTTGGGATGGTGTTCTTGGGGTTGTACTCATCCTTCTTCTTCCTCCAAACACAGCGAGTGGAGTTTGGACCAAAAAGCTCTATTTTTGTCTCATCAGACCACATGACCTTCTCCCATTCCTCCTCTGAATCATCCAGATGGTCATTGGCAAACTTCAGACGGGCCTGGACATGCGCTGGCTTGAGCAGGGGGACCTTGCGTGCACTGCAGGATTTTAATCCATGACGGCGTAGTGTGTTACTAATGGTTTTCTTTGAGACTGAGGTCCCAGCTCTCTTCAGGTCATTGACCAGGTCCTGCCGTGTAGTTCTGGGCTGATCCCTCACCTTCCTCATGATCATTGATGCCCCACGAGGTGAGATCTTGCATGGAGCCCCAGACCGAGGGTGATTGACCATCATCTTGAACTTCTTCTATTTTCTAATAATTGCGCCAACAGTTGTTGCCTTCTCACCTAGCTGCTTGCCTATTGTCCTGTTGCCCATCCCAGCCTTGTGCAGGTCTACAATTTTATCCCTGATGTCCTTACACAGTTCTCTGGTCTTGGCCATTGTGGAGAGGTTGGAGTCTGTTTGATTGAGTGTCTGGACAGGTGTCTTTTATACAGGTAATGAGTTCAAACAGGTGCAGTTAATACAGGTAATGAGTGGAGAACAGGAGGGCTTCTTAAAGAAAAAAAGTTGTCTGTGAGAGCTGGAATTCTTACTGGTTGGTAGGTGATCAAATACTTATGTCATGCAATAAAATGCAAATTAACTACTTACAAATCATACAATGTGATTTTCTGGATTTTTGGATTCCGTCTCTTACAGTTGAAGTGTACCTATGATAAAAATTACAGACCTCTACATGCTTTGTAAGTTGGAAAACCTGCAAAATCGGCAGTGTATCAAATACTTGTTCTCCCCACTGTATATAGGGTAGCAGCCTCTAAGGTGCAGGGTTGAGTAACCAGGTGGAAGCTGGCTAGTGATGGCTATTTAACAGTCTGATGGCCTTGAAATAGAAGCTGTTTTTCAGTCTCCCTGTCCCAGCTGCTTTGATGCAACTGTACTGACCTCGCCTTCTGGATGATAGTGGGGTGAACAGGCCGTGGCTCAGGTGGTTGATGTCCTTGATGATCTTTTTGGCCTTCCTGTGACGTCGAGGTGCTGTAGGTGTCCTGGAGGGCAGGTAGTTTGCCCACGGTGATGCTTTGGGCAGACCGCACCACCCTCTGGAGAGCCCTGCGGTTGCTGGCGGGGCAGTTGCCATACCAGGCGGGGATACAGCCCAACAGGATGCTCTCAATTGTGCATCTGTAAATGTTTGTGAGGGTTTTAGGGGCCAAGACAAATTTCTTCAGCCTCCTGAGGTTGTAGAGGCACTGTTGTGCCTTCTTCACCATAGTGTCTGTGTGGGTGGACCATTTCAGTTTGTCCGTGATGTGTACGCTGAGGACTTGAATGTTTCCACCTTCTCCACTGCTGTCCCGTCGATGTGGATAGGGTCGTGCTCCGTCTGCTGTTTCCTGAAGTCCACGATCAGCTCCATTGTTTTGTTGACGTTCAGTGAGAGGTTATTTTCCTGGCACCACTCTCCCAGGGCCCTCACCTCCTCCCTGCAGGCTGTCTCGTCATTGTTGGTAATCAGGCCTACTACTGTTATGTCTGATGCAAACTTGATGAAGGCGTGCGTGGCCACGCAGTCCTGGGTGAACAGGGAGTACAGGAGTGGGCTGAGCACGCACCCTTGTGGGGCCCCTGTGTTGAGGTGTTGTTTCCTACCTTCACCACCTGGGGGCGGCACGTCAGGAAGTCCAGGACCCAGTTGCACAGGGCGGGGTTCATGCCCAGGGCCCCGAGCTTAATGATGAGCTTGGAGGGTACTATGGTGTTGAATGCTGAGCTATAGTCAATGAACAGCATTCTTACATAGGTATTCCTATTGTCCTGATGGGACAGAGCAGTGCGATGGCGATTGCATCGTCTGTGGATCTATTGGGGCGGTAAGCAAATTGAAATGGTTCTATAAATGGTCCGGTAAGGTAGAGGTGATATGATCCTTAACTAGCCTCTCAAGGCACTTCATGATGACAGAAGTGAGTGCTTTGGGGCAATAGTCATTTAGTTCAATTACCTTTGCTTTCTTGGCTACAGGAACAATGGTGTACATCTTGAAGCAAGTGGGGACAGCAGACTGGGATAGGGAGAGATTGAGTATGTCCGTAAACACTCCAGCCAGCTGGTTTGCGCATGATCTAAGGATTCGGCTAGGGATGCTGTCTGGGCCGGCAGCCTTGCAAGAGTTAAGACTTCATTGTTTTTATGAGAAGTGTTCCTGAGGCAGCACATTATATGCCGGTTTCCCGGACACAGATTAAGCTTTGTCCTGGACTAAAACACTTGGTCAATGGAGAAGCTTTATAGTCCAGGGTTAAGATGAAACTGTGTCTGGGAAACCTCCCCATGTGTCTGTCTACTACCTGCCTGTGAAGGAATACCTCCTCATCCATGAGATCATATTTGATATGCCTTTTTTGTGATTCCATTTGACTGGTATTTTTAAAAGAAAGTCTATAGATTTTATCTCAAAGAAAATATACAAAGTAGCGACAATTGTATTTAAGAAATTATAAATGTGTTTTCTGTGTTGGGTGTAGAACCTGTAAAGCAAATCATTTGTGTGTGCGTGCGTGTTTGTTTCAGCATTTAAGTGTGATAGGAGACGGAGAGGAGAATGTTTAGGTTGTCAACAATATGCTTTGTCAATTCTCTTGTATAATGTGACTTATGACAATTCTTACATAATCCTGTTTCTAGATGTCATAAGACTGCAGCTATTTCTGGTAGGAAACATAAGGTGACGCGAGCCATCTATTATTTAGCAGTATTTCACACTTGAGCCAAGAAGAACATAACTTTGATATTCATCATAATTTACCACAATGAAAAGAAGTAAAATAACGTTGCAGCTGCTGAGTTTGATGCTGTTGAAAATCTCAATGTTTTCTACACTGTTTGCACGGTTTTCTACCAAATTGTGAACTGTTGGATTCAGCTAAAGCCTGAACTGAGATTGGAAGGAAGTGAAATCAGATTCTTGTTAGCTGTAAAAGACACCTTCCTTCTGTTTTTTGTTTGTTTTCATTAAAATATTTGAAAAATAGTTAAATAAAACTATCCAATAAAGATGTCTGTTTGAAAAAAAGGATGACCAACACTTTAGGGCTAGCAGTACACCTATTACGTCCACTTATCTTGAAATTTCCATTACACTTTCTATGAATATCCTCTTCATAATAGGTACATTTTAATGCCTCATGGGCTATGCATACTACTGGCATTATAATGCACAATTTAGGTGCAAAGCTGCACTGTTAATAAAGCATTTTGAGCAGGTTTAGGAAGCAACGTGTTATAATCCATATTCTGAAATGAAACATTGTTACAAAGTCATATTCACATTTTATTACTCGAAATGAGGCATCATTGTCATACAGTGAGCTCCAAAAGTATTGGGACAGTGACACATTTTTGGGATTTGAAATGATACAATGACTGCGGTTAAAGTGTAGACTGTCAGCCAAAAGTATGTGGACAACCCTTCAAATTTGTGGATTCGGCTATTTCAGCCACACCCATTGCTGACAGGTGTATAAAATTGAGCACACAGCCATGCAATCTCCATAGGAAAACATTGGCAGTAGAATGGCCCATACTGAAGAGCTCAGTGACTTTCAAAGTGGCATCGTCATAGGATGCCACCTTTCCAACAAGTCAGTTAATCAAATTTCTGCGCTGCTAGAGCTGCCACAGTCAACTGTAAGTGCTGCTATTGTGAAGTGGAAACATCTAGGAGCAACAAAGGCTCAACCGTGAAGTGGTAGGACACACAAGCTCACAGAACGGGACCGCTGAGTGCTGAAGCGTGTAAAAATAGTCTGTCCTAGGTTGCAACACTCACTACAGAGTTCCAAACTGCCTCTAGAAGCAAGGCTTCTTGAAATAGGTTTCCATGGCCGAGGATCACCATACGCAATGCCAAGCATCAGCTGGAGTGGTGTATAACTTGCTGCCATTAGACTATGGAGTAGTGGAAACGCATTCTCTGGAGTGATGAATCACGCTTCACCATCTGGTAGTCCGACCAACTAATCTGGGTTTGGCGGATGCCAGGAGAACGCTACCTGCCCCAATGCATAGTGCCAACTGTAAAGTTGGTAGAGGAGGATTAATGGTCTGGGGCTGTTTTTAATGGTTTGGGCTAAGCCCCTTAGTTCCAGTAAAGGTAAATCTTAATGCAACAGCATACAATGACATTCTAGACGATTCTGTGCTTCCAACTTTGTGGCAACAGTTTGGGGAAGTCCTTTCTTGTTTCAGCATGACAATGCGCCCATGCGTCATTCCTAACTCAGTTGCCAGAGAGGACGGAAACCGCTAAGGGATTTCACCATTAGGCCAATGGTGACTTTAAAACCTTTGCAAGTTTAATGGTTGTGATAAGAGAAAACTGAGGAGAGATCAACAACATTGTAGTTACTCCACAATACTAATCCAATTGACAGAGTGAAAAGAAGAAAGCCTGTATGGAATACAAATATTCCAAAACATGCATCCTGTTTGCAACAAGGCACTAAAGTAATACTGCAAAAAATGCGGCAAAGCAATTCACTTTTTTGTCCTGAATACAAAGTGTTATGTTTGGGGCAAATCCAATACATCACATTACTGAGTACCACTCTCCATATTTTCAATCATAGTGGAAGCTGCATCATGTTATAGGTATGCTTGTAATCATTAAGGACTGGGGAGTTTTTTAGAATAAAAAAAGAAACAGAATGGAGCTAAGCACAGGCAAAATCCTAGGGGAAAACCTGGTTCAGTCTGCTTTCCACCAGACACAGTTGTCCAAAAAGTTATACTTTTGACTCATCTGTTCATAGACGATTCTTACAAGAGTTTTGATGATCATTCAGGTGCTTCCAGGTGCTTTTTGTCAAACTTGAGCCAAGTTTTTGGACCAGATGGGTCCTATTATGTTTGGTGAAAACCAAACACTGCATTCCACGGTAAGAACCTCATACCAACGGTCAAGCATGGTGATAGTAGTGTGATGGTTTGGAGATGCCTCAGGACCTGGACGACTTGCCTTAACAGAAGGAACCATGAATTCTGATTCTTATCAGAGAATTCTACAGGAGAATGTCAGGCCATCCATCTGTGAGCTGAAGCTGAAGCGCAGCTAGGTCATGCAGCAAGATGGTTAAATGGTTAAAAAGCAAAAAAAATGAAGTTTTGAAATGGCCTAGTCAAAGTCCAGACCTAATCCCAATTGCGATGTGGAAGGACTTGAAACGAGCAGTTCATGCTTGAAAACCCACAAATGTTGCTGAGTTAAAGCAGTTCTGTATGCAAAAGTGGGTCTAAATTACTCCACAGCGATGTTAGAGACTGATCAACAACTACGGGATGCATTTGGTTGCAGTCATTGCAGCTAAAGGTGGCACAACCAGTTATTGAGTGTAAAGGGGTAATTACTACTTTTTTGTTATTCGTAAACTCAGGTTCCCTTTATTTAATATTAGGTATTGGTTGAAGATCTATCAACATTCAGTATCAAAAATTTGCAAAAATAGAGAAAATCAGAAAGGGGGAAAATACTTTTTCTCGGCACTGTATGTAAATGAGATTTCTGTAATACATTTTCAATAGATATGCTAAGAATTGTAAAAATATGTTTTCACTGTCATTATAGGGCATTGTGTGTAGATGGGTGAGAAAAATCTATTTAATACATTTTAAATTCAGGCTGTAACACAACAAAATGTAAGCTCAGATTTTTTTTCCTTGCATATCTTCTACCTTATTTTAAACAATGTCGAAATTGACTACAATTGTAAATAGGATAATTTTGGTCATAAAGTTGGTCTCATCCAAAACAACATTTTGTAAGTGAGTTCGTCATGACTTACTGGAGGATTGGGTATGGATTACTTACATTAGGGTGTCCAATCAACAGTGGTGTAAAGTACTTAAGTAGTAGTTTAAAGTATTTTTACTTGTTTTTGGGAGTATCTATAGTTAGAGCTGGGTGGTATACCATATTTTACGATAAACCGGTATTGATGCACAGACCAGTTTGGGTTTTTACTTTACCTTCTATAATGGTATTTGAATGTTTGGTTTGTTAAATGTGGTAGGCCATGTTTAACTTTCATTTTTATAGTTTACTTCGCTACCTGAGTCATCTCTCTCTGATCTCTCTCTCCATGCCGCTTTCCACACAGACCTAGCCCCACCCCCTGTCACTTGCGTTCAGTCTGCATGATCAATGCAGACATCTATGTTGTTTTCACTTTGCTTCTAATATAAATCCTCTAGCGTTCTATAATAACACAAAATTATTAGTTTGTGTTTCTTACATCTGCAAACAGCTAGTTTGTTATTTCTTAGCAAGTTGGGCCTAAATATTGTTAGCTGGCTAGCTAGCTAGCTACACTATACAGTGCATTCGGGAAAGTATTAAGACCCCTTGACTTTTTCAACATTTTGTTACATTGCAGCCTTATTCTGATGTTGACTAAATAGTTTTTCCCCTTCATCAATCTACACACAATACCCCATAATGACAAAAAAGGTTTTTATATTTTTTTTTCAAATTGATTCAAAATATTCAGACTCTTTACTCAGTAGTTTGCTGAAGCACCTTTGACAGCGATTACAGCCTCAAGTCTTCTTTGGTATGACGATACAGACGTGCCAAGCTTGTATTTGGGGAGTTTCTCCCATTCTTCTCTGCAGATCCTCTCAAGTTCTGTCAGGTTGGATGGGGAGCGTCACTGAACAGCTATTTTCAGGTCTCTCCAGAGATGTTCAATCAGGTTCAAGTACGGGCTCTGGCTGGGCCACTCAAGGACATTCAGAGACTTGTCCCGAAGCCATTCCTATGTTGTCTTGGCTGTGTGCTTAGAGTCGCAGTCCTGTTGGAAGGTGAACCTTCACCCCAGTCTGAGGTCCTGAGCGCTCTGGAGCAGGTTTTCATCAAGGATCTCTCTGTACTTTGCTCTGTTCATCTTTCCCACGATCCTGACTAGTCTCCCAGTCCCTTTCACTGAAAAACATCCCCACAACATGATGCTGCCACCACCATGCTTCACTGTAGGGATGGTGCTAGGTTTCCTCCAGACTTGATGCTTGGTATTCAGGCCAAAGAGTTCAATCTTGGTTTCAGCAGACCAGACAATCTTGTTTCTCATGGTCTGAGAGTCCTTTAGGTGCCTTTTGGAAAACTCCAAACCGGGCTGTCATGTCCTCATACTGAGGAGTGGCTTCCGTCTGGCCACTCTACCATAAAGGCCTAAATGGTGGAGTGCTCTAGAGATGGGTGTTCTTCTGGAAGATACTCCGATCTCCAGAGAGGAACTCTGGAGCTCTATCAGAGTGACCATCGGGTTCTTGGTCATCTCGCTGACCAAGGTCTACTCCTTTGATCGCTCAGTTTGGCCGGGTGGCCAGCTCTTGGAAGAATCTTGGTGGTTCCAAACTTCTTACATTTTAAGAATGATGGAGGCCACTGTGTTCTTGGGGACCTTCAATGCTGCAGAAATCTTTTGGTACCCTTCCCCAGATCTATGCCTCAACACAATCCTGTCTCGGAGCTCTATGGCCAGTTCCTTCAACCTCATGGCTTGGTTTTTGCTCTGATATGCACTGTCAACTGTGGGACCTTATATAGACAGGTGTGTGTCTTTCCAAATCATGTCCAATCAATTGAATTTACCACAGCTGGACTCCAAACAAGTTGTAGAAACATCTCAAGGATGATAAATGGAAACAGGATGCACCTGAGCTCAATTTCGAGTCTCATAACAAAAGGTCTGAAAACTTATGTAAATAAGGTATTTCTGCCTTTATTTTTAATACATGTGCAAACATTTCTAAAATTCTGTTTTCGCTTTGTCATTATGGGTATTGTGTGTAGATTGATGAGGAATTGTTTTTATTTAATAATTTTTAGAATAAGGCTGTAATGTAAAACATTTTTGGGAAAAAGCGAAGGGTTCTGAATATTTTCCGAATGCACTGCATGTTACTTTTATTTCCTCTAAACTTGAGCCCTCCCAAAGTAAAATTGTGAGGAAAATAGTATTGTTTTATACTTCTTATTGTTTAGCTGTGAAGCCCACATTCTGAGTGAGATGTGATATCGCTGGAATGATCCCATAAATATTTGCTTTGCAGTTTGGAGTCATTTGTGTCATGTCTTGCTATGTCCGAAATGCTCCTCAAGATTGCGTCACTAAACCACACTTCCCTCATGCCTCTCTAATTTTCTTTGAAGTGATACACAGACTTCGATATTTTGTTACACTATTTAAAAATCTCCAAGAAGTGGGAATGCATACTAAAGACATTTTATGACAATAAAGGGAATAAAGAGTTATGTTGTCAAGTTTGGGATTGGTAAAGTGTTGGATGCAGATTCTTATGTCATATAGGCTCTCAGCAACATGAAAGTCTTTAATTCTTCGCAGACATATTTTTTGTCTGTCAGCATTGAGGCAAACAGCAGCACAGCCAAAGTGTAGACAGAATAAATCTCTCTCTCCTACTATTATTTTTGACATGGAAAGGGTATCTGCATTATTATTCGTTTTGGATCACCTAAGTATTTTTCTAGTTGGGTAATAAGGGAAATCATTTTCGTGGCTATTTTCCTGTCAGTCTGAGACGAGGCCGTTGGTGGTATCAAGCTGACTTTGATTATCTAGACTTAAATCTTGGTAATAAGAAGAGACTGAGGAAGGGTGACTTTTACAGTTGTGTAGCACATATAAGGTATATATAGTCACACATTCTGAATGCATTGAGAAGCCATATATTTGCAATTTCATTGTCCCGCAATGGCTAAACAATGTGATCGCCTTTATAAATTCAATAAAACTTGGTACCTCATCAAATCCTTGTGAAAGATACTTAATTTATGTGCTTGCTGAAATCAAGAACACTCTAGAAATCTCACAAAGTATTATTATTTTTTCTATATCTTCAGCTCGCTCTACCTCAAACAATAAACACAAAACAAATGTTAATATGTGCAGACGGCCTCAATCTTACATTTGAAATTGAATGCTAACTCGTCCCCTGCCCACAATTAATTTGAAAGCTGTCACATAATCGGTCAATAAAATTGCTCCGCCCATGCATCGGCACATTCTTTCAGCAAGCCGGGGACAGAGTTAGCACTCAATTTCAAATGTATGACCCCGGAGGCGAATGCTGAACGCCCCACTTGGAGCCTATGGTGACACGGCTGTTAAGGGTGGAGTGGAATACAAAACAACAATGAAACACACGTGGCATAGACTAACAGTGACGGGTAAAACTTCTGATCACTGATTAATAGTTAGACATATCAGCATTTAGTAGACGAGAAACTCATATGACCATAATCAACATGCCCCACCTGAAATAACTTTGCCTTTGGTGCATGTAGGGTGTAAATGTGAGCATGTTTTTGATAAACCAGAGTAAATTACAGTATAGTGCTCACAAGTGTGTGTGTGTGTATCTGTGTGTATGCATATGTGACATGATACTTTGAGTCATCCTTCCAGTCTGGAACAATTTGGGCTCTATTCAATCAGATCCGCTTTAGCCAACTTCCGCATAGTGGTTGTTTTGGCGGTGTCGGATGTGGAACTGCATTAGAGCTGTCAAATCCACAAGTGGCTCCCGGCATTACACCTGAAGAGGTCATTGCCATTGGCTGCACAGAGTCACATTAATAGAAATCCCATGCAGCCACACTGAAATTTGAGATGTAAAATACCCCACTGGGCACACCACATCATTTCAACATGGACATTTTGGTAATATTTGGTTGCGACGTTTAATCAATTAGATTTCAACATTTATTCACCCACTCAAAAAGACAGCCAGAGGTATGTTGAATTCCCAATGTGTTATCACTGTGATTTCAACCATCTAAAGGCACAACCAAATTCCAATGGAAAAACAATGTCTGACTTGTTTGGTTTAGTTGCCATCTAAATTTGTTATTATTGCACTTTCAACCATTTAAAAGCGCAACAAAGTTCAAATGGTAATACAATGTCATATGTTTTATTTATAATGTGTTATCACTATGCTTCATCTAATAGCAACCACATTACCTGGATTGTTGAGATTACATTAAAAGTACATAGTGCAAGTAGTCAATGCTGTTCAAGATTCTGCACAGATCATTATAGCAATTGTGAAAATCTCCACAGACCTGCGACATTTGCATGCTATCTTGAACATGCATGCTTTCTATGATTACATAAGAATACATTTAAAGTTACAGAGGGATAACCTCAAAATGTGGCCATGAATGTTTTACTCATTTTAAGGTTGAATAAATACTGTTACATTCGTTTGTAAATTAGTTTGTAAGATTGCCTTAACTTCAGGCTATTTACTGTATTGAAAAAGTTATATTGAATTGTGTTTGGTTGTCAACACAATGTAAAAATAAACTCAAACTCAAATATCAATATTTGAAGGAGATGTATCTTTTGTGCCACTGATTTTGGCTTTAATTCTAGTTTGTCTCCAAATTAATAATTTAAATGTTGGATTCACGTCTCCATCTCAACCGAGAATCAAAGTTAAAGAATAGGACTATAACAAATCAAAATGTATTTAAATTGCATTTCAAGTTTGATTTGATTATTTAACTTGAATTTTTGGTTGAGAATGGAATTAAAGCCAGACCAAATCACACAGATGGAGCTATCCAAGTAGAATATACATCTCCTTCAAAGGAACTCAATTCAATATCCAGTTTGGCTATAAATTAATAATTGATATGTTGGATTCACGTCTCCATCTCAACCCAAAATCTAAGTTGAAGAATAGGACTTAATCTAATTAAACTTTAAATGCACTTTAAATACATTTTGATTTGATTTAGTCATATTCTTTAACTTAGATTGTCGGTTGAGATGAAGAGATCGACTTGATTCAAGCAGCTTGTGCCCAGTGGGACACCTCGATTAGGATGATAGAAATTCAAATTATTTTTTACATTTGAGCGTAATTATTTCTATATAGGTCGTTATCAATAAAACGTCACAATATGGTGTAGAGTGTTTGATTTGGCTGCTGGGGGGCAAGGAAACCCCCAGCTCCGCTAAAACCATTGACAACTATGTGCCGTTTTCAAAGGATTGTTAAATAAATGGTATAACTATTTGGTTTTAATATCATCACCTCTTGAAGAGCATAGTCAGAACTACACATTTCCGATTATTTCAGAATCCACATTAGCTCTATCAACAGAATTATACAGCAAGTAACTGAATTTTCATGATCAGTAAACATCAATTGATCATGTAATTTCAGATACGTGAAGTAGCCTATCCATTTGGCATTAATCTAGCTAGCTAAGCAAACAACGTGTTATTTAGTTTGCTTCATCAGAGATTAGGCTTTTGGAAAGAGCTTGACATTGGAAAATCGATCTGTCTGCTTATTGATAATTAATATTTCATTTTGGCAAGGCCAAACAAGAGGAAATGAATCGTTTTATAATTTTTCAATTGGCAAACCAAAGCAAGAAACTAATGTCGATTTTTTTTTTCCTTTTGCCAATTTTAAAGCCAAACATGATAAATTGCTAAATGCTTTGATTTTCCACTACTCCGATAATTTCAAAATGTGATTTTTCTATTTCCAAGTAAGAAGTAATTAATTTTATTCTTCAAATCCGAAATACCCGCCAAAAAGTTGTTTTCTTTATAAGTTGGAAGAGGTCATATTGTAAAAAACAAAAAAGCACTATTTTTCGAGGAGGCCACCAGAGGCGAGAGATGGTGGGCACGGTGGTGTGGACGACGGAGCAGCACCTGGGGAGGGGTGCTCCATAGCGGCAGAGATGCCACTGGAGGCGTTGCAGCGGGAGGAGGGTAGTGCAGCGGGAGGCATTGGGAATTCAGTGAGGCCTTTGGGAAGTAAGGTTTACATTTTGTAAACTTGAATGTCCAAATCTACTACCGAAGATTGATGAGATATGCCTGTTGGTTCACAAATCAGAGTGGGTGTCTTATGTTTTACAGAGACATTTTGGAATCATCTGTTTGTGACTCAGAAATTGAGATAGACAATTCAAATCAAATCAAAGTTTATTTGTCACGTGCGCCGAATACAACAGGTGTAGACCTTACAGTGAAATGCTTACTTACAGGCTCTAACCAATAGTGCAAAAAAGGTATTAGGTGAACAATAGGTAAGTAAAGAAATAAAAACAGTAAAAAGACAGTGAAAAACAGTAGCGAGGCTATATACAGTAGCGAGGCTATAAAAGTAGCGAGGCTACATACAGACACCTGTTAGTCAGGCTGATTGAGGTAGTATGTACATGTAGATATGGTTAAAGTGACTATGCATATATGAACAGAGAGTAGCAGTAGCGTAAAAGAGGGGTTGGTGGGCACACAATGCAAATAGTCCAGGTAGCCATTTGATTACCTGTTCAGGAGTCTTATGGCTTGGGGGTAAAAACTGTTGAGAAGCCTTTTTGTCCTAGACATGCCACTCTGGTACCGCTAGCCATGAGGAAGTAGAGAGAACAGTCTATGACCGGGGTGGCTGGGGTCTTTGACAATTTTTAGGGCCTTCTTCTGATACCGCCTGGTGTAGAGGTCCTGGATGGCAGGCAGTTTAGCCCCAGTTATGTACTGGGCCGTACATGCGGTCGGAGGCCGAGGAATTGCCATACCAGGCAGTGATGCAACCAGTCAGGATGGTCTCGATGTTGCAGCTGTAGAACCTTTTGAGGATCTCAGGACCCATGCAAAATCTTTTTAGTTTCCTGAGGGGGAATAGGCTTTGTCGTGCCCTCTTCACGACTGTCTTCATGACTGAGCACGCACCCCTGGGGGGCTCCACTGTTGAGGATCAGCGTGGCAGATGTGTTGCTACCTACCCTCACCACCTGGGGGCGGCCCGTCAGGAAGTCCAGGATCCAGTTGCAGAGGGAGGTGTTTAGCCCCAGGATCCTTAGCTTAGTGATGAGCTTTGAGGGTACTATGGTGTTGAACGCTGAGCTGTAGTCAATGAATAGCATTCTCACATAAGTGTTCCTTTTGTCCAGGTGGGAAAGGACAGTGTGGAGTGCAATAGAGATTGCATCATCTGTGGATCTGTTTGGGCGGTATGCAAATTGGAGTGGGTCTCTGGGATAATGGTGTTTTTGTGAGCCAATACCAGCCTTTCAAAGCACTTCATGGCTACAGACATGACGTTATTTAGCCTGTTGGGGATAGGGGGCAGTATTTGCACTGCCGGATAAAAAACGTTCCCGATTTAATCTGGTTACTACTCCTGCCCAGTAACTAGAATATGCATATAATTGTTTGATTTTGATAGAAAACACCCTAAAGTTTCTAAAACTGTTTGAATGGTGTCTGTGAGTATAACAGAACTCATATGGCAGTCAAAACCCTGAGACAAATCCTGACAGGAAACTGAAATCTGATGTGTGGATATCACTTCAAACATTTGCCATTGAAACACACAGGGGCTTATAAATCATTTAGCACTTCCTAAGGCTTCCACTAGATGTCCCCAGTCTTTACAAAGTGGTTTGAGTCTCCTACTATCAAAACTGACTGAAAGAGAGGCTGTGGAAAGTGGTCACAGGTGGAGGGCCATTTACCATTATGACGCCGCCGCCCATGGCTACCCTCCCCTTTCGAAACGTTTTGAAAGACAATGCAAACGTCCCCCCATGGAATATTACTGAAGCTCTGGTTGAACAAGGCCCGAAAGATTTATGTTATACAACGTTTGACATGTTTGAACGAACTTAAATATTTTTTTTTTGTACATTCGTGACGACAAGTCCTACTCAGCACTGTACATTTTCAGTAGCCTTCGGAGCGCGCTAACAATTGGGACATAAATGATTAACTTTTTCGAACAAAACTACATTTGTTATGGACCTGGGATTCCTGGAAGTGCTTTCTGATAAAGATAATCAAAGGTAAGGTTTTATTTACAATAGTATTTTTGATGGTTGATCATTCCAAGATGGCTCCAACATGTATAGCCTAGCCTATTTTGCTGGGTATACCACGTCGTTTATTGCAAAGTGTGATTTCCCAGTAAAGTTCTTTTTAAATCTGGCAAAGCAGTGGCATTCAAGACATGTTAATCTATAAGTCTTTGAATGACAATATTACATTTTAACAATGTTTCCGAATAGTAATTCTGTAAATTGTAGCGCTGTTTCATCGGAAGCATTTGAGGGAAAAGATTTTCTGAATGTCACGCGCCGATGTAAAATGCTGTTTTTATATATAAATATGAACTTTATCGAACAAAAAATGCATGTATTGTGTAACATGATGTCCTAAGATTGTCATCTGATGAAGATTGTCAAAGGTTAGTGCTGCATTTAGCTGTGTTTTGGGTATTTGTGATGCATGCTAGTTGCTTTGAAAATGGCTGTGTGATTATTTCTGGCTGGGTTCTCTCCTAACATAATCTAATGTTTTGCTTTTGCTGTAAAGCCTTTTTGAAATCGAACAACGTGGTTCGATTCAAGAGAGGTGTATCTATAAAACGGTGTAAAATAGTCATATGTTTGAGAAATTGAAGTTATAGCATTTATGAGGTTTTGAATTTTGCGCGACGCGATTCCACTGGCTGTTGATTAGGGTGGGACGCAAGCATCCCACTGGCCCAGACAGGTTATACAGACTGCCTTTGTGTTCTTGGGCACAGGGACTATGGTGGTCTGCTTGAAACATGTTGGTATTACAGACTCAATCAGTGAAGACACCTGCGAGTTGGTCAGCACATGCCCTGAGCACACGTCCTGGTAATCCGTCTGGCCCCACAGCTTTGTGTATGTTGACCTGTTTAAAGGTCTTGCTCACGTCGGCTACGGAGATCATGATCACACAGTCGTCCGGAAACAGCTGATGCTCTCATGTATGCCTCAGTGTTGCTTGCCTCGAAGCGAGCATAGAAGTGATTTAGCTCGTTTGGTAGGCTCGTGTCACTGGGCAGCTCGCTGCTGTGCTTCCCTTTGTAGTCTGTAATAGTTTTCAAGCCCTGCCACATAAGACGAGCGTCGGAGCCGGTGTAGTATGATTCAATCTTAGCCCTGTATTGACGCTTTGCCTGTTTGATGGTTCGTCGCAGGGCGTAGCAGGATTTCTTGTAAGCTTCCGGGTTAGAGTCCCACACCTTGAAAGCGGCAGCTCTACCCTTTAGCTCAGTGCGAATGTTGCCTGTAATCCATGGCTTCTGGTTGGGGTATGTACGTGCAGTCACTGTGGGGACGACGTCCTCGATGCACTTATTGATAAAGCCAGTGACTGATATGGTGTACTCCTCAATGCCATCGGAAGAATCCCGGAACATGTTCCAGTCTGTGATAGAAAAACAGTCCTGTAGTTTAGCATCTGCTTCATCTGACCACTTGTTATATGACCAAGTCACTGGTGCTTCCTGCTTTCATTTTTGCTTGTAAGCAGGAATCCGGAGGATAGAGTTGTGGTCGGATTTATCAAATGGAGGGCGAGGGAGAGCTTTGTACGTGTCTCTGTGTGTGGAGTACAGGTGCTCTAGAATTTTTTCCCCTCTGGTTGCATATTTAACATGTTGATAGAAATTTGGTAGAACTGATTTAAGTTTCCCTGCATTAATTTCCCTGCAATTACTCTGTTGTCAGGAAGGATCAGAACGATGGGGGGATATGTGCATTTGTAAGATCGGACATTGCTTATAACGTCAGATCAGATTTAAGCGATGATCTGGAGATTGTCTGGCTGGATATCTGCCTTCCCAAAACCAAGCCGATTTTGTTGGGGTGTGTTACATGCCACACAATCAGAATGCATTCTATGAAGGTCTTGAAATTGTGTTGTCAAACTGTAATGATTCCCTGGTGAAGGAAATCATTTTGTTAGGGGATTTCAATACAGATGTCTGCAAAAAGGATAGCCCAACCCACAATGTATTTATGCACTTCTGTAGATCAGTCACTCAAATTATAAAAGATCCCTCCAGGGTATGTGAAAGAGTGCAAAGTACGATTTACTTAATATTGGTGTCTGATAAATCCAAAATATCGCAGAGTGGAGTAATAGTCTATGGAATCAGTGTTCATTTGATTACATTTTGCACAAGGAGGGTTTTCAAAGATATATTTAAATGTCACAAAACCGTTAGAATCAGAGGACTCAAAAAATACTGTGTTGAAATGTTTAGGTAGCAAGTGGGTAAAATTCACTGGTCACCTGTGCTGGATGGTGTAGGGGTAGACAGAGCCTGGGAAGCCTTTAAATGTAGATTCCTTGATGTGGTAAATGTGATGGCTCCCATTAGACGGGTCAGAGTAAAGCAGAGATCTAGCCCTTGGTTTAATCATGAAATTCTAGAATCTATCCAAGCAAGGATTAAGGACCTTAAGAAAATTAAAAACTCTCAAGAGCAGCCTGATTTTGTCCTATATACATGTCACAGAAATGAAGCACAGAGCAGGATGGTTGAAGCTAAGAGGCGTTACTTTGCAGATAAAATCATTGAGAACAAAAATGGCCCTAAAAAGCTTTGGAAATCATTTAAGGAACTCGGCTGTAGTAGTACTACTCTGATCTTTTATCAGGCTGTAGTAGTACTACCAAAAAACTACCTAAACAGTATTGGACTGAACATCAGGGGGAGATGGTACAGTGGGGAAAAAAGTATTTAGTCAGCCACCAATTGTGCAAGTTCTCCCACTTAACCTGTTAGGGCTAGGGGGCAGTATTTACACGGCCGGATAAAAAACGTACCCGATTTAATCTGGTTATTACTACTGCCCAGAAACTAGAATATGCATATAATTATTGGCTTTGGATAGAAAAACCCTAAAGTTTCTAAAACTGTTTGAATGGTGTCTGTGAGTATAACAGAACTCATATGGCAGGCAAAAACCTGAGAAGATTCTGTACAGGAAGTGCCCTCTCTGACCATTCCTTGAGCTTCTTGACTCTTTTTATTGAAAACTTAGGATCTTTGCTGTAACGTGACACTTCCTACGGCTCCCATAGGCTCTCAGAACCCGGGAAAAAGCTGAATGATGTCGAGGCAGCCACTGGCTGAAAAACATTAGCGCGTTTGGATAGTGGTCGGTCAGAGTACTATGAGACTGAGGCGCGTGCACGAGGCGACCCCATGTTTTTATTTTCTCTCTCTTTGTACTAAAACACAGATTCCCGGTCAGAATATTATTGCTTTTTTACGAGAAAAATGGCATAAAAATTGATTTTAAACAGCGGTTGACATGCTTCGAAGTACGGTAATGGAATATTTAGAATTTTTTTGTCACGAAACGCGTCGTGCGCGTCACCCTTCTTTACACTTCGGATAGTGTCTTGAACGCGCGAACAAAACAGAGGATATTTGAACATAACTATGGATTATTTTGAACCAAACCAACATTTGTTATTGAAGTAGAAGTCCTGGGAGTGCATTCTGACGAAGAACAGCAAAGGTAATAAAATTTTTCTTATAGTAAATCTGACTTTGGTGAGGGCTAAACTTGGTGGATGTCTAAATAGCTAGCCCTGTGATGCCGGGCTATCTACTTAGAATATTGCAAAATGTGCTTTCACCGAAAAGCTATTTTAAAATCGGACATAGCGAGTGCATAGAGGAGTTCTGTATCTATAATTCTTAAAATAATATATGTTTTTTGTGAACGTTTATCGTGAGTAATTTAGTAAATTCACCGGAAGTTTGCGGGGGGTATGCTAGTTCTGAACGTCACATGCTAATGTAAAAAGCTGGTTTTTGATATAAATATGAACTTGATTGAACAAAACATGCATGTATTGTATAACATAATGTCCTAAGATTGTCATCTGATGAAGATCATCAAAGGTTAGCGCTGCATTTAGCTGTGGTTTGGGTTTATGTGACATTATATGCTATCTTGAAAAATGGGTGTCTGATTATTTCTGGCTGGGTACTCTGCTGACAATCTAATGTTTTTCTTTCGTTGTAAAGCCTTTTTGAAATCGGACAGTGTGGTTAGATTAACGAGAGTCTTGTCTTTAAAATGGTGTAAAATAGTCATATGTTTGAGAAATTGAAGTAATAGCATTTCTAAGGTATTTGAAATTGCTCTTTGTATTAACCATATTGTTAATCTCTCTCTTGAACAAGACATCTTTTCCAGGGACATGAAACAAGCTTAAGTTATACTTCTGTATAAGAATGGGATAAAGCCTGACCCTGGAAAGTATAGGCCTGTAGCTATCATCAGTATGACATCAAAGATCCTGGAGAGAGTTGGACATAAGCACATTTATGAATATGTCAACAAACAACGTCTAATGTTTGATTTTCGGTTGGATTTTAGAAAAACATACTCCACTGATTCATGTCTACTTTACTTGACTGACTTCATCAGGAAAGAGATTGATGTAGGAAATCTCTGTGGAATGGTACTGCTTGACCTACAAAAGGCCTTTGATACAGTTAACCACTGTCTCCTAATCTCCAAACTGGAGGCACTGGGGTTAAGCGGTATCCGTCTAGGCAGGGTAAAGTCCTATTTGTCATGAAGGGAGCGTGTAGTAGAGATTAATGGTTCACTGTCTCATGCAAAACCAATGTTTTGTGGCATCCCGCAGGGGAGCGTGCTTGGGCCTCTACTGGTTTTACTGTATATAAACAATATGCTTGTTCTTGCCCTCTTTTCCTTTATGCGCATGACTCAACACTTCTGGTGTCTCACAAAAGTAGAATGTTGAAATTATGTCGGAGAGCATACTTAGCACAGAGCTTACTAACATTAGCAAATGGCTTGGAGATAAGAAGTTATATCTGCACTTAGGTAAAACTGATGCAGTTATGTTTGAGTCCAGACCTAAATTGTGTAGGTCCTCTGAAATCAGAGTGGAGTTAGAGGAGAGATGCTGATTACTAAAACCTGATGGAAACTTGATGATTACTATAACCTGATGGAAACTTGATGGAAACTTGGGAGGTGATGGAAACTTGGGAGGTGTGAGCATGGCCACTAAAGTGCTAGGGAAGGTTAATGCCAGGACTATGTTTTTGGCTAGAAAGTCCCAAGCTGCTTGATTAGGACTCAATGAGAGTGCTAACCACTGCTCTCATTCAATGCCAATTTGACTATGCTAGTACTTCCTGGTTTGGGGGCTTATCTAAGCTTCTGAAGGGAAAACTCCTGGTAGCCCAGAATAAGGTGATCAAGGTAGTATTGAGTCCACGGACTCACATTGGCAAGAACTGCTTTCAGAAACTCAACTGGCTGCCTGTTGAGGCTAGGGTGTCCCAGATTAAACTGAACTTGGTTTACAGGAGTATTTATGGTTATGTGCCCAGATATCTAACTGATTACTTTCCCCTTGTTAGGAATGCACACAATCACAGCACCAGATCAGGTGTTGCTAATGTGTGCTTAGACAGGTTCAGGAGTAATGCTAGTTCAAACAGAGATGCTAGTTCTAGGTCCCAAGAAACAAAGAGATCTTCTGTTGGATCTGACAATTAATCTTGATGGGTGTACAGTCGTCTCAAATAAAACTTTAAGGACCTCGGTGTTACTCTGGACCCTGATCTCTCGTTTGACGAACATATCAAAACTGTTTCAAGGACAGCTTTTTTCCTCTACATTGCAAAAATCTGAAACTTTCTTTCCAAAAACGATGCAGAAAAATGAATCCATGCTTTTGTCACTTCTTGATTATACTGCAATGCTCTACTTACCGGTTACCCAGATAAAGAACTAAATAAACTTCAGTTAGTGCTAAACACGGCTGCTAGAATCTTGACTAGAACCAAAAAATGGGATCATATTATTCCAGTGCTGATTTCAAGGTTTTACTGCTAACCTACAAAGCATTACGTGGGCTTGCTCCTACCTATCTTTCCGATTTTGTCCTGCCGTACATACCTACACGTACGCTACAGTCACAAGACGCAGGCCTCCTTATTGTCCCTAGAATTTCTAAGAAAACAGCTGGAGGCAGGGCTTTCTCCTATAGAGCTCAATTTGTATGGAATGGTCTGCCTATTCATGTGAGAGACGCAGACTCGGTCTCAACCTTTCAGTCTTTATTGAAGACTCATCTCTTCAGTAGGTCCTATGATTGAGTGTAGTCTGGCCCAGGGGTGTTAAGGTGAACGGAAAGGCACTGGAGCGACGCACCGTCCTTGCTGTCTCTGCCTGGCCGGTTCCCCTCTCTCCACTGGGATTCTCTGCCTCTAACCCTATTATGGGGGCTGAGTCACTGGCTTACTGGTCCTCTTCCATGCCGTCCCTAGGAGAGGTGCGTCACTTTAGTGGGTTTAGTCTCTGACGTGATCTTCCTGCCCTGGTTGGTGCCATGGGGAGATCTTCGTGGGCTATACTCAGCCTTGTCTCGGGGTAGTAAGTTGGTGGTTTGAAGATATCCCTCTACTGGTGTGGGGGCTGTGCTTTGGCTTTGGCAAAGTGGGTGGGGTTATATCCTGCCTGGTTGGCACTGTCCGGGGGTTTCGTTGGAGTCTCCCGACCCTTCCTGTCTCAGCCTCCAGTACTTATGCTACAATAGTTTGTGTCGGGTGGCTAGGCTCAGTTTGTTATATCTGGAGTATTTCTCCTGTCTTATCTAGTGTCCTGTGTGAATTTAGGTATGCTCCCTCTAATTCACTCTCTCTCTCTCTCTCTCTTTTTCTCTCTCTCTTTCTCTCTTCTCTCGGAGGACCTAGGACCATGCCTCAGGACTAGCTGGCCTGATGACTCCTTGCTGTCCCCAGTTCACCTGGTCGTGCTGTTGCTCCAGTTTCAATCTGTTCTGCCTGTGGCTATGGAACCCTGACCTGTTCACCCGACGTGCTACCTTGTCCCGAACCTGCTGTTTTCGACTCTCTCTCTACCGCACCTGCTGTCTCTAACTCTGAATAATCGGCTATGAAAAGCCAACTGAATATTTACTCCTGAGATGCTTACCTGTTGCAACCTCTACAACCACTGTGATTATTATTATTTGACCCTGCTGGTCATCTATGAACATTTGAACATCTTGGCCATTTACTGTTATAATCTCCAACCAGCACAGCCAGAAGAGGACTGACTACCCCTCAGAGCCTGGTTCCTCTCTAGGTTTCTTTCTAGGTTCCTGCCTTTCTAGGGAGTTTTTCCTAGCCACCGTGCTTCAACATCTGCATTTCTTGCTGTTTGGGGTTTTAGGCTGGGTTTGTATATAGCACTTTGTGACATCGGCTGATGTAAAAAGGGCTTTATAAATACATTTGATTGATTGATTGATTGATAATGCTGGGAAAGGTACTTTCTTGTGTGTTATCCTTGATGATTTTATTCATGTGGATATATGGCTTTTTCAAATTTTATGTGTGCTTGTTTTTTAAAACGGTTGAATTAAAAACCTTATTTTGATTAATTTATTCATACTATTTCGTCCTTCCACAATATATAATCCCGACACAAAACTAGTGTTGCTACCCAACCAGCTGGTCATTCGTTCTATCGGTTCGGTTGTCAGAGATGCGAACCACTCGTTCAGTCTTTTTGTTCTGTATCTATGGACGCAACCCAGTCGTTCGTTCTAAATGTTCCATTGCCATACCAGCTGGCAACGTACTTATCCCTTGCTTGCTAGCCAGCCAACTATGGCTAATTTACAGTCACATCAAACAGTGCAGCCAGAATAACAACAGTAGCCACATTTGCATTTGCACCCTTATTTACCCTTTCGGATAGTGTCTTGAACGCACGAACAAAACGCCGCTGTTTGGATATAACTATGGATTATTTTGAACAAAACCAACATTTGTTATTGAAGTAGAAGTCCTGGGAGTGCATTCTGACGAAGACAGCAAAGGTAATAACATTTTTCTTATAGTAAATCTGACTTTGGTGAGTGCTAAACTT
Organism: Salmo salar; assembly: GCF_965601325.2. NCBI lineage: Eukaryota > Metazoa > Chordata > Actinopteri > Salmoniformes > Salmonidae > Salmo > Salmo salar. The sequence goes on from NC_138311.1 coordinate 5,939,947, forward strand.
GCTGGGTGTCTAAATAGCTAGCCCTGTGATGCCGGGCTATCTACTGAGAATATTGCAAAATGTGCTTTCACCGAAAAGCTATTTTAAAATCGGACATATCGAGTGCATAGAGGAGTTCTGTATCTATAATTCTTAAAATAATTGTTATGCTTTTTGTGAACGTTTACCGTGAGTAATTTAGTAAATTCACCGGCAGTGTTCGGTAGGAATGCTAGTCACATGCTAATGTAAAAAGCTGGTTTTTGATATAAATATGAACTTGATTGAACAAAACATGCATGTATTGTATAACATAATGTCCTAGGGTTGTCATCTGATGAAGATCATCAAAGGTTAGTGCTGCATTTAGCTGTGGTTTGGGTTTATGTGACATTATATGCTATCTTGAAAAATGGGTGTCTGATTATTTCTGGCTGGGTACTCTGCTGACATAATCTAATGTTTTGTTTTCGTTGTAAAGCCTTTTTGAAATCGGACAGTGTGGTTAGATTAACGAGAGTCTTGTCTTTAAAATGGTCTAAAATAGTCATATGTTTGAAAAATTGAAGTTTTTGCATTTTTGAGGTTTTTGAATAACGCGCCACGGGATTACACTGGCTGTTACGTAGGTGGGACGATTTGGTGCCACCTACCCTAGAGAGGTTAAATAAAGGTAAAATAAATAAAATAAACACTGCTGCTACTCGCTGTTTGTTTGTTACCAATGCATAGTCACTTCGTCCCCACCTACATGTACAGATTACCTCAACTAGCTTGTACCCCTGCACACTGACCCGGTACCGGTGCCCCCTGGACATAGCCTTGTTATTGTTGTTCTTTTTGTGTTACTTTTTCTTATTACTTTTTATTTTAGCCTACTTGGTAAATATTTTCTCCTTCTTGAACTGCACTGTTGGTTAAGGGCTTGTAAGTAAGCATTTCACAGTAAAGTCTTCACTTGTTGAATTCGGTGCATGTGGCAAATAACGTTTGATTTGATTTGAAATAAAGAAAAACACTGGAATGAGTAGCTGTGTCCAAACTTTTGACTGGTACTGTATACTTATTTATACTCCGGACACCGACATTGCTCGTCCTAATATTTAAATATTTCTTAATTCCATTATTTTACTTTGTGTGTATTGTTGTGAATTATACAGCGAGTGGGTCTTAACCTGAATGGTGATTGGTTAAATCCACATTTCAGCTGGTGTCTATTCCACAAGTTACCAATGGCTAAATCCATAATGTTAAAATGCCTATTTACTCTGTTCCATCTGACTGTGCAATATATTATATACAAAGAATGCCAATTGAAAAAAAGGTAAAACTAAACAAAGTGCATCTAGTTTGCAGTCTTTCCAACTTCAGTTTGAGGTGATTGTGTTCGCTGTGTTGTTGGCTAGCTCCTCTGAACAACAGTGTCCTGAAAAGTGAGCAAATGTTCTATGCCAGGCGAAATCGTGCCTCATTAGCTCATTGTTATGGATGTATCCAAATAAATGTCACTAGAAAACAGCTTAAACAAAAGCAAATGTGGCTACTTTGCTGTTATTCTAGCTGCACTTTTTGATGCGACTTTAAGTTAGCCGTAGTTGGCTAGCTAGCAAGCAAGCAAGGGATAAGAACGTTTCCAGCCAGTATGGCAATGGAACATTTAGAATGAACAACTAGGTCACGTCCATAAATACAGAACAAAAAGACTGAACAAATGGGTCGCGTCTCTAGCAACCGAACCGATAGAATGAACAACCAGCCGGCTTAGGTAGCAAACCTAGATTTGTGTCGGGACTGTATCTTGTGAAGGAATGAAATAGTATTGTTTTATGAAAATATGTCAATCACTATTTGAATATGTTGGTTAACCGTTCTATAAAAGTGATATTGCCCTTGAAGCCGGTGTTTTGAGGATATATTGACACGGTTTTTCGTCTCGGTCCTATCCTCCAAACACTGTCTTCTCGGGCATTATCACTTAATTGTTAGATATTACTGCACTGTTGGAGCTAGGAACACAAGCATTTCGCTACGCCCGCAATAACATCTGTTATTATTTTATTTTAATTGATGTTATCAATTTGGGATAGAGTCCTGAGCACAGGACTAGATTATAGTGAACAATTGATTTTCCATTTTATTGTTTGCTCAGAATATAATTGTAATTGGTTGTGTAAATATTATCAGAACAGGCATTGAAGGATAAACAAAACATTGAACCATTTTGTGATTTTTTGTTTTACAATGTCATCCACATCTCACTTTATGTAAATATAACAATATTGCTGCTGGCTAAGTCGGTCCATGGTCTACATCACTCAACCCGGGGAATCCTTGGTCCTTTAAGTCATGAAACACATAGGTTCGATGTTGGATGTCATTATGACTGTCACTTATTCAATCCATACATTACCATTTTGATGTTCTCAGTTTGGACCAGAGAACAGAATTAGGCAGGAATTCAGACTTTTCAGACCCCTTGACTTTTCCACATTTTGTTTCGTTACAGCCTTATTCTAAAATAGATTAAATCTTGTTTTTTCTCAATCTACAAACAATGCTCCATAATGACAAAGCGAAAAACAGGTTTTTAGAATTTTTTGCAAATGTATTACAAATTAAAAACAGAAATACCTTATTTACATCCAGTGAGGGAAAAAAGTATTTGATCCCCTGCTGATTTTGTACGTTTGCCCACTGACAAAGAAATGATCAGTCTATAATTTTAACTTTTTAGGGTATGGGGGCAGTATTTTCGATTTCGGATGAAAAGCATGCCCAGAGTAAACTGCCTAATACTCGGGCCCAGAGTCAAATATTTGCATATTATTATTAGATTTGAATAGAAAACACTCTGAAGTTTCTAAAAATGTTTGAATGATGTCTGTGAGAATAACAGAACTCATATGGCAGGCAAAAACCTGAGAAGAATCCAACCAGGAAGTGTGGAAATCTGAGAATTGCAGTTCTTCTTTTGAATCCCTATCGAAACTACAGTGTCTGTGGGGTCACGTTGCACTTCCTAAGGCTTCCATTGGCTGTCAACAGCCTTCAGAAAGTTTATCCATCCTTCACCTGTTACTGGGCAGAGAATAGTAGCTCAGTCAATGAGTGGACTGCCTGAGGACAAAGTGCTTGGTGATTTTACATTTACATTTTAGTCATTTAGCAGACGCTCTTATCCAGAGCGACTTACAGTAGTGAATGCATACATTTCATACATTTTTTTATTTATTTTTTAATATTTTTTTTGTCTGTGCTGGCCCCCCGTGGGAATCGAACCCACAACCCTGGCGTTGCAAACACCATGCTCTACCAACTGAGCTACATGCGAGAGCCCGCCAGTGCGCCCCTCCTTTTTCTACTTGAATGAATATGCTATTGTCCGGTTGGAATATTATCAACGTTTTATGTTAAAAATACCCTAAGGATTGACTGTAAACAACGTTTGACATGTTTCTATGACCGGTAATGGAAAATGTTGACTTTTTGTCTCTGGTACTGTGCTCGCGCGTTATGCCTTTGGATAGTGATCTGAACACACGAACAAAACGGAGGTATTTGGACATAAATATGGAGTATTTCAAACAAAACAAACATTTCTTGTGGAAGTAGGAGTCCTCGGAGTGCATTCTGACGAAGATCAGCAAAGGTAAGAGAATATTTATAATACTAATTCAGAGTTTTGTTGATGCCAGAACTTGGCGGTAGCTGTATAGCTTGCTTCGATGGCTGAGCTATGTACTCAGAATATTGAACAATGTGCTTTCTCCGTAAAGTTATTTTGAAATCTGACAAAGTGGTTGCGTCAAGGAGTAGTGTATCTATAATTCTTTCAATAACTGTTGTAAATTTTATCAACGTTTATAATGAGTAGTTTTGTAAATTGATGTGCACATTCACCGGATGTTTTGGTGGGAATACATTTTCTGAACATCACTCGCCAATGTAAAATGCTGTTTTTGGATATAAATATGAACTTTATCGAGCAAAACATACATGTATTGTATAACATGAAGTCCTATGAGTGCAATCTGATGAAGATCAAAGGTTAATGAATATTTTAGCTGTACTTTTGGTTTTTGTGATGCATGTCCAAACATAATCTAATTTTATGTTTTCGCCGTAAAGCCTTTTTGAAATCGGACAATGTGGCTAGATTAACGAGAGTCTTATCTTTAAAATGGTGTAAAATAGTTGATTGTTTGAGAAAATGAAATTTTTGCTGTTTTGTATTTCACGCCATGCTATTTCACTGGCTGTTGAATAGTGTGGGACGGTCACGTCCCACCTACCCCAGAGACGTTAATGGTAGGTTTATTTGAACAGTGAGAGACAGAATAACAACAAAAAAATCCAGAAAAACGCATGTCAAAAATGTTATAAAATGATTTGCATTTTAATGAGGGAAAAAAGTATTTGACCCCTTCTCAATCAGAAAGATTTCTGGCTCCCAGGTGTCTTTAGCCAGGTAACGAGCTGAGATATACAGACCCTTTGTTATGAAACTCGAAATTGAGTTCAGGTGCATCCTGTTTCCATTGCTCAGCCTTGAGACGTTTCTACAACTTGATTGGAGTCCACCTGTGGTAAATTCAATTGATTGGACATGATTTGGGGCACACACCGTCTATATAAGGTCCCACAGTTGACAGTGCATGTCAGAGCAAAAACCAAGCCATGAGGTTGAAGGAATTGTCCGTAGAGCTCCGAGACAGGATTGTGTCAAGGCACAGATCTGGGGAAGGATATCAAAAGATTTCTGCAGCATTGAAGGTCCTCAAGAACACAGTGGTCTCCATCATTCTTAAATGGAAGAAGTTTGGAACCACCAAGACTTCCTAGAGCTGGATGCCCGGTCAAACTGAACAATTGGGGGAGAAGGGCCTTGGTCAGGGAGGTGACCAAGAACCCCATTGTCACTCTGACAGAGCTCCAGAGTTCCTCTGCGGAGATGGGAAATCCTTCCAGAAAGACAACCATCTCTGCAGCACTCCACCAATCAGGCCTTTATGGTAGATTTGTCAGACGGAAGCCACTCCTCAATAAAAGACACATGAAGGCACGCTTAGAGCTTGCCAAAATTCTCTGGTCTGATGAAACCAAGATTGAACTCTTTCACCTGAATGTCTTGCGTCAACGTCTGGAGGAAACCTGCAGCATCATGCTGTGGGGATGTTTTTCTGCGGCAGGGACTGGGAAACTAGTCAGGATCGAGTGAAAGATGAATGGAGAAAAGTACACAGATCCTTGATGAAAACCTGCTTCGTAGCTCTCAGGATCTCAGACTGGGGACGAAGGTTCACCTTCCAACAGGACAACGACCCTAAGCACACAGCCAAGACAACGCAGGAGTGGCTTCAGGACAAGTCTCTGAAAGTTCTTGAGTGGCCCAGCCAGGTCCCGGACTTGAACCCGATAGAACATCTCTGGAGAGACCTGAAAGTAGCTGTGCAGCGATGCTCCCTATCCAACCTGACAGAGCTTGAGAGGATCTACAGAGAAGAATGGGAAAAACTCCCCAAATACAGGTGTGCCAAGCTTGTCGCGTCATGCCCAAGAAAACTCGAGGCTATAACCGCTGCCAAAGGTGCTTCAAAGTACTGAGTAAAGAGTCTTCATTTCTATATATTTTTTCTATTTTCTATTTTTTTTTCTATTTTTTGAAATATTCGAAATACCTTTTTTTGATGTGTCATTATGGGGTATTGTGTGTAGATTGAGGAGGGGGGAAAAAACGATTTAATCGATTTTAGAATAAGGCTGTAACATAACAAAACGTGAAAAAAGTCTAGGGGTGTTACAGATACAGGTATCTTGTGTTTGTATCCTGTGTGTGTGTGTGTTTCTTTTCTCTCCTTCTCCCCTCACAGGTGACAATCATCATTCCCAAATCAGGCATCAATCAGTCACCAATCAAGACACCTGCTCCTTTTCCCTCAACCAATCACATCCCTTTCCCTTGGTTTAAAAACCCAGCCAGTTGTTTTCTCTTGAGTTCAATCTCACTCTCTGTAGCTCAAGCTCTATATGTCTATATCTATCTCGCTCTCTCTTTGAATACAGATCTCTTTTGTTTTTGGCACTTTAATGTCACTTTGTCCGTCAGCCTGTGAGTATTGTTTTGTTATAGTGTTTTACTGTTTGTTTGTTGGGAAAAGGGGGTACCAAGACAAGTCGCCCATGGGCATACACTACCCGTAGGTAACCCTTGTCTACATACCCTAGTTAGAACTGTGCGGACCACCCACTGTATTTTTGGTTAGTTAGCTAGCTGTTCTTGAAGTAGGCTAGTCTAGCTTAGGGGTGTTTTGGAATATTGTTTCTTTCCTTTGGTCCAGCTCAGCCCCTTTTCCCGCCCCCCCTTTAGCGTGTGTTTTAAAATAAACCTTTGCTGTTTGACGGTAAATTTTTGTCTGTGGTTTTTGTTCTTTATCACTATTGTATGAGTTATGTTACGGGTCTCGTTTCCATCCCCCCCTAGACTGCAGGGCCAAAGGGATTCGTAACAAGGGGTCTGAATACTTTCCAAATGCACTGTATATGTGATGTACAGAGATGAGTTAGTCATTCAAAAATAATGTTAAACACTATTGCACACAGATTGAGTCCATGCAACAAATTATGTGAGTTAAGCACATTTTTTTTAATGCTTGCCATAACAAAGGGGTTGAATACTTATTGACTCAAGACATTTCAGCTTTTCATTTGTCATTAATTAGTAAAAATTATTAAAAACAATTCCACTTTGACATTATGAGTATTGTGTGTAGTCCAGTGACATAACATGTCAATTGAATCCATTTTAAATTCAGGCTCTAAAACAACAAAATGTTAAAGTCAAAGGATGTGAATACTTTCTGAAGGCACTGTACATGGCACTCTCGAAAAGAGGATTCATATGTTAATGCACAGAATCTAAGAATGCATGCACCAACAACCAGAGGCAAAGCAATTGCGTTTGTTGTGGCGGGAAAAGTATTGGTCCTATATGAGTTCAATTCAAGAGCTGAAGTGGCTAAATGAGTATTGCCTAAAAACATGGGGTATCAAAAGATCTTGTAATCATTATCTTCCACTATCCCTGCTTCACTCACGCAATCATCCTTAAATGTATTAGCGTTTGTTAACCAGCGTAAATACAAAGGACTTTGTAATGAAAACCATTCAAGTCAATCAATTTTAGCTGAGATCAAAGGCCAATGTAATTTAGGAAAATGGCAAAAAAATGCAGAGCAATCTTCTGTAATGTGATCTTGCTTGTTGAGCACTCACCGTACTGTACATGTTGGATAAATATGCAGTAACTTTCTTCAAATGCAGCTTTGACAAGCAGCATGGATATCCCACCTGCAAATCATTACGATACTTGTGTTAAGTGCTTTGATATTAAAATGACTGATTTAAAACAATTTGCTGCTTGTAGATAGCAGGATATCTGCAACCACTTCTGTTGATATGCAGGGATAAGCTGAATGAGTTTATGAACAACATGGGACGCAAGCATCATGTCAGCTGCTATCCCCTTTCTTGGCAGCCACCAAAACATACCCCAACATAAATATGGAGACTAATATTATTGACAAACAAATGTTATATTGGTATATAAATGCATTACATTATTCATTACAATACAATAGTTTATGTAAAGTAACACTGCTTACTTGAGCTTCTTTTGTTGCTGAGTATTGAGGCATTTAGTGCACCCTAGATTTTACCCACTTGAGGGCAATGTTGCCTAAGAAAACAGCAATATTTGGCTATTTCCCAGTGACGCCACACCAATGTATACATCTATATAGTGCTATTTTTCTCAGAGCTATTTTTTTTACCTCAAAAGTTCTTACAGAAGTATGGTCCTTTGTGTTGAGTTAAGAATAGAAAAGTTGAAATTGTCTGTCTACTCTTTTTTTTGGCCAATTAAGAAATGTATATTCGAAAAGTTGACTCTGTAATATGTCATACGTACTATATTGTGTTATTTTTCAGAGTTGATAAAAAAGCAGCAGTTCAAATTAATGTGTTATGATCATCAACTTCTACAATCATTTGTAAAGTACACTATCATTGCTATTCATTCAGTTGTGCTTTAATACAATCAATTTGATTGCTGTCTAATCAGTCTCTAAAATGGAACAAAAAGGCACTTAAATAATTACTGATCAGACCACTACTTCACCCCACAAGTCAGATAATAGCAGATCCTCAACCACCATTTGATTTGTTCAAATTGGGTCGAGTTTCATTGATGTTTCAAAGATAGAAGAAGAACATAACTGGTGGGTTTTATACCAGTTTGAAATAACGGAGAACTTCTGCTGTTTGTAGTCTTGTGTGTGTCTCTCTCAGGTTGGACAGAGGAGGAATATTGAGGGGATTTCCCAGTGGAAACAACTGTGTTGACAGTGTGACAGAGGCCTGTTTTCACAACATGGTTGTCAACAAAGAGGATGCATACAACAATTACACAATGTACCCCAATAAAGATGAAATAATGAAACAAAAAGTCTGAAATATGCATCAAATTACTTCACAATATCAGTGAGTGAATAATTAGGTATACATGCCATGTATCAAAACTTACTTTCTGTGGAAACTCAGAGCCCTTCTCAATTGACTCACCCACTCACGAAGCACCCCTATAGTATAGCATATGCATTAACAATATAACTGAGAGAAGCTAGGATCAAAAATAGATGAAATGGAGACAATTTAGTGTTAATTCTGATATCTCATTAGCTTGCATTGTATTTGGAAAACCTAATCATGGTCAAACTAGAGATTTCCTGTGTTTCCTCTCCCATAAGATGAGTGTGGTGTCAGTCAGTCAGAGCTACAGTAGGGGAGGGGACTTTTCTACTATTTCCGTGCTGAAATGGTTGGTGACAGGGCTTTCATCCGACCCACTGAGGGCCCTTTGTTGTTATTTTGGGATATCTCACAGGGGCAATCTCAGCTCGCAGCAGACAGACTACTTCTCATCTCCAAACACACATACGCATCCCACTAGACAATATGCTGCGACATGTTCACTGTCACGTCAATCAAACCAGCTTGCGGGTTTTGGTTGAGAGGAATGTGTGTGTTTTTTTTACTTATTTCTTCATATGCTGCTTTCAATATAATCACTTATCTTACCACTGATTGTTCTGTGCATTGATGGATTGCTGTCACTTCCAGTGTAGAATGGTGAATGAAAATAGTTGCCTCTTAGTAGGGAAATTGGTTCAGATTTCCAGAACTTTAAATTGACAATTTTTGATCGTGTGACACATTAAACATATTGGACGTTTTAATAGCCTAACGTTATTTCAAATGACAGAAGTTATTTATGTTGTCTAACTTCACACTTCACAATTATATACTATATATATTGTATATTAGTATTTTTGTCTTGATATTGAACCAAAAATACAAGTCCTCCCCCAATACTGGAAGGAAATCACAACATATACAGTTGAAAGTGAAGGTTTACACACCGCTTGCAGCCTTCACATTTTGCTGTCCTAAAATAAAATCTAAAAAAGGTATTAAATTAGATTTTTTTCCTTACCGATGTATACAACCTACTCCAAATGACTAAGAAATACAAAATGAGGATCTACTGATACTTGGTGGAAGCACCTTTGGCAGCCATTACAGCTGTGAATAATTTTGAACAAGATTCAACCAACCTTGCACAACTCGTAGGGCAACATAAATCCATTGTTTTTGTCAAAATTGCTCATGCTCAGTAATTGTTGGGGGGAATCATTGATGGACAGCAATATTCAAACAGGTGACATCAATACGGGATCATACTGTAGCTTTCACTTGGATTCACCTGATCAGTCTATGTCATGGAAAGAGTAAAATTTGTACACTCAGTGTATATCACTTGTTTTTACACTGGCTGTAATGCTTTTTTAGTTTTTATATTCGTTGTCAGTGTTCCCATGACAACGAATATAATCTGATCTCCATCAAAGATGGTGGATTTTACTCTGTAGCCTATACAGAGAACTACAACAATATTCCACTTTTCAAATCACATAAATGAACAGCATTCATTTGTTTACTAAGTCTGACATGAAGTGATTTCATTTTCAAACGGTTCACGAGAACATTCTTAACCCGGTGCCACAAAACAAATAGACACAACTTAGCCTATGTGGTTCATGTTGATTAGATATTTATGTTGGCCACGAAGTGCACCGTGAATCTGTTTTGGTTGTCTCAGTTCTGAGTGAAGGGTGCTACTGTAGTGTGACCCTCAGGCACGGATAACAGAATGCTGCTGTTTAAAACAGATGAGGCGGTAGCTCTCTCTCGCTGTGAATCGCTGACCCCCGCTCTTAACCCCCCCTAAGCTTCCCAGTTCCCAGTCTACACTCCACCAAACAATAGCAATAAATTCCCCCCACATCAGACGTGGAGCCAGAGAACAACTTCTAAATGATATGCATCTCCTGCTGGTCCCACGGCAACCGGCTTGACTTTACTTTTGCATTGTCTTTGATCCCGCCAAAGCTTTGATTCATTTTCTCTTTCACCCTTTTAGCTAAACATATCATGTGAATTTGGAGCTTTGTTCCTGACAGGCCCCGTCTTAACTTGCTCTCTCCACAGGCGCCAATCGCTTCCCAGAGGACATATGCAGTGGAGGAGGAGAGGAATTCTGCGGGATTCAAAGACTTTGCCTATACTCTCCAGTTTCTTTCTTTCTTTCACTCTTCTCTTTCCCTCCCCACGTTGGCCTGCTCTGTCTGTGAGAATCTGCTTGCTCTCATACTGAACCCACAGCCCAGCCCAGGAGGACCATGGTCTGCAGGCTTTTGTTCCAGCCCAGCTCTTAATTGGATTGAACCTGATCGAGGTCTTATTGGTTGATTATGATTGTGTGTTAGACCTGGGCAGGAACAAAAAGCCTGCTGTTTTAAGGCTACTGTTTTAGATTCACAGTCCAGTGTGAAAAGTAGGGGGAACCAGGGCTGAGGAATCTCGGCCATCTTATGAGTAATAGGAATAGCAGAATGCGAGTGTTCTCAATACCATGTAGTGGTTTCTGTTACTTACAGCAGCACAGATCTACATACACTCAACACTACCAACTAGAATGAGATACACAGAAGTCAAATGCCACATGCAGGAAAACAACTTGCACATTTACAGACCACATTGACATGACTAGGGCACTGTGAAATAGACCTCATGCCCCCACCCTACAAAGAGAGAGAGAGTTTACCTATTATCTCTGTCTTCCTTCTGTCTCCCCCTCCAAATACTGGGGACAGCTTATAGGTACTGTCTGGCTGAGGTGAGATGTTCACAGAACTGTCTGATGGGCTGGGGAGATAGACGGGTCACACAGCCTCCTGCATGCCACAGAGTTTGCCATTATTAGTGGCTGTGGAAACTGGGGGGAAATGGGTGATTTGGTCACCAGTGCCTTTGGAACCATTTGCTTTCTATCAGTGTGTTGATGGTTTAATTGAGAATGAACAGAAAATTACCGAATTAATAATGGCTTTTTGAACAGGATAAGGATGATTCTTTATGTTGATGTATGATAACTATCATAAAACATGAGGATAAAAAAGTGATTTTCAGCTTTGAGAACAAATGTAGATACACTGCTCAAAAAAATAAAGGGAACACTTAAACAACACAATGTAACTCCAAGTCAATCACACTTTTGTGAAATCAAACTGTCCACTTAGGAAGCAACACTGATTGACAATACATTTCACATGCTGTTGTGCAAATGGAATTGACAACAGGTGGAAATTATAGGCAATTAGCAAGACACCCCCAATAAAGGAGTGGTTCTGCAGGTGGTGACCACAGACCACTTCTCAGTTCCTATGCTTCCTGGCTGATGTTTTGGTCACTTTTGAATGCTGGCGGTGCTTTCACTTTTTACTGGAAAAATGTGTTTATATATAGAAATCAGACAAAGTTTAAATCAAGTTGATAAATCGGCATATCCCCAAGCAACTGGGAAAGTGTGAACGGTCAGTTTTGTACAACAGCGAACCAGTCAGTTGGTAAAACAGCACAGTGATACGAATCCAACTGACCATGGTTTCCTTCAAAGGAAAAGACAAGGAGCAACTTGGAGACGCAAATGAAAGTAATGAACAGTTAAAGGCCTACCAAGAAAACGTAGCTAGAATACTTTCAATGCACACCAAAACAAACAAACTGCGACAATCTGGTGTTAAAAAAGTAGATTTGCTCGAAAAGACAGTAGAGGCTATCGTGTCAGACAAGCACAATCAAGGCGTGTGCATGAACGAACAAGACAACAAAACGTGCCTTTTGGAAACAAAGTTGCAAACTTGAGAAGAATTGGAGCACCAAGAAAACAGAATGAAAAAAATGAAAAAAATATGGCGCTGTACAACGTGACGTCGGCAGCACAGTACTTGGTTATTTAGCTAAAGAATCCCTGTGTCTTGCGGGCAGGGCAGGCGGGAGACCGGGGTTCAATTCCTCGACAGGGAGGAAGGAGTAGTATGTCTTTGTAAATAAGAATATGTTCTTAACTGACTTGCTGAGTTAAATAAGGGTTACACTAAGAGCATAACATTTCTGCACCCAATTTTCTAATTCTACTCAAACCAATACGCAAATGGAGATTAAGTGAAAATAAAAATCTCATTGATTTATCAAGACCAGTCTCAATGCTTGTCTCAGAGCAGTGCGAAACGGTGCTAAAATAGTTGTAGGCTTTTGCTTAAGATCTTATTACTTCAATATGATCTTTAAATAAATAAGACCTACACCACTTTAGGCCTACAGTATATCTAAAAATATTTTTTTCAATGAAGTGACTCTCAGCCAATAATTACATTTAGAGGATTGGAGGATTCTAAATTAATATCTAAGCGGCATTTTCCGGATCTGTGAGAATATCTGAGAATCTCTAAGGGGCTTTTTATATAATTCCAAATTAATTAATAATAATCACTTTGATTACAAAGTAATGAGATTTTAGAGATTTTTAACCTATTAACCTAGAGTGAGCGAGAAAAACCTAGAGTGAGCGACGCAATTCTTGAACATGGGGTGAGACATTCTCACTAATTTGTGAATAAAGCTAGTTTGATATTTAGAATTATTTATTTCTGGAGAAACCTAAGTTGATTGGGCCAATTGGGCCAATTGTGCACCGCCCTATGGCACTCCCAATCACATATGATACAGCTCGTCTTTGAATGGGCCAAAATTCACCCAACTTATTGTGGGAAGCTTGTGGAAGGCTACCCGAAACGTTTGACCCAAGTTAAACAATTTAAAGGCAATGCTACCAAATACTAATTGAGTGTATGTAAACTTCTAACCCATTGGGAATGTGATGAAAGAAATAAATGCTGAAATAAATCATTCTCCCTACTATTATTCTGACATTTCACATTCTTAAAATAAAGTGGTGATCCTAACTGACCTAAGACAGGGAATTGTTACTAGGATTAAATGTCAGGAATTGTGGAAAACTGAGTTTAAATGTATTTGACTATGGTGTATGTAAACACTTCCGACTTCAACTGTATATCTATTTTTTCAGAACATTAACCGTAGGTCGGTAGATACGTGTGTAGGTAGATAAAAATTATTTGTTGAAAATTGGGGAGGTTTCACACCGAGGTCAAGTAGGAGTGAGGGGGGTCGGCTATTAGAACATTCTTTAGTAAAGGTTGAATGGTCTATTGTTCAGCTAATAGCCCATCCTAGAAACATTGTTAACAGAATTCACAGCCTGCTACGCATATGAAAAACAAATAATACTTTCCCCCTTTCCACTTGTTAAAGATTCCAATTGATAAAGTGTTTTTAGCCACAATTGGCCCCAACCCCAATTAATACATTTGGGCACAGTCGATTGCATGCTGGACTTTGTGCAAGAATGTTGAGGGATTGAAACCTGCTCCCTGCTTGGATTCTTACTCCTATCTCGTTCCTCACCCTCTTCCACGCGTCATTCTCCGCCTGAGTGGCTTGCTTGTGGGCGTGCTGGCAGGATATGGCAGTGCCTTTGGTTGTGTGTCAATAATTCAGCAAAGCAAGTTTGTATGAAGGTCTGGTTATTCACAGGCAAGTAGTAATATGCTCTACCCCACTTTGGTGACAAACAAACACGTGGTCTGTAGTTGTGAGGCCGGTTGGACGTATTGCAAAATTCTCTTAAACGATGTTGGAGGCGGCTTATTGTAGAGCAGTGGTTCCCAAACTTTTTATAGTCCCGTACCCCTTCAAACATTCAACCTCCAGCTGCGTACTCCCTCTAACACCAGGGTCAGCACACTTACAAATATTGTTTTTTGCCATCAATGTAAGCCTGCCACACACACACATACGATACATTTATTAAACATAAGAATGAGTGTGAGTTTTTCTCACAATCCGGCTCGTGGGAAGTGACAAAAAGCTCTTATAGGACCAGGGAACAAATAATAATATAATAATAATCAATCATTTTACTGTTGATTTAGCCATCTTACATATACAATCTTATTTGTTAATCGAAATTGTGAATAACTCACCATTGTAACGACTTTCGTCGGAAGGAGTGGACCAAAGCGCAGCGTGGTAAGTGTTCATGATTTTTATTATCCAAAAAACACTCAAACAAAATAATGTAAGGGAAAAACAAAAGCGCACAGTTCTGTCAGGTACAGAATAACAAAACAGAAAACAACTACCCACAAAACACAGGTGGGAAAAGGCTGCCTAAGTATGACTCCCAATCAGAGACAACGATAGACAGCTGCCTCTGATTGGGAACCCTACATTTACATTTTTACATTTACATCATTTAGCAGACGCTCTTATCCAGAGCGACTTACAAATTACCCTACTTACCCTACTAGGCCAACACAAAGAAATAGATAACATAGATAACATTTCCACAATTCCCACCCCACATCACACCCTGACCTAACCAAATAGAGAAATAAAGCGGCTCTATAAGGTCAGGGCGTGACAGTACCCCCCCAAAGGTGCGGACTCCCGGCCGCAAACCTGAACATATAGGGGAGGGTCCGGGTGGGCATATATCCTTGGTGGCGGCTCCGGTTCGGGGCGTAGCCCCCGCTCCGCCCGCTGATCCCTCCGCTTTTGTGTCACCGGACCATGGATCGTCGCCGGAGGAACCGGACCGTGGATCAACGCTGGAGGCTCCGAACTGGGAACCCCCGCTGGAGGTTCTGGATTGCAGACCGCCGCTGAAGACTCCGGACTGCAGACCGCCGCTGGAGACTCCGGACTGCAGGCCGCCGCTGGAGACTCCGGACCGCAGGCCGTCGCTGGAGGTTCCGGACCGCAGGCCGTCGCTGGAGACTCCGGACCGCAGGCTGCCGCTGGAGACTCCGGACCGCAGGCTGCCGCTGGAGACTCCGGACCGCAGGCCGTTGCTGGAGGTTCCAGACTGCAGGCCATCGCTGGAGGTTCGGGTCTCACCGGACTGAGGAGACGTACTGACAGCCTGGTACGTGGTGCTGCCACAGGGCGTACCCGGCTGGAGAGATGCACTGGAGACTGGGTGCGTGGAGCAGGCACAGGGCGTACCAGGCTGGAGAGACTCACTGGAGGCCGGGTGCGTGGGGCAGGCACAGGATATACTGGGCCGTGGAGGCACACTGGAGGTCTCGAGCGTAAAGCTGGCACAACCCGTCCTGGCTGGATGCTTACTTTCACTTGGCTCAGGTCTTAACCCTGACTCTGCCAATCTCCCCGTGTGCCCCCCCCCTCTCGTGCTTCCGTCGTTGCCATGCTAGTTCCTCGTATCATCACCGTTCTGCTCTCGCTGCTTCAATCTCCTCCTTCGGACGGCGATACTCCCCCACCTGCCTCCAGGGTCCTTTCCCGTCCAGGATTTCCTCCCAGGTCCATTGGTCCTGACCACGCCGCTTGGTCCTTTGGTGGGTAGTTCTGTAACGGGTTTCGTCGGAAGGAGTGGACCAAAGTGCAGCGTGGTAAGTGTTCATGATTGTTATTATCCAAAAAACACTCAAACAAAATAACGTAAGGGAAAAACGAACGCACACAGTTCTGTCAGGTACAGAATAACAAAACAGAAAACAACTACCCACAAAACACAGGTGGGAAAAGGCTGCCTAAGTATGATTCCCAATCAGAGACAACGATAGACAGCTGCCTCTGATTGGGAACCCTACTCGGCCAACACAAATAAATAGATAACATAGAATGCCCACCCCACATCACACCCTAACCTAACCAAATAGAGAAATAAAGCGGCTCTCTAAGGTCAGGGCGTGACAACCATAGGTTAATGAGAAGGGTATGCTTGAAAGGATGCACATAACTCTGCAATGTTGGGTTGTATTGAAGAGGGTCTCTGTCTTAAATAATAATAATAATACAGTCTGTGCCTGTATTTAGTTTTCTTGCTAGTGAGGGCTGAGAATCCACTCTCACATCGGCACGTGGTTGCAAAGGGCATCAGTGCCTTAATAACAGAGCGATTTGCCAAGGCAGGAAACTCTGAGCACAGTCCAATCCAGAAATCTGTCAGTGGCTTCTGATTAAATTAAATTTTCACAGAACTGCTTGTTCCAATTTCGAATAGGCTCTCTTGTTCAGATATCGATAAGTGGAATGGAGGCAGGGCATAAAAGGGATAACGAATCCAGTTGTTTGTGTCATCCGTTTCGGGAAAGTACCTGCGTAATTGCGCACCCAACTCACTCAGGTGCTTCGCTATATCACATTTGACGTTGTCCGTAAGCTTGAGTTCAGTTGCACACAAAAAATCATACAATGATGGAAAGACTTGTGTGTTGTCCTTGTTAATGCAGACAGAGAAGAGCTCCAACTTCATAATCATAGCCTCATTTTTGTCCCACACATTGACTATAGTTGTGGAGTCCCTGTAATCCTAGATTCTGATCATTCAGGCGAGAAAAAACATCACCCAGATAGGCCAGTCGTGTGAGAAACTCGTCATCATGCAAGTGATTAGTCAAATGAAACTTATGGTCAGTAAAAAATAAATGTGTCAATACTTTGCCCCTTGATAACCAGTGCAATTCTGTATGTTGTAAAAGTGTTACATGGTCACTGCCCATATCATTGCATAGTGCAGAAAATACACAAGAGTTCAGGGGTCTTGCTTTAACAAAGTTAACCATCTTCACTGTAGTGTCCAAAACGTCTTTCAAGCTGTCAGGCATTCCCTTGGCAGCAAGAGCATCTTAGTGGATGCTGCTGTGTACCCAAGTGGCATCGGGAGCACATGCTTGCACGTAATTTACCACTCTACTATGTCTCCCTGTCATGGCTTTTGCGCCATCAGTACAGATACCAACACATCTTGACCACCAAAGTCCATTAGATGTCACAAAGATGTCCAGTACTTCAGAAACTTCTTATGGATCAAACCCCATTAGCGGGATCGATTTGACAACACCCGGTGACAGGCCACTTCCTGCATGGAATCTTCTCAGGTTTTTGCCTGGCATATGAGTTCTGTTATACTCACAGACACCATTCAAACAGTTTTAGAAACTTTAGAGTGTTTTCCATCCAAATAGACTAATTATATGCATATTCTCGTTTCTGGGCAAGAGTAGTAACCAGTTTAAATTGGGTATGTTTTTTATCCGTCCGTGAAAATACTGCCCCCTAGCCCAGACAGGTTAATGAGCATGAACTGCATAGACTCACTATGTTTCCCTGACACTCGCAGGTTGATAGGAGTGGTGTTGTGGATGAGTCTGCCTATAGAGCGCCCATCCAGCGCTCTAACGTCCATGGGAATAGAGAGGGGCTGAGTGGGGATGCATCGGTCTGATACCAGGGTAGCATCCATGAAACTCTCATCGGCCCCCGAGTCAATCAGAACCCGGTGAGATTTCGACTGGTCGCCCCACAGTAGAATGGCATGGAGAGGGGTACGAGTAAGGGGAGAAGGAAAATTCTCTATATGGCCTACCAGAGTACTCGTACCTACTGATGAGCCTGGACAGGTAGACACGTAATGATCAGTAGTCCTTCAATACAGACAACTCTTGGTGTTAAGTCTGCGTAAACATTCGGCTGGAGACAGCCTCTCATTACTGAGTTGCATCGGCTCCGGAAGAGGCGAGTCGGCAGACCTCGGAGACTCTCTGGAGAACTCTCTATAACCTCGGATTCTCTCGGGAACGTAGACACCGGGGACTTCCAGGATTCCGTGTAGGCGAGGTTGGATCCTTGGGCAAGTGAGTGGGACAAATCAAAATATATTTTAGATTCTTCAAAGTACCCAAACTTTGCCTTGACAGTTTGCACACTCTTGGTATTCTCAAACTTTTTACTGGTGCTGTAGGTCAATGTGATATTTCATTATTATACATTTTTTTGAACAGTTTTTGCTTTGTTATTATGTGGTATTGTGTGTAGATTGATGAGGAAAATAAACAATTGAATACATTTTAGAATAAGGCTGTAATGTAACAAAATGTGGAAAAAGTGAAGGGGTCTGAAAACTTTCCGAAGGCACTGGATTTGCATGAGCTAAATCTAACTCAGCTGATAACTGAACCAAACTACCCAAACTTTAAACACCCTGAAAAATCTACTATTTTAGATATTATTTTGACAAATGCCCCTCATAAGAGATGCTAAGCTACCTAAATCTTACCCTCGTATTATTACAAAGAGAAATTATAGGAATTTTAATGAGAAACAATTTCTTGTCTGATCTGGGATTTTGTGGATGGGGGCCTGTGTCCGATATCTCTAATTCGGATCAGGCCCTACATTGTTTTACTTCTTTGCTTAACTCTATTGCAGATAAGCATGTACCGTTCAAGAAACTAAGCATAGAGCTAATCCCTGGTTCACGCTTTTAATAACCACTTTTCCTCAGCAGGCCACCTACAGTATTTGACAGAATAGCTTCTGAAAACTCTGATCCCAGTAAAGTCCTTTACTCACCTTGAGCCAGGTTGCAAAGAACTCTACATTAACAGACACACATTCCTCATTTTCATTTCAATCATTTGATATCTATGATACACTAAGTGGCTTATTAAAGAGCAATGTAAAACAATTCCACTGAGGCTGACTTGATCCCTTTTTGCTGCAGCTTTCTGCCCCACTTACCTATATTTTTAACTTGACAATTGCTTCTGGGGTTATCCCAAAGATCTTATTGCATGCTCTCAACCGATCGCTGCCCGCACCTGCCCGCCCAACTAGCATCACTACTCTGGACGGTTCTCACCTAGAATAAGTGTACAACTATAAATACTTAGGTGTCTGGCTAGACTGTAAACTCTCCTTCCAGACTCATATTAAACATCTCCAATCCAAAATTAAATCTAAAATCGGCTTCCTATTTCGCAACAAAGCCTCCTTCACTCACGCTGCCAAACATACCCTCGTAAAACTGACTATCCTACCGATCCTCGACTTCGGCGATGTAATTTACAAAATAGCCTCTACTTAGCAAATTGGATGCAGTCTATCACAGTGCCATCCATTTTGTCACCAAAGCCCCACATACTACCCACCACTGTGACCTGTATACTCTCGTTTGCTGGTCCTCGCTACATATTCTTAGCCAAACCCACTGGCTCCAGGTCATCTATAAGTCTTTGCTAGGTAAAGCTCCACCTTATCTCAGCTCACTGGTCACCATAGCAACGCCCACCCGTAGCACGCGCTCCAGCAGGTATATTTCACTGGTCATCCCCAAAGCCAACACCTCCTTTGCCCGCCTTTCCTTCCAGTTCTCTGCTGCCAATGACTGGAACGAATTGCAAAAATCACTGAAGTTGGAGACTTATATCTCCCTTACTAACTTTAAGCATCAGCTGTTAGAGCAGCTTATCGATCGCTGCAGCTGTACACAGCCCGTCTGTAAATAGCCCATCCAACCAACAACCTACCTCATCCCATATTTGTTTTTCTGCTGTTTTGCACACCAGTATTTCTACTTGCACATCTATCACTCCAGTGTTAATTGCTTATTTGTAATTACTTTGCCAATATGGCCTATTTATTGCCTTACCTCCTTACTTCATTTGCACACACTGTATACAGATTTTTCTATTGTGTTATTGACTATTCGTTTGTTTATCCCATGTGTAACTCTGTGTTGTTGTTTTTGTCGCACTGCTTTGCTTTATCTTTGCCAGGTCGCAATTGTAAATGAGAACGTGTTCTCAACTGGCCTATCTGGTTAAATAGAGGTGAAATTCAATTAAAAAAATATATATATATTTACTCCTCCCCTTACACAAAGGCAGAGATTCTTCTGAATTGGATAACTATTCCCCCCCCCCCCCCCCCCCACAAAAAAAACAACATATTACAACCTACACTGTGTTGTGATAATTGAGTTGTTTGCTGTTACTTCAGCTGCCTTACAACCGTGATAAAGAGGCCTAAATGCCAAGACAATAAGTAGACAGCGGCAGAATAAATTCAGCCACACCTTTGTTTTACTACAGAACCGGATAGCAACCTCTGTCCGTTGAAGTCCACGATGCCTATTGCATGTAACAGACAGTCACATGACCTACAGCATGGTTAAACATGTTCATGTTTCTGACAATTCAGACCACTGAACAACTATTGATTTAGAACCACAGAGAGTTACCACAAGTCACAAAGAAAACAGGAGCTGCCTCCACTATTTCAGCACCATTTCAACTTCAGCATTTCAACATCAAATCACCCTTGCTCAGTGAGAACTAAAAGATACCATTTAAACAATTTAGTCCAATCAACATAAGTGAAATATGATGTGGCTGTCCATGGTTCTGATTTAGTTTGTGTGCGCGTGTGTGTGCGCATGTTTCGTGCAAGTAGAAAAAACATGTTGACTCATCCTACTTGTAGAGAAACGCCAATGCCATCCTCCCCTTCTTTCATGTTGATGAAATGGTCTATCACTCTGTCATACAGTGCACGCTTTTATTTGTTGTTTTCCTAGGCTACCTGGCAAAAATTCTTGCTCACTAGCCTAACTTCTATTCATGGGCAACGTTAACTAGTTAACATCAGCCTTTTACATCCATCCTTTCAGGCCAGTGGCACAACAATATATGAATTAATGGTTGGATCAGAATCGCCATTATAATCATTGGCTAGTACGGAGAATTAAGTAAAACCACAATTTCAAATCCCTATCTCCATCCATCACTAATTTAGGAAAGGGACAATTTTTGCTAGCTAGCTAGCCACCGGAGAACAACAACGCAACGAGATACAACAATTCAAGTAGTTTCTGTTAATGACGTATGCTCTCAAAGCAATTTGATAGGAGAGATGCCAAATCCAAGCTGGCTTTCCTTGACACTTTTGTTTTTCACCTGGAGCATTTGAGCTCGTTCAGTTTAGCTCAACGCTGATTGACAAATGTGTTATACTTTTTTTGTCGAGGGAGGCCAAATACTCGCTGTCATCCCTTGCATTCAATGCTACGGACGGCAACAATGTTATACTCGTTTGGACCAGACAGTATCAGATAGATGGCCTGGCTTCCCTTGGCCACCATGAATACATGCCACTGCATACTGATGTTATCAAATGTAGTTTTCTCACTATTATGAAATGGGTTGATTTTCAGACCCTTTTCTCTTCACTATTTATAAATATAACATTGGTCTATCTGTTTGAACCTGTAACATTCATATCTACGCGTATGATACAGTTATTTACTCCTGTACCCCATCTGTACAGCAGGCCATTCATGACCTTTAACATGGTTTTAACTCAATTCAAAAATTGCTTACTGATCTTACACTTGTGCTAAATGCTAATAAAATCAAATTTATGTTGTTCTTTAGGTCTGCTAATATTGACCTTGAGGATTTGCACATTAAAGGGAGCCCAAATTGAGAAAGTGCCCCATTATAAGTTCTTGGGTATTTGGATAATCCTTCTTTTAAAAACATATTGAAAAACTGACAAAAAAGCTAAGAATTAATAATGGTTTATTTTATAGAAATAATTTCTGCCTCACTTTGGAAAGGTGAAGGAAGGTATTTCAAGCAAAGCTTCACCCAGTACTTGATTATGGTGATGTAATCAACATGCATGCAGCAGCCTCTGTTTTAACCTGTTGGGGATAGGGGGCAGTATTGACACGGCTGGATAAAAAATGTACCCGATTTAATCTGGTTACTACTCCTGCCCAGTAACTAGAATATGCATATAATTATTGGCTTTGGATGGAAAACACCCTAAAGTTTCTAAAACTGTTTGAATGGTGTCTGTGAGTATAACAGAACTCCTATGGCAGGCCAAAACCTGAGAAGATTTCAAGCAGGAAGTGGCCTGTCTGAGAAGTAGTGTTTCATCTTGGATCTTTTTATTGAAGACTCAGGATCTGTGCAATAACGTGACACTTCCTACGTCTTCCATAGGGTCTCAGAGCCCGGGAAAATGTTGAACGATATCGAGGCAGGCTCTGGCTGAAACACTTTATCGCTTTTGGCAAGTGGCCACTCAGAGTACCCTGGGCTTAGGCGCGTGCCCGCTTCGACCGAATGCTTTGTTTTCCTTTGTCTGTTTATCTAAACGCAGATTTCCGGTCGGAATATTATCGTTTTTTTATGAGAAAAATGGCATAAAAATTGATTTTAAACAGCGGTTGACATGCTTCGAAGTACGGTAATGGAATATTTAGAATTCTTTTGTCACGAATTGCGCCATGCTCGTCACCCTTATTTAGCCTTTAGGATAGTGTCTAGAACGCACGAACAAAACGCCGCTGTTTGGATATAACGATGGATTATTTTGGACCAAACCAACATTTGTTATTGAAGTAGAAGTCCTGAGAGTGCATTCTGACGAAGACAACAAAGGTAAGAACATTTTTCTTATAGTAAATCTGACTTTGATGAGTGCTAAACCTGCTGGGTGTCTAAATAGCTAGCCCTGTGATGCCGGGCTATCTACTGAGAATATTGCAAAATGTGCTTTCACCGAAAAGCTATTTTAAAATCGGACATATCGAGTGCATAGAGGAGTTCTGTATCTTTAATTCTTAAAATAATTGTTATGCTTTTTGTGAACGTTTATCATGAGTAATTTAGTAAATTCACCGGCAGTGTTCGGTGGGAATGCTAGTCACATGCTAGTCACATGTTAATGTAAAAAGCTGGTTTTTGATATATGAACTTGATTGAACAAAACATGCATGTATTGTATAACATAATGTCCTAGGGTTGTCATCTGATGAAGATCATCAAAGGTTAGTGCTACATTTAGCTGTGGTTTGGGTTTATGTGACATTATATGCTAGCTTGAAAAATGGGTGTCTGATTATTTCTGGCTCGGTACTCTGCTGACATAATCTAATGTTTTGCTTTCGTTGTAAAGCCTTTTTGAAATCGGACAGTGTGGTTAGATTAACGAGAGTCTTGTCTTTAAAATGGTTTAAAATAGTCATATTTTTGAAAAATTGAAGTAATAGCATATCTAAGGATTTGAATAACGCGCCACAGGATTCAACTGGCTGTTGAGTAGGTCTAGCCCATAGAGGTTAAAACCTTTAGACTCAGTCTATCACTAAGCACTGCGTTTTATCACAATTTTCGTACACATCTCTAGGCTTGAGCAGAATTCAGATTGTCAAACCTTCATAACAACGTTATGCCATACCAGGATATTCGGTAATACCGGAACTGAACACGAGAGGCGATGTTTTCAAACCCCACTGATACTCTGTAACCTAAAGGTTAATAATGCTAACAAGTACATGTAAAATCCCATAAAAAATGCTAACTACACTGAACAAAAATATAAACACAACATGCAACAATTTCTAAGATTTTACTCAGTCAATTTAAATAAATTCATTAGGCCCTAATCTGTGGATTTCACATGATTGGGTATACAGATATGCATCTATTGGTTACAGATACCTTAAAAAAGGCAGGGGTTTAGATCAGAAAGCCTCATGCAGCGCGACACAGCTCGCATAGAGATGATCAGGCTGATTGTGGCCTGTGGAATGTTGTCCCACTCCTCTTCAATGGCTGTGCGAAGTTTCTGGATATTGGCGGGAACTGGAACATGCTGTTGTACACGTCGACCCAGAGCATCCCAAACATGCCCAATGGGTGACATGTCTGGTGAGTATGCAGGCCATGGAAGAACTGAGACATTTTCAGCATCCAGGAATTGTGTACAGATCCTCGCTGCATTATCATGCTGAAATATGTGACTCGTTTCAGGAAACAAGGCCTATGTCGCAAGTCACGACTTCACAGGAGAGGTAGTTTATTTTTGATCAAAATGCGTTTTTGGGCAGAAATGCCTCCTGGA
The DNA here is from genome assembly GCF_965601325.2 of Salmo salar. NCBI lineage: Eukaryota > Metazoa > Chordata > Actinopteri > Salmoniformes > Salmonidae > Salmo > Salmo salar. The sequence goes on from NC_138311.1 coordinate 5,964,190, forward strand.
ACATTTGAACTTTCATGTGCTTTAATAACAAATTTGTATGTCATCTGTAAATATGAATAAAGTTGTTAAATTACGAGCCTAGTTGGTTTAGCCACAGAAAAAGCCAGGAACCTGGCTGAGATAATGAATGCGCTAGACATGCCGAGAGATGAGTTTCGGATTGATCTTCAGTCTAGCATCTTTTGTCTATAAAATGAGCTGCTCGTTATGTGTAATCCTTTCTACTGCAATCTTTTTCAAAAGCTATAACGTTAGCCATAGAGAGCTGCAAATGTGTTGCTACTGCTTTCAATAACATTACTGCCCTGAATTTATCAGGCGCTATCGACAAAGGTCAGTGGGAAAAAGTTGTGATGGACTACTTTCAGGAGGATGATTCTTATGGCATTGTACATGGTCAGTGTGAACCAGAATGACTTGACACAATGGACCATGCAAGCTGTACAAACAAAACGGAAACGACACAGGAAGTTATAGCCTAATGTTAGCTAGCTAACTAACTAACTAACATTGAACCTTTATGGTTAACTTTAGATAGCTATGACAATCAGTTTGTATTGCTAGTACTCTATGCATTGGGATTATGGTTCATTGTGTAGCTAGCTAGCTACATGTCTAAACCAAAGACTCCACTTTGCCAGATGATTACTGTCTGACGGTGATCTTCGGTCATTTATTGTGTATTAATACAAAAATATTTATATCTGGAATTTGTCTTTCAGCATTAGTAGAACACACCTGACTCTCCTCCACCAGTCATACAAGGGGAATGGTCTAATGCCTCCCATCAAAAAGAGAGCTGGTCAAAACAAGCACAGATTACACCTGAAGCATGAGGACACAAGCACTTTGGTGGAAAGCTGCTGCAATCTCATGTGACAAAAGCAGCGGTGTGGCGCCTCTACAATAAATTGATGACAACACTTGGTATGTAACGCATAAACAACATGTTTTGATTATGTAATTTACATCCAACATGAATGGCACTACTTTTATTGATCTCACATTATTTCAGTATTTTCCAGAGGTACGTGTAGTCAGAATGTCTTTCTTCAGGAATCTATGGGAAAAATTCCTGCTGGCAGTAACAGAGGAACAGCTATCAGGTTTTCAGATCTGCCAATCTGCCAGAAGCTGTTAAGTCAGCAAAGCTGAATAAGCAAGAGCAGCATCTCCTGCTTGTTCAGAGTGAGCAGTATGGCTACCAGAAGATGGTTGCTGACTGCAAGATCACCTGTCAAGACCAGCAGTTGTCTCTGGGGGCCCCTACTGAACCAGCAAGCAAAGACATCAGGATGCATTAAAGATTTGATTTTATTCAACAAGTAAGCAACATTTCCTCCTTTATACTGATTAAGGAAATACACTACCATTCAAAAGTTTGGGGTCACTTAGAAATGTCCTTGTTTTTTTTTTTAAGAAAAGCACATTTTATGTCCATTAAAATAACATCAAATTGATCAGAAATACAGTGTAGACATTGTTAATGTTGTAAATGACTATTGTAGCTGGAAACGGCTGATTTTTTTATGGAATATCTGCATAGGTGTACAGAGGCCCATTATCAGCAACCATCACTACTGTGTTCCAATGGCACGTTGTGTTAGCTAATCCAAGTTTATAATTTTAAAAGTCTAATTTATCATTAGAAAACCCTTTTGCAATTATGTTAGCACAGCTGGAAATTGTTGTCCTAATTAAAGAAGCAATACAACTGGCCTTCTTTAGACTAGTTGAGTATCTGGAGCATCAGCACATTAGAGCGTCTAGTTTGAGGAACAGATGCCTCACAAGTCCTTAACTGGCAGCTTCATTAATTAGTACCTGCAAAACACCAGTCTCACCATCAACAGTGAAGAGGCGGCTCCGGGATGCTGGCCTTCTAGACAGAGTTCCTCTGTCCAGTGTCTATGTTCTTTTGCCCATCTTAATCTTTTATTTTTATTGGCCAGTCTGAGATATGGGTTTTTCTTTGCAACTCTGCCTAGAAGGCGAGCATCCCGGAGTTGCCTCTTCACTGTTGACGTTGAGACTGGTGTTTTGCGGGTACTATTTAATGAAGCTGTCCGTTGAGGACTTGTGAGGCGGCTGTTTCTATTTGGACGAGCTATGTCGGAGCGACATAGACTAAGATACAGTAGAAAAGAATAGAAAAGAGTATATACATATGAGATGAGTAATGCAAAATATGTAAACATTATTAAAGTGACCAGTATTCCATTTTTAAAGTGGCCAGTGATTTCAAGTCTATATATAAAGGGCAGCAGCCTCGAAGGTGCTACTGATGCCTATTTAACAGTCTGATGGCCTTAAGAAAGAATCTGTTTTTCAGTCTCTAGGTCCCAGCTATGATGCACCTGTACTGTCCTCTCCTTCTGATAGTGGGCTGAACAGGCAGTGGCTCAGGTGGGGTTTGTCCTTGATTATCTTTTTGGCCTTCCTGTGACATAGGGTGCTATAGGTGTCCTGGAGGGCAGGCAGGGAGTACAGGAGGGGGCTGAGCACGCACCCTTGTGTGGCCCCTGTGTTGAGGATCAGCGAAGTGGAGGTGTTGTTTCCTAGCTTCAGCACCTGGGGGCGGCACGTCAGGAAGTCCAGGGCCCTCATTTATCAATGTTGCGTACGAACAGAAATGTTCATAAACCATGCGTGCGATCATTTCTAAGGAAAGTGTGGGATTTATCAATTTGTACTTATACTTGAGAATGTGTGGGATTTATCAATTTGTACTTATACTTGAGAACGTGTGGGATTTATCCATTTGTACTTATACTTGAGAACGTGTGGGATTTATCCATTTGTACTTATACTTGAGAATGTGTGTCAATTTAAGCACACCTCTGACCATGCATACCCACAGCACCTTGTGGTAGAAAAGTCAAACTGATAATGAAATTCCATCCACCAAATGGAGAAAGGACTGACATACTGTACCAAATCATAAACATAATACATTAACAGTTTATTAATGTATTTATTTTATAGACACTTAAACTGCTAATAGTTTTCTCAGGGTGCTATCGAATTCATAAACATGAAACCATTTAAGCCTAATTGAATAATAAAGTCAATTAGAAAGAGTGGAATGTAAGGTTGGAGGCAATTTAGTTAAACCAGTTAAATAATATAAAAGGCAACACTGAGGCATTGTGACTTGTCCAAAATGGCAAATCTTGCATTGATGGAGGATCTGGCACAAGCTGCATTACACAGGGAGCGTGTTTTCAATGAGCGTGCAGATATTTTTGCTGAGAGTGACGCTTAGCTTACTAGTAGATTTTGTTTTCCAAGGCATATTTTACTGTATCTCAGCAACCAACTCTCTCCACTATTAAAAAGGGAGACAAAATGCACCAATGCCATCCCAGTGCATGCCCAAGTCCACTCCACCCTGGGATTTTTGGCCACTGGAACATTCCAAAGGGAGATTGCGGATCGGTCTGGCATTTCACAACCAACCAGGAGCCGAATATTGCCTGCAGTCCTTCATGGCATTATTTCATTCACCCACAATACATACAGTTTCCGTACACTGCCATGCAACAGGCCAGAGTGAAAAGGGATTTCCATACCATAGCTGGATTTACCAATGTCATTGGAGTAATTGGCTGCACCCACATCACAATAAAAGTTCAATCAACAAGTTCTTTCAATGATTGATTTATCTCTCTCAGGCCAATGCATACATCCTCCATCTGCTATTTGAGTCCAAGAATTGATGTGTTGATCTCTTGTTGTTTCAGGACTGCGTCAGTCAAAACATGCGGCGCAGCTGAAGCGCTCACCTGTCACGCAAGTTTAAAGGATTTTGGAGACAGGCGCAGGAGTGCGTAATAGTTTTTTTTATTACACCCAAATTACGGTGTGCCGTGTAAAGGCATGGGGACTGTACTAACTTGACAAGGAATGCCCACACGCATTTCGATATTACTTTCCTTTACTTTCAACCCAAACCTAAAGGTGTATTGCCAGGTACAAACGGTACAAATATAGCAGAACTATATAGCCCACTCAACCGGTGGTAGAATCACATTGCACAGAACTTAGTGATGACATCATCAAAAGGGAAAGGTCACGGTCAATACCAATAATAACCATGTCATTATTTATATAGTGTCCACACTATAACACTTCTCCCCCCTCAATTTAAATCCCCCCTGTAAGGAAAACATAAGGTTAACAAGTAAACCACATCAGTGTTTTCTTTTCTTTACTACACCACACTGTAGAACTTCTGCTGGTGTTACCGTAAATGTAAACAAAACAACAACAACAAAATGACAGTCCTTATTTCTTTTCAACTAGGTCTGCTGCTCCAAACAAACACTAACACCACGAGTCTCTCAGTCTCAACTACAGCGTTAGTCTTTCAGGAGGCTTGTGACTACGCTGTGATCTGCGCAGTACTCCTGGTGTGCTACGAGACACAGGTAAGGCGTGTCCCAGTGGAGCTGGGTCTGAGGGCACAGGAGCGGGTTGGGTGCTTGTGAGAGAATGTCCATCACCCTCTGCTGGAACCACTGAATGCCCCTGTTCCTCAGATGCTGTTTCCTGTGGGATTTCAACTTGTATACTACCACCCACAGCTGTTCCGTCTGAAAACATGGTCTTGTCTTTGTCATAGCGCAGGCGGAGATGGTCCTGGTGTCTGCGCATGACTCGCCCATCAGTCAGTTTGACCACAAAGGAGACGGGACCACTCTGACTCAGAATGATACCTGGCAACCAGCGTTGGCTGCTTGTGAAGTTGCGGATGTAGACAGTGTCATTGGGTTTTAACTGTCTCTCCCTTGCGTGGTGGTCATGTCTCTCTTTTTGTTTCTCCTGCTTCCGTTCCACTCGTGCTCTGATGTTCGGAAGCAGTAGATCCAGGTGAGCTTTTGGCTTTCTGCCCATTAACATCACCGCTGGAGCCTGTCCTGTTGTTGTTTGGGGCGTGATGCGGTACTGGAACAAGAACCGAGAGAGCTTAGTTGTGATGGTTCCCCCAGTCATCCTTTTGAGCCCCTCTTTCAGTGTCTGCACAGCCCGCTCCGCTAAGCCGTTTGAGGCCGGGTGAAACGGGGCGCTGCGGACATGGCGGATCCCGTTTCTCTGCATGAATTCTTGGAACAAGTCACAGGTAAACGTTGTTGCGTTGTCGGACACCAGAGAGTCCGGCAGACCATGAAAACACCTGCCGAAGCTTTTCGATGGTTGTGGTCACTGTGATGTTGCTCATGATGTGCGCCTCCAGCCACTTGGAGTGTGCGTCCACCATGACAAGGAACATGTGACCCATGAAAGGGCCTGCAAAATCTATATGCAGCCTGGACCATGGGCGGTCAGGCCACTCCCACAGATGTAGTGGCGCGGGCGGCGCCATCTTCTGGTTGATCTGGCACTCAGAAAATGATTTAACTTTGTCTTCTACCTCCTGATCCATGTTAGGCCACCAGATGTAAGATCTGGCTAAACTTTTCATCCGGGAGGCACCCGGGTGAGCCTCATGGACCTCATCCATGACTTGTGCATGGCCAGGGGGTGGAACAACCACTCTGGACCCCCAGAGTATGCAGCCATCCTGCACACTCAGCTCAGTTTTGCGCTTTGCATAAGGTCTTAGTCCATCATCCTCTATGACAGGAGGCCAACCCTGCATCAGGAATCGTTTCACTTGGGACAGGATAGGATCCCGGTCTGTCCACTGTTTGATCTGTTTGGCATTCACAGGTGAGTTTGACAATCTCTCCATTAGGAAAATTGTCTCGGGAGGCACCACAGTTGTGGCAGGCATCTCTGGTAGCGGGAGATGGCTGAGCGCGTCTGCATTTGCATTGTCCTTCCCCGCTCTATACACTATCGTATGGTGAAATGACGACCATAGAGGTACTGATGGAAGCGTTTCACAGAAAAGACTATGGCCAGACCTTCCTTGTCTAACTGTGAATAACCCTTCTCAGCACTCGTCAGCGTACGTGATGCGAATCCAATGGGTCTCTCTGACCCGTCCTCCATCTGATGAGAGAGTACTGCCCCGACGCCATAGGGTGAGGCGTCACATGACAGGATGATCCCTTTGTCTTGGTCAAAATGAACCAGAAGTTGTGCTGATTGTAGTAGTGCTTTCACTTCCTTGAAAGCTTTCTCTTGTGCTGGCCCCCACTTCCATTTACAGTCTTTGTGGAGCAACTGATAAAGTGGAGCCAACACTGTTGACAGCCCCGGGAGGAACTTACCATAGTAGTTCACCATGCCCAGGAACGACCTGAGCTCTGACCCATTCTTGGGGTTTGGAGCATCCTTGATTGCCCTGACTTTGTCCTCCACAGGACACAGACCCTGCGCTGTGATCTTGTGACCTAGGTATGTCACACTCTATGCTTGGAATGTGCACTTGCTACACTTCAGGTGCAGCCCTGCCTCAGAGAATCTCTTTAACACCTGGTCCAGATGGTGGAGGCGCTCCTCCTCCGTCTCCCCTGTAACCAGGATGTCATCCAGGTACACTGCTACATGAGGGATCCCCTGCAGCAGATTGTCCATTGTCCTCTGGAAAATGGCTGGGCTGGACGCCACTCCGAAAACCAAGCGGTTGTACCTGAACAAGCCTTTGTGCGTGTTCAGTGTGACACTCTTTTGAGTCCTCGTCCAGGAGGAGCTGTTGGTAGGCGTGACTCATGTCAAGCTTTGAGAACGTCTTGCCTCCTGCCAGTGTCGCGAACAAGTCCTCCACCCGTGGCAGCGGGTAAGCGTCTAGCTTAGAGGCCCTGTTGATGGTGAGTTTGTAGTCCCCGTGCCGTCACTTTTCAGAACGGAAATGATAGGAGCTGCCCAGCGGGAGAACTGAACGGGAGTAATGACGTTTGCTTCCTGCAGCCGCTCCAACTCATCTTCCACTTTCTTTTTCATGGCGTAAGGCACTGTCCTGGGCTTGAAAAAGCAAGGCTCAGCCTGAGGATCCACAAACAGCTTAACTGCAGTGCCCTGCAGTGTGCCCAGTTCATCTTTGAAAATCTCTGGGTACTTTTGAATGACATCCTCGGTCACTCGGGTGTGTTTTATCTCACCCTAGCTCAGTTGTATTTTGTTTAGCCAGTCACGCCCTAGTAAACTAGGCCCATTCCCTTTCACCACCAGGAGCCGTGCTCTTGCTTCCTGGCTGTTGTATGCAATGTCCACCTCTAGAGCCCCCAGCAATGGTATGGTCTCCCCGGTTTACGTACGCAGTCTGATCCCTGCCGGTGTGAGGGCAGAAACCTGTCTTGAGCCCCATTTTTGTTTGTAGGTCTCCTCATTTATGACAGAGGCAGACGCCCCCGTGTCAACCTCCATCCTCATCTGCTTTCCATCTACCTCCACTGTAGCATAGATAGGCTCTGCTCACTCACATTAAACATGTTGTAGGAACAATGCTCTTCCTCCTCCTCTGTGCTCTCTAGGTGGTGCGCTGCTGACTGAGGCTTTGGTGCTGTGAACTTGCCCAGCCCAGTCCGCCCACCCTCTGGCTTGCTCCTAGGATCCCTGCATTTTTTTGCTAAATGTCCCTTTTTGTTGCAATTGTGACAGACAGTCTCCATGAACTTACAGTTGTTACCATAATGTGTCCCTCCACATCTGAAACATTCCACTGCTTTTCCCCTTTTTCCTGCCACCTCTTTTGTCACCTGATGCACTGCACAACTTTCACTGTTGGCCTTTTGAATATTTTTCACATTACTAGCGGCCATCTCCATCCCTTGAAATAGTTCCAATGCTCTCTTGAAAGTCAGTGTGGCTTCCCCCAGCAACCGACGCTGTATGCTGTCCTCATTAATGCCACAGACTAATCTGTCACGGAGCATGTCCTCTAACATAGCCCCAAACTCACAATGTTTAGAGCGTTCACGTAATTCAGCAACAAAGTTAGCAACAGACTGACCTGTTTTCCCGAAAATGGCGGTTAAACTTGAACCTCTGGACAATCACTGACGGCTTTGGATTGTGGTGAGTCTGAACGAGAGCAACTAGATCCCCAAAAGGAATTTCTCCCGGTCTCCGTGGTGTAGCCAAATTCCTCATTAGCTTGTAGCTTTTAGCCCCACACACACTCAAGAGAATAGAGCGCTGTTTAGCCTCATCTATGATTCCATTTGCCAAGAAAAAGTGTCCCAACCTTTCCACATATTCCGTCCAGTCCTCGTTCTCTTCCACAAACTCAGTGATAGTCCCAAACATTGCCATTATAACGCCAACTGTCCTTGATCCTCGTTAGCGATTATTCACTTGCTGCTGATTGTCCCCGTCGGCGTTTCCGTCCAGCGGCACCTGCTCTCCGTCGCTCATTAAGCTAGCTAGCTAACTGACTACCTCCACTGTTTCTTAGCTAGCTAGCACCTCGCCCTGTACAAGTTGATAAAGTTTTATCCTCGTCGCCAAAAAGGTGTAGTAATTTGACAAGGAATGCCCACACGCATTTCGATATTACTTTCCTTTACTTTCAACCCAAACCTAAAGGTGTATTGCCAGGTACAAACGGTACAAATATAGCAGAAATATATAGCCCACTCAACCAGTGGTAGAATCACATTGCACAGAACTCACTCTTAGTGATGACATCATCAAAAGGGAAAGGTCACGGTCAATACCAATAATAACAATGTCATTATTTATATAGTGTCCACACTATAACAGGGACGAAGACCAAAAAAACATGTATACAAAACACAGAGTTGAATCCCAAACAAAAGAGTGAGGAGTACCTCGAATAAATACACACGCACACAATGATTAACACACGGGACGAGACCCGTAATCATCTACACAATCCACAATCCACAATGGCACAAAAGGCAAAATACGCAGCACAGGTACTCCAATGGACATTGTAACAATAATCGACAGGACACTGGTAAACAAAGGGCACAATTATACAATTACTAATCACGGGGAATAGGGGCCAGGTGTGCGTAATGAAAGTTCCGGAGGGATCCGTGACATCGCCAAAAAAGACACCCTTCTTGTAGGCCTGGGGATGGCTGAGGGGTCTGGCAAATCACCCACATCTGTGAAGATTTCATGTTTTGTTATCTTTGTAATATTCATTTTCTTACATTTATTTTGTTATATATATATTTTATATTTATGGTCAAGAAAAAATATTTAGAATATAAAGCTTGACTTACCATCAGTTGGTGTGTCTGGTATTCCTTCAGGGTCAGGGAGAGGGTCCTCAGTATCACCATCAGTTGGTGTTCCTGGTATTCCTTCAGGGTCTGGGAGAGGGTCCTCAGTATCACCATCAGTTGGTGTTCCTGGTATTCCTTCAGGGTCTGGGAGAGGGTCCTCAGTATCACCATCAGTTGGTGTTCCTGGTATTCCTTCAGGGTCTGGGAGAGGGTCCTCAGTATCACCATCAGTTAATGTGTCTGGTATTCCTTCAGGGTCTGGGAGAGGGTCCTCAGTACCACAATCAGTTGGTGTGTCTGGTATTCCTTCAGGGTCTGGGAGAGGGTCATCAGTATCACCATCAGTTAATGTGTCTGGTATTCCTTCAGGGTCTGGGAGAGGGTCCTCAGTACCACAATCAGTTGGTGTGTCTGGTATTCCTTCAGGGTCTGGGAGAGGGTCCTCAGTACCACAATCAGTTGGTGTGTCTGGTATTCCTTCAGGGTCTGGGAGAGGGTCCTCAGTATCACCATCAGTTGGTGTGTCTGGTATTCTTTCAGGGTCTGGGTGAGGGTCCTCAGTATCACCATCAGTTGGTGTGTCTGGTGTTCCTTCAGGGTCCGGGAGAGGGTCCTCAGTATCACCATCAGTTGGTGTGTCTGCTTTTCCTTCAGGGTCTGGGAGAGGGTCCTCAGTATCACCATCAGATGGTGTGTCTGGTATTCCTTCAGGGTCTGGGAGAGGGTCCTCAGTACCACCATCAGTTGACTTGTCTGGTATTCCTTAAGGGTCTGGGAGAGGGTCCTCAGTATCACCATCAGTTGGTGTGTCTGGTATTCCTTCAGGGTCTGGGAGAGGGTCCGCAGTACCACCATCACTTGGTGTGTCTGGTATTCCTTCAGGGTCTGGGAGAGGATCCTCAGTACCACCATCAGTTAGTGTTTCTGGTATTCCTTCAGGGTCTGGGAGAGGGTCCTCAGTATCACCATCAGTTGGTGTGTCTGGTATTCTTTCAGGGTCTGGGCGAGGATCCTCAGTATCACCATCAGTTGGTGTGTCTGGTGTTCCTTCAGGGTCCGGGAGAGGGTCCTCAGTATCACCATCAGTTGGTGTGTCTGCTTTTCCTTCAGGGTCTGGGAGAGGGTCCTCAGTATCACCATCAGATGGTGTGTCTGGTATTCCTTCAGGGTCTGGGAGAGGGTCCTCAGTACCACCATCAGTTGACTTGTCTGGTATTCCTTAAGGGTCTGGGAGAGGCTCCTCAGTATCACCATCAGTTGGCGTGTCTGGTATTCCTTCAGGGTCTGGGAGAGGGTCCTCAGTATCACCATCAGTTGGTGTGTCTGGTGTTCCTTAAGGCCCTGGAGAGGGTCCTCAGTATCACCATCAGTTGGTGTGTCTGGTATTCCTTCAGGGTCTGGGAGAGGGTCCTCAGTACCACCATCAGTTGGTGTTTCTGGTATTCCTTCAGGGTCTGGGAGAGGGTCCTCAGTACCACCATCAGTTGGTGTTTCTGGTATTCCTTCAGGGTCTGGGAGAGGGTCCTCAGTATCACCATCAGTTGGTGTGTCTGGTATTCCTTCAGGATCTGGGCGAGGGTCCTCAGTATCACCATCAGTTGGTGTGTCTGGTATTCCTTCAGGGTCTGCGAGAGGGTCCTCAGTACCACCATCATTTGGTGTGTCTGGTATTCCTTCAGGGTCTGGGAGAGGGTCCTCAGAATCACCATCAGTTGGTGTGTCTGGTGTTCCTTCAGGGTCTGGGAGAGGGTCCTCAGTACCACCATCAGTTGGTGTGTCTGGTATTCCTTCAGGATCTGGGAGAGGGTCCTCAGTATCACCATCAGTTGGTGTGTCTGGTATTCCTTCGGGGTCTGGGAGAGGGTCCTCATTACCACCATCAGTTGGTGTGTCTTGTATTCCTTCAGGTTCTGGGAGAGGGTCCTCACTACCACCATAAGTTGGTGTTCCTGGTATTCCTTCAGGGTCTGGGAGAGGATCCTCAGTATCACCATCAGTTGGTGTGTCTGGTATTCCTTCAGGGTCTGGGAGAGGGTCCTCACTACCACCATCAGTTGGTGTGTCTGGTATTCCTTCAGGGTCTGGGAGAGGGTCCTCAGTACCACCATCAGTTGGTGTGTCTGGTATTCCTTCAGGGTCTGGGAGAGGGTCCTCAGTACCACCATCAGTTGGTGTTTCTGGTATTCCTTCAGGGTCTGGGAGAGGATCCTCAGTATCACCATCAGTTGGTGTGTCTGGTATTCCTTCAGGGTCTGGGCGAGGGTCCTCAGTATGACCATCAGTTGGTGTGTCAGGTGTTCCTTCAGGGATGTGGGAGAGAGTCCTCAGTATCACCAGCAGTTGGTGTGTCTGGTGTTCCTTCAGGGTCTGGGAGAGGGTCCTCAGTACCACCATCAGTTGGTGTGTCTGATATTCCTTCAGGATCTGGGAGACGGTCCTCAGTATCACCATCAGTTGGTGTGTCTGGTTTTCCTTCAGCGTCTGGGAGAGGGTCCTCAGTATCACCATCAGTTGGTGTGTCTGCTATTCGTTCAGGGTCTGGGAGAGTGTCCTCAGTACCACCATCAGTTGGTGTGTCTGGTATTCCTTCAGGGTCTAGGAGAGGATCCTCAGTACCACCATCAGTTGGTGTCTGGTATTCCTTCAGGGTCTGGGAGAGGGTCCTGAGTATCACCATCAGTTGGTGTGTCTGGTATTCTTTCAGGGTCTGGGCGAGGGTCATCAGTAACACCATCAGTTGGTGTGTCTGGTATTCCTTCAGGGTCTGGGAGAGGGTCCTCAGTATCACCATCAGTTGATGTTCCTGGTATTGCTTCAGGGTCTGAGAGAGTGTCCTCAGTACCACCATCAGTTGGTGTGTCTGGTATTCCTTCATTGTCTGGGAGAGGGTCATCAGTACCACCAACAGTTGACTTGTCTGGTATTCCTTCAGGGTCTGGGAGAGGGTCCTCAGTATCACCATAAGTTGGTGTGTCTGGTGTTCCTTCAGGGTCTGGGAGAGGGTCCTCAGTATCACCATCAGTTGGTGTTCTTGGTATTGCTTCAGGGTCTGGGAGAGTGTCCTCAGTACCACCATCAGTTGGTGTGTCTGGTATTCCTTCATTGTCTGGGAGAGGGTCATCAGTACCACCATCAGTTGGTGTTTCTGGTATTCCTTCAGGGTCTGGGAGAGGGTCCTCAGTATCACCATCAGTTGGTGTGTCTGGTATTCCTTCAGGGTCTGGTTGAGGGTCCTCAGTATCACCATCAGTTGGTGTGTCTGGTATTCCTTCAGGGTCTGGGAGAGGGTCCACAGTACCACCATCAGTTGGTGTGTCTGGTATTCCTTCAGGGTCTGGGAGAGGGTCCTCAGAATCACCATCAGTTGGTGTGTCTAGTGTTCCTTCAGGGTCTGGGAGAGGGTCCTCAGTACCACCATCAGTTGGTGTGTCTGGTATTCCTTCAGGGTCTGGGAGAGGGTCCTCAGTACCACCATATGTTGGTGTGTCTGGTATTCCTTCAGGATCTGGGAGAGGGTCCTCAGTATCACCATCAGTTGGTGTGTCTGGTATTCCTTCAGGGTCTTGGAGAGGGTCCGCAGTACCACCATCACTTGGTGTGTCTGGTATTCCTTCGGGGTCTGGGAGAGGATCCTCAGTACCACCATCAGTTAGTGTTTCTGGTATTCCTTCAGGGTCTGGGAGAGGGTCCTCAGTATCACCATCAGTTGGTGTGTCTGGTATTCTTTCAGGGTCTGGGCGAGGGTCCTCAGTATCACCATAAGTTGGTGTGTCTGGTGTTCCTTCAGGGTCCGGGAGAGGGTCCTCAGTATCACCATCAGTTGGTGTGTCTGCTTTTCCTTCAGGGTCTGGGAGAGGGTCCTCAGTATCACCATCAGATGGTGTGTCTGGTATTCCTTCAGGGTCTGGGAGAGGGTCCTCAGTACCACCATCAGTTGACTTGTCTGGTATTCCTTAAGGGTCTGGGAGAGGCTCCTCAGTATCACCATCAGTTGGCGTGTCTGGTATTCCTTCAGGGTCTGGGAGAGGGTCCTCAGTATCACCATCAGTTGGTGTGTCTGGTGTTCCTTAAGGCCCTGGAGAGGGTCCTCAGTATCACCATCAGTTGGTGTGTCTGGTATTCCTTCAGGGTCTGGGAGAGGGTCCTCAGTACCACCATCAGTTTTTGTTTCTGGTATTCCTTCAGGGTCTGGGAGAGGGTCCTCAGTACCACCATCAGTTGGTGTTTCTGGTATTCCTTCAGGGTCTGGGAGAGGGTCCTCAGTATCACCATCAGTTGGTGTGTCTGGTATTCCTTCAGGATCTTGGCGAGGGTCCTCAGTATCACCATCAGTTGGTGTGTCTGGTATTCCTTCAGGGTCTGCGAGAGGGTCCTCAGTACCACCATCATTTGGTGTGTCTGGTATTCCTTCAGGGTCTGGGAGAGGGTCCTCAGAATCACCATCAGTTGGTGTGTCTGGTGTTCCTTCAGGGTCTGGGAGAGGGTCCTCAGTACCACCATCAGTTGGTGTGTCTGGTATTCCTTCAGGATCTGGGAGAGGGTCCTCAGTATCACCATCAGTTGGTGTGTCTGGTATTCCTTCGGGGTCTGGGAGAGGGTCCTCATTACCACCATCAGTTGGTGTGTCTTGTATTCCTTCAGGTTCTGGGAGAGGGTCCTCACTACCACCATAAGTTGGTGTTCCTGGTATTCCTTCAGGGTCTGGGAGAGGATCCTCAGTATCACCATCAGTTGGTGTGTCTGGTATTCCTTCAGGGTCTGGGAGAGGGTCCTCACTACCACCATCAGTTGGTGTGTCTGGTATTCCTTCAGGGTCTGGGAGAGGGTCCTCAGTACCACCATCAGTTGGTGTGTCTGGTATTCCTTCAGGGTCTGAGAGAGGGTCCTCAGTATCACCATCAGTTGGTGTGTCTGGTATTCCTTCAGGGTCTGGGAGAGGGTCCTCAGTACCACCATCAGTTAGTGTGTTCTGGTATTCCTTCAGGGTCTGGGAGAGGGTCCTCAGTATCACCATCAGTTGGTGTGTCTGGTATTCCTTCAGGGTCTGCCCGAGGGTCCTCAGTATCACCATCAGTTGGTGTGTCAGGTGTTCCTTCAGGGATCTGGGAGAGGGTCCTCAGTATCACCAGCAGTTGGTGTGTCTGGTGTTCCATCAGGGTCTGGGAGAGGGTCCCCAGTACCACCATCAGTTGGTGTGTCTGGTATTCCTTCAGGGTCTGGGCGAGGGTCATCAGTACCACCATCAGTTGGTGTGTCTGGTATTCCTTCAGGGTCTGGGAGAGGGTCCTCAGTATCACCATCAGTTGGTGTGTCCTGGTATTCCTTCAGGGTCTGGGAGAGGGTCCTCAGTACCACCATCAGTTGGTGTGTCTGGTATTCCTTCATTGTCTGGGAGAGGGTCATCAGTACCACCAACAGTTGACTTGTCTGGTATTCCTTCAGGGTCTGGGAGAGGGTCCTCAGTATCACCATCAGTTGGTGTGTCTGGTGTTCCTTCAGGGTCTGGGAGAGGGTCCTCAGTACCACCATCAGTTGGTGTGTCTGGTATTCCTTCAGGATCTGGGAGAGGGTCCTCAGTATCACCATCAGTTGGTGTGTCTGGTATTCCTTCAGGGTCTGGGAGAGGGTCCTCAGTATCACCATCAGTTGGTGTTCTTGGTATTGCTTCAGGGTCTGGGAGAGTGTCCTCAGTACCACCATCAGTTGGTGTGTCTGGTATTCCTTCATTGTCTGGGAGAGGGTCATCAGTACCACCATCAGTTGGTGTTTCTGGTATTCCTTCAGGGTCTGGGAGAGGGTCCTCAGTATCACCATCAGTTGGTGTGTCTGGTATTCCTTCAGGGTCTGGTTGAGGGTCCTCAGTATCACCATCAGTTGGTGTGTCTGGTATTCCTTCAGGGTCTGGGAGAGGGTCCTCAGTACCACCATCAGTTGGTGTGTCTGGTATTCCTTCAGGGTCTGGGAGAGGGTCCTCAGAATCACCATCAGTTGGTGTGTCTAGTGTTCCTTCAGGGTCTGGGAGAGGGTCCTCAGTACCACCATCAGTTGGTGTGTCTGGTATTCCTTCAGGGTCTGGGAGAGGGTCCTCAGTACCACCATCAGTTGGTGTGTCTGGTATTACTTCAGGATCTGGGAGAGGGTCCTCAGTATCACCATCAGTTGGTGTGTCTGGTATTCCTTCAGGGTCTGGGAGAGGGTCCTCAGTCTCAACTTCAGTTGGTGTGTCTGGTATTCCTTCAGGGTCTGGGAGAGAGTCCTCGGTACCACCATCAGTTGGTGTGTCTGGTTTTCCTTCAGGGTCTGGGAGAGGGTCCTCAGTACCACCATCAGGTGGTGTGTCTGGTATTACTTCAGGGTCTGGGAGAGGGTCCTCAATAACACCATCAGTTGGTGTGTCTGGTATTCCTTCATGGTCTGGGAGAGGGTCATCAGTACCACCAGCAGTTGACTTGTCTGGTATTCCTTCAGGGTCTGGGAGAGGATCCTCAGTGTCACCATCAGTTGGCGTGTCTGGTATTGCTTCAGGGTCTGGGAGAGGGTCCTCAGTATCACCATCAGTTGGAGGTTCTGGTATTCCTTCAGGGTCTGGGAGAGTGTCCTCATTACCACCATCAGTTGGTGTGTCTGGTACTCCTTCAGGGTCTGTGAGAGTGTCCTCAGTACCACCATCAGTTGGTGTGTCTGGTATTCCTTCAGGTTCTGGGAGAGGGTCCTCAGTACCACCATCAGTTGGTGTTTCTGGAAATTCCTTCAGGGTCTGGGAGAGGATCCTCAGTATCACCATCAGTTGGTGTGTCTGGTATTCCTTCAGGGTCTGGGAGAGGGTCCTCAGTACCACCATCAGTTTGTGTGTCTGGTATTCCTTCAGGGTCTGGGAGAGGGTCCTCAGTACCACCATCAGTTGGTGTGTCTGGTATGCCTTCAGGGTCTGGGAGAGTGTCCTCAGTACCACCATCAGTTGGTGTGTCTGGTATTCCATCAGGGTCTTGTGTCCTCAGTACCACCATCAGTTGGTGTTTCTGGTATTCCTTCAGGGTCTGGGCGAGGGTCCTCAGTATCACCATCAGTTGGTGTGTCTGGTATTCCTTCAGGGTCTGGGAGAGGGTCCTCAGTACCACCATCAGTTGGTGTGTCTGGTATTCCTTCAGGGTCTGGGAGAGGGTCCTCAGTACCACCATCAGTTGGTGAGTCTGGTATTCCTTGAGTGTCTGGGAGAGGGTCCTCAGAATCACCATCAGTTGGTGTGTCTGGTGTTCCTTCAGGGTCTGGGAGAGGGTCCTCAGTACCACCATCAGTTGGTGTGTCTGGTATTCCTTCAGGGTCTGGGAGAGGGTCCTCAGTACCATCATCAATTGGCGTGTCTGGTATTCCTTCGGGGTCTGGGAGAGTGTCCTCAGTACCACCATCAGTTGGTGTGTCTGGTATTCCTTCAGGGTCTGGGAGAGTGTCCTCAGTACCTCCATCAGTTCGTGTGTCTGGTATTCCTTCAGGGTCTTGTGTCCTCAGTACCACCATCAGTTGGTGTTTCTGGTATTCCTTCAGGGTCTGGGAGAGGCTCCTCAGTATCACCATCAGTTGGTGTGTCTGGTATTCCTTCAGGGTCTGGGCGAGGGTCCTCAGTATCACCATCAGATGGTGTGTCTGGTATTCCTTCAGGGTCTGGGAGAGGGTCCTCAGTACCACCATCAGTTGGTGTGTCTGGTATTCCTTCAGGGTCTGGGAGAGGGTCCTCAGTATCACCATCAGTTGGTGTGTCTGGTATTCCTTCAGGGTCTGGGAGAGAGTCCTCGGTACCACCATCAGTTGGTGTGTCTGGTTTTCCTTCAGGGTCTGGGAGAGGGTCCTCAGTACCACCATCAGGTGGTGTGTCTGGTATTACTTCAGGGTCTGGGAGAGGGTCCTCAGTAACACCATCAGTTGGTGTGTCTGGTATTCCTTCATGGTCTGGGAGAGGGTCATCAGTACCACCAGCAGTTGACTTGTCTGGTATTCCTTCAGGGTCTGGGAGAGGATCCTCAGTGTCACCATCAGTTGGCGTGTCTGGTATTGCTTCAGGGTCTGGGAGAGGGTCCTCAGTATCACCATCAGTTGGAGGTTCTGGTATTCCTTCAGGGTCTGGGAGAGTGTCCTCAGTACCACCATCAGTTGGTGTGTCTGGTATTCCTTCAGGGTCTGTGAGAGTGTCCTCAGTACCACCATCAGTTGGTGTGTCTGGTATTCCTTCAGGGTCTTGTGTCCTCAGTACCACTATCAGTTGGTGTTTCTGGTATTCCTTCAGGGTCTGGGAGAGGGTCCTCAGTATCACCATCAGTTGGTGTGTCTGGTATTCCTTCACGGTCTGGGAGAGGGTCCTCAGTACCACCATCAGTTGGTGTTTCTGGAAATTCCTTCAGGGTCTGGGAGAGGGTCCTCAGTACCACCATCAGTTTGTGTGTCTGGTATTCCTTCAGGGTCTGGGAGAGGGTCCTCAGTACCACCATCAGTTGGTGTGTCTGGTATGCCTTCAGGGTCTGGGAGAGTGTCCTCAGTACCACCATCAGTTGGTGTGTCTGGTATTCCATCAGGGTCTTGTGTCCTCAGTACCACCATCAGTTGGTGTTTCTGGTATTCCTTCAGGGTCTGGGCGAGGGTCCTCAGTATCACCATCAGTTGGTGTGTCTGGTATTCCTTCAGGGTCTGGGAGAGGGTCCTCAGTACCACCATCAGTTGGTGTGTCTGGTATTCCTTCATGGTCTGTGAGAGGGTCATCAGTACCACCAGCAGTTGACTTGTCTGGTATTCCTTCAGGGTCTGGGAGAGGGTCCTCAGTACCACCATCAGTTGGTGTGTCTGGTATTCCTTCAGGGTCTGGGAGAGGGTCCTCAGAATCACCATCAGTTGGTGTGTCTAGTGTTCCTTCAGGGTCTGGGAGAGGGTCCTCAGTACCACCATCAGTTGGTGTGTCTGGTATTCCTTCAGGGTCTGGGAGAGGGTCCTCAGTACCACCATCAGTTGGTGTGTCTGGTATTCCTTCAGGATCTGGGAGAGGGTCCTCAGTATCACCATCAGTTGGTGTGTCTGGTATTCCTTCAGGGTCTGGGAGAGGGTCCTCAGTCTCAACTTCAGTTAGTGTGTCTGGTATTCCTTCAGGGTCTGGGAGAGGGTCCTCAGTACCACCATCAGGTGGTGTGTCTGCTATTACTTCAGGGTCTGGGAGAGGGTCCTCAGTAACACCATCCGTTGATGTGTCTGGTATTCCTTCATGGTCTGGGAGAGGGTCATCAGTACCACCAGCAGTTGACTTGTCTGGTATTCCTTCAGGGTCTGGGAGAGGGTCCTCAGTATCACCATTAGTTGGCGTGTCTGGTATTCCTTCAGGGTCTGGGAGAGGGTCCTCAGTATCACCATCAGTTGGAGTGTCTGGTATTCCTTCAGGGTCTGGGAGAGTGTCCTCAGTACCACCATCAGTTCGTGTGTCTGGTATTCCTTCAGGGTCTGGGAGAGTGTCCTCAGTACCACCATCAGTTGGTGTGTCTGGTATTCCTTCAGGGTCTTGTGTCCTCAGTACCACCATCAGTTGGTGTTTCTGGTATTCCTTCAGGGTCTGGGAGAGGCTCCTCAGTATCACCATCAGTTGGTGTGTCTGGTATTCCTTCAGGGTCTGGGCGAGGGTCCTCAGTATCACCATCAGATGGTGTGTCTGGTATTCCTTCAGGGTCTGGGAGAGGGTCCTCAGTACCACCATCAGTTGGTGTGTCTGGTATTCCTTCAGGGTCTGGGAGAGGGTCCTCAGTACCACCATCAGTTGGTGGTGTCTGGTATTCCTTCAGGATCTGGGAGAGGGTCCTCAGTATCACCATCAGTTGGTGTGTCTGGTATTCCTTCAGGGTCTGGGAGAGAGTCCTCGGTACCACCATCAGTTGGTGTGTCTTGTTTTCCTTCAGTGTCTGGGAGAGGGTCCTCAGTACCACCATCAGGTGGTGTGTCTGGTATTACTTCAGGGTCTGGGAGAGGGTCCTCAGTAACACCATCAGTTGGTGTGTCTGGTATTCCTTCATGGTCTGGGAGAGGGTCATCAGTACCACCAGCAGTTGACTTGTCTGGTATTCCTTCAGGGTCTGGGAGAGGATCCTCAGTGTCACCATCAGTTGGCGTGTCTGGTATTGCTTCAGGGTCTGGGAGAGGGTCCTCAGTATCACCATCAGTTGGAGGTTCTGGTATTCCTTCAGGGTCTGGGAGAGTGTCCTCAGTACCACCATCAGTTGGTGTGTCTGGTATTCCTTCAGGGTCTGTGAGAGTGTCCTCAGTACCACCATCAGTTGGTGTGTCTGGTATTCCTTCAGGGTCTTGTGTCCTCAGTACCACTATCAGTTGGTGTTCCTGGTATTCCTTCAGGGTCTGGGAGAGGGTCCTCAGTATCACCATCAGTTGGTGTGTCTGGTAGTCCTTCAGGGTCTGGGAGAGGGTCCTCAATACCACCATCAGTTGGTGTTTCTGGAAATTCCTTCAGGGTCTGGGAGAGGATCCTCAGTATCACCATCAGTTGGTGTGTCTGGTATTCCTTCAGGGTCTGGGAGAGGGTCCTCAGTACCACCATCAGTTTGTGTGTCTGGTATTCCTTCAGGGTCTGGGAGAGGGTCCTCAGTACCACCATCAGTTGGTGTGTCTGGTATGCCTTCAGGGTCTGGGAGAGTGTCCTCAGTACCACCATCAGTTGGTGTGTCTGGTATTCCATCAGGGTCTTGTGTCCTCAGTACCACCATCAGTTGGTGTTTCTGGTATTCCTTCAGGGTCTGGGCGAGGGTCCTCAGTATCACCATCAGTTGGTGTGTCTGGTATTCCTTCAGGGTCTGGGAGAGGGTCCTCAGTACCACCATCAGTTGATGTGTCTGGTATTCCTTCATGGTCTGTGAGAGGGTCATCAGTACCACCAGCAGTTGACTTGTCTGGTATTCCTTCAGGGTCTGGGAGAGGGTCCTCAGTACCACCATCAGTTGGTGTGTCTGGTATTCCTTCAGGGTCTGGGAGAGGGTCCTCAGTACCACCATCAGTTGGTGTGTCTGGTATTCCTTCAGGGTCTGGGAGAGGGTCCTCAGTACCACCATCAGTTGGTGTGTCTGGTATTCCTTCAGGATCTGGGAGAGGGTCCTCAGTATCACCATCAGTTGGTGTGTCTGGTATTCCTTCAGGGTCTGGGAGAGGGTCCTCAGTCTCAACTTCAGTTACTGTGTCTGGTATTCCTTCAGGGTCTGGGAGAGGGTCCTCAGTACCACCATCAGGTGGTGTGTCTGCTATTACTTCAGGGTCTGGGAGAGGGTCCTCAGTAACACCATCCGTTGGTGTGTCTGGTATTCCTTCATGGTCTGGGAGAGGGTCATCAGTACCACCAGCAGTTGACTTGTCTGGTATTCCTTCAGGGTCTGGGAGAGGGTCCTCAGTATCACCATTAGTTGGCGTGTCTGGTATTCCTTCAGGGTCTGGGAGAGGGTCCTCAGTATCACCATCAGTTGGAGTGTCTGGTATTCCTTCAGGGTCTGGGAGAGTGTCCTCAGTACCACCATCAGTTCGTTTGTCTGGTATTCCTTCAGGGTCTGGGAGAGTGTCCTCAGTACCACCATCAGTTGGTGTGTCTGGTATTCCTTCAGGGTCTTGTGTCCTCAGTACCACCATCAGTTGGTGTTTCTGGTATTCCTTCAGGGTCTGGGAGAGGATCCTCAGTATCACCATCAGTTGGTGTGTCTGGTATTCCTTCAGGGTCTGGGCGAGGGTCCTCAGTATCACCATCAGATGGTGTGTCTGGTATTCCTTCAGGGTCTGGGAGAGGGTCCTCAGTACCACCATCAGTTGGTGTGTCTGGTATTCCTTCAGGGTCTGGGAGAGGGTCCTCAGTACCACCATCAGTTGGTGGTGTCTGGTATTCCTTCAGGATCTGGGAGAGGGTCCTCAGTATCACCATCAGTTGGTGTGTCTGGTATTCCTTCAGGGTCTGGGAGAGAGTCCTCGGTACCACCATCAGTTGGTGTGTCTGGTTTTCCTTCAGGGTCTGGGAGAGGGTCCTCAGTACCACCATCAGGTGGTGTGTCTGGTATTACTTCAGGGTCTGGGAGAGGGTCCTCAGTAACACCATCCGTTGGTGTGTCTGGTATTCCTTCATGGTCTGGGAGAGGGTCATCAGTACCACCAGCAGTTGACTTGTCTGGTATTCCTTCAGGGTCTGGGAGAGGGTCCTCAGTATCACCATTAGTTGGCGTGTCTGGTATTCCTTCAGGGTCTGGGAGAGGGTCCTCAGTATCACCATCAGTTGGAGTGTCTGGTATTCCTTCAGGGTCTGGGAGAGTGTCCTCAGTACCACCATCAGTTCGTGTGTCTGGTATTCCTTCAGGGTCTGGGAGAGTGTCCTCAGTACCACCATCAGTTGGTGTGTCTGGTATTCCTTCAGGGTCTTGTGTCCTCAGTACCACCATCAGTTGGTGTTTCTGGTATTCCTTCAGGGTCTGGGAGAGGATCCTCAGTATCACCATCAGTTGGTGTGTCTGGTATTCCTTCAGGGTCTGGGCGAGGGTCCTCAGTATCACCATCAGATGGTGTGTCTGGTATTCCTTCAGGGTCTGGGAGAGGGTCCTCAGTACCACCATCAGTTGGTGTGTCTGGTATTCCTTCAGGGTCTGGGAGAGGGTCCTCAGTACCACCATCAGTTGGTGGTGTCTGGTATTCCTTCAGGATCTGGGAGAGGGTCCTCAGTATCACCATCAGTTGGTGTGTCTGGTATTCCTTCAGGGTCTGGGAGAGAGTCCTCGGTACCACCATCAGTTGGTGTGTCTGGTTTTCCTTCAGGGTCTGGGAGAGGGTCCTCAGTACCACCATCAGGTGGTGTGTCTGGTATTACTTCAGGGTCTGGGAGAGGGTCCTCAGTAACACCATCATTTGGTGTGTCTGGTATTCCTTCATGGTCTGGGAGAGGGTCATCAGTACCACCAGCAGTTGACTTGTCTGGTATTCCTTCAGGGTCTGGGAGAGGATCCTCAGTGTCACCATCAGTTGGCGTGTCTGGTATTGCTTCAGGGTCTGGGAGAGGGTCCTCAGTATCACCATCAGTTGGAGGTTCTGGCATTCCTTCAGGGTCTGGGAGAGTGTCCTCAGTACCACCATCAGTTGGTGTGTCTGGTATTCCTTCAGGGTCTGTGAGAGTGTCCTCAGTACCACCATCAGTTGGTGTGTCTGGTATTCCTTCAGGGTCTTGTGTCCTCAGTACAACTATCAGTTGGTGTTTCTGGTATTCCTTCAGGGTCTGGGAGAGGGTCCTCAGTATCACCATCAGTTGGTGTGTCTGGTATTCCTTCAGGGTCTGGGAGAGGGTCCTCAGTACCACCATCAGTTGGTGTTTCTGGAAATTCCTTCAGGGTCTGGGAGAGGGTCCTCAGTATCACCATCAGTTGGTGTGTCTGGTATTCCTTCAGGGTCTGGGAGAGGGTCCTCAGTACCGCCATCAGTTTGTGTGTCTGGTATTCCTTCAGGGTCTGGGAGAGGGTCCTCAGTACCACCATCAGTTGGTGTGTCTGGTATGCCTTCAGGGTCTGGGAGAGTGTCCT
Organism: Salmo salar; assembly: GCF_965601325.2. Classification (NCBI taxonomy): domain Eukaryota; kingdom Metazoa; phylum Chordata; class Actinopteri; order Salmoniformes; family Salmonidae; genus Salmo; species Salmo salar. The sequence goes on from NC_138311.1 coordinate 5,986,904, forward strand.
CAGTACCACCATCAGTTGGTGTGTCTGGTATTCCATCAGGGTCTTGTGTCCTCAGTACCACCATCAGTTGGTGTTTCTGGTATTCCTTCAGGGTCTGGGCGAGGGTCCTCAGTATCACCATCAGTTGGTGTGTCTGGTATTCCTTCAGGGTCTGGGAGAGGGTCCTCAGTACCACCATCAGTTGGTGTTTCTGGAAATTCCTTCAGGGTCTGGGAGAGGATCCTCAGTATCACCATCAGTTGGTGTGTCTGGTATTCCTTCAGGGTCTGGGAGAGGGTCCTCAGTACCACCATCAGTTTGTGTGTCTGGTATTCCTTCAGGGTCTGGGAGAGGGTCCTCAGTACCACCATCAGTTGGTGTGTCTGGTATGCCTTCAGGGTCTGGGAGAGTGTCCTCAGTACCACCATCAGTTGGTGTGTCTGGTATTCCATCAGGGTCTTGTGTCCTCAGTACCACCATCAGTTGGTGTTTCTGGTATTCCTTCAGGGTCTGGGCGAGGGTCCTCAGTATCACCATCAGTTGTTGTGTCTGGTATTCCTTCAGGGTCTGGGAGAGGGTCCTCAGTACCACCATCAGTTGGTGTGTCTGGTATTCCTTCATGGTCTGTGAGAGGGTCATCAGTACCACCAGCAGTTGACTTGTCTGGTATTCCTTCAGGGTCTGGGAGAGGGTCCTCAGTACCACCATCAGTTGGTGTGTCTGGTATTCCTTCAGGGTCTGGGAGAGGGTCCTCAGTACCACCATCAGTTGGTGTGTCTGGTATGCCTTCAGGGTCTGGGAGAGTGTCCTCAGTACCACCATCAGTTGGTGTGTCTGGTATTCCATCAGGGTCTTGTGTCCTCAGTACCACCATCAGTTGGTGTTTCTGGTATTCCTTCAGGGTCTGGGCGAGGGTCCTCAGTATCACCATCAGTTGGTGTGTCTGGTATTCCTTCAGGGTCTGGGAGAGGGTCCTCAGTACCACCATCAGTTGGTGTGTCTGGTATTCCTTCATGGTCTGTGAGAGGGTCATCAGTACCACCAGCAGTTGACTTGTCTGGTATTCCTTCAGAGTCTGGGAGAGGGTCCTCAGTACCACCATCAGTTGGTGTGTCTGGTATTCCTTCAGGGTCTGGGAGAGGGTCCTCAGAATCACCATCAGTTGGTGTGTCTAGTGTTCCTTCAGGGTCTGGGAGAGGGTCCTCAGTACCACCATCAGTTGGTGTGTCTGGTATTCCTTCAGGGTCTGGGAGAGGGTCCTCAGTACCACCATCAGTTGGTGTGTCTGGTATTCCTTCAGGATCTGGGAGAGGGTCCTCAGTATCACCATCAGTTGGTGTGTCTGGTATTCCTTCAGGGTCTGGGAGAGGGTCCTCAGTCTCAACTTCAGTTAGTGTGTCTGGTATTCCTTCAGGGTCTGGGAGAGGGTCCTCAGTACCACCATCAGGTGGTGTGTCTGCTATTACTTCAGGGTCTGGGAGAGGGTCCTCAGTAACACCATCCGTTGATGTGTCTGGTATTCCTTCATGGTCTGGGAGAGGGTCATCAGTACCACCAGCAGTTGACTTGTCTGGTATTCCTTCAGGGTCTGGGAGAGGGTCCTCAGTATCACCATTAGTTGGCGTGTCTGGTATTCCTTCAGGGTCTGGGAGAGGGTCCTCAGTATCACCATCAGTTGGAGTGTCTGGTATTCCTTCAGGGTCTGGGAGAGTGTCCTCAGTACCACCATCAGTTCGTGTGTCTGGTATTCCTTCAGGGTCTGGGAGAGTGTCCTCAGTACCACCATCAGTTGGTGTGTCTGGTATTCCTTCAGGGTCTTGTGTCCTCAGTACCACCATCAGTTGGTGTTTCTGGTATTCCTTCAGGGTCTGGGAGAGGCTCCTCAGTATCACCATCAGTTGGTGTGTCTGGTATTCCTTCAGGGTCTGGGCGAGGGTCCTCAGTATCACCATCAGATGGTGTGTCTGGTATTCCTTCAGGGTCTGGGAGAGGGTCCTCAGTACCACCATCAGTTGGTGTGTCTGGTATTCCTTCAGGGTCTGGGAGAGGGTCCTCAGTACCACCATCAGTTGGTGGTGTCTGGTATTCCTTCAGGATCTGGGAGAGGGTCCTCAGTATCACCATCAGTTGGTGTGTCTGGTATTCCTTCAGGGTCTGGGAGAGAGTCCTCGGTACCACCATCAGTTGGTGTGTCTGGTTTTCCTTCAGTGTCTGGGAGAGGGTCCTCAGTACCACCATCAGGTGGTGTGTCTGGTATTACTTCAGGGTCTGGGAGAGGGTCCTCAGTAACACCATCAGTTGGTGTGTCTGGTATTCCTTCATGGTCTGGGAGAGGGTCATCAGTACCACCAGCAGTTGACTTGTCTGGTATTCCTTCAGGGTCTGGGAGAGGATCCTCAGTGTCACCATCAGTTGGCGTGTCTGGTATTGCTTCAGGGTCTGGGAGAGGGTCCTCAGTATCACCATCAGTTGGAGGTTCTGGTATTCCTTCAGGGTCTGGGAGAGTGTCCTCAGTACCACCATCAGTTGGTGTGTCTGGTATTCCTTCAGGGTCTGTGAGAGTGTCCTCAGTACCACCATCAGTTGGTGTGTCTGGTATTCCTTCAGGGTCTTGTGTCCTCAGTACCACTATCAGTTGGTGTTCCTGGTATTCCTTCAGGGTCTGGGAGAGGGTCCTCAGTATCACCATCAGTTGGTGTGTCTGGTAGTCCTTCAGGGTCTGGGAGAGGGTCCTCAATACCACCATCAGTTGGTGTTTCTGGAAATTCCTTCAGGGTCTGGGAGAGGATCCTCAGTATCACCATCAGTTGGTGTGTCTGGTATTCCTTCAGGGTCTGGGAGAGGGTCCTCAGTACCACCATCAGTTTGTGTGTCTGGTATTCCTTCAGGGTCTGGGAGAGGGTCCTCAGTACCACCATCAGTTGGTGTGTCTGGTATGCCTTCAGGGTCTGGGAGAGTGTCCTCAGTACCACCATCAGTTGGTGTGTCTGGTATTCCATCAGGGTCTTGTGTCCTCAGTACCACCATCAGTTGGTGTTTCTGGTATTCCTTCAGGGTCTGGGCGAGGGTCCTCAGTATCACCATCAGTTGGTGTGTCTGGTATTCCTTCAGGGTCTGGGAGAGGGTCCTCAGTACCACCATCAGTTGATGTGTCTGGTATTCCTTCATGGTCTGTGAGAGGGTCATCAGTACCACCAGCAGTTGACTTGTCTGGTATTCCTTCAGGGTCTGGGAGAGGGTCCTCAGTACCACCATCAGTTGGTGTGTCTGGTATTCCTTCAGGGTCTGGGAGAGGGTCCTCAGTACCACCATCAGTTGGTGTGTCTGGTATTCCTTCAGGGTCTGGGAGAGGGTCCTCAGTACCACCATCAGTTGGTGTGTCTGGTATTCCTTCAGGATCTGGGAGAGGGTCCTCAGTATCACCATCAGTTGGTGTGTCTGGTATTCCTTCAGGGTCTGGGAGAGGGTCCTCAGTCTCAACTTCAGTTACTGTGTCTGGTATTCCTTCAGGGTCTGGGAGAGGGTCCTCAGTACCACCATCAGGTGGTGTGTCTGCTATTACTTCAGGGTCTGGGAGAGGGTCCTCAGTAACACCATCCGTTGGTGTGTCTGGTATTCCTTCATGGTCTGGGAGAGGGTCATCAGTACCACCAGCAGTTGACTTGTCTGGTATTCCTTCAGGGTCTGGGAGAGGGTCCTCAGTATCACCATTAGTTGGCGTGTCTGGTATTCCTTCAGGGTCTGGGAGAGGGTCCTCAGTATCACCATCAGTTGGTGTGTCTGGTATGCCTTCAGGGTCTGGGAGAGTGTCCTCAGTACCACCATCAGTTGGTGTGTCTGGTATTCCATCAGGGTCTTGTGTCCTCAGTACCACCATCAGTTGGTGTTTCTGGTATTCCTTCAGGGTCTGGGCGAGGGTCCTCAGTATCACCATCAGTTGGTGTGTCTGGTATTCCTTCAGGGTCTGGGAGAGGGTCCTCAGTACCACCATCAGTTGATGTGTCTGGTATTCCTTCATGGTCTGTGAGAGGGTCATCAGTACCACCAGCAGTTGACTTGTCTGGTATTCCTTCAGGGTCTGGGAGAGGGTCCTCAGTACCACCATCAGTTGGTGTGTCTGGTATTCCTTCAGGGTCTGGGAGAGGGTCCTCAGTACCACCATCAGTTGGTGTGTCTGGTATTCCTTCAGGGTCTGGGAGAGGGTCCTCAGTACCACCATCAGTTGGTGTGTCTGGTATTCCTTCAGGATCTGGGAGAGGGTCCTCAGTATCACCATCAGTTGGTGTGTCTGGTATTCCTTCAGGGTCTGGGAGAGGGTCCTCAGTCTCAACTTCAGTTACTGTGTCTGGTATTCCTTCAGGGTCTGGGAGAGGGTCCTCAGTACCACCATCAGGTGGTGTGTCTGCTATTACTTCAGGGTCTGGGAGAGGGTCCTCAGTAACACCATCCGTTGGTGTGTCTGGTATTCCTTCATGGTCTGGGAGAGGGTCATCAGTACCACCAGCAGTTGACTTGTCTGGTATTCCTTCAGGGTCTGGGAGAGGGTCCTCAGTATCACCATTAGTTGGCGTGTCTGGTATTCCTTCAGGGTCTGGGAGAGGGTCCTCAGTATCACCATCAGTTGGAGTGTCTGGTATTCCTTCAGGGTCTGGGAGAGTGTCCTCAGTACCACCATCAGTTCGTGTGTCTGGTATTCCTTCAGGGTCTGGGAGAGTGTCCTCAGTACCACCATCAGTTCGTGTTTCTGGTATTCCTTCAGGGTCTCGGAGAGGATCCTCAGTATCACCATCAGTTGGTGTGTCTGGTATTCCTTCAGGGTCTGGGCGAGGGTCCTCAGTATCACCATCAGATGGTGTGTCTGGTATTCCTTCAGGGTCTGGGAGAGGGTCCTCAGTACCACCATCAGTTGGTGTGTCTGGTATTCCTTCAGGGTCTGGGAGAGGATCCTCAGTACCACCATCAGTTGGTGGTGTCTGGTATTCCTTCAGGATCTGGGAGAGGGTCCTCAGTATCACCATCAGTTGGTGTGTCTGGTATTCCTTCAGGGTCTGGGAGAGAGTCCTCGGTACCACCATCAGTTGGTGTGTCTGGTTTTCCTTCAGGGTCTGGGAGAGGGTCCTCAGTACCACCATCAGGTGGTGTGTCTGGTATTACTTCAGGGTCTGGGAGAGGGTCCTCAGTAACACCATCCGTTGGTGTGTCTGGTATTCCTTCATGGTCTGGGAGAGGGTCATCAGTACCACCAGCAGTTGACTTGTCTGGTATTCCTTCAGGGTCTGGGAGAGGGTCCTCAGTATCACCATTAGTTGGCGTGTCTGGTATTCCTTCAGGGTCTGGGAGAGGGTCCTCAGTATCACCATCAGTTGGAGTGTCTGGTATTCCTTCAGGGTCTGGGAGAGTGTCCTCAGTACCACCATCAGTTCGTGTGTCTGGTATTCCTTCAGGGTCTGGGAGAGTGTCCTCAGTACCACCATCAGTTGGTGTGTCTGGTATTCCTTCAGGGTCTTGTGTCCTCAGTACCACCATCAGTTGGTGTTTCTGGTATTCCTTCAGGGTCTGGGAGAGGATCCTCAGTATCACCATCAGTTGGTGTGTCTGGTATTCCTTCAGGGTCTGGGCGAGGGTCCTCAGTATCACCATCAGATGGTGTGTCTGGTATTCCTTCAGGGTCTGGGAGAGGGTCCTCAGTACCACCATCAGTTGGTGTGTCTGGTATTCCTTCAGGGTCTGGGAGAGGGTCCTCAGTACCACCATCAGTTGGTGGTGTCTGGTATTCCTTCAGGATCTGGGAGAGGGTCCTCAGTATCACCATCAGTTGGTGTGTCTGGTATTCCTTCAGGGTCTGGGAGAGAGTCCTCGGTACCACCATCAGTTGGTGTGTCTGGTTTTCCTTCAGGGTCTGGGAGAGGGTCCTCAGTACCACCATCAGGTGGTGTGTCTGGTATTACTTCAGGGTCTGGGAGAGGGTCCTCAGTAACACCATCATTTGGTGTGTCTGGTATTCCTTCATGGTCTGGGAGAGGGTCATCAGCACCACCAGCAGTTGACTTGTCTGGTATTCCTTCAGGGTCTGGGAGAGGATCCTCAGTGTCACCATCAGTTGGCGTGTCTGGTATTGCTTCAGGGTCTGGGAGAGGGTCCTCAGTATCACCATCAGTTGGAGGTTCTGGTATTCCTTCAGGGTCTGGGAGAGTGTCCTCAGTACCACCATCAGTTGGTGTGTCTGGTATTCCTTCAGGGTCTGTGAGAGTGTCCTCAGTACCACCATCAGTTGGTGTGTCTGGTATTCCTTCAGGGTCTTGTGTCCTCAGTACCACTATCAGTTGGTGTTTCTGGTATTCCTTCAGGGTCTGGGAGAGGGTCCTCAGTATCACCATCAGTTGGTGTGTCTGGTATTCCTTCAGGGTCTGGGAGAGGGTCCTCAGTACCACCATCAGTTGGTGTTTCTGGAAATTCCTTCAGGGTCTGGGAGAGGGTCCTCAGTATCACCATCAGTTGGTGTGTCTGGTATTCCTTCAGGGTCTGGGAGAGGGTCCTCAGTACCGCCATCAGTTTGTGTGTCTGGTATTCCTTCAGGGTCTGGGAGAGGGTCCTCAGTACCACCATCAGTTGGTGTGTCTGGTATGCCTTCAGGGTCTGGGAGAGTGTCCTCAGTACCACCATCAGTTGGTGTGTCTGGTATTCCATCAGGGTCTTGTGTCCTCAGTACCACCATCAGTTGGTGTTTCTGGTATTCCTTCAGGGTCTGGGCGAGGGTCCTCAGTATCACCATCAGTTGGTGTGTCTGGTATTCCTTCAGGGTCTGGGAGAGGGTCCTCAGTACCACCATCAGTTGGTGTTTCTGGAAATTCCTTCAGGGTCTGGGAGAGGATCCTCAGTATCACCATCAGTTGGTGTGTCTGGTATTCCTTCAGGGTCTGGGAGAGGGTCCTCAGTACCACCATCCGTTTGTGTGTCTGGTATTCCTTCAGGGTCTGGGAGAGGGTCCTCAGTACCACCATCAGTTGGTGTGTCTGGTATGCCTTCAGGGTCTGGGAGAGTGTCCTCAGTACCACCATCAGTTGGTGTGTCTGGTATTCCATCAGGGTCTTGTGTCCTCAGTACCACCATCAGTTGGTGTTTCTGGTATTCCTTCAGGGTCTGGGCGAGGGTCCTCAGTATCACCATCAGTTGGTGTGTCTGGTATTCCTTCAGGGTCTGGGAGAGGGTCCTCAGTACCACCATCAGTTGATGTGTCTGGTATTCCTTCATGGTCTGTGAGAGGGTCATCAGTACCACCAGCAGTTGACTTGTCTGGTATTCCTTCAGGGTCTGGGAGAGGGTCCTCAGTACCACCATCAGTTGGTGTGTCTGGTATTCCTTCAGGGTCTGGGAGAGGGTCCTCAGAATCACCATCAGTTGGTGTGTCTAGTGTTCCTTCAGGGTCTGGGAGAGTGTCCTCAGTACCACCATCAGTTGGTGTGTCTGGTATTCCTTCAGGGTCTGGGAGAGGGTCCTCAGTACCACCATCAGTTGGTGTGTCTGGTATTCCTTCAGGATCTGGGAGAGGGTCCTCAGTATCACCATCAGTTGGTGTGTCTGGTATTCCTTCAGGGTCTGGGAGAGGGTCCTCAGTCTCAACTTCAGTTACTGTGTCTGGTATTCCTTCAGGGTCTGGGAGAGGGTCCTCAGTACCACCATCAGGTGGTGTGTCTGCTATTACTTCAGGGTCTGGGAGAGGGTCCTCAGTAACACCATCCGTTGGTGTGTCTGGTATTCCTTCATGGTCTGGGAGAGGGTCATCAGTACCACCAGCAGTTGACTTGTCTGGTATTCCTTCAGGGTCTGGGAGAGGGTCCTCAGTATCACCATTAGTTGGCGTGTCTGGTATTCCTTCAGGGTCTGGGAGAGGGTCCTCAGTATCACCATCAGTTGGAGTGTCTGGTATTCCTTCAGGGTCTGGGAGAGTGTCCTCAGTACCACCATCAGTTCGTGTGTCTGGTATTCCTTCAGGGTCTGGGAGAGTGTCCTCAGTACCACCATCAGTTCGTGTTTCTGGTATTCCTTCAGGGTCTCGGAGAGGATCCTCAGTATCACCATCAGTTGGTGTGTCTGGTATTCCTTCAGGGTCTGGGCGAGGGTCCTCAGTATCACCATCAGATGGTGTGTCTGGTATTCCTTCAGGGTCTGGGAGAGGGTCCTCAGTACCACCATCAGTTGGTGTGTCTGGTATTCCTTCAGGGTCTGGGAGAGGATCCTCAGTACCACCATCAGTTGGTGGTGTCTGGTATTCCTTCAGGATCTGGGAGAGGGTCCTCAGTATCACCATCAGTTGGTGTGTCTGGTATTCCTTCAGGGTCTGGGAGAGAGTCCTCGGTACCACCATCAGTTGGTGTGTCTGGTTTTCCTTCAGGGTCTGGGAGAGGGTCCTCAGTACCACCATCAGGTGGTGTGTCTGGTATTACTTCAGGGTCTGGGAGAGGGTCCTCAGTAACACCATCCGTTGGTGTGTCTGGTATTCCTTCATGGTCTGGGAGAGGGTCATCAGTACCACCAGCAGTTGACTTGTCTGGTATTCCTTCAGGGTCTGGGAGAGGGTCCTCAGTATCACCATTAGTTGGCGTGTCTGGTATTCCTTCAGGGTCTGGGAGAGGGTCCTCAGTATCACCATCAGTTGGAGTGTCTGGTATTCCTTCAGGGTCTGGGAGAGTGTCCTCAGTACCACCATCAGTTCGTGTGTCTGGTATTCCTTCAGGGTCTGGGAGAGTGTCCTCAGTACCACCATCAGTTGGTGTGTCTGGTATTCCTTCAGGGTCTTGTGTCCTCAGTACCACCATCAGTTGGTGTTTCTGGTATTCCTTCAGGGTCTGGGAGAGGATCCTCAGTATCACCATCAGTTGGTGTGTCTGGTATTCCTTCAGGGTCTGGGCGAGGGTCCTCAGTATCACCATCAGATGGTGTGTCTGGTATTCCTTCAGGGTCTGGGAGAGGGTCCTCAGTACCACCATCAGTTGGTGTGTCTGGTATTCCTTCAGGGTCTGGGAGAGGGTCCTCAGTACCACCATCAGTTGGTGGTGTCTGGTATTCCTTCAGGATCTGGGAGAGGGTCCTCAGTATCACCATCAGTTGGTGTGTCTGGTATTCCTTCAGGGTCTGGGAGAGAGTCCTCGGTACCACCATCAGTTGGTGTGTCTGGTTTTCCTTCAGGGTCTGGGAGAGGGTCCTCAGTACCACCATCAGGTGGTGTGTCTGGTATTACTTCAGGGTCTGGGAGAGGGTCCTCAGTAACACCATCATTTGGTGTGTCTGGTATTCCTTCATGGTCTGGGAGAGGGTCATCAGCACCACCAGCAGTTGACTTGTCTGGTATTCCTTCAGGGTCTGGGAGAGGATCCTCAGTGTCACCATCAGTTGGCGTGTCTGGTATTGCTTCAGGGTCTGGGAGAGGGTCCTCAGTATCACCATCAGTTGGAGGTTCTGGTATTCCTTCAGGGTCTGGGAGAGTGTCCTCAGTACCACCATCAGTTGGTGTGTCTGGTATTCCTTCAGGGTCTGTGAGAGTGTCCTCAGTACCACCATCAGTTGGTGTGTCTGGTATTCCTTCAGGGTCTTGTGTCCTCAGTACCACTATCAGTTGGTGTTTCTGGTATTCCTTCAGGGTCTGGGAGAGGGTCCTCAGTATCACCATCAGTTGGTGTGTCTGGTATTCCTTCAGGGTCTGGGAGAGGGTCCTCAGTACCACCATCAGTTGGTGTTTCTGGAAATTCCTTCAGGGTCTGGGAGAGGGTCCTCAGTATCACCATCAGTTGGTGTGTCTGGTATTCCTTCAGGGTCTGGGAGAGGGTCCTCAGTACCGCCATCAGTTTGTGTGTCTGGTATTCCTTCAGGGTCTGGGAGAGGGTCCTCAGTACCACCATCAGTTGGTGTGTCTGGTATGCCTTCAGGGTCTGGGAGAGTGTCCTCAGTACCACCATCAGTTGGTGTGTCTGGTATTCCATCAGGGTCTTGTGTCCTCAGTACCACCATCAGTTGGTGTTTCTGGTATTCCTTCAGGGTCTGGGCGAGGGTCCTCAGTATCACCATCAGTTGGTGTGTCTGGTATTCCTTCAGGGTCTGGGAGAGGGTCCTCAGTACCACCATCAGTTGGTGTTTCTGGAAATTCCTTCAGGGTCTGGGAGAGGATCCTCAGTATCACCATCAGTTGGTGTGTCTGGTATTCCTTCAGGGTCTGGGAGAGGGTCCTCAGTACCACCATCAGTTTGTGTGTCTGGTATTCCTTCAGGGTCTGGGAGAGGGTCCTCAGTACCACCATCAGTTGGTGTGTCTGGTATGCCTTCAGGGTCTGGGAGAGTGTCCTCAGTACCACCATCAGTTGGTGTGTCTGGTATTCCATCAGGGTCTTGTGTCCTCAGTACCACCATCAGTTGGTGTTTCTGGTATTCCTTCAGGGTCTGGGCGAGGGTCCTCAGTATCACCATCAGTTGGTGTGTCTGGTATTCCTTCAGGGTCTGGGAGAGGGTCCTCAGTACCACCATCAGTTGATGTGTCTGGTATTCCTTCATGGTCTGTGAGAGGGTCATCAGTACCACCAGCAGTTGACTTGTCTGGTATTCCTTCAGGGTCTGGGAGAGGGTCCTCAGTACCACCATCAGTTGGTGTGTCTGGTATTCCTTCAGGGTCTGGGAGAGGGTCCTCAGAATCACCATCAGTTGGTGTGTCTAGTGTTCCTTCAGGGTCTGGGAGAGTGTCCTCAGTACCACCATCAGTTGGTGTGTCTGGTATTCCTTCAGGGTCTGGGAGAGGGTCCTCAGTACCACCATCAGTTGGTGTGTCTGGTATTCCTTCAGGATCTGGGAGAGGGTCCTCAGTATCACCATCAGTTGGTGTGTCTGGTATTCCTTCAGGGTCTGGGAGAGGGTCCTAAGTCTCAACTTCAGTTACTGTGTCTGGTATTCCTTCAGGGTCTGGGAGAGGGTCCTCAGTACCACCATCAGGTGGTGTGTCTGCTATTACTTCAGGGTCTGGGAGAGGGTCCTCAGTAACACCATCCGTTGGTGTGTCTGGTATTCCTTCATGGTCTGGGAGAGGGTCATCAGTACCACCAGCAGTTGACTTGTCTGGTATTCCTTCAGGGTCTGGGAGAGGGTCCTCAGTATCACCATTAGTTGGCGTGTCTGGTATTCCTTCAGGGTCTGGGAGAGGGTCCTCAGTATCACCATCAGTTGGAGTGTCTGGTATTCCTTCAGGGTCTGGGAGAGTGTCCTCAGTACCACCATCAGTTCGTGTGTCTGGTATTCCTTCAGGGTCTGGGAGAGTGTCCTCAGTACCACCATCAGTTGGTGTGTCTGGTATTCCTTCAGGGTCTTGTGTCCTCAGTACCACCATCAGTTGGTGTTTCTGGTATTCCTTCAGGGTCTGGGAGAGGATCCTCAGTATCACCATCAGTTGGTGTGTCTGGTATTCCTTCAGGGTCTGGGCGAGGGTCCTCAGTATCACCATCAGATGGTGTGTCTGGTATTCCTTCAGGGTCTGGGAGAGGGTCCTCAGTACCACCATCAGTTGGTGTGTCTGGTATTCCTTCAGGGTCTGGGAGAGGGTCCTCAGTACCACCATCAGTTGGTGGTGTCTGGTATTCCTTCAGGATCTGGGAGAGGGTCCTCAGTATCACCATCAGTTGGTGTGTCTGGTATTCCTTCAGGGTCTGGGAGAGAGTCCTCGGTACCACCATCAGTTGGTGTGTCTGGTTTTCCTTCAGGGTCTGGGAGAGGGTCCTCAGTACCACCATCAGGTGGTGTGTCTGGTATTACTTCAGGGTCTGGGAGAGGGTCCTCAGTAACACCATCAGTTGGTGTGTCTGGTATTCCTTCATGGTCTGGGAGAGGGTCATCAGTACCACCAGCAGTTGACTTGTCTGGTATTCCTTCAGGGTCTGGGAGAGGATCCTCAGTGTCACCATCAGTTGGCGTGTCTGGTATTGCTTCAGGGTCTGGGAGAGGGTCCTCAGTATCACCATCAGTTGGAGGTTCTGGTATTCCTTCAGGGTCTGGGAGAGTGTCCTCAGTACCACCATCAGTTGGTGTGTCTGGTATTCCTTCAGGGTCTGTGAGAGTGTCCTCAGTACCACCATCAGTTGGTGTGTCTGGTATTCCTTCAGGGTCTTGTTTCCTCAGTACCACTATCAGTTGGTGTTTCTGGTATTCCTTCAGGGTCTGGGAGAGGGTCCTCAGTATCACCATCAGTTGGTGTGTCTGGTATTCCTTCAGGGTCTGGGAGAGGGTCCTCAGTACCACCATCAGTTGGTGTTTCTGGAAATTCCTTCAGGGTCTGGGAGAGGATCCTCAGTATCACCATCAGTTGGTGTGTCTGGTATTCCTTCAGGGTCTGGGAGAGGGTCCTCAGTACCGCCATCAGTTTGTGTGTCTGGTATTCCTTCAGGGTCTGGGAGAGGGTCCTCAGTACCACCATCAGTTGGTGTGTCTGGTATGCCTTCAGGGTCTGGGAGAGTGTCCTCAGTACCACCATCAGTTGGTGTGTCTGGTATTCCATCAGGGTCTTGTGTCCTCAGTACCACCATCAGTTGGTGTTTCTGGTATTCCTTCAGGGTCTGGGCGAGGGTCCTCAGTATCACCATCAGTTGGTGTGTCTGGTATTCCTTCAGGGTCTGGGAGAGGGTCCTCAGTACCACCATCAGTTGGTGTGTCTGGTATTCCTTCATGGTCTGTGAGAGGGTCATCAGTACCACCAGCAGTTGACTTGTCTGGTATTCCTTCAGGGTCTGGGAGAGGGTCCTCAGTACCACCATCAGTTGGTGTGTCTGGTATTCCTTCAGGGTCTGGGAGAGGGTCCTCAGAATCACCATCAGTTGGTGTGTCTAGTGTTCCTTCAGGGTCTGGGAGAGGGTCCTCAGTACCACCATCAGTTGGTGTGTCTGGTATTCCTTCAGGGTCTGGGAGAGGGTCCTCAGTACCACCATCAGTTGGTGTGTCTGGTATTCCTTCAGGATCTGGGAGAGGGTCCTCAGTATCACCATCAGTTGGTGTGTCTGGTATTCCTTCAGGGTCTGGGAGAGGGTCCTCAGTCTCAACTTCAGTTAGTGTGTCTGGTATTCCTTCAGGGTCTGGGAGAGGGTCCTCAGTACCACCATCAGGTGGTGTGTCTGCTATTACTTCAGGGTCTGGGAGAGGGTCCTCAGTAACACCATCCGTTGGTGTGTCTGGTATTCCTTCATGGTCTGGGAGAGGGTCATCAGTACCACCAGCAGTTGACTTGTCTGGTATTCCTTCAGGGTCTGGGAGAGGGTCCTCAGTATCACCATTAGTTGGCGTGTCTGGTATTCCTTCAGGGTCTGGGAGAGGGTCCTCAGTATCACCATCAGTTGGAGTGTCTGGTATTCCTTCAGGTTCTGGGAAAGTGTCCTCAGTACCACCATCAGTTCGTGTGTCTGGTATTCCTTCAGGGTCTGGGAGAGTGTCCTCAGTACCACCATCAGTTGGTGTGTCTGGTATTCCTTCAGGGTCTTGTGTCCTCAGTACCACCATCAGTTGGTGTTTCTGGTATTCCTTCAGGGTCTGGGAGAGGATCCTCAGTATCACCATCAGTTGGTGTGTCTGGTATTCCTTTAGGGGCTGGGCAAGGGTCCTCAATATCACCATCAGTTGGTGTGTCTGGTATTCCTTCAGGGTCTGGGAGAGAGTCCTCAGTACCACCATCAGTTGGTGAGTCTGGTATTCCTTCAGGGTCTGGGAGAGGGTCTTCAGAATCACCATCAGTTGGTGTGTCTGGTGTTCCTTCAGGGTCTGGGAGAGGGTCCTCAGTACCACCATCAGTTGGTGTGTCTGGTATTCCTTCAGGGTCTGGGAGAGGGTCCTCAGTATCACCATCAGTCGGTGTGTCTGGTATTCCTTCAGGGTCTGGGAGAGGGTCCTCAGTACCACCATCAGTCGGTGTGTCTGGTATTTCTTCAGGGTCTGGGCGAGGGTCCTCAGTATCACCATCAGTCGGTGTATCTGGTATTCCTTCAGGGTCTGGGAGAGGGTCCTCAGTACCACCATCAGGTGGTGTGTCTGCTATTACTTCAGGGTCTGGGAGAGGGTCCTCAGTAACACCATCCGTTGGTGTGTCTGGTATTCCTTCATGGTCTGGGAGAGGGTCATCAGTACCACCAGCAGTTGACTTGTCTGGTATTCCTTCAGGGTCTGGGAGAGGGTCCTCAGTATCACCATTAGTTGGCGTGTCTGGTATTCCTTCAGGGTCTGGGAGAGGGTCCTCAGTATCACCATCAGTTGGAGTGTCTGGTATTCCTTCAGGGTCTGGGAGAGTGTCCTCAGTACCACCATCAGTTCGTGTGTCTGGTATTCCTTCAGGGTCTGGGAGAGTGTCCTCAGTACCACCATCAGTTGGTGTGTCTGGTATTCCTTCAGGGTCTTGTGTCCTCAGTACCACCATCAGTTGGTGTTTCTGGTATTCCTTCAGGGTCTGGGAGAGGATCCTCAGTATCACCATCAGTTGGTGTGTCTGGTATTCCTTCAGGGTCTGGGCGAGGGTCCTCAGTATCACCATCAGATGGTGTGTCTGGTATTCCTTCAGGGTCTGGGAGAGGGTCCTCAGTACCACCATCAGTTGGTGTGTCTGGTATTCCTTCAGGGTCTGGGAGAGGGTCCTCAGTACCACCATCAGTTGGTGGTGTCTGGTATTCCTTCAGGATCTGGGAGAGGGTCCTCAGTATCACCATCAGTTGGTGTGTCTGGTATTCCTTCAGGGTCTGGGAGAGAGTCCTCGGTACCACCATCAGTTGGTGTGTCTGGTTTTCCTTCAGGGTCTGGGAGAGGGTCCTCAGTACCACCATCAGGTGGTGTGTCTGGTATTACTTCAGGGTCTGGGAGAGGGTCCTCAGTAACACCATCAGTTGGTGTGTCTGGTATTCCTTCATGGTCTGGGAGAGGGTCATCAGTACCACCAGCAGTTGACTTGTCTGGTATTCCTTCAGGGTCTGGGAGAGGATCCTCAGTGTCACCATCAGTTGGCGTGTCTGGTATTGCTTCAGGGTCTGGGAGAGGGTCCTCAGTATCACCATCAGTTGGAGGTTCTCGTATTCCTTCAGGGTCTGGGAGAGTGTCCTCAGTACCACCATCAGTTGGTGTGTCTGGTATTCCTTCAGGGTCTGTGAGAGTGTCCTCAGTACCACCATCAGTTGGTGTGTCTGGTATTCCTTCAGGGTCTTGTGTCCTCAGTACCACTATCAGTTGGTGTTTCTGGTATTCCTTCAGGGTCTGGGAGAGGGTCCTCAGTATCACCATCAGTTGGTGTGTCTGGTATTCCTTCAGGGTCTGGGAGAGGGTCCTCAGTACCACCATCAGTTGGTGTTTCTGGAAATTCCTTCAGGGTCTGGGAGAGGATCCTCAGTATCACCATCAGTTGGTGTGTCTGGTATTCCTTCAGGGTCTGGGAGAGGGTCCTCAGTACCGCCATCAGTTTGTGTGTCTGGTATTCCTTCAGGGTCTGGGAGAGGGTCCTCAGTACCACCATCAGTTGGTGTGTCTGGTATGCCTTCAGGGTCTGGGAGAGTGTCCTCAGTACCACCATCAGTTGGTGTGTCTGGTATTCCATCAGGGTCTTGTGTCCTCAGTACCACCATCAGTTGGTGTTTCTGGTATTCCTTCAGGGTCTGGGCGAGGGTCCTCAGTATCACCATCAGTTGGTGTGTCTGGTATTCCTTCAGGGTCTGGGAGAGGGTCCTCAGTACCACCATCAGTTGGTGTGTCTGGTATTCCTTCATGGTCTGTGAGAGGGTCATCAGTACCACCAGCAGTTGACTTGTCTGGTATTCCTTCAGGGTCTGGGAGAGGGTCCTCAGTACCACCATCAGTTGGTGTGTCTGGTATTCCTTCAGGGTCTGGGAGAGGGTCCTCAGAATCACCATCAGTTGGTGTGTCTAGTGTTCCTTCAGGGTCTGGGAGAGGGTCCTCAGTACCACCATCAGTTGGTGTGTCTGGTATTCCTTCAGGGTCTGGGAGAGGGTCCTCAGTACCACCATCAGTTGGTGTGTCTGGTATTCCTTCAGGATCTGGGAGAGGGTCCTCAGTATCACCATCAGTTGGTGTGTCTGGTATTCCTTCAGGGTCTGGGAGAGGGTCCTCAGTCTCAACTTCAGTTAGTGTGTCTGGTATTCCTTCAGGGTCTGGGAGAGGGTCCTCAGTACCACCATCAGGTGGTGTGTCTGCTATTACTTCAGGGTCTGGGAGAGGGTCCTCAGTAACACCATCCGTTGGTGTGTCTGGTATTCCTTCATGGTCTGGGAGAGGGTCATCAGTACCACCAGCAGTTGACTTGTCTGGTATTCCTTCAGGGTCTGGGAGAGGGTCCTCAGTATCACCATTAGTTGGCGTGTCTGGTATTCCTTCAGGGTCTGGGAGAGGGTCCTCAGTATCACCATCAGTTGGAGTGTCTGGTATTCCTTCAGGTTCTGGGAAAAAGTCCTCAGTACCACCATCAGTTCGTGTGTCTGGTATTCCTTCAGGGTCTGGGAGAGTGTCCTCAGTACCACCATCAGTTGGTGTGTCTGGTATTCCTTCAGGGTCTTGTGTCCTCAGTACCACCATCAGTTGGTGTTTCTGGTATTCCTTCAGGGTCTGGGAGAGGATCCTCAGTATCACCATCAGTTGGTGTGTCTGATATTCCTTTAGGGGCTGGGCAAGGGTCCTCAATATCACCATCAGTTGGTGTGTCTGGTATTCCTTCAGGGTCTGGGAGAGAGTCCTCAGTACCACCATCAGTTGGTGAGTCTGGTATTCCTTCAGGGTCTGGGAGAGGGTCCTCAGAATCACCATCAGTTGGTGTGTCTGGTTTTCCTTCAGGGTCTGGGAGAGGTTCCTCAGTACCACCATCAGTTGGTGTGTCTGGTATTCCTTCAGGGTCTGGGAGAGGGTCCTCAGTATCACCATCAGTCGGTGTGTCTGGTATTCCTTCAGGGTCTGGGAGAGGGTCCTCAGTACCACCATCAGTCGGTGTGTCTGGTATTTCTTCAGGGTCTGGGCGAGGGTCCTCAGTATCACCATCAGTCGGTGTATCTGGTATTCCTTCAGGGTCTGGGAGAGGGTCCTCAGTACCACCATCAGTTGGTGTGTCTGGTATTCCTTCAGGGTCTGGGAGAGGGTCCTCAGTATCACCATCAGTTGGTGTGTCTGGTATTCCTTCAGGGTCTGGGAGAGGGTCCTCAGTACCACCAACAGTTGGTTTTTCTGGAAATTCCTTCATGGTCTGGGAGAGGATCCTCAGTATCACCATCAGTTGGTGTGTCTGGCATTCCTTCAGGGTCTGGGCGAGGGTCTTCAGTATCACCATCAGTTTGTGTGTCTGGTATTCCTTCTGGGTCTGGGAGAGGGTCCTCAGTACCACCATCAGTTGGTGTGTCTGGTATTCCTTCAGGGTCTGGGCGAGGGTCCTCAGTACCACCATCAGTTGGCGTGTCTGGTATTCCTTCAGGGTCTGGGAGAGTGTCCTCAGTACCACCATCAGTTGGTGTGTCTGGTATTCCTTCAGGGTCTGGGAGTGTGTCCTCAGTACCTCCATCAGTTCGTGTGTCTGGTATTCCTTCAGGGTCTTGTGTCCTCAGTACCACCATCAGTTGGTGTTTCTGGTATTCCTTCAGGGTCTGGGAGAGGGTCCTCAGTATCACCATCAGTTGGTGTGTCTGGTATTCCTTCAGGGTCTGGGCGAGGGTCCTCAGTATCACCATCAGATGGTGTGTCTGGTATTCCTTCAGGGTCTGGGAGAGGGTCCTCAGTACCACCATCAGTTGGTGTGTCTGGTATTCCTTCAGGGTCTGGGAGAGGGTCCTCAGTACCACCATCAGTTGGTGGTGTCTGGTATTCCTTCAGGATCTTGGAGAGGGTCCTCAGTATCACCATCAGTTGGTGTGTCTGGTATTCCTTCAGGGTCTGGGAGAGAGTCCTCGGTACCACCATCAGTTGGTGTGTCTGGTTTTCATTCAGGGTCTGGGAGAGGGTCCTCAGTACCACCATCAGGTGGTGTGTCTGGTATTACTTCAGGGTCTGGAAGAGGGTCCTCAGTAACACCATCAGTTGGTGTGTCTGGTATTCCTTCATGGTCTGGGTGAGGGTCATCAGTACCACCAGCAGTTGACTTGTCTGGTATTCCTTCAGGGTCTGGGAGAGGATCCTCAGTGTCACCATCAGTTGGCGTGTCTGGTATTGCTTCAGGGTCTGGGAGAGGGTCCTCAGTATCACCATCAGTTGGAGGTTCTGGTATTCCTTCAGGGTCTGGGAGAGTGTCCTCAGTACCACCATCAGTTGGTGTGTCTGGTATTCCTTCAGGGTCTGTGAGAGTGTCCTCAGTACCACCATCAGTTGGTGTGTCTGGTATTCCTTCAGGGTCTTGTGTCCTCAGTACCACTATCAGTTGGTGTTTCTGGTATTCCTTCAGGGTCTGGGAGAGGGTCCTCAGTATCACCATCAGTTGGTGTGTCTGGTATTCCTTCAGGGTCTGGGAGAGGGTCCTCAGTACCACCATCAGTTGGTGTTTCTGGAAATTCCTTCAGGGTCTGGGAGAGGCTCCTCAGTATCACCATCAGTTGGTGTGTCTGGTATTCCTTCAGGGTCTGGGAGAGTGTCCTCAGTACCACCATCAGTTGGTGTGTCTGGTATTCCTTCAGGGTCTGGGAGAGTGTCCTCAGTACCTCCATCAGTTCGTGTGTCTGGTATTCCTTCAGGGTCTTGTGTCCTCAGTACCACCATCAGTTGGTGTTTCTGGTATTCCTTCAGGGTCTGGGAGAGGATCCTTAGTATCACCATCAGTTGGTGTGTCTGGTATTCCTTCAGGGTCTGGGCGAGGGTCCTCAGTATCACCATCAGATAGTGTGTCTGGTATTCCTTCAGGGTCTGGGAGAGGGTCCTCAGTACCACCATCAGTTGGTGTGTCTGGTATTCCTTCAGGGTCTGGGAGAGGGTCCTCAGTACCACCATCAGTTGGTGGTGTCTGGTATTCCTTCAGGATCTGGGAGAGGGTCCTCAGTATCACCATCAGTTGGTGTGTCTGGTATTCCTTCAGGGTCTGGGAGAGAGTCCTCGGTACCACCATCAGTTGGTGTGTCTGGTTTTCATTCAGGGTCTGGGAGAGGGTCCTCAGTACCACCATCAGGTGGTGTGTCTGGTATTACTTCAGGGTCTGGGAGAGGGTCCTCAGTACCACCATCAGTTGGTGTGTCTGGTATTCCTTCAGGGTCTGTGAGAGTGTCCTCAGTACCACCATCAGTTGGTGTGTCTGGTATTCCTTCAGGGTCTTGTGTCCTCAGTACCACTATCAGTTGGTGTTTCTGGTATTCCTTCAGGGTCTGGGAGAGGGTCCTCAGTATCACCATCAGTTGGTGTGTCTGGTATTCCTTCAGGGTCTGGGAGAGGGTCCTCAGTACCACCATCAGTTGGTGTTTCTGGAAATTCCTTCATGGTCTGGGAGAGGCTCCTCAGTATCACCATCAGTTGGTGTGTCTGGTATTCCTTCAGGGTCTGGGAGAGTGTCCTCAGTACCACCATCAGTTGGTGTGTCTGGTATTCCTTCAGGGTCTGGGAGAGTGTCCTCAGTACCTCCATCAGTTCGTGTGTCTGGTATTCCTTCAGGGTCTTGTGTCCTCAGTACCACCATCAGTTGGTGTTTCTGGTATTCCTTCAGGGTCTGGGAGAGGATCCTTAGTATCACCATCAGTTGGTGTGTCTGGTATTCCTTCAGGGTCTGGGCGAGGGTCCTCAGTATCACCATCAGATAGTGTGTCTGGTATTCCTTCAGGGTCTGGGAGAGGGTCCTCAGTACCACCATCAGTTGGTGTGTCTGGTATTCCTTCAGGGTCTGGGAGAGGGTCCTCAGTACCACCATCAGTTGGTGGTGTCTGGTATTCCTTCAGGATCTGGGAGAGGGTCCTCAGTATCACCATCAGTTGGTGTGTCTGGTATTCCTTCAGGGTCTGGGAGAGAGTCCTCGGTACCACCATCAGTTGGTGTGTCTGGTTTTCATTCAGGGTCTGGGAGAGGGTCCTCAGTACCACCATCAGGTGGTGTGTCTGGTATTACTTCAGGGTCTGGGAGAGGGTCCTCAGTACCACCATCAGTTGGTGTGTCTGGTATTCCTTCATGGTCTGGGAGAGGGTCATCAGTACCACCAGCAGTTGACTTGTCTGGTATTCCTTCAGGGTCTGGGAGAGGATCCTCAGTGTCACCATCAGTTGGCGTGTCTGGTATTGCTTCAGGGTCTGGGAGAGGGTCCTCAGTATCACCATCAGTTGGAGGTTCTGGTATTCCTTCAGGGTCTGGGAGAGTGTCCTCAGTACCACCATCAGTTGGTGTGTCTGGTATTCCTTCAGGGTCTGTGAGAGTGTCCTCAGTACCACCATCAGTTGGTGTGTCTGGTATTCCTTCAGGGTCTTGTGTCCTCAGTACCACTATCAGTTGGTGTTTCTGGTATTCCTTCAGGGTCTGGGAGAGGGTCCTCAGTATCACCATCAGTTGGTGTGTCTGGTATTCCTTCAGGGTCTGGGAGAGGGTCCTCAGTACCACCATCAGTTGGTGTTTCTGGAAATTCCTTCAGGGTCTGGGAGAGGCTCCTCAGTATCACCATCAGTTGGTGTGTCTGGTATTCCTTCAGGGTCTGGGAGAGGGTCCTCAGTACCACCATCAGTTTGTGTGTCTGGTATTCCTTCAGGGTCTGGGAGAGGGTCCTCAGTACCACCATCAGTTGGTGTGTCTGGTTTGCCTTCAGGGTCTGGGAGAGTCTCCTCAGTACCACCATCAGTTGGTGTGTCTGGTATTCCATCAGGGTCTTGTGTCCTCAGTACCACCATCAGTTGGTGTTTCTGGTATTCCTTCAGGGTCTGGGCGAGGGTCCTCAGTATCACCATCAGTTGGTGTGTCTGGTATTCCTTCAGGGTCTGGGAGAGGGTCCTCAGTACCACCATCAGTTGGTGAGTCTGGTATTGCTTCATGGTCTGTGAGAGGGTCATCAGTACCACCAGCAGTTGACTTGTCTGGTATTCCTTCAGGGTCTGGGAGAGGGTCCTCAGTACCACCATCAGTTGGTGTGTCTGGTATTCCTTCAGGGTCTGGGAGAGGGTCCTCAGTACCACCATCAGTTGGTGGTGTCTGGTATTCCTTCAGGATCTGGGAGAGGGTCCTCAGTATCACCATCAGTTGGTGTGTCTGGTATTCCTTCAGGGTCTGGGAGAGAGTCCTCGGTACCACCATCAGTTGGTGTGTCTGGTTTTCCTTCAGGGTCTGGGAGAGGGTCCTCAGTACCACCATCAGGTGGTGTGTCTGGTATTACTTCAGGGTCTGGGAGAGGGTCCTCAGTAACACCATCAATTGGTGTGTCTGGTATTCCTTCATGGTCTGGGAGAGGGTCATCAGTACCACAAGCAGTTGACTTGTCTGGTATTCCTTCAGGGTCTGGGAGAGGATCCTCAGTGTCACCATCAGTTGGCGTGTCTGGTATTGCTTCAGGGTCTGGGAGAGGGTCCTCAGTATCACCATCAGTTGGAGGTTCTGGTATTCCTTCAGGGTCTGGGAGAGTGTCCTCAGTACCACCATCAGTTGGTGTGTCTGGTATTCCTTCAGGGTCTGTGAGAGTGTCCTCAGTACCACCATCAGTTGGTGTGTCTGGTATTCCTTCAGGGTCTTGTGTCCTCAGTACCACTATCAGTTGGTGTTTCTGGTATTCCTTCAGGGTCTGGGAGAGGGTCCTCAGTATCACCATCAGTTGGTGTGTCTGGTATTCCTTCAGGGTCTGGGAGAGGGTCCTCAGTACCACCATCAGTTGGTGTTTCTGGAAATTCCTTCAGGGTCTGGGAGAGGATCCTCAGTATCACCATCAGTTGGTGTGTCTGGTATTCCTTCAGGGTCTGGGAGAGGGTCCTCAGTACCACAATCAGGTTGTGTGTCTGGTATTCCTTCAGGGTCTGGGAGAGGGTCCTCAGTAGCACCATCAGTTGGTGTGTCTGGTATGCCTTCAGGGTCTGGGAGAGTGTCCTCAGTACCACCATCAGTTGGTGTGTCTGGTATTCCATCAGGGTCTTGTGTCCTCAGTACCACCATCAGTTGGTGTTTCTGGTATTCCTTCAGGGTCTGGGCGAGGGTCCTCAGTATCACCATCAGTTGGTGTGTCTGGTATTCCTTCAGGGTCTGGGAGAGGGTCCTCAGTACCACCATCAGTTGGTGTGTCTGGTATTCCTTCATGGTCTGTGAGAGGGTCATCAGTACCACCAGCAGTTGACTTGTCTGGTATTCCTTCAGGGTCTGGGAGAGGGTCCTCAGTATCACCATCAGTTGGCTTTTCTGGTATTCCTTCAGGGTCTGGGAGAGGGTCCTCAGTATCACCATCAGTTGGAGTGTCTGGTATTCCTTCAGGGTCTGG
This sequence comes from Salmo salar, assembly GCF_965601325.2. Lineage (NCBI taxonomy): Eukaryota > Metazoa > Chordata > Actinopteri > Salmoniformes > Salmonidae > Salmo > Salmo salar. The sequence goes on from NC_138311.1 coordinate 6,009,272, forward strand.
GAGAGTGTCCTCAGTATCACCATCAGTTGGTGTGTCTGGTATTCCTTCAGGGTCTGGGAGAGTGTCCTCAGTACCACCATCAGTTGGTATGTCTGGTATTCCTTCAGGGTCTTGTGTCCTCAGTACCACCTTCAGTTGGTGTTTCTGGTATTCCTTCTGGGTCTGGGAGAGGATCCTCAGTATCACCATCAGTTGGTGTGTCTGGTATTCCTTCAGGGTCTGGGAGAGGGTCCTCAGTACCACCATCAGTTGGTGTGTCTGGTATTCCTTCAGGGTCTGGGAGAGGGTCCTCAGAATCACCATCAGTTGGTGTGTCTGGTGTTCCTTCAGGGTCTGGGAGAGGGTCCTCAGTACCAACATCAGTCGGTCTGTCTGGTTTTCCTTCAGGGTCTGGGAGAGGGTCCTCAGTACCACCATCAGTCGGTGTGTCTGGTATTTCTTCAGGGTCTGGGCGAGGGTCCTCAGTATCACCATCAGTCGGTGTATCTGGTATTCCTTCAGGGTCTGGGAGAGGGTCCTCAGTACCACCATCAGTTGGTGTGTCTGGTATTCCTTCAGGGTCTGGGAGAGGGTCCTCAGTACCACCATCATTTGGCGTGTCTGGTATTCCTTCAGGGTCTGGGAGAGTGTCCTCAGTACCACCATCAGTTGGTGTGTCTGGTATTCCTTCAGGGTCTGTGAGAGTGTCCTCAGTACCACCATCAGTTGGTGTGTCTGGTATTCCTTCAGGGTCTTGTGTCCTCAGTACCACTATCAGTTGGTGTTTCTGGTATTCCTTCAGGGTCTGGGAGAGGGTCCTCAGTATCACCATCAGTTGGTGTGTCTGGTATTCCTTCAGGGTCTGGGAGAGGGTCCTCAGTACCACCATCAGTTGGTGTTTCTGGAAATTCCTTCAGGGTCTGGGAGAGGCTCCTCAGTATCACCATCAGTTGGTGTGTCTGGTATTCCTTCAGGGTCTGGGAGAGGGTCCTCAGTACCACCATCAGTTTGTGTGTCTGGTATTCCTTCAGGGTCTGGGAGAGGGTCCTCAGTACCACCATCAGTTGGTGTGTCTGGTTTGCCTTCAGGGTCTGGGAGAGTCTCCTCAGTACCACCATCAGTTGGTGTGTCTGGTATTCCATCAGGGTCTTGTGTCCTCAGTACCACCATCAGTTGGTGTTTCTGGTATTCCTTCAGGGTCTGGGCGAGGGTCCTCAGTATCACCATCAGTTGGTGTGTCTGGTATTCCTTCAGGGTCTGGGAGAGGGTCCTCAGTACCACCATCAGTTGGTGAGTCTGGTATTGCTTCATGGTCTGTGAGAGGGTCATCAGTACCACCAGCAGTTGACTTGTCTGGTATTCCTTCAGGGTCTGGGAGAGGGTCCTCAGTACCACCATCAGTTGGTGTGTCTGGTATTCCTTCAGGGTCTGGGAGAGGGTCCTCAGTACCACCATCAGTTGGTGGTGTCTGGTATTCCTTCAGGATCTGGGAGAGGGTCCTCAGTATCACCATCAGTTGGTGTGTCTGGTATTCCTTCAGGGTCTGGGAGAGAGTCCTCGGTACCACCATCAGTTGGTGTGTCTGGTTTTCCTTCAGGGTCTGGGAGAGGGTCCTCAGTACCACCATCAGGTGGTGTGTCTGGTATTACTTCAGGGTCTGGGAGAGGGTCCTCAGTAACACCATCAGTTGGTGTGTCTGGTATTCCTTCATGGTCTGGGAGAGGGTCATCAGTACCACCAGCAGTTGACTTGTCTGGTATTCCTTCAGGGTCTGGGAGAGGATCCTCAGTGTCACCATCAGTTGGCGTGTCTGGTATTGCTTCAGGGTCTGGGAGAGGGTCCTCAGTATCACCATCAGTTGGAGGTTCTGGTATTCCTTCAGGGTCTGGGAGAGTGTCCTCAGTACCACCATCAGTTGGTGTGTCTGGTATTCCTTCAGGGTCTGTGAGAGTGTCCTCAGTACCACCATCAGTTGGTGTGTCTGGTATTCCTTCAGGGTCTTGTGTCCTCAGTACCACTATCAGTTGGTGTTTCTGGTATTCCTTCAGGGTCTGGGAGAGGGTCCTCAGTATCACCATCAGTTGGTGTGTCTGGTATTCCTTCAGGGTCTGGGAGAGGGTCCTCAGTACCACCATCAGTTGGTGTTTCTGGAAATTCCTTCAGGGTCTGGGAGAGGATCCTCAGTATCACCATCAGTTGGTGTGTCTGGTATTCCTTCAGGGTCTGGGAGAGGGTCCTCAGTACCACAATCAGGTTGTGTGTCTGGTATTCCTTCAGGGTCTGGGAGAGGGTCCTCAGTACCACCATCAGTTGGTGTGTCTGGTATGCCTTCAGGGTCTGGGAGAGTGTCCTCAGTACCACCATCAGTTGGTGTGTCTGGTATTCCATCAGGGTCTTGTGTCCTCAGTACCACCATCAGTTGGTGTTTCTGGTATTCCTTCAGGGTCTGGGCGAGGGTCCTCAGTATCACCATCAGTTGGTGTGTCTGGTATTCCTTCAGGGTCTGGGAGAGGGTCCTCAGTACCACCATCAGTTGGTGTGTCTGGTATTCCTTCATGGTCTGTGAGAGGGTCATCAGTACCACCAGCAGTTGACTTGTCTGGTATTCCTTCAGGGTCTGGGAGAGGGTCCTCAGTATCACCATCAGTTGGCTTGTCTGGTATTCCTTCAGGGTCTGGGAGAGGGTCCTCAGTATCACCATCAGTTGGAGTGTCTGGTATTCCTTCAGGGTCTGGGAGAGTGTCCTCAGTACCACCATCAGTTGGTGTGTCTGGTATTCCTTCAGGGTCTGGGAGAGTGTCCTCAGTACCACCATCAGTTGGTATGTCTGGTATTCCTTCAGGGTCTTGTGTCCTCAGTACCACCATCAGTTGGTGTTTTTAGTATTCCTTCTGGGTCTGGGAGAGGATCCTCAGTATCACCATCAGTTGGTGTGTCTGGTATTCCTTCAGGGTCTGGGAGAGGGTCCTCAGTACCACCATCAGTTGGTGTGTCTGGTATTCCTTCAGGGTCTGGGAGAGGGTCCTCAGAATCACCATCAGTTGGTGTGTCTGGTGTTCCTTCAGGGTCTGGGAGAGGGTCCTCAGTACCAACATCAGTCGGTCTGTCTGGTTTTCCTTCAGCGTCTGGGAGAGGGTCCTCAGTACCACCATCAGTCGGTGTGTCTGGTATTTCTTCAGGGTCTGGGAGAGGATCCTCAGTATCACCATCAGTTGGTGTGTCTGGTATTCCTTCAGGGTCTGGGCGAGGGTCCTCAGTATCACCATCAGTTGGTGTGTCTGGTATTCCTTCAGGGTCTGGGAGAGGGTCCTCAGTACCACCATCAGTTGGTGTGTCTGGTATTCCTTCAGGGTCTGGGAGAGGGTCCTCAGTACCACCATCAGTTGGCGTGTCTGGTATTCCTTCAGGGTCTGGGAGAGTGTCCTCAGTACCACCATCAGTTGGTGTGTCTGGTATTCCTTCAGGGTCTGGGAGAGTGTCCTCAGTACCACCATCAGTTGGTGTGTCTGGTATTCCTTCGGGGTCTGGGAGAGTGTCCACAGTACCACCATCAGTTGGTGTGTCTGGTATTCCTTCAGGGTCTGGGAGAGGGTCCTCAGTACCACCATCAGTTGGTGAGTCTGGTATTGCTTCATGGTCTGTGAGAGGGTCATCAGTACCACCAGCAGTTGACTTGTCTGGTATTCCTTCAGGGTCTGGGAGAGGGTCCTCAGTACCACCATCAGTTGGTGTGTCTGGTATTCCTTCAGGGTCTGGGAGAGGGTCCTCAGTACCACCATCAGTTGGTGGTGTCTGGTATTCCTTCAGGATCTGGGAGAGGGTCCTCAGTATCACCATCAGTTGGTGTGTCTGGTATTCCTTCAGGGTCTGGGAGAGAGTCCTCGGTACCACCATCAGTTGGTGTGTCTGGTTTTCCTTCAGGGTCTGGGAGAGGGTCCTCAGTACCACCATCAGGTGGTGTGTCTGGTATTACTTCAGGGTCTGGGAGAGGGTCCTCAGTAACACCATCAGTTGGTGTGTCTGGTATTCCTTCATGGTCTGGGAGAGGGTCATCAGTACCACCAGCAGTTGACTTGTCTGGTATTCCTTCAGGGTCTGGGAGAGGATCCTCAGTGTCACCATCAGTTGGCGTGTCTGGTATTGCTTCAGGGTCTGGGAGAGGGTCCTCAGTATCACCATCAGTTGGAGGTTCTGGTATTCCTTCAGGGTCTGGGAGAGTGTCCTCAGTACCACCATCAGTTGGTGTGTCTGGTATTCCTTCAGGGTCTGTGAGAGTGTCCTCAGTACCACCATCAGTTGGTGTGTCTGGTATTCCTTCAGGGTCTTGTGTCCTCAGTACCACTATCAGTTGGTGTTTCTGGTATTCCTTCAGGGTCTGGGAGAGGGTCCTCAGTATCACCATCAGTTGGTGTGTCTGGTATTCCTTCAGGGTCTGGGAGAGGGTCCTCAGTACCACAATCAGGTTGTGTGTCTGGTATTCCTTCAGGGTCTGGGAGAGGGTCCTCAGTAACACCATCAGTTGGTGTGTCTGGTATGCCTTCAGGGTCTGGGAGAGTGTCCTCAGTACCACCATCAGTTGGTGTGTCTGGTATTCCATCGATGGTATTCCTTCAGGGTCTGGGCGAGGGTCCTCAGTATCACCATCAGTTGGTGTGTCTGGTATTCCTTCAGGGTCTGGGAGAGGGTCCTCAGTACCACCATCAGTTGGTGTGTCTGGTATTCCGTCAGGGTCTGGGAGAGGGTCCTCACTACCACCATCAGTTGGTGTTTCTGGTATTCCTTCAGGGTCTGGGAGAGGGTCCTCAGTATCACCATCAGTTGGTGTGTCTGGTATTCCTTCAGGGTCTGGGAGAGGGTCCTCAGTACCACCATCAGTTGGTGTGTCTGGTATTCCTTCAGGGTCTGGGAGAGGGTCCTCAGTACCACCATCAGTTGGTGTGTCTGGTGTTCCTTCAGGGTCTGGGAGAGGGTCCTCAGTACCACCATCAGTTGGTGTGTCTGGTATTCCTTCAGGGTCTGGGAGAGGGTCCTCAGTATCACCATCAGTTGGTGTGTCTGGTATTCCTTCAGGGTCTGGGACGAGGCGTCCTCAGTACTCACCATCAGTTGGTGTGTCTGGTATTCCTTCAGGGTCTGGGAGAGGGTCCTCAGTAACACCATCAGTTGGTGTGTCTGGTATTCCTTCAGGGTCTGGGAGAGGGTCCTCAGTACCACCATCAGTCTGGTCGTGTCTGGTATTCCTTCAGGGTCTGGGAGAGGGTCCTCAGTATCACCATCAGTTGGAGTGTCTGGTATTCCTTCAGGGTCTGGGAGAGTGTCCTCAGTACCACCATCAGTTGGTGTGTCTGGTATTCCTTCAGGGTCTGGGAGAGTGTCCTCAGTACCACCATCAGTTGGTGTGTCTGGTATTCCTTCAGGGTCTTGTGTCCTCAGTACCACCATCAGTTGGTGTTTCTGGTATTCCTTCAGGGTCTGGGAGAGGGTCCTCAGTATCACCATCAGTTGGTGTGTCTGGTATTCCTTCAGGGTCTGGGAGAGGGTCCTCAGTACCACCATCAGTTGGTGTGTCTGGTATTCCTTCAGGGTCTGGGAGAGGGTCCTCAGTATCACCATCAGTTGGTGTGTCTGGTGTTCCTTCAGGGTCTGGGAGAGGGTCCTCAGTACCACCATCAGTCGGTCTGTCTGGTATTCCATCGAGGGTCTGGGAGAGGGTCCTCAGTACCACCATCAGTTGGTGTTTCTGGTATTCCTTCAGGGTCTGGGCGAGGGTCCTCAGTATCACCATCAGTTGGTGTGTCTGGTATTCCTTCAGGGTCTGGGAGAGGGTCCTCAGTACCACCATCAGTTGGTGTGTCTGGTATTCCTTCAGGGTCTGGGAGAGGATCCTCAGTATCACCATCAGTTGGTGTGTCTGGTATTCCTTCAGGGTCTGGGAGAGGGTCCTCAGTACCACCATCAGTTGGTGTGTCTGGTATTCCTTCAGGGTCTGGGAGAGGGTCCTCAGTATCACCATCAGTTGGTGTGTCTGGTATTCCTTCAGGGTCTGGGAGAGGGTCCTCAGTACCACCATCAGTTGGTGTGTCTGGTATTCCTTCAGGGTCTGGGAGAGTGTCCTCAGTACCACCATCAGTTGGTGTGTCTGGTATTCCTTCAGGGTCTGGGAGAGGGTCCTCAGTACCACCATCAGTTGGTGTGTCTGGTATTCCTTCAGGGTCTTGTGTCCTCAGTACCACCATCAGTTGGTGTTTCTGGTATTCCTTCAGGGTCTGGGAGAGGGTCCTCAGTATCACCATCAGTTGGTGTGTCTGGTATTCCTTTAAGGTCTGGGCGAGGGTCCTCAGTACCACCATCAGTTGGTGTGTCTGGTATTCCTTCAGGGTCTGGGAGAGGGTCCTCAGTATCACCATCAGTTGGTGTGTCTGGTGTTACTTCAGGGTCTGGGAGAGGGTCCTCAGTACCACCATCAGTTGGTGTGTCTGGTATTCCTTCAGGATCTGGGTGAGGGTCCTCAGTATCACCATCAGTTGGTGTGTCTGGTATTCCTTCAGGGTCTGGGAGAGGGTCCTCATTACCACCATCAGTTGGTGTGTCTGGTATTCCGTCAGGGTCTGGGAGAGGGTCCTCACTACCACCATCAGTTGGTGTTCCTGGTATTCCTTCAGGATCTGGGAGAGGGTCCTCAGTATCACCATCAGTTTGTTGTGTCTGGTATTCCTTCAGGGTCTGGGAGAGGGTCCTCAGTACCACCATCAGTTGGTGTGTCTGGTATTCCTTCAGGGTCTGGGAGAGGATCCTCAGTATCACCATCAGTTGTTGTGTCTGGTGTTCCTTCAGGGTCTGGGAGAGGGTCCTCAGTACCACCATCAGTTGGTGTTTCTGGAAATTCCTTCAGGGTCTGGGAGAGGGTCCTCAGTACCACCATCAGTCGGTGTGTCTGGTATTCCTTCAGGGTCTGGGAGAGGCTCCTCAGTACCACCATCAGTTGGTGTTTCTGGTATTCCTTCAGGCTCTGGGAGAGGGTCCTCAGAATCACCATCAGTTGGTGTGTCTGGTGTTCCTTCAGGGTCTGGGAGAGGGTCCTCAGTACCACCATCACTTGGTGTGTCTGGTATTCCTTCAGGGTCTGGGAGAGGGTCCTCAGAACCACCATCACTTGGTGTGTCTGGTATTCCTTCAGGATCTGGGAGAGGGTCCTCAGTATCACCATCAGTTGGTGTGTCTGGTATTCCTTCAGGGTCTGGGAGAGTGTCCTCTGTATCACCATCAGTTGGTGTGTCTGGTATTCCTTCAGGGTCTGGGAGAGGGTCCTCAGTACCACCATCAGTCGGTGTGTCTGGTATTCCTTCAGGGTCTGGGAGAGGGTCCTCAGTACCACCATCAGTTGGTGTGTCTGGTATTCCTTCAGGGTCTGGGAGAGGGTCCTCAGTACCACCATCAGTTGGTGTGTCTGGTATTCCTTCAGGGTCTGGGAGAGTGTCCTCAGTACCACCATCAGTTGGTGTGTCTGGTATTCCTTCAGGGTCTGGGAGAGGGTCCTCAGTACCACCATCAGTTGGTGTTCCTGGTATTCCTTCAGGATCTGGGAGAGGGTCCTCAGTATCACCATCAGTTTGTTGTGTCTGGTATTCCTTCAGGGTCTGGGAGAGGGTCCTCAGTACCACCATCAGTTGGTGTGTCTGGTATTCCTTCAGGGTCTGGGAGAGGGTCCTCAGTATCACCATCAGTTGGTGTGTCTGGTGTTCCTTCAGGGTCTGGGAGAGGGTCCTCAGTACCACCATCAGTTGGTGTTTCTGGAAATTCCTTCAGGGTCTGGGAGAGGGTCCTCAGTACCACCATCAGTTGGTGTGTCTGGTATTCCTTCAGGGTCTGGGAGAGGGTCCTCAGTACCACCATCAGTTGGTGTGTCTGGTATTCCTTCAGGGTCTGGGAGAGGGTCCTCAGTACCACCATCAGTTGGTCGTGTCTGGTATTCCTTCAGGGTCTGGGAGAGGGTCCTCAGTATCACCATCAGTTGGTGTGTCTGGTATTCCTTCAGGGTCTGGGAGAGGGTCCTCAGTACCACCATCAGTTGGTGTGTCTGGTATTCCTTCAGGGTCTGGGAGAGGGTCCTCAGTACCACCATCAGTTGGTGTGTCTGGTATTCCTTCAGGGTCTGGGAGAGGGTCCTCAGTACCACCATCAGTTGGTGTGTCTGGTATTCCTTCAGGGTCTGGGAGAGGGTCCTCAGTACCACCATCAGTTGGTGTGTCTGGTATTCCTTCAGGGTCTGGGAGAGGGTCCTCAGTACCACCATCAGTTGGTGTGTCTGGTATTCCTTCAGGGTCTTGTGTCCTCAGTACCACCATCAGTTGGTGTTTCTGGTATTCCTTCAGGGTCTGGGAGAGGGTCCTCAGTATCACCATCAGTTGGTGTGTCTGGTATTCCTTCAGGGTCTGGGAGAGGGTCCTCAGTACCACCATCAGTTGGTGAGTCTGGTATTGCTTCATGGTCTGTGAGAGGGTCATCAGTACCACCAGCAGTTGACTGTGTCTGGTATTCCTTCAGGGTCTGGGAGAGGGTCCTCAGTACCACCATCAGTTGGTGTGTCTGGTATTCCTTCAGGGTCTGGGAGAGGGTCCTCAGTACCACCATCAGTTGGTGTGTCTGGTATTCCTTCAGGATCTGGGAGAGGGTCCTCAGTATCACCATCAGTTGGTGTGTCTGGTATTCCTTCAGGGTCTGGGAGAGGGTCCTCAGTACCACCATCAGTTGGTGTGTCTGGTATTCCTTCAGGGTCTGGGAGAGGGTCCTCAGTACCACCATCAGTTGGTGTGTCTGGTATTCCTTCAGGGTCTGGGAGAGGGTCCTCAGTACCACCATCAGGTGGTGTGTCTGGTATTACTTCAGGGTCTGGGAGAGGGTCCTCAGTAACACCATCAGTTGGTGTGTCTGGTATTCCTTCATGGTCTGGGAGAGGGTCATCAGTACCACCAGCAGTTGACTTGTCTGGTATTCCTTCAGGGTCTGGGAGAGGGTCCTCAGTATCACCATCAGTTGGCGTGTCTGGTATTCCTTCAGGGTCTGGGAGAGGGTCCTCAGTATCACCATCAGTTGGTGTGTCTGGTATTCCTTCAGGGTCTGGGAGAGGGTCCTCAGTACCACCATCAGTTGGTGTGTCTGGTATTCCTTCAGGGTCTGGGAGAGGGTCCTCAGTACCACCATCAGTTGGTGTGTCTGGTATTCCTTCAGGGTCTGGGAGAGGGTCCTCAGTACCACCATCAGTTGGTGTGTCTGGTATTCCTTCAGGGTCTGGGAGAGGGTCATCAGTACCACCAGCAGTTGACTTGTCTGGTATTCCTTCAGGGTCTTGTGTCCTCAGTACCACTATCAGTTGGTGTTTCTGGTATTCCTTCAGGGTCTGGGAGAGGGTCCTCAGTAACACCATCAGTTGGTGTGTCTGGTATTCCTTCATGGTCTGGGAGAGGATCCTCAGTGTCACCATCAGTTGGCGTGTCTGGTATTGCTTCAGGGTCTTGTGTCCTCAGTACCACCATCAGTTGGTGTTTCTGGTATTCCTTCAGGGTCTGGGAGAGGGTCCTCAGTATCACCATCAGTTGGTGTGTCTGGTATTCCTTCAGGGTCTGGGAGAGGGTCCTCAGTACCACCATCAGTTGGTGTTTCTGGAAATTCCTTCAGGGTCTGGGAGAGGATCCTCAGTATCACCATCAGTTGGTGTGTCTGGTATTCCTTCAGGGTCTGGGAGAGGGTCCTCAGTACCACAATCAGGTTGTGTGTCTGGTATTCCTTCAGGGTCTGGGAGAGGGTCCTCAGTACCACCATCAGTTGGTGTGTCTGGTATGCCTTCAGGGTCTGGGAGAGTGTCCTCAGTACCACCATCAGTTGGTGTGTCTGGTATTCCATCAGGGTCTTGTGTCCTCAGTACCACCATCAGTTGGTGTTTCTGGTATTCCTTCAGGGTCTGGGCGAGGGTCCTCAGTATCACCATCAGTTGGTGTGTCTGGTATTCCTTCAGGGTCTGGGAGAGGGTCCTCAGTACCACCATCAGTTGGTGTGTCTGGTATTCCTTCATGGTCTGTGAGAGGGTCATCAGTACCACCAGCAGTTGACTTGTCTGGTATTCCTTCAGGGTCTGGGAGAGGGTCCTCAGTATCACCATCAGTTGGCTTGTCTGGTATTCCTTCAGGGTCTGGGAGAGGGTCCTCAGTATCACCATCAGTTGGAGTGTCTGGTATTCCTTCAGGGTCTGGGAGAGTGTCCTCAGTACCACCATCAGTTGGTGTGTCTGGTATTCCTTCAGGGTCTGGGAGAGTGTCCTCAGTACCACCATCAGTTGGTATGTCTGGTATTCCTTCAGGGTCTTGTGTCCTCAGTACCACCATCAGTTGGTGTTTCTGGTATTCCTTCTGGGTCTGGGAGAGGGTCCTCAGTATCACCATCAGTTGGTGTGTCTGGTATTCCTTCAGGGTCTGGGAGAGGGTCCTCAGTACCACCATCAGTTGGTGTGTCTGGTATTCCTTCAGGGTCTGGGAGAGGGTCCTCAGAATCACCATCAGTTGGTGTGTCTGGTGTTCCTTCAGGGTCTGGAAGAGGGTCCTCAGTACCAACATCAGTCGGTCTGTCTGGTTTTCCTTCAGGGTCTGGGAGAGGGTCCTCAGTACCACCATCAGTCGGTGTGTCTGGTATTTCTTCAGGGTCTGGGCGAGGGTCCTCAGTATCACCATCAGTCGGTGTATCTGGTATTCCTTCAGGGTCTGGGAGAGGGTCCTCAGTACCACCATCAGTTGGTGTGTCTGGTATTCCTTCAGGGTCTGGGAGAGGGTCCTCAGTACCACCATCAGTTTGTGTTGCTGGAAATTCCTTCAGGGTCTGGGAGAGTGTCCACAGTACCACCATCAGTTGGTGTGTCTGGTATTCCTTCAGGGTCTTGTGTCCTCAGTACCACCATCAGTTGGTGTGTCTGGTATTCCTTCAGGGTCTGGGAGAGGGTCCTCAGTACCACCCTCAGTTGGTGTTGCTGGAAATTCCTTCAGGGTCTGGGAGAGGATCCTCAGTATCACCATCAGTTGGTGTGTCTGGTATTCCTTCAGGGTCTGGGCGAGGGTCCTCAGTATCACCATCAGTCGGTGTATCTGGTATTCCTTCAGGGTCTGGGAGAGGGTCCTCAGTACCACCATCAGTTGGTGTGTCTGGTATTCCTTCAGGGTCTGGGAGAGGGTCTTCAGTATCACCATCAGTTGGTGTGTCTGGTATTCCTTCAGGGTCTGGGAGAGGGTCCTCAGTACCACCATCAGTTGGTGTTTCTGGAAATTCCTTCAGGGTCTGGGAGAGGATCCTCAGTATCACCATCAGTTGGTGTGTCTGGTATTCCTTCAGGGTCTGGGAGAGGGTCCTCAGTACCACCATCAGTTTGTGTGTCTGGTATTCCTTCAGGGTCTGGGAGAGGGTCCTCAGTACCACCATCAGTTGGCGTGTCTGGTATTCCTTCAGGGTCTGGGAGAGTGTCCTCAGTACCACCATCAGTTGGTGTGTCTGGTATTCCTTCAGGGTCTGGGAGAGTGTCCTCAGTACCACCATCAGTTGGTGTGTCTGGTATTCCTTCAGGGTCTTGTGTCCTCAGTAACACCATCAGTTGGTGTTTCTGGTATTCCTTCAGGGTCTGGGAGACGGTCCTCAGTATCACCATCAGTTGGTGTGTCTGGTATTCCTTCAGGGTCTGGGAGAGGGTCCTCAGAACCACCATCAGTTGGTGTGTCTGGTATTCCTTCATGGTCTGTGAGAGGGTCATCAGTACCACCAGCAGTTGACTTGTCTGGTATTCCTTCAGGGTCTGGGAGAGGGTCCTCAGTATCACCATCAGTTGGTGTGTCTGGTATTCCTTTAGGGGCGAGGGTCCTCAGTATCACCATCAGTTGGTGTGTCTGGTATTCCTTCAGGGTCTGGGAGAGGGTCCTCAGTACCACCATCAGTTGGTGTGTCTGGTATTTCTTCACGGTCTGGGAGAGGGTCCTCACTACCACCATCAGTTGGTGTGTCTGGTATTCCTTCAGGGTCTGGGAGAGGGTCCTCAGTACCACCATCAGTTGGTGTGTCTGGAATTCCTTCAGGGTCTGGGAGAGGGTCCTCAGTACCACCATCAGTTGGTGTTTTTGGAAATTCTTTCAGGGTTTGGTAGAGGCTCCTCAGTATCACCATCAGTTGGTGTGTCTGGTATTCCTTCAGGGTCTGGGCGAGGGTCCTCAGTATCACCATCAGTTGGTGTGTCTGTTATTCCTTCAGGGTCTGGGAGAGGGTCCTCAGTACCACCATCAGTTGGTGTGTCTGGTATTCCTTCAGGGTCTGGGAGAGGGTCCTCAGTACCACCATCAGTTGGTGTGTCTGGTATTCCTTCAGGGTCTGGGAGAGGGTCCTCAGTAACACCATCAGTTGGTGTGTCTGGTATTCCTTCATGGTCTGGGAGAGGGTCATCAGTACCACCAGCAGTTGACTTGTCTGGTATTCCTTCAGGGTCTGGGAGAGTGTCCTCACTACCACCATCAGTTGGTGTTCCTGGTATTCCTTCAGGGTCTGGGAGAGGGTCCTCAGTATCACCATCAGTTGGTGTGTCTGGTATTCCTTCAGGGTCTGGGAGAGGGTCCTCAGTACCACCATCAGTTGGTGTGTCTGGTATTCCTTCAGGTTCTGGGAGTGGGTCCTCAGTATCACCATCAGTTGGTGTTCCTGGTATTCCTTCAGGATCTGGGAGAGGGTCCTCAGTACCACCATCAGTCGGTCTGTCTGGTATTCCTTCAGGGTCTGGGAGTGGGTCCTCTGTACCACCATCAGTCGGTGTATCTGGTATTCCTTAAGGGTCTGGGAGAGGGTCCTCACTACCACCATCAGTTGGTGTTCTTGGTATTCCTTCAGGGTCTGGGAGAGGGTCCTCATTACGAACCATCAGTTGGTGTGTCTGGTATTCCTTCAGGGTCTGGGAGAGGGTCCTCATTACGAACCATCAGTTGGTGTGTCTGGTATTCCTTCAGGGTCTGGGAGAGGATCCTCAGTACCACCATCAGTCGGTCTGTCTGGTTTTCCTTCAGGGTCTGGGAGAGGGTCATCAGTACCACCAGCAGTTGACTTGTCTGGTATTCCTTCAGGGTCTGGGAGAGGGTCCTCACTACCACCATCAGTTGGTGTTCCTGGTATTCCTTCAGGGTCTGGGAGAGGGTCCTCAGTATCACCATCAGTTGGTGTGTCTGGTATTCCTTCAGGGTCTGGGAGAGGGTCCTCAGTACCACCATCAGTTGGTGTGTCTGGTATTCCTTCAGGGTCTGGGAGTGGGTCCTCAGTATCACCATCAGTTGGTGTTCCTGGTATTACTTCAGGATCTGGGAGAGGGTCCTCAGTACCACCATCAGTCGATCTGTCTGGTATTCCTTCAGGATCTGGGAGTGGGTCCTCTGTACCACCATCAGTTGGTGTGTCTGGTATTCCTTCAGGGTCTGGGAGAGGGTCCTCAGTACCACCATCAGTCGGTGTGTCTGGTATTCCGTCAGGGTCTGGGAGAGGGTCCTCAGTACCACCATCAGTCGGTCTGTCTGGTATTCCTTCAGGGTCTGGGAGTGGGTCCTCTGTACCACCGTCAGTCGGTGTATCTGGTATTCCTTAAGGTTCTGGGAGAGGGTCCTCACTACCACCATCAGTTGGTGTTCTTGGTATTCCTTCAGGGTCTGGGAGAGGGTCCTCAGTACCACCATCAGTTGGTGTTTCTGGTATTCCTTCATGGTCTGGGAGATGGTCCTCAGGATCCCCATATGTTGGTGTGTCTGGTGTTCCTTCAGGGTCTGGCAGAGGGTCCTCAGTACCACCATCAGTTGGTGTGTCTGGTATTCCTTCAGGATCTGGGTGAGGGTCCTCAGTATCACCATCAGTTGGTGTGTCTGGTATTCCTTCAGCGTCTGGGAGAGGGTCCTCACTACCACCATCAGTTGGTGTTCCTGGTATTCCTTCAGGGTCTGGGAGAGGGTCCTCAGTATCACCATCAGTTGGTGTGTCTGGTATTCCTTCAGGGTCTGGGAGAGGGTCCTCAGTACCACCATCAGTTGGTGTGTCTGGTATTCCTTCAGGGTCTGGGAGTGGGTCCTCAGTATCACCATCAGTTGGTGTTCCTGGTATTCCTTCAGGGTCTGGGAGAGGGTCCTCAGTACCACCATCAGTTGGTGTGTCTGGTATTCATTCAGGGTCTGGGAGAGGGTCCTTACTATGACCATCAGTTGTTGTGTCTGGTGTTCCTTCAGGGTCTGGGAGAGGGTCCTCAGTACCACCATCAGTTGGATGTGTCTGGTATTCCTTCAGGGTCTGGGAGAGGGTCCTTAGTATGACCATCAGTTGTTGTGTCTGGTGTTCTTTCAGGGTCTGGGAGAGGGTCCTCAGTACCACCATCAGTTGGTGTTTCTGGAAATTCCTTCAGGGTCTGGGAGAGGGTCCTCAGTACCACCATCAGTCGGTGTGTCTGGTATTCCTTCAGGATCTGGGAGAGGGTCCTCAGTATCACCATCAGTTGGTGTGTCTGGTATTCCTTCAGGGTCTGGGAGAGGGTCCTCAGTACCACCATCAGTTGGTGTGTCTGGTATTCCTTCAGGGTCTGGGAGAGGGTCCTCAGTACCACCATCACTTGGTGTGTCTGGTATTCCTTCAGGGTCTGGGAGAGGGTCCTCAGAACCACAATCAGTTGGTGTGTCTGGTATTCCTTCAGGATCTGGGAGAGGGTCCTCAGTATCACCATCAGTTGGTGTGTCTGGTATTCCTTCAGGGTCTGGGAGAGTGTCCTCTGTATCACCATCAGTTGGTGTGTCTGGTATTCCTTCAGGGTCTGGGAGAGGGTCCTCAGTACCACCATCAGTCGGTGTGTCTGGTATTCCTTCAGGGTCTGGGAGAGGGTCCTCAGTACCACCATCAGTCGGTATGTCTGGTATTCCTTCAGGGTCTGGGAGAGGGTCCTCACTACCACCATCAGTTGGTGTTCTTGGTATTCCTTCAGGGTCTGGGAGAGGGTCCTCAGAATCCCCATCAGTTGGTGTGTCTGGTGTTCCTTCAGGGTCTGGGAGAGGGTCCTCAGTACCACCATCAGTTGGTGTGTCTGGTATTCCTTCAGGATCTGGGTGAGGGTCCTCAGTATCACCATCAGTTGGTGTGTCTGGTATTCCTTCAGGGTCTGGGAGAGGGTCGTCATTACCACCATCAGTTGGTGTGTCTGGTATTCCGTCAGGGTCTGGGAGAGGGTCCTCACTACCACCATCAGTTGGTGTTCCTGGTATTCCTTCAGGGTCTGGGAGAGGGTCCTCAGTATCACCATCAGTTGGTGTGTCTGGTATTCCTTCAGGGTCTGGGAGAGGGTCCTCAGTACCACCATCAGTCGGTCTGTCTGGTATTCCTTCAGGGTCTGGGAGTGGGTCCTCTGTACCACCATCAGTCGGTGTATCTGGTATTCCTTAAGGGTCTGGGAGAGGGTCCTCACTACCACCATCAGTTGGTGTTCTTGGTATTCCTTCAGGGTCTGGGAGAGGGTCCTCAGTACCACCATCTGTCGGTCTGTCTGGTATTCCTTCAGGGTCTGGGAGTGGGTCCTCTGTACCACCATCAGTCGGTGTATCTGGTATTCCTTAAGGGTCTGGGAGAGGATCCTCACTACCACCATCAGTTGGTGTTCTTGGTATTCCTTCAGGGTCTGGGAGAGGGTCCTCAGTACCACCATCAGTTGGTGTGTCTGGTATTCCTTCAGGGTCTGTGAGAGGGTCTTCATTACCACCATCAGTTGGTGTGTCTGGTATTCCTTCAGGGTCTGGGATAGGGTCCTCAGTACCACAATCAGTCGGTCTGTCTGGTATTCCTTCAGGGTCTGGGAGTGGGTCCTCTGTACCACCATCAGTCGGTGTATCTGGTATTCCTTAAGGGTCTGGGAGAGGGTCCTCACTACCACCATCAGTTGGTGTTCTTGGTATTCCTTCAGGGTCTGGGAGAGGGTCCTCAGTACCACCATCAGTTGGTGTGTCTGGTATTCCTTCAGGGTCTGGGAGAGGGTCCTCATTACCACCATCAGTTGGTGTGTCTGGTATTCCTTCAGGGTCTGCGAGAGGATCCTCAGTATCACCATCAGTTGGTGTGTCTGGTTTTCCTTTAGGGTTTGGGCGAGGTTCCTCAGTACCACCATCAGTTGGTGTGTCTAGTATTCCTTCAGGGTCTGGGAGAGGGTCCTTAGTATGACCATCAGTTGTTGTGTCTGGTGTTCCTTCAGGGTCTGGGAGAGGGTCCTCAGTACCACCATCAGTTGGTGTTTCTGGAAATTCCTTCAGGGTCTGGGAGAGGGTCCTCAGTACCACCATCAGTCGGTGTGTCTGGTATTCCTTCAGGGTCTGGGAGAGGGTCCTCAGTACCACCATCAGTTGGTGTTTCTGGTATTCCTTCAGGCTCTGGGAGAGGGTCCTCAGAATCACCATCAGTTGGTGTGTCTGGTGTTCCTTCAGGGTCTGGGAGAGGGTCCTCAGTACCACCATCACTTGGTGTGTCTGGTATTCCTTCAGGGTCTGGGAGAGGGTCCTCAGAACCACCATCAGTTGGTGTGTCTGGTATTCCTTCAGGGTCTTGTGTCCTCAGTACCACCATCAGTTTGTGTTTCTGGTATTCCTTCAGGGTCTGGGAGAGGATCCTCAGTATCACCATCAGTTGGTGTGTCTGGTATTCCTTTAGGGTCTGGGCGAGGGTCCTCAGTATGACCATCAGTTGGTGTGTCTGGTATTCCTTCAGGGTCTGGGAGAGGGTCCTCAGTACCACCATCACTTGGTGTGTCTGGTATTCCTTCAGGGTCTGGGAGAGGGTCCTCAGAACCACCATCAGTTGGTGTGTCTGGTATTCCTTCAGGGTCTTGTGTCCTCAGTACCACCATCAGTTGGTGTGTCTGGTATTCCTTCAGGGTCTGGGAGAGGGTCCTCAGTACCACCATCAGTCGGTGTGTCTGGTATTCCTTCAGGGCCTGGGAGAGGGTCCTCAGTACCACCATCAGTCGGTGTGTCTGGTATTTCTTCATGGTCTGGGCGAGGGTCCTCAGTATCACCATCAGTAGGTGTATCTGGTATTCATTCAGGGTCTGGGAGAGGATCCTCATTATCACCATCAGTTGGTGTGTCTGGTATTCCTTCTGGGTCTGGGAGAGGGTCCTCAGTACCCCCATCAGTTGGTGTGTCTGGTATTCCTTCAGGGTCTGGGAGAGGGTCCTCAGTACCACCATCAGTTGGTGTTTCAGGAAATTCCTTCAGGGTCTGGGAGAGGGTCGTCAGTACCACCATCTGTCGGTGTGTCTGGTATTCCTTCAGGGTCTGGGAGAGGGTCCTCGGTACCACCATCAGTTGGTGTTTCTGGTATTCCTTCAGGCTCTGGGAGAGTGTCCTCAGAATCACCATCAGTTGGTGTGTCTGGTGTTCCTTCAGGGTCTGGGAGAGGGTCCTCAGTACCACCATCACTTGGTGTGTCTGGTATTCCTTCAGGGTCTGGGAGAGGGTCCTCAGAACCACCATCAGTTGGTGTGTCTGGTATTTTTTCAGCGTCTTGTGTCCTCAGTACCACCATCAGTTGGTGTTTCTGGTATTCTTTCAGGGTCTGGGAGAGGATCCTCAGTATCACCATCAGTTGGTGTGTCTGTTATTCCTTTAGGGTCTGGGCGAGGGTCCTCAGTATCACCATCAGTTGGTGTGTCTGGTATTCCTTCAGGGTCTGGGAGAGGGTCCTCAGTACCACCATCACTTGGTGTGTCTGGTATTCCTTCAGGGTCTGGGAGAGGGTCCTCAGAACCACCATCTGTCGGTCTGTCTGGTATTCCTTCAGGGTCTGGGAGTGGGTCCTCTGTACCACCATCAGTCGGTGTATCTGGTATTCCTTAAGGGTCTGGGAGAGGATCCTCACTACCACCATCAGTTGGTGTTCTTGGTATTCCTTCAGGGTCTGGGAGAGGGTCCTCAGTACCACCATCAGTTGGTGTGTCTGGTATTCCTTCAGGGTCTGTGAGAGGGTCTTCATTACCACCATCAGTTGGTGTGTCTGGTATTCCTTCAGGGTCTGGGATAGGGTCCTCAGTACCACAATCAGTCGGTCTGTCTGGTATTCCTTCAGGGTCTGGGAGTGGGTCCTCTGTACCACCATCAGTCGGTGTATCTGGTATTCCTTAAGGGTCTGGGAGAGGGTCCTCACTACCACCATCAGTTGGTGTTCTTGGTATTCCTTCAGGGTCTGGGAGAGGGTCCTCAGTACCACCATCAGTTGGTGTGTCTGGTATTCCTTCAGGGTCTGGGAGAGGGTCCTCATTACCACCATCAGTTGGTGTGTCTGGTATTCCTTCAGGGTCTGCGAGAGGATCCTCAGTATCACCATCAGTTGGTGTGTCTGGTTTTCCTTTAGGGTTTGGGCGAGGATCCTCAGTACCACCATCAGTTGGTGTGTCTAGTATTCCTTCAGGGTCTGGGAGAGGGTCCTTAGTATGACCATCAGTTGTTGTGTCTGGTGTTCCTTCAGGGTCTGGGAGAGGGTCCTCAGTACCACCATCAGTTGGTGTTTCTGGAAATTCCTTCAGGGTCTGGGAGAGGGTCCTCAGTACCACCATCAGTCGGTGTGTCTGGTATTCCTTCAGGGTCTGGGAGAGGGTCCTCAGTACCACCATCAGTTGGTGTTTCTGGTATTCCTTCAGGCTCTGGGAGAGGGTCCTCAGAATCACCATCAGTTGGTGTGTCTGGTGTTCCTTCAGGGTCTGGGAGAGGGTCCTCAGTACCACCATCACTTGGTGTGTCTGGTATTCCTTCAGGGTCTGGGAGAGGGTCCTCAGAACCACCATCAGTTGGTGTGTCTGGTATTCCTTCAGGGTCTTGTGTCCTCAGTACCACCATCAGTTTGTGTTTCTGGTATTCCTTCAGGGTCTGGGAGAGGATCCTCAGTATCACCATCAGTTGGTGTGTCTGGTATTCCTTTAGGGTCTGGGCGAGGGTCCTCAGTATGACCATCAGTTGGTGTGTCTGGTATTCCTTCAGGGTCTGGGAGAGGGTCCTCAGTACCACCATCACTTGGTGTGTCTGGTATTCCTTCAGGGTCTGGGAGAGGGTCCTCAGAACCACCATCAGTTGGTGTGTCTGGTATTCCTTCAGGGTCTTGTGTCCTCAGTACCACCATCAGTTGGTGTGTCTGGTATTCCTTCAGGGTCTGGGAGAGGGTCCTCAGTACCACCATCAGTCGGTGTGTCTGGTATTCCTTCAGGGCCTGGGAGAGGGTCCTCAGTACCACCATCAGTCGGTGTGTCTGGTATATCTTCATGGTCTGGGCGAGGGTCCTCAGTATCACCATCAGTAGGTGTATCTGGTATTCATTCAGGGTCTGGGAGAGGATCCTCATTATCACCATCAGTTGGTGTGTCTGGTATTCCTTCTGGGTCTGGGAGAGGGTCCTCAGTACCCCCATCAGTTGGTGTGTCTGGTATTCCTTCAGGGTCTGGGAGAGGGTCCTCAGTACCACCATCAGTTGGTGTTTCAGGAAATTCCTTCAGGGTCTGGGAGAGGGTCGTCAGTACCACCATCTGTCGGTGTGTCTGGTATTCCTTCAGGGTCTGGGAGAGGGTCCTCGGTACCACCATCAGTTGGTGTTTCTGGTATTCCTTCAGGCTCTGGGAGAGTGTCCTCAGAATCACCATCAGTTGGTGTGTCTGGTGTTCCTTCAGGGTCTGGGAGAGGGTCCTCAGTACCACCATCACTTGGTGTGTCTGGTATTCCTTCAGGGTCTGGGAGAGGGTCCTCAGAACCACCATCAGTTGGTGTGTCTGGTATTTTTTCAGCGTCTTGTGTCCTCAGTACCACCATCAGTTGGTGTTTCTGGTATTCTTTCAGGGTCTGGGAGAGGATCCTCAGTATCACCATCAGTTGGTGTGTCTGTTATTCCTTTAGGGTCTGGGCGAGGGTCCTCAGTATCACCATCAGTTGGTGTGTCTGGTATTCCTTCAGGGTCTGGGAGAGGGTCCTCAGTACCACCATCACTTGGTGTGTCTGGTATTCCTTCAGGGTCTGGGAGAGGGTCCTCAGAACCACCATCAGTTGGTGTGTCTGGTATTCCTTCAGGGTCTTGTGTCCTCAGTACCACCATCAGTTGGTGTTTCTGGTATTCCTTCAGGGTCTGGGAGAGGATCCTCAGTATCACCATCAGTTGGTGTGTCTGGTATTCCTTTAGGGTCTGGGCGAGGGTCCTCAGAACCACAAACAGTTGGTGTGTCTGGTATTCCTTCAGGATCTGGGAGAGGGTCCTCAGTATCACCATCAGTTGGTGTGTCTGGTATTCCTTCAGGGTCTGGGAGAGTGTCCTCTGTATCACCATCAGTTGGTGTGTCTGGTATTCCTTCAGGGTCTGGGAGAGGGTCATCAGTACCACCATCAGTCGGTGTGTCTGGTATTCCTTCAGGGTCTGGGAGAGGGTCCTCAGTACCACCATCAGTCGGTCTGTCTGGTATTCCTTCAGGGTCTGGGAGAGGGTCCTCACTACCACCATCAGTTGGTGTTCTTGGTATTCCTTCAGGGTCTGGGAGAGGGTCCTCATTATCACCATCAGTTGGTGTGTCTGGTATTCCTTCTGGGTCTGGGAGAGGGTCCTCAGTACCACCATCAGTTGGTGTGTCTGGTATTCCTTCAGGGTCTGGGAGAGGGTCCTCAGTACCACCATCATTTGGTGTTTCTGGAAATTCCTTCAGGGTCTGGGAGAGGGTCCTCAGTACCACCATCTGTCGGTGTGTCTGGTATTCCTTCAGGGTCTGGGAGAGGGTCCTCAGTACCACCATCAGTTGGTGTTTCTGGTATTCCTTCAGGCTCTGGGAGAGTGTCCTCAGAATCACCATCAGTTGGTGTGTCTGGTGTTCCTTCAGGGTCTGGGAGAGGGTCCTCAGTACCACCATCACTTGGTGTGTCTGGTATTCCTTCAGGGTCTGGGAGAGGGTCCTCAGAAACACCATCAGTTGGTGTGTCTGGTATTCCTTCAGGGTCTTGTGTCCTCAGTACCACCATCAGTTGGTGTTTCTGGTATTCCTTCAGGGTCTGGGAGAGGATCCTCAGTATCACCATCAGTTGGTGTGTCTGGTATTCCTTTAGGGTCTGGGCGAGGGTCCTCAGTATCACCATCAGTTGGTGTGTCTGGTATTCCTTCAGGGTCTGGGAGAGGGTCCTCAGTAACACCATCACTTGGTGTGTCTGGTATTCCTTCAGGGTCTGGGAGAGGTTCCTCAGAACCACCATCAGTTGGTGTGTCTGGTATTCCTTCAGGGTCTTGTGTCCTCAGTACCACCATCAGTTGGTGTTTCTGGTATTCCTTCAGGGTCTGGGAGAGGATCCTCAGTATCACCATCAGTTGGTGTGTCTGGTATTCCTTTAGGGTCTGGGCGAGGGTCCTCAGAACCACAATCAGTTGGTGTGTCTGGTATTCCTTCAATATCTGGGAGAGGGTCCTCAGTATCACCATCAGTTGGTGTGTCTGGTATTCCTTCAGGGTTCTGGGAGAGTGTCCTCTGTATCACCATCAGTTGGTGTGTCTGGTATTCCTTCAGGGTCTGGGAGAGGGTCATCAGTACCACCATCAGTCGGTGTGTCTGGTATTCCTTCAGGGTCTGGGAGAGGGTCCTCAGTACCACCATCAGTCGGTCTGTCTGGTATTCCTTCAGGGTCTGGGAGAGGGTCCTCACTACCACCATCAGTTGGTGTTCTTGGTATTCCTTCAGGGTCTGGGAGAGGGTCCTCAGTACCACCATCAGTTGGTGTTTCTGGTATTCCTTCAGGATCTGGGTGAGGGTCCTCAGTATCACCATCAGTTGGTGTGTCTGGTATTCCTTCAGGGTCTGGGAGAGGGTCGTCATTACCACCATCAGTTGGTGTGTCTGGTATTCCGTCAGGGTCTGGGAGAGGGTCCTCACTACCACCATCAGTTGGTGTTCCTGGTATTCCTTCAGGGTCTGGGAGAGGGTCCTCAGTATCACCATCAGTTGGTGTGTCTGGTATTCCTTCAGGGTCTGGGAGAGGGTCCTCAGTACCACCATCAGTCGGTCTGTCTGGTATTCCTTCAGGGTCTGGGAGTGGGTCCTCTGTACCACCATCAGTCGGTGTATCTGGTATTCCTTAAGGGTCTGGGAGAGGGTCCTCACTACCACCATCAGTTGGTGTTCTTGGTATTCCTTCAGGGTCTGGGAGAAGGTCCTGAGTACCACCATCTGTCGGTCTGTCTGGTATTCCTTCAGGGTCTGGGAGTGGGTCCTCTGTACCACCATCAGTCGGTGGATCTGGTATTCCTTAAGGGTCTGGGAGAGGGTCCTCACTACCACCATCAGTTGGTGTTCTTGGTATTCCTTCAGGGTCTGGGAGAGGGTCCTCAGAACCACCATCAGTTGGTGTGTCTGGTATTCCTTCAGGGTCTGGGAGAGGGTCCTCATTACCACCATCAGTTGGTGTGTCTGGTATTCCTTCAGGGTCTGGGAGAGGGTCCTCAGTACCACAATCAGTCGGTCTGTCTGGTATTCCTTCAGGGTCTGGGAGTGGGTCCTCTGTACCACCATCAGTCGGTGTATCTGGTATTCCTTCAGGGTCTGGGAGAGGGTCGTCATTACCACCATCAGTTGGTGTGTCTGGTATTCCGTCAGGGTCTGGGAGAGGGTCCTCACTACCACCATCAGTTGGTGTTCCTGGTATTCCTTCAGGGTCTGGGAGAGGGTCCTCAGTATCACCATCAGTTGGTGTGTCTGGTATTCCTTCAGGGTCTGGGAGTGGGTCCTCTGTACCACCATCAGTCGGTGTATCTGGTATTCCTTAAGGGTCTGGGAGAGGGTCCTCACTACCACCATCAGTTGGTGTTCTTGGTATTCCTTCAGGGTCTGGGAGAGGGTCCTGAGTACCACCATCTGTCGGTCTGTCTGGTATTACTTCAGGGTCTGGGAGTGGGTCCTCTGTACCACCATCAGTCGGTGTATCTGGTATTCCTTAAGGGTCTGGGAGAGGGTCCTCACTACCACCATCAGTTGGTGTTCTTGGTATTCCTTCAGGGTCTGGGAGAGGGTCCTCATTACCACCATCAGTTGGTGTGTCTGGCTGGTATTCCTTCAGGGTCTGGGAGACGGTCCTCAGTACCACAATCTATCGGTCTGTCTGGTATTCCTTCAGGGTCTGGGAGTGGGTCCTCTGTACCACCATCAGTCGGTGTATCTGGTATTCCTTAAGGGTCTGGGAGAGGGTCCTCACTACCACCATCAGTTGTTGTGTCTGGTATTCCTTCAGGGTCTGGGAGAGGTTCCTCAGTACCACCATCCGTTGGTGTGTCTAGTATTCCTTCAGGGTCTGGGAGAGGGTCCTTAGTATGGCCATCAGTTGTTGTGTCTGGTGTTCCTTCAGGGTCTGGGAGAGGGTCCTCAGTACCACCATCAGTCGGTGTGTCTGGTATTCCTTCAGGGTCTGGGAGAGGGTCCTCAGTACCACCATCACTTGGTGTGTCTGGTATTCCTTCAGGGTCTGGGAGAGGGTCCTCAGAACCACCATCAGTTGGTGTGTCTGGTATTCCTTCAGGGTCTTGTGTCCTCAGTACCACCATCAGTTGGTGTTTCTGGTATTCCTTCAGGGTCTGGGAGAGGATCCTCAGTATCACCATCAGTTGGTGTGTCTGGTATTCCTTTAGGGTCTGGGCGAGGGTCCTCAGAACCACAATCAGTTGGTGTGTCTGGTATTCCTTCAGGATCTGGGAGAGGGTCCTCAGTATCACCATCAGTTGGTGTGTCTGGTATTCCTTCAGGGTTCTGGGAGAGTGTCCTCTGTAACATCATCAGTTGGTGTGTCTGGTATTCCTTCAGGGTCTGGGAGAGGGTCATCAGTACCACCATCAGTCGGTGTGTCTGGTATTCCTTCAGGGTCTGGGAGAGGGTCCTCAGTACCACCATCAGTCGGTCTGTCTGGTATTCCTTCAGGGTCTGGGAGAGGGTCCTCACTACCACCATCAGTTGGTGTTCTTGGTATTCCTTCAGGGTCTGGGAGAGGGTCCTCAGTACCACCATCAGTTGGTGTTTCTGGTATTCCTTCAGGGTCTGGGAGAGGGTCCTCAGAATCCCCATCAGTTGGTGTGTCTGGTGTTCCTTCAGGGTCTGGGAGAGGGTCCTCAGTACCACCATCAGTTGGTGTGTCTGGTATTCCTTCAGGATCTGGGTGAGGGTCCTCAGTATCACCATCAGTTGGTGTGTCTGGTATTCCTTCAGGGTCTGGGAGAGGGTCGTCATTACCACCATCAGTTGGTGTGTCTGGTATTCCGTCAGGGTCTGGGAGAGGGTCCTCACTACCACCATCAGTTGGTGTTCCTGGTATTCCTTCAGGGTCTGGGAGAGGGTCCTCAGTATCACCATCAGTTGGTGTGTCTGGTATTCCTTCAGGGTCTGGGAGAGGGTCCTCAGTACCACCATCAGTTGGTGTTTCTGGTATTCCTTCAGGCTCTGGGAGAGGGTCCTCAGAATCACCATCAGTTGGTGTGTCTGGTGTTCCTTCAGGGTCTGGGAGAGGGTCCTCAGTACCACCATCACTTGGTGTGTCTGGTATTCCTTCAGGGTCTGGGAGAGGGTCCTCAGAACCACCATCAGTTGGTGTGTCTGGTATTCCTTCAGGGTCTTGTGTCCTCAGTACCACCATCAGTTTGTGTTTCTGGTATTCCTTCAGGGTCTGGGAGAGGATCCTCAGTATCACCATCAGTTGGTGTGTCTGGTATTCCTTTAGGGTCTGGGCGAGGGTCCTCAGTATGACCATCAGTTGGTGTGTCTGGTATTCCTTCAGGGTCTGGGAGAGGGTCCTCAGTACCACCATCACTTGGTGTGTCTGGTATTCCTTCAGGGTCTGGGAGAGGGTCCTCAGAACCACCATCAGTTGGTGTGTCTGGTATTCCTTCAGGGTCTTGTGTCCTCAGTACCACCATCAGTTGGTGTGTCTGGTATTCCTTCAGGGTCTGGGAGAGTTTCCTCTGTATCACCATCAGTTGGTGTGTCTGGTATTCCTTCAGGGTCTGGGAGAGGGTCATCAGTACCACCATCAGTCGGTGTGTCTGGTATTCCTTCAGGGTCTGGGAGAGGGTCCTCAGTACCACCATCAGTCGGTCTGTCTGGTATTCCTTCAGGGTCTGGGAGAGGGTCCTCACTACCACCATCAGTTGGTGTTCTTGGTATTCCTTCAGGGTCTGGGAGAGGGTCCTCATTATCACCATCAGTTGGTGTGTCTGGTATTCCTTCTGGGTCTGGGAGAGGGTCCTCAGTACCACCATCAGTTGGTGTGTCTGGTATTCATTCAGGGTCTGGGAGAGGGTCCTCAGTACCACCATCATTTGGTGTTTCTGGAAATTCCTTCAGGGTCTGGGAGAGGGTCCTCAGTACCACCATCTGTCGGTGTGTCTGGTATTCCTTCAGGGTCTGGGAGAGGGTCCTCAGTACCACCATCAGTTGGTGTTTCTGGTATTCCTTCAGGCTCTGGGAGAGTGTCCTCAGAATCACCATCAGTTGGTGTGTCTGGTGTTCCTTCAGGGTCTGGGAGAGGGTCCTCAGTACCACCATCACTTGGTGTGTCTGGTATTCCTTCAGGGTCTGGGAGAGGGTCCTCAGAAACACCATCAGTTGGTGTGTCTGGTATTCCTTCAGGGTCTTGTGTCCTCAGTACCACCATCAGTTGGTGTTTCTGGTATTCCTTCAGGGTCTGGGAGAGGATCCTCAGTATCACCATCAGTTGGTGTGTCTGGTATTCCTTTAGGGTCTGGGCGAGGGTCCTCAGTATCACCATCAGTTGGTGTGTCTGGTATTCCTTCAGGGTCTGGGAGAGGGTCCTCAGTAACACCATCACTTGGTGTGTCTGGTATTCCTTCAGGGTCTGGGAGAGGGTCCTCAGAACCACCATCAGTTGGTGTGTCTGGTATTCCTTCAGGGTCTTGTGTCCTCAGTACCACCATCAGTTGGTGTTTCTGGTATTCCTTCAGGGTCTGGGAGAGGATCCTCAGTATCACCATCAGTTGGTGTGTCTGGTATTCCTTTAGGGTCTGGGCGAGGGTCCTCAGAACCACAATCAGTTGGTGTGTCTGGTATTCCTTCAGGATCTGGGAGAGGGTCCTCAGTATCACCATCAGTTGGTGTGTCTGGTATTCCGTCAGGGTCTGGGAGAGGGTCCTCACTACCACCATCAGTTGGTGTTCCTGGTATTCCTTCAGGGTCTGGGAGAGGGTCCTCAGTATCACCATCAGTTGGTGTGTCTGGTATTCCTTCAGGGTCTGGGAGAGGGTCCTCAGTACCACCATCAGTCGGTCTGTCTGGTATTCCTTCAGGGTCTGGGAGTGGGTCCTCTGTACCACCATCAGTCGGTGTATCTGGTATTCCTTAAGGGTCTGGGAGAGGGTCCTCACTACCACCATCAGTTGGTGTTCTTGGTATTCCTTCAGGGTCTGGGAGAGGGTCCTGAGTACCACCATCTGTCGGTCTGTCTGGTATTCCTTCAGGGTCTGGGAGTGGGTCCTCTGTACCACCATCAGTCGGTGTATCTGGTATTCCTTAAGGGTCTGGGAGAGGGTCCTCACTACCACCATCAGTTGGTGTTCTTGGTATTCCTTCAGGGTCTGGGAGAGGGTCCTCAGAACCACCATCAGTTGGTGTGTCTGGTATTCCTTCAGGGTCTGGGAGAGGGTCCTCATTACCACCATCAGTTGGTGTGTCTGGTATTCCTTCAGGGTCTGGGAGAGGGTCCTCAGTACCACAATCAGTCGGTCTGTCTGGTATTCCTTCAGGGTCTGGGAGTGGGTCCTCTGTACCACCATCAGTCGGTGTATCTGGTATTCCTTCAGGGTCTGGGAGAGGGTCGTCATTACCACCATCAGTTGGTGTGTCTGGTATTCCGTCAGGGTCTGGGAGAGGGTCCTCACTACCACCATCAGTTGGTGTTCCTGGTATTCCTTCAGGGTCTGGGAGAGGGTCCTCAGTATCACCATCAGTTGGTGTGTCTGGTATTCCTTCAGGGTCTGGGAGTGGGTCCTCTGTACCACCATCAGTCGGTGTATCTGGTATTCCTTAAGGGTCTGGGAGAGGGTCCTCACTACCACCATCAGTTGGTGTTCTTGGTATTCCTTCAGGGTCTGGGAGAGGGTCCTGAGTACCACCATCTGTCGGTCTGTCTGGTATTCCTTCAGGGTCTGGGAGTGGGTCCTCTGTACCACCATCAGTCGGTGTATCTGGTATTCCTTAAGGGTCTGGGAGAGGGTCCTCACTACCACCATCAGTTGGTGTTCTTGGTATTCCTTCAGGGTCTGGGAGAGGGTCCTCAGAACCACCATCAGTTGGTGTGTCTGGTATTCCTTCAGGGTCTGGGAGAGGGTCCTCATTACCACCATCAGTTGGTGTGTCTGGCTGGTATTCCTTCAGGGTCTGGGAGAGGGTCCTCAGTACCACAATCTGTCGGTCTGTCTGGTATTCCTTCAGGGTCTGGGAGTGGGTCCTCTGTACCACCATCAGTCGGTGTATCTGGTATTCCTTAAGGGTCTGGGAGAGGGTCCTCACTACCACCATCAGTTGTTGTGTCTGGTATTCCTTCAGGGTCTGGGAGAGGTTCCTCAGTACCACCATCCGTTGGTGTGTCTAGTATTCCTTCAGGGTCTGGGAGAGGGTCCTTAGTATGGCCATCAGTTGTTGTGTCTGGTGTTCCTTCAGGGTCTGGGAGAGGGTCCTCAGTACCACCATCAGTCGGTGTGTCTGGTATTCCTTCAGGGTCTGGGAGAGGGTCCTCAGTACCACCATCACTTGGTGTGTCTGGTATTCCTTCAGGGTCTGGGAGAGGGTCCTCAGAACCACCATCAGTTGGTGTGTCTGGTATTCCTTCAGGGTCTTGTGTCCTCAGTACCACCATCAGTTGGTGTTTCTGGTATTCCTTCAGGGTCTGGGAGAGGATCCTCAGTATCACCATCAGTTGGTGTGTCTGGTATTCCTTTAGGGTCTGGGCGAGGGTCCTCAGAACCACAATCAGTTGGTGTGTCTGGTATTCCTTCAGGATCTGGGAGAGGGTCCTCAGTATCACCATCAGTTGGTGTGTCTGGTATTCCTTCAGGGTTCTGGGAGAGTGTCCTCTGTATCACCATCAGTTGGTGTGTCTGGTATTCCTTCAGGGTCTGGGAGAGGGTCATCAGTACCACCATCAGTCGGTGTGTCTGGTATTCCTTCAGGGTCTGGGAGAGGGTCCTCAGTACCACCATCAGTCGGTCTGTCTGGTATTCCTTCAGGGTCTGGGAGAGGGTCCTCACTACCACCATCAGTTGGTGTTCTTGGTATTCCTTCAGGGTCTGGGAGAGGGTCCTCAGTACCACCATCAGTTGGTGTTTCTGGTATTCCTTCAGGGTCTGGGAGAGGGTCCTCAGAATCCCCATCAGTTGGTGTGTCTGGTGTTCCTTCAGGGTCTGGGAGAGGGTCCTCAGTACCACCATCAGTTGGTGTGTCTGGTATTCCTTCAGGATCTGGGTGAGGTTCCTCAGTATCACCATCAGTTGGTGTGTCTGGTATTCCTTCAGGGTCTGGGAGAGGGTCGTCATTACCACCATCAGTTGGTGTGTCTGGTATTCCGTCAGGGTCTGGGAGAGGGTCCTCACTACCACCATCAGTTGGTGTTCCTGGTATTCCTTCAGGGTCTGGGAGAGGGTCCTCAATATCACCATCAGTTGGTGTGTCTGGTATTCCTTCAGGGTCTGGGAGAGGGTCCTCAGTACCACCATCAGTTGGTGTTTCTGGTATTCCTTCAGGCTCTGGGAGAGGGTCCTCAGAATCACCATCAGTTGGTGTGTCTGGTGTTCCTTCAGGGTCTGGGAGAGGGTCCTCAGTACCACCATCACTTGGTGTGTCTGGTATTCCTTCAGGGTCTGGGAGAGGGTCCTCAGAACCACCATCAGTTGGTGTGTCTGGTATTCCTTCAGGGTCTTGTGTCCTCAGTACCACCATCAGTTTGTGTTTCTGGTATTCCTTCAGGGTCTGGGAGAGGATCCTCAGTATCACCATCAGTTGGTGTGTCTGGTATTCCTTTAGAGTCTGGGCGAGGGTCCTCAGTATGACCATCAGTTGGTGTGTCTGGTATTCCTTCAGGGTCTGGGAGAGGGTCCTCAGTACCACCATCACTTGGTGTGTCTGGTATTCCTTCAGGGTCTGGGAGAGGGTCCTCAGAACCACCATCAGTTGGTGTGTCTGGTATTCCTTCAGGGTCTTGTGTCCTCAGTACCACCATCAGTTGGTGTTTCTGGTATTCCTTCAGGGTCTGGGAGAGGATCCTCAGTATCACCATCAGTTGGTGTGTCTGGTGTTCCTTCAGGGTCTGGGAGAGGGTCCTCAGTACCACCATCAGTTGGTGTGTCTGGTATTCCTTCAGGGTCTGGGAGAGGGTCCTCAGTACCACCATCAGTCGGTGTGTCTGGTATTCCTTCAGGGCCTGGGAGAGGGTCCTCAGTACCACCATCAGTCGGTGTGTCTGGTATTTCTTCATGGTCTGGGCGAGGGTCCTCAGTATCACCATCAGTCGGTGTATCTGGTATTCATTCAGGGTCTGGGAGAGGATCCTCATTATCACCATCAGTTGGTGTGTCTGGTATTCCTTCTGGGTCTGGGAGAGGGTCCTCAGTACCACCATCAGTTGGTGTGTCTGGTATTCCTTCAGGGTCTGGGAGAGGGTCCTCAGTACCACCATCAGTTGGTGTTTCAGGAAATTCCTTCAGGGTCTGGGAGAGGGTCCTCAGTACCACCATCTGTCGGTGTGTCTGGTATTCCTTCAGGGTCTGGGAGAGGGTCCTCAGTACCACCATCAGTTGGTGTTTCTGGTATTCCTTCAGGCTCTGGGAGAGTGTCCTCAGAATCACCATCAGTTGGTGTGTCTGGTGTTCCTTCAGGGTCTGGGAGAGGGTCCTCAGTACCACCATCACTTGGTGTGTCTGGTATTCCTTCAGGGTCTGGGAGAGGGTCCTCAGAACCACCATCAGTTGGTGTGTCTGGTATTTTTTCAGGGTCTTGTGTCCTCAGTACCACCATCAGTTGGTGTTTCTGGTATTCCTTCAGGGTCTGGGAGAGGATCCTCAGTATCACCATCAGTTGGTGTGTCTGGTATTCCTTTAGGGTCTGGGCGAGGGTCCTCAGTATCACCATCAGTTGGTGTGTCTGGTATTCCTTCAGGGTCTGGGAGAGGGTCCTTAGTACCACCATCACTTGGTGTGTCTGGTATTCCTTCAGGGTCTGGGAGAGGGTCCTCAGAACCACCATCAGTTGGTGTGTCTGGTATTCCTTCAGGGTCTTGTGTCCTCAGTACCACCATCAGTTGGTGTTTCTGGTATTCCTTCAGGGTCTGGGAGAGGATCCTCAGTATCACCATCAGTTGGTGTGTCTGGTATTCCTTTAGGGTCTGGGCGAGGGTCCTCAGAACCACAATCAGTTGGTGTGTCTGGTATTCCTTCAGGATCTGGGAGAGGGTCCTCAGTATCACCATCAGTTGGTGTGTCTGGTATTCCTTCAGGGTCTGGGAGAGTGTCCTCTGTATCACCATCAGTTGGTGTGTCTGGTATTCCTTCAGGGTCTGGGAGAGGGTCATCAGTACCACCATCAGTCGGTGTGTCTGGTATTCCTTCAGGGTCTGGGAGAGGGTCCTCAGTACCACCATCAGTCGGTCTGTCTGGTATTCCTTCAGGGTCTGGGAGAGGGTCCTCACTACCACCATCAGTTGGTGTTCTTGGTATTCCTTCAGGGTCTGGGAGAGGGTCCTCATTATCACCATCAGTTGGTGTGTCTGGTATTCCTTCTGGGTCTGGGAGAGGGTCCTCAGTACCACCATCAGTTGGTGTGTCTGGTATTCCTTCAGGGTCTGGGAGAGGGTCCTCAGTACCACCATCATTTGGTGTTTCTGGAAATTCCTTCAGGGTCTGGGAGAGGGTCCTCAGTACCACCATCTGTCGGTGTGTCTGGTATTCCTGCAGGGTCTGGGAGAGGGTCCTCAGTACCACCATCACTTGGTGTGTCTGGTATTCCTTCAGGGTCTGGGAGAGGATCCTCAGTATCACCATCAGTTGGTGTGTCTGGTATTCCTTCAGGGTCTTGTGTCCTCAGTACCACCATCAGTTGGTGTTTCTGGTATTCCTTCAGGGTCTGGGAGAGGATCCTCAGTATCACCATCAGTTGGTGTGTCTGTTATTCCTTTAGGGTCTGGGCGAGGGTCCTCAGTATCACCATCAGTTGGTGTGTCTGGTATTCCTTCAGGGTCTGGGAGAGGGTCCTCAGTAACACCATCACTTGGTGTGTCTGGTATTCCTTCAGGGTCTGGGAGAGGGTCCTCAGAACCACCATCAGTTGGTGTGTCTGGTATTCCTTCAGGGTCTTGTGTCCTCAGTACCACCATCAGTTGGTGTTTCTGGTATTCCTTCAGGGTCTGGGAGAGGATCCTCAGTATCACCATCAGTTGGTGTGTCTGGTATTCCTTTAGGGTCTGGGCGAGGGTCCTCAGAACCACAATCAGTTGGTGTGTCTGGTATTCCTTCAGGATCTGGGAGAGGGTCCTCAGTATCACCATCAGTTGGTGTGTCTGGTATTCCTTCAGGGTTCTGGGAGAGTGTCCTCTGTATCACCATCAGTTGGTGTGTCTGGTATTCCTTCAGGGTCTGGGAGAGGGTCATCAGTACCACCATCAGTCGGTGTGTCTGGTATTCCTTCAGGGTCTGGGAGAGGGTCCTCAGTACCACCATCAGTCGGTCTGTCTGGTATTCCTTCAGGGTCTGGGAGAGGGTCCTCACTACCACCATCAGTTGGTGTTCTTGGTATTCCTTCAGGGTCTGGGAGAGGGTCCTCAGTACCACCATCAGTTGGTGTTTCTGGTATTCCTTCAGGATCTGGGTGAGGGTCCTCAGTATCACCATCAGTTGGTGTGTCTGGTATACCTTCAGGGTCTGGGAGAGGGTCGTCATTACCACCATCAGTTGGTGTGTCTGGTATTCCGTCAGGGTCTGGGAGAGGGTCCTCACTACCACCATCAGTTGGTGTTCCTGGTATTCCTTCAGGGTCTGGGAGAGGGTCCTCAGTATCACCATCAGTTGGTGTGTCTGGTATTCCTTCAGGGTCTGGGAGAGGGTCCTCAGTACCACCATCAGTCGGTCTGTCTGGTATTCCTTCAGGGTCTGGGAGTGGGTCCTCTGTACCACCATCAGTCGGTGTATCTGGTATTCCTTAAGGGTCTGGGAGAGGGTCCTCACTACCACCATCAGTTGGTGTTCTTGGTATTCCTTCAGGGTCTGGGAGAGGGTCCTGAGTACCACCATCTGTCGGTCTGTCTGGTATTCCTTCAGGGTCTGGGAGTGGGTCCTCTGTACCACCATCAGTCGGTGTATCTGGTATTCCTTAAGGGTCTGGGAGAGGGTCCTCACTACCACCATCAGTTGGTGTTCTTGGTATTCCTTCAGGGTCTGGGAGAGGGTCCTCAGAACCACCATCAGTTGGTGTGTCTGGTATTCCTTCAGGGTCTGGGAGAGGGTCCTCATTACCACCATCAGTTGGTGTGTCTGGTATTCCTTCAGGGTCTGGGAGAGGGTCCTCAGTACCACAATCAGTCGGTCTGTCTGGTATTCCTTCAGGGTCTGGGAGTGGGTCCTCTGTACCACCATCAGTCGGTGTATCTGGTATTCCTTAAGGGTCTGGGAGAGGGTCCTCACTACCACCATCAGTTGTTGTGTCTGGTATTCCTTCAGGGTCTGGGAGAGGTTCCTCAGTACCACCATCCGTTGGTGTGTCTAGTATTCCTTCAGGGTCTGGGAGAGGGTCCTTAGTATGGCCATCAGTTGTTGTGTCTGGTGTTCCTTCAGGGTCTGGGAGAGGGTCCTCAGTACCACCATCAGTCGGTGTGTCTGGTATTCCTTCAGGGTCTGGGAGAGGGTCCTCAGTACCACCATCACTTGGTGTGTCTGGTATTCCTTCAGGGTCTGGGAGAGGGTCCTCAGAACCACCATCAGTTGGTGTGTCTGGTATTCCTTCAGGGTCTTGTGTCCTCAGTACCACCATCAGTTGGTGTTTCTGGTATTCATTCAGGGTCTGGGAGAGGATCCTCAGTATCACCATCAGTTGGTGTGTCTGGTATTCCTTTAGGGTCTGGGCGAGGGTCCTCAGAACCACAATCAGTTGGTGTGTCTGGTATTCCTTCAGGATCTGGGAGAGGGTCCTCAGTATCACCATCAGTTGGTGTGTCTTGTATTCCTTCAGGGTTCTGGGAGAGTGTCCTCTGTATCACCATCAGTTGGTGTGTCTGGTATTCCTTCAGGGTCTGGGAGAGGGTCATCAGTACCACCATCAGTCGGTGTGTCTGGTATTCCTTCAGGGTCTGGGAGAGGGTCCTCAGTACCACCATCAGTCGGTCTGTCTGGTATTCCTTCAGGGTCTGGGAGAGGGTCCTCACTACCACCATCAGTTGGTGTTCTTGGTATTCCTTCAGGGTCTGGGAGAGGGTCCTCAGTACGACCATCAGTTGGTGTTTCTGGTATTCCTTCAGGGTCTGGGAGAGGGTCCTCAGAATCCCCATCAGTTGGTGTGTCTGGTGTTCCTTCAGGGTCTGGGAGAGGGTCCTCAGTACCACCATCAGTTGGTGTGTCTGGTATTCCTTCAGGATCTGGGTGAGGGTCCTCAGTATCACCATCAGTTGGTGTGTCTGGTATTCCTTCAGGGTCTGGGAGAGGGTCGTCATTACCACCATCAGGGTGTGCTGGTCCGTCAGGGTCTGGGGGGCCCCCCCCTCAGGGGTTCCTGGTACCCAGGGTCTGGGAGAGGGTCCTCAGTATCACCATCAGTTGGTGTGTCTGGTATTCCTTCAGGGTCTGGGAGAGGGTCCTCAGTACCACCATCAGTCGGTCGCTGGTCTCGGGCTGGGAGTGGGTCCCGTCCCCTCAGCGGGCGGATCCTGGGCTGGGAGAGGGTCCTCACTACCACCATCAGTTGGTGTGTCTGGTATTCCTTCAGGGTCTGGGAGAGGGTCCGGTCCCCACTGTAGGCGCGGACCCAGGGTCGGGAGGGGCCTCTGCCCCCGTCGGTGTCTGGTATTCCTTCAGGGTCTGGGAGAGGGTCCTCACTACCACCATCAGTTGGTGTTCTTGGTATTCCTTCAGGGTCTGGGAGAGGGTCCTCAGTACCACCATCAGTTGGTGTGTCTGGTATTCCTTCAGGGTCTGGGAGAGGGTCCTCATTACCACCATCAGTTGGTGTGTCTGGTATTCCTTCAGGGTCTGGGAGAGGGTCCTCAGTACCACAATCAGTCGGTCTGTCTGGTATTCCTTCAGGGTCTGGGAGTGGGTCCTCTGTACCACCATCAGTCGGTGTATCTGGTATTCCTTAAGGGTCTGGGAGAGGGTCCTCACTACCACCATCAGTTGTTGTGTCTGGTATTCCTTCAGGGTCTGGGAGAGGTTCCTCAGTACCACCATCCGTTGGTGTGTCTAGTATTCCTTCAGGTTCTGGGAGAGGGTCCTTAGTATGACCATCAGTTGTTGTGTCTGGTGTTCCTTCAGGGTCTGGGAGAGGGTCCTCAGTACCACCATCAGTTGGTGTTTCTGGAAATTCCTTCAGGGTCTGGGAGAGGGTCCTCAGTACCACCATCAGTCGGTGTGTCTGGTATTCCTTCAGCGTCTGGGAGAGGGTCCTCAGTACCACCATCAGTTGGTGTTTCTGGTATTCCTTCAGGCTCTGGGAGAGGGTCCTCAGAATCACCATCAGTTGGTGTGTCTGGTGTTCCTTCAGGGTCTGGGAGAGGGTCCTCAGTACCACCATCACTTGGTGTGTCTGGTATTCCTTCAGGGTCTGGGAGAGGGTCCTCAGAACCACCATCAGTTGGTGTGTCTGGTATTCCTTCAGGGTCTTGTGTCCTCAGTACCACCATCAGTTGGTGTTTCTGGTATTCCTTCAGGGTCTGGGAGAGGATCCTCAGTATCACCATCAGTTGGTGTGTCTGGTATTCCTTTAGGGTCTGGGCGAGGGTCCTCAGTATGACCATCAGTTGGTGTGTCTGGTATTCCTTCAGGGTCTGGGAGAGGGTCCTCAGAACCACCATCAGTTGGTGTGTCTGGTATTCCTTCAGGGTCTGGGTGTGTCCTCAGTACCACCATCAGTTGGTGTTTCTGGTATTCCTTCAGGGTCTGGGAGAGGGTCATCAGTACCACCATCAGTTGGTGTGTCTGGTATTCCTTCAGGGTCTGGGAGAGGGTCCTCAGTACCACCATCAGTCGGTCTGTCTGGTATTCCTTCAGGGTCTGGGAGAGGGTCCTCACTACCACCATCAGTTGGTGTTCTTGGTATTCCTTCAGGGTCTGGGAGAGGGTCCTCAGTACCACCATCAGTTGGTGTTTCTGGTATTCCTTCAGGGTCTGGGAGAGGGTCCTCAGAATCCCCATCAGTTGGTGTGTCTGGTGTTCCTTCAGGGTCTGGGAGAGGGTCCTCAGTACCACCATCAGTTGGTGTGTCTGGTATTCCTTCAGGATCTGGGTGAGGGTCCTCAGTATCACCATCAGTTGGTGTGTCTGGTATTCCTTCAGGGTCTGGGAGAGGGTCGTCATTACCACCATCAGTTGGTGTGTCTGGTATTCCGTCAGGGTCTGGGAGAGGGTCCTCACTACCACCATCAGTTGGTGTTCCTGGTATTCCTTCAGGGTCTGGGAGAGGGTCCTCAGTATCACCATCAGTTGGTGTGTCTGGTATTCCTTCAGGGTCTGGGAGAGGGTCCTCAGTACCACCATCAGTCGGTCTGTCTGGTATTCCTTCAGGGTCTGGGAGTGGGTCCTCTGTACCACCATCAGTCGGTGTATCTGGTATTCCTTAAGGGTCTGGGAGAGGGTCCTCACTACCACCATCAGTTGGTGTTCTTGGTATTCCTTCAGGGTCTGGGAGAGGGTCCTGAGTACCACCATCTGTCGGTCTGTCTGGTATTCCTTCAGGGTCTGGGAGTGGGTCCTCTGTACCACCATCAGTCGGTGTATCTGGTATTCCTTAAGGGTCTGGGAGAGGGTCCTCACTACCACCATCAGTTGGTGTTCTTGGTATTCCTTCAGGGTCTGGGAGAGGGTCCTCAGTACCACCATCAGTTGGTGTGTCTGGTATTCCTTCAGGGTCTGGGAGAGGGTCCTCATTACCACCATCAGTTGGTGTGTCTGGTATTCCTTCAGGGTCTGGGAGAGGGTCCTCAGTACCACAATCAGTCGGTCTGTCTGGTATTCCTTCAGGGTCTGGGAGTGGGTCCTCTGTACCACCATCAGTCGGTGTATCTGGTATTCCTTAAGGGTCTGGGAGAGGGTCCTCACTACCACCATCAGTTGTTGTGTCTGGTATTCCTTCAGGGTCTGGGAGAGGTTCCTCAGTACCACCATCCGTTGGTGTGTCTAGTATTCCTTCAGGGTCTGGGAGAGGGTCCTTAGTATGACCATCAGTTGTTGTGTCTGGTGTTCCTTCAGGGTCTGGGAGAGGGTCCTCAGTACCACCATCAGTTGGTGTTTCTGGAAATTCCTTCAGGGTCTGGGAGAGGGTCCTCAGTACCACCATCAGTCGGTGTGTCTGGTATTCCTTCAGCGTCTGGGAGAGGGTCCTCAGTACCACCATCAGTTGGTGTTTCTGGTATTCCTTCAGGCTCTGGGAGAGGGTCCTCAGAATCACCATCAGTTGGTGTGTCTGGTGTTCCTTCAGGGTCTGGGAGAGGGTCCTCAGTACCACCATCACTTGGTGTGTCTGGTATTCC
This sequence comes from Salmo salar, assembly GCF_965601325.2. NCBI lineage: Eukaryota > Metazoa > Chordata > Actinopteri > Salmoniformes > Salmonidae > Salmo > Salmo salar. The sequence continues at coordinate 6,046,039 of NC_138311.1, forward strand.
TTCAGGGTCTGGGAGAGGGTCCTCAGAACCACCATCAGTTGGTGTGTCTGGTATTCCTTCAGGGTCTTGTGTCCTCAGTACCACCATCAGTTGGTGTTTCTGGTATTCCTTCAGGGTCTGGGAGAGGATCCTCAGTATCACCATCAGTTGGTGTGTCTGGTATTCCTTTAGGGTCTGGGCGAGGGTCCTCAGTATGACCATCAGTTGGTGTGTCTGGTATTCCTTCAGGGTCTGGGAGAGGGTCCTCAGTACCACCATCACTTGGTGTGTCTGGTATTCCTTCAGGGTCTGGGAGAGGGTCCTCAGAACCACCATCAGTTGGTGTGTCTGGTATTCCTTCAGGGTCTTGTGTCCTCAGTACCACCATCAGTTGGTGTTTCTGGTATTCCTTCAGGGTCTGGGAGAGGATCCTCAGTATCACCATCCAGTTGGTGTGTCTGGTATTCCTTCAGGGTCTGGGCGAGGGTCCTCAGTATCACCATCAGTTGGTGTGTCTGGTATTCCTTCAGGGTCTGGGAGAGGGTCCTCAGTACCACCATCAGTTGGTGTGTCTGGTATTCCTTCAGGGTCTGGGAGAGGGTCCTCAGAATCACCATCAGTTGGTGTGTCTGGTGTTCCTTCAGGGTCTGGGAGAGGGTCCTCAGTACCACCATCAGTTGGTGTGTCTGGTATTCCTTCAGGGTCTGGGAGAGGGTCCTCAGTACCACCATCAGTCGGTGTGTCTGGTATTCCTTCAGGGTCTGGGAGAGGGTCCTCAGTATCACCATCAGTTGGTGTGTCTGGTATTCCTTCAGGGTCTGGGAGAGGGTCCTCAGTACCACCATCAGTCGGTCTGTCTGGTATTCATTCAGGGTCTGGGAGTGGGTCCTCTGTACCACCATCAGTCGGTGTATCTGGTATTCCTTAAGGGTCTGGGAGAGGGTCCTCACTACCACCATCAGTTGGTGTTCTTGGTATTCCTTCAGGGTCTGGGAGAGGGTCCTGAGTACCACCATCTGTCGGTCTGTCTGGTATTCCTTCAGGGTCTGGGAGTGGGTCCTCTGTACCACCATCAGTCGGTGTATCTGGTATTCCTTAAGGGTCTGGGAGAGGGTCCTCACTACCACCATCAGTTGGTGTTCTTGGTATTCCTTCAGGGTCTGGGAGAGGATCCTCAGTATCACCATCCATTGGTGTGTCTGGTATTCCTTCAGGGTCTGGGCGAGGGTCCTCAGTATCACCATCAGTTGGTGTGTCTGGTATTCCTTCAGGGTCTGGGAGAGGGTCCTCAGTACCACCATCAGTTGGTGTGTCTGGTATTCCTTCAGGGTCTGGGAGAGGGTCCTCAGAATCACCATCAGTTGGTGTGTCTGGTGTTCCTTCAGGGTCTGGGAGAGGGTCCTCAGTACCACCATCAGTTGGTGTGTCTGGTATTCCTTCAGGGTCTGGGAGAGGGTCCTCAGTACCACCATCAGTCGGTGTGTCTGGTATTCCTTCAGGGTCTGGGAGAGGGTCCTCAGTACCACCATCAGTTGGTGTGTCTGGTATTCCTTCAGGGTCTGGGAGAGGGTCCTCAGTACCACCATCAGTTGGTGTTTCTGGAAATTCCTTCAGGGTCTGGGAGAGGGTCCTCAGTACCACCATCAGTCGGTGTGTCTGGTATTCCTTCAGGGTCTGGGAGAGGGTCCTCAGTACCACCATCAGTTGGTGTTTCTGGTATTCCTTCAGGCTCTGGGAGAGTGTCCTCAGAATCACCATCAGTTGGTGTGTTTGGTGTTCCTTCAGGGTCTGGGATAGGCCCCTCAGTACCACCATCACTTGGTGTGTCTGGTATTCCTTCAGGGTCTGGGAGAGGGTCCTCAGAACCACCATCAGTTGGTGTGTCTGGTATTCCTTTAGGGTGTGGGCGAGGGTCCTCAGTATCACCATCAGTTGGTGTGTCTGGTATTCCTTCAGGGTCTGGGAGAGGGTCCTCAGTACCACCATCACTTGGTGTGTCTGGTATTCCTTCAGGGTCTGGGAGAGGGTCCTCAGAACCACCATCAGTTGGTGTGTCTGGTATTCCTTCAGGGTCTTGTGTCCTCAGTACCACCATCAGTTGGTGTTTCTGGTATTCCTTCAGGGTCTGGGAGAGGATCCTCAGTATCACCATCAGTTGGTGTGTCTGGTATTCCTTTAGGGTCTGGGCGAGGGTCCTCAGTATCACCATCAGTTGGTGTGTCTGGTATTCCTTCAGGGTCTGGGAGAGGATCCTCATTATCACCATCAGTTGGTGTGTCTGGTATTCCTTCAGTGTCTGGGAGAGGGTCCTCAGTACCACCATCAGTTTGTGTGTCTGGTATTCCTTCAGGGTCTGGGAGAGGGTCCTCAGTACCACCATCAGTTGGCGTGTCTGGTATTCCTTCAGGGTCTGGGAGAGTGTCCTCAGTACCACCATCAGTTGGTGTGTCTGGTATTCCTTCAGGGTCTGGGAGAGTGTCCTCAGTATCACCATCAGTTTGTTGTGTCTGGTATTCCTTCAGGGTCTTGTGTCCTCAGTACCACCATCAGTTGGTGTTTCTGGTATTCCTTCAGGGTCTGGGAGAGGGTCCTCAGTATCACCATCAGTTGGTGTGTCTGGTATTCCTTTAGGGTCTGGGCGAGGGTCCTCAGTATCACCATCAGTTGGTGTGTCTGGTATTCCTTCAGGGTCTGGGAGAGGGTCCTCAGTACCACCATCAGTTGGTGTGTCTGGTATTTCTTCAGGGTCTGGGAGAGGGTCCTCACTACCACCATCAGTTGGTGTGTCTGGTATTCCTTCAGGGTCTGGGAGAGGGTCCTCAGTACCACCATCAGTTGGTGTGTCTGGTATTCCTTCAGGGTCTGGGAGAGCGTCCTCAGTACCACCTTCAGTTGGTGTTTCTGGAAATTCCTTCAGGGTCTGGGAGAGGGTCCTCAGTATCACCATCAGTTGGTGTGTCTGTTATTCCTTCAGGGTCTGGGCGAGGGTCCTCAGTATCACCATCAGTTGGTGTGTCTGGTATTCCTTCAGGGTCTGGGAGAGGGTCCTCAGTACCACCATCAGTTGGTGTGTCTGGTATTCCTTCAGGGTCTGGGAGAGGGTCCTCTACCACCATCAGTTGGTGTGTCTGGTATCCCTTCAGGGTCTGGGAGAGGGTCCTCAGTACCACCATCAGGTGGTGTGTCTGGTATTACTTCAGGGTCTGGGAGAGGGTCCTCAGTAACACCATCAGTTGGTGTGTCTGGTATTCCTTCATGGTCTGGTAGAGGGTCATCAGTACCACCAGCAGTTGACTTGTCTGGTATTCCTTCAGGGTCTGGGAGAGTGTCCTCAGTACCACCATCAGTTGGTGTGTCTGGTATTCCTTCAGGGTCTTGTGTCCTCAGTACCACCATCAGTTGGTGTGTCTGGTATTCCTTCAGGGTCTGGGAGAGGGTCCTCAGTACCACCATCAGTTGGTGTGTCTGGTATTCCTTCAGGGTCTGGGAGAGGGTCCTCAGAATCACCATCAGTTGGTGTGTCTGATATTCCTTCAGGGTCTGGGAGAGAGTCCTCAGTACCACCATCAGTTGGTGTGTCTGGTGTTCCTTCAGGGTCTGGGAGAGGGTCCTCAGTACCACCATCAGTTGGTGTGTCTGGTGTTCCTTCAGGGTCTGGGAGAGGGTCCTCAGTACCACCATCAGTTGGTGTGTCTGGTATTCCTTCAGGGTCTGGGATAGGGTCCTCAGTACCACCATCAGTCGGTCTGTCTGGTTTTCCTTCAGGGTCTGGGAGAGGGTTCTCAGTACCACCATCAGTCGGTGTGTCTGGTATTTCTTCAGGGTCTGGGCGAGGGTCCTCAGTATCACCATCAGTCGGTGTATCTGGTATTCCTTCAGGGTCTGGGAGAGGGTCCTCAGTACCACCATCAGTTGGTGTGTCCGGTATTCCTTCAGGGTCTGGGAGAGGGTCCTCAGTATCACCATCAGTTGGTGTGTCTGGTATTCCTTCAGGGTCTGGGAGAGTGTCCTCAGTACCACCATCAGTTGGTGTTTCTGGAAATTCCTTCAGGGTCTGGGAGAGGGTCCTCAGTATCACCATCAGTTGGTGTGTCTGGTATTCCTTCAGGGTCTGGGCAAGGGTCCTCAGTATCACCATCAGTTGGTGTGTCTGGTATTCCTTCAGGGTCTGGGAGAGGGTCCTCAGTACCACCATCAGTTGGTGTGTCTGGTATTCCTTCAGGGTCTGGGAGAGGGTCCTCAGTATCACCATCAGTTGGTGTGTCTGGTATTCCTTCAGGGTCTGGGAGAGGGTCCTCAGTACCACCATCAGTTGGTGTGTCTGGTATTCCTTCAGGGTCTGGGAGAGTGTCCTCAGTACCACCATCAGTTGGTGTGTCTGGTATTCCTTCAGGGTCTTGTGTCCTCAGTACCATCATCAGTTGGTGTTTCTGGTATTCCTTCAGGGTCTGGGAGAGGAACCTCAGTATCACCATCAGTTGGTGTGTCTGGTATTCCTTCAGGGTCTGGGAGAGGGTCCTCAGTACCACCATCAGTTGGTGTGTCTGGTATTCCTTCAGGGTCTGGGAGAGGGTCCTCAGAATCACCATCAGTTGGTGTGTCTGGTGTTCCTTCAGGGTCTGGGAGAGGGTCCTCAGTACCACCATCAGTTGGTGTGTCTGGTATTCCTTCAGTTTCTGGGAGAGGGTCCTCAGTACCACCATCAGTCGGTCTGTCTGGTTTTCCTTCAGGGTCTGGGAGAGGGTCCTCAGTACCACCATCAGTCGGTGTGTCTGGTATTTCTTCAGGTTCTGGGCGAGGGTCCTCAGTATCACCATCAGTCGGTGTATCTGGTATTCCTTCAGGGTCTGGGAGAGGGTCCTCAGTACCACCATCAGTTGGTGTGTCTGGTATTCCTTCAGGGTCTGGGAGAGGGTCCTCTGTATCACCATCAGTTGGTGTGTCTGGTATTCCTTCACGGTGTGGGAGAGGGTCCTCAGTACCACCATCAGTTGGTGTGTCTGGTAATCCTTCAGGGTCTGGGAGAGGGTCCTCAGTACCACCATCAGTTGGCGTGTCTGGTATTCCTTCAGGGTCTGGGAGAGTGTCCTCAGTACCACCATCAGTTGGTGTGTCTGGTATTCCTTCAGGGTCTGGGAGAGTGTCCTCAGTACCACCATCAGGTGGTGTGTCTGGTATTCATTCAGGGTCTTGTGTCCTCAGTACCACCATCAGTTGGTGTTTCTGGTATTCCTTCAGGGTCTGGGAGAGGGTCCTCAGTATCACCATCAGTTGGTGTGTCTGGTATTCCTTTAAGGTCTGGGCGAGGGTCCTCAGTACCACCATCAGTTGGTGTGTCTGGTATTCCTTCAGGGTCTGGGAGAGGGTCCTCAGTATCACTATCAATTGGTGTGTCTGGTGTTCCTTCAGGGTCTGGGAGAGGGTCCTCAGTACCACCATCAGTTGGTGTGTCTGGTATTCCTTCAGGATCTGGGTGAGGGTCCTCAGTATCACCATCAGTTGGTGTTTCTGGTATTCCTTCAGGGTCTGGGAGAGGATCCTCATTACCACCATCAGTTGGTGTGTCTGGTATTCCGTCAGGGTCTGGGAGAGGGTCCTCACTACCACCATCAGTTGGTGTTCCTGGTATTCCTTCAGGATCTGGGAGAGGGTCCTCAGTATCACCATCAGTTGGTGTTTCTGGTATTCCTTCAGGCTCTGGGAGAGGATCCTCAGAATCACGTTCAGTTGGTGTGTCTGGTGTTCCTTCAGGGTCTGGGAGAGGGTCCTCAGTACCACCATCACTTGGTGTGTCTGGTATTCCTTCAGGGTCTGGGAGAGGGTCCTCAGAACCACCATCAGTTGGTGTGTCTGGTATACCTTCAGGGTCTGGGAGAGGGTCCTCAGTATCACCATCAGTTGGTGTGTCTGGTATTCCTTCAGGGTCTGGGAGAGTGTCCTCTGTATCACCATCAGTTGGTGTGTCTGGTATTCCTTCAGGGTCTGGGAGAGGGTCCTCAGTACCACCATCAGTCGGTGTGTCTGGTATTCCTTCAGGGTCTGGGAGAGGGTCCTCAGTACCACCATCAGTCGGTCTGTCTGGTATTCCTTCAGGGTCTGGGAGTGGGTCCTCTGTACCACCATCAGTTGGTGTTTCTGGTATTCCTTCAGGGTCTGGGAGAGGGTCCTCACTACCACCATCAGTTGGTGTTCTTGGTATTCCTTCAGGGTCTGGGAGAGGGTCCTCAGTACCACCATCAGTTGGTGTTTCTGGTATTCCTTCAGGGTCTGGGAGAGGGTCCTCAGAATCCCCATCAGTTGGTGTGTCTGGTGTTCCTTCAGGGTCTGGGAGTTTCCCCTCAGTACCACCATCAGTTGGTGTGTCTGGTATTCCTTCAGGATCTGGGTGAGGGTCCTCAGTATCACCATCAGTTGGTGTGTCTGGTATTCCTTCAGGGTCTGGGAGAGGGTCCTCACTACCACCATCAGTTGGTGTTCCTGGTATTCCTTCAGGGTCTGGGAGAGGGTCCTCAGTATCACCATCAGTTGGTGTGTCTGGTATTCCTTCAGGGTCTGGGAGAGGGTCCTCAGTACCACCATCAGTTGGTGTGTCTGGTATTCCTTCAGGGTCTGGGAGAGGGTCCTCAGTACCACCATCAGTTGGCTTGTCTGGTATTCCTTCAGGGTCTGGGAGAGGGTCCTCAGAATCCCCATCAGTTGGTGTGTCTGGTGTTCCTTCAGGGTCTGGGAGAGTCCCCTCAGTACCACCATCAGTTGGTGTGTCTGGTATTCCTTCAGGATCTGGGTGAGGGTCCTCAGTATCACCATCAGTTGGTGTGTCTGGTATTCCTTCAGGGTCTGGGAGAGGGTCCTCACTACCACCATCAGTTGGTGTTCCTGGTATTCCTTCAGGGTCTTGGAGAGGGTCCTCAGTATCACCATCAGTTGGTGTGTCTGGTATTCCTTCAGGGTCTGGGAGAGGGTCCTCAGTACCACCATCAGTTGGTGTGTCTGGTATTCCTTCAGGGTCTGGGAGTGGGTCCTCAGTATCACCATCAGTTGGTGTTCCTGGTATTCCTTCATGATCTGGGAGAGGGTCCTCAGTACCACCATCAGTCGGTCTGTCTGATATTCCTTCAGGGACTGGGAGTGGGTCCTCTGTTCCACCATCAGTCGGTGTATCTGGTATTCCTTAAGGGTCTGGGAGAGGGTCCTCACTACCACCATCAGTTGGTGTTCTTGGTATTCCTTCAGGGTCTGGGAGAGGGTCCTCAGTACCGCCATCAGTCGGTCTGTCTGGTATTCCTTCAGGGTCTGGGAGTGGGTCCTCTGTACCACCATCAGTCGGTGTATCTGGTATTCCTTAAGGGTCTGGGAGAGGGTCCTCACTACCACCATCAGTTGGTGTTCTTGGTATTCCTTCAGGGTCTGGGAGAGGGTCCTCAGTACCACCATCAGTTGGTGTGTCTGGTATTCCTTGAGGGTCTGGGAGAGGATCCTCAGTACCACCATCAGTTGGTGTGTCTGGTATTCCTTCAGGGTCTGGGAGAGGGTCCTCAGTATCACCATCAGTTGGTGTGTCTGGTATTCCTTCAGGGTCTGGGAGAGTGTCCTCAGTACCACCATCAGTTGGTGTTTCTGGAAATTCCTTCAGGGTCTGGGAGAGGGTCCTCAGTATCACCATCAGTTGGTGTGTCTGGTATTCCTTCAGGGTCTGGGCGAGGGTCCTCAGTATCACCATCAGTTGGTGTGTCTGGTATTCCTTCAGGGTCTGGGAGAGGGTCCTCAGTACCACCATCAGTTGGTGTGTCTGGTATTCCTTCAGGGTCTGGGAGAGGGTCCTCAGTACCACCATCAGTTGGCGTGTCTGGTATTCCTTCAGGGTCTGGGAGAGGGTCCTCAGTACCACCATCAGTTGGTGTGTCTGGTATTCCTTCAGGGTCTGGGAGAGGGTCCTCAGTATCACCATCAGTTGGTGTGTCTGGTATTCCTTCAGGGTCTGGGAGAGTGTCCTCAGTACCACCATCAGTTGGTGTTTCTGGAAATTCCTTCAGGGTCTGGGAGAGGGTCCTCAGTATCACCATCAGTTGGTGTGTCTGGTATTCCTTCAGGGTCTGGGCGAGGGTCCTCAGTATCACCATCAGTTGGTGTGTCTGGTATTCCTTCAGGGTCTGGGAGAGGGTCCTCAGTACCACCATCAGTTGGTGTGTCTGGTATTCCTTCAGGGTCTGGGAGAGGGTCCTCAGTACCACCATCAGTTGGCGTGTCTGGTATTCCTTCAGGGTCTGGGAGTCTCCTCAGTACCACCATCAGTTGGTGTGTCTGGTATTCCTTCAGGGTCTGGGAGAGTGTCCTCAGTACCACCATCAGTTGGTGTGTCTGGTATTCCTTCAGGGTCTGGGAGAGTGTCCTCAGTACCACCATCAGTCGGTCTGTCTGATATTCCTTCAGGGACTGGGAGTGGGTCCTCTGTTCCACCATCAGTCGGTGTATCTGGTATTCCTTAAGGGTCTGGGAGAGGGTCCTCACTACCACCATCAGTTGGTGTTCTTGGTATTCCTTCAGGGTCTGGGAGAGGGTCCTCAGTACCGCCATCAGTCGGTCTGTCTGGTATTCCTTCAGGGTCTGGGAGTGGGTCCTCTGTACCACCATCAGTCGGTGTATCTGGTATTCCTTAAGGGTCTGGGAGAGGGTCCTCACTACCACCATCAGTTGGTGTTCTTGGTATTCCTTCAGGGTCTGGGAGAGGGTCCTCAGTACCACCATCAGTTGGTGTGTCTGGTATTCCTTGAGGGTCTGGGAGAGGATCCTCAGTACCACCATCAGTTGGTGTGTCTGGTATTCCTTCAGGGTCTTTGAGAGGGTCCTCAGTATCACCATCAGTTGGTGTGTCTGGTATTCCTTCAGGGTCTGGGAGAGTGTCCTCAGTACCACCATCAGTTGGTGTTTCTGGAAATTCCTTCAGGGTCTGGGAGAGGGTCCTCAGTATCACCATCAGTTGGTGTGTCTGGTATTCCTTCAGGGTCTGGGCGAGGGTCCTCAGTATCACCATCAGTTGGTGTGTCTGGTATTCCTTCAGGGTCTGGGAGAGGGTCCTCAGTACCACCATCAGTTGGTGTGTCTGGTATTCCTTCAGGGTCTGGGAGAGGGTCCTCAGTACCACCATCAGTTGGCGTGTCTGGTATTCCTTCAGGGTCTGGGAGAGGGTCCTCAGTACCACCATCAGTTGGTGTGTCTGGTATTCCTTCAGGGTCTGGGAGAGGGTCCTCAGTACCACCATCAGTTGGTGTGTCTGGTATTCCTTCAGGGTCTGGGAGAGGGTCCTCAGTACCACCATCAGTTGGTGTGTCTGGAAATTCCTTCAGGGTCTGGGAGAGGGTCCTCAGTATCACCATCAGTTGGTGTGTCTGGTATTCCTTCAGGGTCTGGGAGAGGGTCCTCAGTACCACCATCAGTTGGCGTGTCTGGTATTCCTTCAGGGTCTGGGAGAGCGTCCTCAGTACCACCATCAGTTGGTGTGTCTGGTATTCCTTCAGGGTCTGGGAGAGTGTCCTCAGTACCACCATCAGGTGGTGTGTCTGGTATTCATTCAGGGTCTTGTGTCCTCAGTACCACCATCAGTTGGTGTTTCTGGTATTCCTTCAGGGTCTGGGAGAGGGTCCTCAGTATCACCATCAGTTGGTGTGTCTGGTATTCCTTTAAGGTCTGGGCGAGGGTCCTCAGTATCACCATCAGTTGGTGTTTCTGGTATTCCTTCAGGGTCTGGGAGAGTGTCCTCAGTACCACCATCAGGTGGTGTGTCTGGTATTCATTCAGGGTCTTGTGTCCTCAGTACCACCATCAGTTGGTGTTCCTGGTATTCCTTCATGATCTGGGAGAGGGTCCTCAGTACCACCATCAGTCGGTCTGTCTGATATTCCTTCAGGGACTGGGAGTGGGTCCTCTGTTCCACCATCAGTCGGTGTATCTGGTATTCCTTAAGGGTCTGGGAGAGGGTCCTCACTACCACCATCAGTTGGTGTTCTTGGTATTCCTTCAGGGTCTGGGAGAGGGTCCTCAGTACCACCATCAGTTGGTGTGTCTGGTATTCCTTGAGGGTCTGGGAGAGGATCCTCAGTACCACCATCAGTTGGTGTGTCTGGTATTCCTTCAGGGTCTGGGAGAAGGTCCTCAGTATCACCATCAGTTGGTGTGTCTGGTATTCCTTCAGGGTCTGGGAGAGTGTCCTCAGTACCACCATCAGTTGGTGTTTCTGGAAATTCCTTCAGGGTCTGGGAGAGGGTCCTCAGTATCACCATCAGTTGGTGTGTCTGGTATTCCTTCAGGGTCTGGGCGAGGGTCCTCAGTATCACCATCAGTTGGTGTGTCTGGTATTCCTTCAGGGTCTGGGAGAGGGTCCTCAGTACCACCATCAGTTGGTGTGTCTGGTATTCCTTCAGGGTCTGGGAGAGGGTCCTCAGTACCACCATCAGTTGGCGTGTCTGGTATTCCTTCAGGGTCTGGGAGAGGGTCCTCAGTACCACCATCAGTTGGTGTGTCTGGTATTCCTTCAGGGTCTGGGAGAGGGTCCTCAGTATCACCATCAGTTGGTGTGTCTGGTATTCCTTCAGGGTCTGGGCGAGGGTCCTCAGTACCACCATCAGTTGGTGTGTCTGGTATTCCTTCAGGGTCTGGGAGAGGGTCCTCAGTACCACCATCAGTTGGTGTGTCTGGTATTCCTTCGGAGAGGGTCCTCAGTACCACCATCAATTGGTGTGTCTGGTATTCCTTCAGGGTCTGGGAGAGGGTCCTCAGTACCACCATCAGTTGGCGTGTCTGGTATTCCTTCAGGGTCTGGGAGTCTCCTCAGTACCACCATCAGTTGGTGTGTCTGGTATTCCTTCAGGGTCTGGGAGAGTGTCCTCAGTACCACCATCAGTTGGTGTGTCTGGTATTCCTTCAGGGTCTGGGAGAGTGTCCTCAGTACCACCATCAGGTGGTGTGTCTGGTATTCATTCAGGGTCTTGTGTCCTCAGTACCACCATCAGTTGGTGTTTCTGGTATTCCTTCAGGGTCTGGGAGAGGGTCCTCAGTATCACCATCAGTTGGTGTGTCTGGTATTCCTTTAAGGTCTGGGCGAGGGTCCTCAGTATCACCATCAGTTGGTGTTCAGTACCACCATCAGTTGGCGTGTCTGGTATTCCTTCAGGGTCTGGGAGAGGGTCCTCAGTACCACCATCAGTTGGTGTGTCTGGTATTCCTTCAGGGTCTGGGAGAGGGTCCTCAGTATCACCATCAGTTGGTGTGTCTGGTATTCCTTTAAGGTCTGGGCGAGGGTCCTCAGTATCACCATCAGTTGGCGTGTCTGGTATTCCTTCAGGGTCTGGGAGAGGGTCCTCAGTATCACCATCAGGTTGGAGTGTCTGGTATTCCTTCAGGGTCTGGGAGAGTGTCCTCAGTACCACCATCAGTTGGTGTGTCTGGTATTCCTTCAGGGTCTGGGAGAGTGTCCTCAGTACCACCATCAGTTGGTGTGTCTGGTATTCCTTCAGGGTCTTGTGTCCTCAGTACCATCATCAGTTGGTGTTTCTGGTATTCCTTCAGGGTCTGGGAGAGGATCCTCAGTATCACCATCAGTTGGTGTGTCTGGTATTCCTTCAGGGTCTGGGAGAGGGTCCTCAGTACCACCATCAGTTGGTGTGTCTGGTATTCCTTCAGGGTCTGGGAGAGGGTCCTCAGAATCACCATCAGTTGGTGTGTCTGGTGTTCCTTCAGGGTCTGGGAGAGGGTCCTCAGTACCACCATCAGTTGGTGTGTCTGGTATTCCTTCACGTTCTGGGAGAGGGTCCTCAGTACCACCATCAGTCGGTCTGTCTGGTTTTCCTTCAGGGTCTGGGAGAGGGTCCTCAGTACCACCATCAGTCGGTGTGTCTGGTATTTCTTCAGGTTCTGGGCAAGGGTCCTCAGTATCACCATCAGTCGGTGTATCTGGTATTCCTTCAGGGTCTGGGAGAGGGTCCTCAGTACCACCATCAGTTGGTGTGTCTGGTATTCCTTCAGGGTCTGTGAGAGGGTCCTCAGTATCACCATCAGTTGTTGTGTCTGGTATTCCTTCAGGGTGTGGGAGAGGGTCCTCAGTACCACCATCAGTTGGTGTGTCTGGTATTCCTTCAGGGTCTGGGAGAGGGTCCTTAGTACCACCATCAGTTGGCGTGTCTGGTATTCCTTCAGGGTCTGGGAGTGTCCTCAGTACCACCATCAGTTGGTGTGTCTGGTATTCCTTCAGGGTCTGGGAGAGTGTCCTCAGTACCACCATCAGGTGGTGTGTCTGGTATTCCTTCAGGGTCTTGTGTCCTCAGTACCACCATCAGTTGGTGTTTCTGGTATTCCTTCAGGGTCTGGGAGAGGGTCCTCAGTATCACCATCAGTTGGTGTGTCTGGTATTCCTTTAAGGTCTGGGCGAGGGTCCTCAGTACCACCATCAGTTGGTGTGTCTGGTATTCCTTCAGGGTCTGGGAGAGGGTCCTCAGTATCACCATCAGTTGGTGTGTCTGGTGTTCCTTCAGGGTCTGGGAGAGGGTCCTCAGTACCACCATCAGTTGGTGTGTCTGGTATTCCTTCAGGATCTGGGTGAGGGTCCTCAGTATCACCATCAGTTGGTGTGTCTGGTATTCCTTCAGGGTCTGGGAGAGGATCCTCATTACCACCATCAGTTGGTGTGTCTGGTATTCCGTCAGGGTCTGGGAGAGAATCCTCACTACCACCATCAGTTGGTGTTCCTGGTATTCCTTCAGGATCTGGGAGAGGGTCCTCAGTATCACCATCAGTTGGTGTGTCTGGTATTCCTTCAGGCTCTGGGAGAGGATCCTCAGAATCACCATCAGTTGGTGTGTCTGGTGTTCCTTCAGGGTCTGGGAGAGGGTCCTCAGTACCACCATCACTTGGTGTGTCTGGTATTCCTTCAGGGTCTGGGAGAGGGTCCTCAGTATCACCATCAGTTGGTGTGTCTGGTATTCCTTCAGGCTCTGGGAGAGGGTCCTCAGAATCACCATCAGTTGGTGTGTCTGGTGTTCCTTCAGGGTCTGGGAGAGGGTCCTCAGTACCACCATCACTTGGTGTGTCTGGTATTCCTTCAGGATCTGGGAGAGGGTCCTCAGTACCACCATCAGTCGGTCCGTCTGATATTCCTTCAGGGACTGGGAGTGGGTCCTCTGTTCCACCATCAGTCGGTGTATCTGGTATTCCTTAAGGGTCTGGGAGAGGGTCCTCAGTATCACCATCAGTTGGTGTGCCTGGTATTCCTTCAGGGTCTGGGAGAGGGTCCTCAGTACCACCATCAGTTGGTGTGTCTGGTATTCCTTCAGGGTCTGGGAGTGGGTCTTCAGTATCACCATCAGTTGGTGTTCCTGGTATTCCTTCAGGATCTGGGAGAGGGTCCTCAGTACCACCATCAGTCGGTCTGTCTGATATTCCTTCAGGGACTGGGAGTGGGTCCTCTGTTCCACCATCAGTCGGTGTATCTGGTATTCCTTAAGGGTCTGGGAGAGGGTCCTCACTACCACCATCAGTTGGTGTTCTTGGTATTCCTTCAGGGTCTGGGAGAGGGTCCTCAGTACCACCATCAGTTGGTGTGTCTGGTATTCCTTGAGGGTCTGGGAGAGGATCCTCAGTACCACCATCAGTTGGTGTGTCTGGTATTCCTTCAGGGTCTGGGAGAGGGTCCTCAGTACCACCATCAGTCGGTGTGTCTGGTATTCCTTCAGGGTCTGGGAGAGGGTCCTCAGTACCACCATCAGTCGGTGTGTCTGGTATTCCTTCAGGGTCTGGGAGAGGGTCCTCAGTATCACCATCAGTCGGTGTGTCTGGTATTCCTTCAGGGTCTGGGAGAGGGTCCTCAGTACCACCATCAGTTGGTGTGTCTGGTATTCCTTCAGGGTCTGGGAGAGGGTCCTCAGTATCACCATCAGTTGGTGTGTCTGGTATTCCTTCAGGGTCTGGGAGAGGGTCCTCAGTACCACCATCAGTTGGTGTTTCTGGAAATTCCTTCAGGGTCTGGGAGAGGGTCCTCAGTATCACCATCAGTTGGTGTGTCTGGTATTCCTTCAGGGTCTGGGCGAGGGTCCTCAGTATCACCATCAGTTGGTGTGTCTGGTATTCCTTCAGGGTCTGGGAGAGGGTCCTCAGTACCACCATCAGTTGGTGTGTCTGGTATTCCTTCAGGGTCTGGGAGAGGGTCCTCAGTACCACCATCAATTGGCGTGTCTGGTATTCCTTCAGGGTCTGGGAGAGTGTCCTCAGTACCACGATCAGTTGGTGTGTCTGGTATTCCTTCAGGGTCTGGGAGAGTGTCCTCAGTACCACCATCAGTTGGTGTGTCTGGTATTCCTTCAGGGTCTGGGAGAGTGTCCTCAGTACCACCATCAGTTGGTGTGTCTGGTATTCCTTCAGGGTCTGGGAGAGTGTCCTCAGTACCACCATCAGTTGGTGTGTCTGGTATTCCTTCAGGGTCTTGTGTCCTCAGTACCACCATCAGTTGGTGTTTCTGGTATTCCTTCAGGGTCTGGGAGAGGGTCCTCAGTATCACCATCAGTTGGTGTGTCTGGTATTCCTTTAGGGTCTGGGCGAGGGTCCTCAGTACCACCATCAGTTGGTGTGTCTGGTATTCCTTCAGGGTCTGGGAGAGGGTCCTCAGTATCACCATCAGTTGGTGTGTCTGGTATTCCTTCAGGGTCTGGGAGAGGGTCCTCAGTACCACCATCAGTTGGTGTGTCTGGTATTCCTTCAGGATCTGGGTGAGGGTCCTCAGTATCACCATCAGTTGGTGTGTCCTGGTATTCCTTCAGGATCTGGGAGAGGGTCCTCAGTACCACCATCAGTCGGTCTGTCTGATATTCCTTCAGGGACTGGGAGTGGGTCCTCTGTTCCACCATCAGTCGGTGTATCTGGTATTCCTTAAGGGTCTGGGAGAGGGTCCTCACTACCACCATCAGTTGGTGTTCTTGGTATTCCTTCAGGGTCTGGGAGAGGGTCCTCAGTACCACCATCAGTTGGTGTGTCTGGTATTCCTTGAGGGTCTGGGAGAGGATCCTCATTACCACCATCAGTTGGTGTGTCTGGTATTCCTTCAGGGTCTGGGAGAGGGTCCTCAGTACCACCATCAGTCGGTCTGTCTGGTTTTCCTTCAGGGTCTGGGAGAGGGTCCTCAGTACCACCATCAGTCGGTGTGTCTGGTATTTCTTCAGGGTCTGGGCGAGGGTCCTCAGTATCACCATCAGTCGGTGTATCTGGTATTCCTTCAGGGTCTGGGAGAGGGCCCTCAGTACCACCATCAGTTGGTGTGTCTGGTATTCCTTCAGGGTCTGGGAGAGGGTCCTCAGTATCACCATCATTTGGTGTGTCTGGTATTCCTTCAGGGTCTGGGAGAGTGTTCTCAGTACCACCATCAGTTGGTGTTTCTGGTATTCCTTCAGGGTCTGGGAGAGGGTCCTCAGTATCACCATCAGTTGGTGTGTCTGGTGTTCCTTCAGGGTCTGGGAGAGGGTCCTCAGTACCACCATCAGTTGGTGTTTCTGGAAATTCCTTCAGGGTCTGGGAGAGGGTCCTCAGTACCACCATCAGTCGGTGTGTCTGGTATGCCTTCAGGGTCTGGGAGAGGGTCCTCTGTACCACCATCAGTTGGTGTGTCTGGTATTCCTTAAGGGTCTGGGAGAGGGTCCTCACTACCACCATCAGTTGGTGTTCTTGGTATTCCTTCAGGGTCTGGGAGAGGGTCCTCAGTTCCACCATCAGTTGGTGTTTCTGGTATTCCTTCAGGGTCTGGGAGAGGGTCCTCAGAATCTCCATCAGTTGGTGTGTCTGGTGTTCCTTCAGGGTCTGGGAGAGTCCCCTCAGTAACACCATCAGTTGGTGTGTCTGGTATTCCTTCAGGATCTGGGTGAGGGTCCTCAGTATCACCATCAGTTGGTGTGTCTGGTATTCCTTCAGGGTCTGGGAGAGGGTCCTCACTACCACCATCAGTTGGTGTTCCTGGTATTCCTTCAGGGTCTGGGAGAGGGTCCTCAGTACCACCATCAGTTGGTGTGTCTGGTATTCCTTCAGGGTCTGGGAGTGGGTCCTCAGTATCACCATCAGTTGGTGTTCCTGGTATTCCTTCAGGATCTGGGAGAGGGTCCTCAGTACCACCATCAGCCGGTCTGTATGGTATTCCTTCAGGGACTGGGAGTGGGTCCTCTGTACCACCATCAGTCGGTGTATCTGGTATTCCTTAAGGGTCTGGGAGAGGGTCCTCACTACCACCATCAGTTGGTGTTCATGGTATTCCTTCAGGGTCTGGGAGAGGGTCCTCAGTACCACCATCCGTCGGTCTGTCTGGTATTCCTTCAGGGTCTGGGAGTGGGTCCTCTGTACCACCATCAGTCGGTGTATCTGGTATTCCTTAAGGGTCTGGGAGAGGGTCCTCACTACCACCATCAGTTGGTGTGTCTGGTATTCCTTCAGGGTCTGGGAGAGGGTCCTCAGTATCACCATCATTTGGTGTGTCTGGTATTCCTTCAGGGTCTGGGAGAGGGTTCTCAGTACCACCATCAGTTGGTGTTTCTGGAAATTCCTTCAGGGTCTGGGAGAGGGTCCTCAGTATCACCATCAGTTGGTGTGTCTGGTATTCCTTCAGGGTCTGAGCGAGGGTCCTCAGTATCACAATCAGTTGGTGTGTCTGGTATTCCTTCAGGGTCTGGGAGAGGGTCCTCAGTACCACCATCAGTTGGTGTGTCTGGTATTCCTTCAGGGTCTGGGAGAGGGTCCTCAGTACCACCATCAATTGGCGTGTCTGGTATTCCTTCAGGGTCTGGGAGAGTGTCCTCAGTACCACGATCAGTTGGTGTGTCTGGTATTCCTTCAGGGTCTGGGAGAGTGTCCTCAGTACCACCATCAGTTGGTGTGTCTGGTATTCCTTCAGGGTCTGGGAGAGTGTCCTCAGTACCACCATCAGTTGGTGTGTCTGGTATTCCTTCAGGGTCTTGTGTCCTCAGTACCACCATCAGTTGGTGTTTCTGGTATTCCTTCAGGGTCTGGGAGAGGATCCTCAGTATCACCATCAGTTGGTGTGTCTGGTATTCCTTTAGGGTCTGGGCGAGGGTCCTCAGTACCACCATCAGTTGGTGTGTCTGGTATTCCTTCAGGGTCTGGGAGAGGGTCCTCAGTATCACCATCAGTTGGTGTGTCTGGTGTTCCTTCAGGGTCTGGGAGAGGGTCCTCAGTACCACCATACCATCATCAGTTGGTGTGTCTGGTATTCCTTCATGGTCTGGGAGAGGCTCCTCTGTACCACCATCAGTTGGTGTTTCTGGTAGTCCTTCAGGGTCTGGGAGAGGGTCCTCAGGATCACCATCATTTGGCGTGTCTGGTATTCCTTCAGGGTCTTGGCGAGGGTCCTCAGTATTCTGGTATTCCTTCAGGTTCTGGGAGAGGGTCCTCAGTACCACCATCAGTCGGTGTGTCTGGTATTCCTTCAGGGTCTGGGAGAGGGTCCTCAGTACCACCATCAGTTGGTGTGTCTGGTATTCCTTCAGGTTCTGGGCAGAGGGTCCTCAGTATCACCATCAGTTGGTGTGTCTGGTATTCCTTCAGGGTCTGGGAGAGGGTCCTCAGTACCACCATCAGTTGGTGTGTCTGGTATTCCTTCAGGGTCTGGGAGAGGGTCCTCAGTACCACCATCAGTTGGTGTGTCTGGTATTCCTTCAGGGTCTGGGAGAGGGTCCTCAGTATCACCATCAGTTGGTGTGTCTGGTGTTCCTTCAGGGTCTGGGAGAGGGTCCTCAGTACCACCATCAGTTGGTGTGTCTGGTATTCCTTCAGGGTCTGGGAGAGGGTCCTCAGTACCACCATCAGTTGGTGTGTCTGGTATTCCTTCAGGGTCTGGGAGAGGGTCCTTAGTATGACCATCAGTTGTTGTGTCTGGTTTTCCTTCAGGGTCTGGGAGAGTGTCCTCAGTACCACCATCAGTTGGTGTTTCTGGAAATTCCTTCAGGGTCTGGGAGAGGGTCAACAGTACCACCATCAGTCGGTGTGTCTGGTATGCCTTCAGGGTCTGGGAGAGGGTCCTCTGTACCACCATCAGTTGGTGTGTCTGGTATTCCTTAAGGGTCTGGGAGAGGGTCCTCACTACCACCATCAGTTGGTGTTCTTGGTATTCCTTCAGGGTCTGGGAGAGGGTCCTCAGTTCCACCATCAGTTGGTGTTTCTGGTATTCCTTCAGGGTCTGGGAGAGGGTCCTCAGAATCTCCATCAGTTGGTGTGTCTGGTGTTCCTTCAGGGTCTGGGAGAGTCCCCTCAGTAACACCATCAGTTGGTGTGTCTGGTATTCCTTCAGGATCTGGGTGAGGGTCCTCAGTATCACCATCAGTTGGTGTGTCTGGTATTCCTTCAGGGTCTGGGAGAGGGTCCTCACTACCACCATCAGTTGGTGTTCCTGGTATTCCTTCAGGGTCTGGAAGAGGGTCCTCAGTATCACCATCAGTTGGTGTGTCTGGTATTCCTTCAGGGTCTGGGAGAGGGTCCTCTGTACCACCATCAGTTGGTGTGTCTGGTATTCCTTCAGGGTCTGGGAGTGGGTCCTCAGTATCACCATCATTTGGTGTTCCTGGTATTCCTTCAGGATCTGGGAGAGGGTCCTCAGTACCACCTTCAGTCGGTCTGTTGGTGTTCCTTCAGGGTCTGGGAGAGGGTCCTCAGTACCACCATCAGTTGGTGTGTCTGGTATTCCTTCAGGGTCTGGGAGAGGGTCCTCAGTACCACCATCAGTCGGTGTGTCTGGTATGCCTTCAGGGTCTGGGAGAGGGTCCTCTGTACCACCATCAGTTGGTGTTTCTGGTATTCCTTCAGGCTCTGGGAGAGGGTCCTCAGAATCACCATCAGTTGGTGTGTCTGGTGTTCCTTCAGGGTCTGGGAGAGGGTCCTCAGTACCACCATCACTTGGTGTGTCAGGTATTCCTTCAGGGTCTGGGAGAGGGTCCTCAGAACCACCATCAGTTGGTGTGTCTGGTATTCCTTCAGGATCTGGGAGAGGGTCCTCAGTATCACCATCAGTTGGTGTGTCTGGTATTCCTTCAGGATCTGGGAGAGGGTCCTCTGTATCACCATCAGTTGGTGTGTCTGGTATTCCTTAAGGGTCTGGGAGAGGGTCCTCACTACCACCATCAGTTGGTGTTCTTGGTATTCCTTCAGGGTCTGGGAGAGGGTCCTCAGTTCCACCATCAGTTGGTGTTTCTGGTATTCCTTTAGGGTCTGGGAGAGGGTCCTCAGAATCTCCATCAGTTGGTGTGTCTGGTGTTCCTTCAGGGTCTGGGAGAGTCCCCTCAGTAACACCATCAGTTGGTGTGTCTGGTATTCCTTCAGGATCTGGGTGAGGGTCCTCAGTATCACCATCAGTTGGTGTGTTTGGTATTCCTTCAGGGTCTGGGAGAGGGTCCTCACTACCACCATCAGTTGGTGTTCCTGGTATTCCTTCAGGGTCTGGGAGAGGGTCCTCAGTACCACCATCAGTTGGTGTGTCTGGTATTCCTTCAGGGTCTGGGAGAGGGTCCTCAGTACCACCATCAGTTGGTGTGTCTGGTATTCCTTCAGGGTCTGGGAGTGGGTCCTCAGTATCACCATCAGTTGGTGTTCCTGGTATTCCTTCAGGATCTGGGAGAGGGTCCTCAGTACCACCATCAGTCGGTCTGTATGGTATTCCTTCAGGGACTGGGAGTGGGTCCTCTGTACCACCATCAGTCGGTGTATCTGGTATTCCTTAAGGGTCTGGGAGAGGGTCCTCACTACCACCATCAGTTGGTGTTCTTGGTATTCCTTCAGGGTCTGGGAGAGGGTCCTCAGTACCACCATCCGTCGGTCTGTCTGGTATTCCTTCAGGGTCTGGGAGTGGGTCCTCATTACCACCATCAGTTGGTGTGTCTGGTATTCCTTCAGGGTCTGGGAGAGGGTCCTCATTACCACCATCAGTTGGTGTGTCTGGTATTCCTTCAGGGTCTGGGAGAGGGTCCTCTTTACCACCATCAGTTGGTGTGTCTGGTATTCCTTCAGGGTCTGGGAGAGGGTCCCCAGTACCACCATCAGTCGGTCTGTCTGGTTTTCCTTCAGGGTCTGGGAGAGGGTCCTCAGTACCACCATCAGTCGGTGTGTCTGGTATTTCTTCAGGGTCTGGGCGAGGGTCCTCAGTATCACCATCAGTCGGTGTATCTGGTATTCCTTCAGGGTCTGGGAGAGGGTCCTCAGTACCACCATCAGTTGGTGTGTCTGGTATTCCTTCAGGGTCTGGGAGAGGGTCATCAGTATCACCATCATTTGGTGTGTCTGGTATTCCTTCAGGGTCTGGGAGAGGGTCCTCAGTACCACCATCAGTTGGTGTTTCTGGAAATTCCTTCAGGGTCTGGGAGAGGGTCCTCAGTATCACCATCAGTTGGTGTGTCTGGTATTCCTTCAGGGTCTGAGCGAGGGTCCTCAGTATCACCATCAGTTGGTGTGTCTGGTATTCCTTCAGGGTCTGGGAGAGGGTCCTCAGTACCACCATCAGTTGGTGTGTCTGGTATTCCTTCAGGGTCTGGGAGAGGGTCCTCAGTACCACCATCAGTTGGCGTGTCTGGTATTCCTTCAGGGTCTGGGAGAGTGTCCTCAGTACCACCATCAGTTGGTGTGTCTGGTATTCCTTCAGGGTCTGGGAGAGTGTCCTCAGTACCATCATCAGTTGGTGTGTCTGGTATTCCTTCAGGGTCTGGGAGAGGCTCCTCTGTACCACCATCAGTTGGTGTTTCTGGTAGTCCTTCAGGGTCTGGGAGAGGGTCCTCAGTATCACCATCATTTGGCGTGTCTGGTATTCCTTCAGGGTCTTGGCGAGGGTCCTCAGTATCACCATCAGTTGGTGTGTCTGGTATTCCTTCAGGGTCTGGGAGAGGGTCCTCAGTACCACCATCAGTTGGTGTGTCTGGTATTCCTTCAGGGTCTGGGAGAGGATCCTCAGTATCACCATCAGTTGGTGTGTCTGGTGTTCCTTCAGGGTCTGGGAGAGAGTCCTCAGAACCACCATCAGTTGGTGTGTCTGGTATTCCTTCAGGGTCTGGGAGAGGGTCCTCAGTACCACCATCAGTTGGTGTGTCTGGTATTCCTTCAGGGTCTGGGAGAGGGTCCTTAGTATGACCATCAGTTGTTGTGTCTGGTGTTCCTTCAGGGTCTGGGAGAGGGTCCTCAGTACCACCATCAGTTGGTGTGTCTGGTATTCCTTCAGGGTCTGGGAGAGGGTCCTCAGTACCACCATCAGTTGGTGTGTCTGGTATTCCTTCAGGGTCTGGGAGAGGGTCCTTAGTATGACCATCTTTTGTTGTGTCTGGTGTTCCTTCAGGGTCTGGGAGAGTGTCCTCAGTACCACCATCAGTTGGTGTTTCTGGAAATTCCTTCAGGGTCTGGGAGAGGGTCCTCAGTACCACCATAAGTCGGTGTGTCTGGTATTCCTTCAGGGTCTGGGAGAGGGTCCTCTGTACCACCATCAGTTGGTGTTTCTGGTATTCCGTCAGGCTCTGGGAGAGGGTCCTCAGAATTACCATCAATTGGTGTGTCTGGTGTTCCTTCAGGGTCTGGGAGAGGGTCCTCACTACCACCATCAGTTGGTGTGTCTGGTATTCCTTCTGGATCTGGGTGAGGGTCCTCAGTATCACCATCAGTTGGTGTGTCTGGTATTCCTTCAGGGTCTGGGAGAGGGTCCTCATTACCACCATCAGTTGGTGTGTCTGGTATTCCGTCAGGGTCTGGGAGAGGGTCCTCACTACCACCATCAGTTGGTGTTCCTGGTATTCCTTCAGGGTCTGGAAGAGGGTCCTCAGTACCACCTTCAGTCGGTCTGTCTGGTATTCCTTCAGGGTCTGGGAGTGGGTCCTCTGTACCACCATCAGTCGGTGTATCTGGTATTCCTTAAGGGTCTGGGAGAGGGTCCTCACTACCACCATCAGTTGGTGTTCTTGGTATTCCTTCAGGGTCTGGGAGAGGGTCCTCAGTACCACCATCAGTTGGTGTGTCTGGTATTCCTTCAGGGTCTGGGAGAGGGTCCTCATTACCACCATCAGTTGGTGTGTCTGGTATTCCTTCAGGGTCTGCGAGAGGATCATCAGTATCACCATCAGTTGGTGAGTCTGGTTTTCCTTTAGGGTCTGGGCGAGGGTCCTCAGTATCACCATCAGTTGGTGTGTCTGGTATTCCTTCAGGGTCTGGGAGAGGGTCCTCAGTACCACCATCAGTTGGTGTGTCTAGTATTCCTTCAGGGTCTGGGAGAGTGTCCTTAGTATGACCATCAGTTGTTGTGTCTGGTGTTCCTTCAGGGTCTGGGAGAGGGTCCTCAGTACCACCATTAGTTGGTGTTTCTGGAAATTCCTTCAGGGTCTGGGAGAGGGTCCTCAGTACCACCATCAGTCGGTGTGTCTGGTATTCCTTCAGGGTCTGGGAGAGGGTCCTCAGTACCACCATCAGTTGGTGTGTCTGGTATTCCTTCAGGGTCTGGGAGAGGATCCTCAGTATCACCATCAGTTGGTGTGTCTGGTGTTCCTTCAGGGTCTGGGAGAGGGTCCTCAGAACCACCATCAGTTGGTGTGTCTTGTATTCCTTCAGGGTCTGGGAGAGGGTCCTTAGTATGACCATCAGTTGTTGTGTCTGGTGTTCTTTCAGGGTCTGGGAGAGGGTCCTCAGTACCACCATCAGTTGGTGTGTCTGGTATTCCTTCAGGGTCTGGGAGAGGGTCCTTAGTATGACCATCAGTTGTTTTGTCTTGTGTTCCTTCAGGGTCTGGGAGAGGGTCCTCAGTACCACCATCAGTTGATGTTTCTGGAAATTCCTTCAGGGTCTGGGAGAGGGTCCTCAGTACCACCATCAGTTGGTGTTTCTGGTATTCCGTCAGGGTCTGGGAGAGGGTCCTCAGTACCACCATCAGTCGGTCTGTCTGGTATTCCTTCAGGGTCTGGGAGTGGGTCCTCTGTACCACCATCAGTCGGTGTATCTGGTATTCCTTAAGGGTCTGGGAGAGGGTCCTCACTACCACCATCAGTTGGTGTTCTTGGTATTCCTTCAGGGTCTGGGAGAGGGTCCTCAGTACCACCATCAGTTGGTGTTTCTGGTATTCCTTCAGGGTCTGGGAGAGGGTCCTCAGTATCCCCATCAGTTGGTGTGTCTGGTGTTCCTTCAGGGTCTGGGAGAGGGTCCTCAGTATCACCATCAGTTGGTGTGTCTGGTATTCCTTCAGGGTCTGGGAGAGGGTCCTCAGTATCACCATCAGTTGGTGTGTCTGGTATTCCTTCAGGGTCTGGGAGAGGGTCCTCAGTACCACCATCAGTTGGTGTGTCTGGTATTCCTTCAGGGTCTGGGAGAGGGTCCTCAGTACCACCATCAGTTGGCGTGTCTGGTATTCCTTCAGGGTCTGGGAGAGTGTCCTCAGTACCACCATCAGTTGGTGTGTCTGGTATTCCTTCAGGGTCTGGGAGAGTGTCCTCAGTATCACCATCAGTTGGTGTGTCTGGTATTCCTTCATGGTCTGGGAGAGGCTCCTCTGTACCACCATCAGTTGGTGTTTCTGGTAGTCCTTCAGGGTCTGGGAGAGGGTCCTCAGGATCACCATCATTTGGCGTGTCTGGTATTCCTTCAGGGTCTTGGCGAGGGTCCTCAGTATCACCATCAGTTGGTGTGTCTGGTATTCCTTCAGGGTCTGGGAGAGGGTCCTCAGTACCACCATCAGTTGGTGTGTCTGGTATTCCTTCAGGGTCTGGGAGAGGGTCCTCATTACCACCATCAGTTGGTGTGTCTGGTATTCCGTCAGGGTCTGGGAGAGGGTCCTCACTACCACCATCAGTTGGTGTTCCTGGTATTCCTTCAGGGTCTGGAAGAGGGTCCTCAGTATCACCATCAGTTGGTGTGTCTGGTATTCCTTCAGGGTCTGGGAGAGGGTCCTCTGTACCACCATCAGTTGGTGTGTCTGGTATTCCTTCAGGGTCTGGGAGTGGGTCCTCAGTATCACCATCATTTGGTGTTCCTGGTATTCCTTCAGGATCTGGGAGAGGGTCCTCAGTACCACCTTCAGTCGGTCTGTCTGGTATTCCTTCAGGGTCTGGGAGAGGGTCCTTAGTATGACCATCAGTTGTTTTGTCTTGTGTTCCTTCAGGGTCTGGGAGAGGGTCCTCAGTACCACCATCAGTTGATGTTTCTGGAAATTCCTTCAGGGTCTGGGAGAGGGTCCTCAGTACCACCATCAGTTGGTGTTTCTGGTATTCCGTCAGGGTCTGGGAGAGGGTCCTCAGTACCACCATCAGTCGGTCTGTCTGGTATTCCTTCAGGGTCTGGGAGTGGGTCCTCTGTACCACCATCAGTCAGTGTATCTGGTATTCCTTAAGGGTCTGGGAGAGGGTCCTCACTACCACCATCAGTTGGTGTTCTTGGTATTCCTTCAGGGTCTGGGAGAGGGTCCTCAGTACCACCATCAGTTGGTGTGTCTGGTATTCCTTCAGGGTCTGGGAGAGGGTCCTCAGTACCACCATCAGTTGGCGTGTCTGGTATTCCTTCAGGGTCTGGGAGAGTGTCCTCAGTACCACCATCAGTTGGTGTGTCTGGTATTCCTTCAGGGTCTGGGAGAGTGTCCTCAGTACCATCATCAGTTGGTGTGTCTGGTATTCCTTCATGGTCTGGGAGAGGCTCCTCTGTACCACCATCAGTTGGTGTTTCTGGTAGTCCTTCAGGGTCTGGGAGAGGGTCCTCAGTATCACCATCATTTGGCGTGTCTGGTATTCCTTCAGGGTCTTGGCGAGGCTCCTCAGTATCACCATCAGTTGGTGTGTCTGGTATTCCTTCAGGGTCTGGGAGATGGTCCTCAGTACCACCATCAGTTGGTGTGTCTGGTATTCCTTCAGGGTCTGGGAGAGGATCCTCAGTATCACCATCAGTTGGTGTGTCTGGTGTTCCTTCAGGGTCTGGGAGAGAGTCCTCAGAACCACCATCAGTTGGTGTGTCTGGTATTCCTTCAGGGTCTGGGAGAGGGTCCTCAGTACCACCATCAGTTGGTGTGTCTGGTATTCCTTCAGGGTCTGGGAGAGGGTCCTTAGTATGACCATCAGTTGTTGTGTCTGGTGTTCCTTCAGGGTCTGGGAGAGGGTCCTCAGTACCACCATCAGTTGGTGTGTCTGGTATTCCTTCAGGGTCTGGGAGAGGGTCCTCAGTACCACCATCAGTTGGTGTGTCTGGTATTCCTTCAGGGTCTTGGAGAGGGTCCTTAGTATGACCATCTTTTGTTGTGTCTGGTGTTCCTTCAGGGTCTGGGAGAGTGTCATCAGTACCACCATCAGTTGGTGTTTCTGGAAATTCCTTCAGGGTCTGGGAGAGGGTCCTCAGTACCACCATAAGTCGGTGTGTCTGGTATTCCTTCAGGGTCTGGGAGAGGGTCCTCTGTACCACCATCAGTTGGTGTTTCTGGTATTCCTTCAGGCTCTGGGAGAGGGTCCTCAGAATTACCATCAATTGGTGTGTCTGGTGTTCCTTCAGGGTCTGGGAGAGGGTCCTCACTACCACCATCAGTTGGTGTGTCTGGTATTCCTTCTGGATCTGGGTGAGGGTCCTCAGTATCACCATCAGTTGATGTGTCTGGTATTCCTTCAGGGTCTGGGAGAGGGTCCTCAGTACCACCATCAGTTGGTGTTTCTGGTATTCCGTCAGGGTCTGGGAGAGGGTCCTCAGTACCACCATCAGTCGGTCTGTCTGGTATTCCTTCAGGGTCTGGGAGTGGGTCCTCTGTACCACCATCAGTCAGTGTATCTGGTATTCCTTAAGGGTCTGGGAGAGGGTCCTCACTACCACCATCAGTTGGTGTTCTTGGTATTCCTTCAGGGTCTGGGAGAGGGTCCTCAGTACCACCATCAGTTGGTGTTTCTGGTATTCCTTCAGGGTCTGGGAGAGGGTCCTCAGAATCCCCATCAGTTGGTGTGTCTGGTGTTCCTTTAGGGTCTGGGAGAGGGTCCTCAGTACCACCATCAGTCGGTGTGTCTGGTATTCCTTCAGGGTCTGGGAGAGGGTCCTCACTACCACCATCAGTTGGTGTGTCTGGTATTCCTTCAGGGTCTGGGAAAGGCTCCTCTGTACCACCATCAGTTGGTGTTTCTGGTAGTCCTTCAGGGTCTGGGAGAGGGTCCTCAGTATCACCATCAGTTGGCGTGTCTGGTATTCCTTCAGGGTTTGGGAGAGGGTCCTCAGTATCACCATCAGTTGGTGTGTCTGGTATTCCTTCAGGGTCTGAGCGAGGGTCCTCAGTATCACCATCAGTTGGTGTGTCTGGTATTCCTTCAGGGTCTGGGAGAGGGTCCTCAGTACCACCATCAGTTGGTGTGTCTGGTATTCCTTCAGGGTCTGGGAGAGGGTCCTCAGTACCACCATCAGTTGGCGTGTCTGGTATTCCTTCAGGGTC
The DNA here is from genome assembly GCF_965601325.2 of Salmo salar. NCBI lineage: Eukaryota > Metazoa > Chordata > Actinopteri > Salmoniformes > Salmonidae > Salmo > Salmo salar. The sequence continues at coordinate 6,072,446 of NC_138311.1, forward strand.
TGGGAGAGTGTCCTCAGTACCACCATCAGTTGGTGTGTCTGGTATTCCTTCAGGGTCTGGGAGAGTGTCCTCAGTACCATCATCAGTTGGTGTGTCTGGTATTCCTTCATGGTCTGGGAGAGGCTCCTCTGTACCACCATCAGTTGGTGTTTCTGGTAGTCCTTCAGGGTCTGGGAGAGGGTCCTCAGGATCACCATCATTTGGCGTGTCTGGTATTCCTTCAGGGTCTTGGCGAGGGTCCTCAGTATCACCATCAGTTGGTGTGTCTGGTATTCCTTCAGGGTCTGGGAGAGGGTCCTCAGTACCACCATCAGTTGGTGTGTCTGGTATTCCTTCAGGGTCTGGGAGAGGATCCTCAGTATCACCATCAGTTGTTGTGTCTGGTGTTCCTTCAGGGTCTGGGAGAGAGTCCTCAGAACCACCATCAGTTGGTGTGTCTGGTATTCCTTCAGGGTCTGGGAGAGGGTCCTCAGTACCACCATCAGTTGGTGTGTCTGGTATTCCTTCAGGGTCTGGGAGAGGGTCCTTAGTATGACCATCAGTTGTTGTGTCTGGTGTTCCTTCAGGGTCTGGGAGAGGGTCCTCAGTACCACCATCAGTTGGTGTGTCTGGTATTCCTTCAGGGTCTGGGAGAGGGTCCTCAGTACCACCATCAGTTGGTGTGTCTGGTATTCCTTCAGGGTCTGGGAGAGGGTCCTTAGTATGACCATCTTTTGTTGTGTCTGGTGTTCCTTCAGGGTCTGGGAGAGTGTCATCAGTACCACCATCAGTTGGTGTTTCTGGAAATTCCTTCAGGGTCTGGGAGAGGGTCCTCAGTACCACCATAAGTCGGTGTGTCTGGTATTCCTTCAGGGTCTGGGAGAGGGTCCTCTGTACCACCATCAGTTGGTGTTTCTGGTATTCCTTCAGGCTCTGGGAGAGGGTCCTCAGAATTACCATCAATTGGTGTGTCTGGTGTTCCTTCAGGGTCTGGGAGAGGGTCCTCACTACCACCATCAGTTGGTGTGTCTGGTATTCCTTCTGGATCTGGGTGAGGGTCTTCAGTATCACCATCAGTTGGTGTGTCTGGTATTCCTTCAGGGTCTGGGAGAGGGTCCTCATTACCACCATCAGTTGGTGTGTCTGGTATTCCGTCAGGGTCTGGGAGAGGGTCCTCACTACCACCATCAGTTGGTGTTCCTGGTATTCCTTCAGGGTCTGGAAGAGGGTCCTCAGTATCACCATCAGTTGGTGTGTCTGGTATTCCTTCAGGGTCTGGGAGAGGGTCCTCTGTACCACCATCAGTTGGTGTGTCTGGTATTCCTTCAGGGTCTGGGAGTGGGTCCTCAGTATCACCATCATTTGGTGTTCCTGGTATTCCTTCAGGATCTGGGAGAGGGTCCTCAGTACCACCTTCAGTCGGTCTGTCTGGTATTCCTTCAGGGTCTGGGAGAGGGTCCTTAGTATGACCATCAGTTGTTTTGTCTTGTGTTCCTTCAGGGTCTGGGAGAGGGTCCTCAGTACCACCATCAGTTGATGTTTCTGGAAATTCCTTCAGGGTCTGGGAGAGGGTCCTCAGTACCACCATCAGTTGGTGTTTCTGGTATTCCGTCAGGGTCTGGGAGAGGGTCCTCAGTACCACCATCAGTCGGTCTGTCTGGTATTCCTTCAGGGTCTGGGAGTGGGTCCTCTGTACCACCATCAGTCAGTGTATCTGGTATTCCTTAAGGGTCTGGGAGAGGGTCCTCACTACCACCATCAGTTGGTGTTCTTGGTATTCCTTCAGGGTCTGGGAGAGGGTCCTCAGTACCACCATCAGTTGGTGTTTCTGGTATTCCTTCAGGGTCTGGGAGAGGGTCCTCAGAATCCCCATCAGTTGGTGTGTCTGGTGTTCCTTCAGGGTCTGGGAGAGGGTCCTCAGTACCACCATCAGTCGGTGTGTCTGGTATTCCTTCAGGGTCTGGGAGAGGGTCCTCACTACCACCATCAGTTGGTGTGTCTGGTATTCCTTCAGGGTCTGGGAAAGGCTCCTCTGTACCACCATCAGTTGGTGTTTCTGGTAGTCCTTCAGGGTCTGGGAGAGGGTCCTCAGTATCACCATCAGTTGGCGTGTCTGGTATTCCTTCAGGGTTTGGGAGAGGGTCCTCAGTATCACCATCAGTTGGTGTGTCTGGTATTCCTTCAGGGTCTGAGCGAGGGTCCTCAGTATCACCATCAGTTGGTGTGTCTGGTATTCCTTCAGGGTCTGGGAGAGGGTCCTCAGTACCACCATCAGTTGGTGTGTCTGGTATTCCTTCAGGGTCTGGGAGAGGGTCCTCAGTACCACCATCAGTTGGCCTGTCTGGTATTCCTTCAGGGTCTGGGAGAGTGTCCTCAGTACCACCATCAGTTGGTGTGTCTGGTATTCCTTCAGGGTCTGGGAGAGTGTCCTCAGTACCATCATCAGTTGGTGTGTCTGGTATTCCTTCATGGTCTGGGAGAGGCTCCTCTGTACCACCATCAGTTGGTGTTTCTGGTAGTCCTTCAGGGTCTGGGAGAGGGTCCTCAGTATCACCATCATTTGGCGTGTCTGGTATTCCTTCAGGGTCTTGGCGAGGCTCCTCAGTATCACCATCAGTTGGTGTGTCTGGTATTCCTTCAGGGTCTGGGAGATGGTCCTCAGTACCACCATCAGTTGGTGTGTCTGGTATTCCTTCAGGGTCTGGGAGAGGATCCTCAGTATCACCATCAGTTGGTGTGTCTGGTGTTCCTTCAGGGTCTGGGAGAGAGTCCTCAGAACCACCATCAGTTGGTGTGTCTGGTATTCCTTCAGGGTCTGGGAGAGGGTCCTCAGTACCACCATCAGTTGGTGTGTCTGGTATTCCTTCAGGGTCTGGGAGAGGGTCCTTAGTATGACCATCAGTTGTTGTGTCTGGTGTTCCTTCAGGGTCTGGGAGAGGGTCCTCAGTACCACCATCAGTTGGTGTGTCTGGTATTCCTTCAGGGTCTGGGAGAGGGTCCTTAGTATGACCATCTTTTGTTGTGTCTGGTGTTCCTTCAGGGTCTGGGAGAGTGTCATCAGTACCACCATCAGTTGGTGTTTCTGGAAATTCCTTCAGGGTCTGGGAGAGGGTCCTCAGTACCACCATAAGTCGGTGTGTCTGGTATTCCTTCAGGGTCTGGGAGAGGGTCCTCTGTACCACCATCAGTTGGTGTTTCTGGTATTCCTTCAGGCTCTGGGAGAGGGTCCTCAGAATTACCATCAATTGGTGTGTCTGGTGTTCCTTCAGGGTCTGGGAGAGGGTCCTCACTACCACCATCAGTTGGTGTGTCTGGTATTCCTTCTGGATCTGGGTGAGGGTCCTCAGTATCACCATCAGTTGATGTGTCTGGTATTCCTTCAGGGTCTGGGAGAGGGTCCTCAGTACCACCATCAGTTGGTGTTTCTGGTATTCCGTCAGGGTCTGGGAGAGGGTCCTCAGTACCACCATCAGTCGGTCTGTCTGGTATTCCTTCAGGGTCTGGGAGTGGGTCCTCTCTGGTATTCCGTCAGGGTCTGGGAGAGGGTCCTCAGTACCACCATCAGTCGGTCTGTCTGGTATTCCTTCAGGGTCTGGGAGTGGGTCCTCTGTACCACCATCAGTCAGTGTATCTGGTATTCCTTAAGGGTCTGGGAGAGGGTCCTCACTACCACCATCAGTTGGTGTTCTTGGTATTCCTTCAGGGTCTGGGAGAGGGTCCTCAGTACCACCATCAGTTGGTGTTTCTGGTATTCCTTCAGGGTCTGGGAGAGGGTCCTCAGAATCCCCATCAGTTGGTGTGTCTGGTGTTCCTTTAGGGTCTGGGAGAGGGTCCTCAGTACCACCATCAGTCGGTGTGTCTGGTATTCCTTCAGGGTCTGGGAGAGGGTCCTCACTACCACCATCAGTTGGTGTGTCTGGTATTCCTTCAGGGTCTGGGAAAGGCTCCTCTGTACCACCATCAGTTGGTGTTTCTGGTAGTCCTTCAGGGTCTGGGAGAGGGTCCTCAGTATCACCATCAGTTGGCGTGTCTGGTATTCCTTCAGGGTTTGGGAGAGGGTCCTCAGTATCACCATCAGTTGGTGTGTCTGGTATTCCTTCAGGGTCTGAGCGAGGGTCCTCAGTATCACCATCAGTTGGTGTGTCTGGTATTCCTTCAGGGTCTGGGAGAGGGTCCTCAGTACCACCATCAGTTGGTGTGTCTGGTATTCCTTCAGGGTCTGGGAGAGGGTCCTCAGTACCACCATCAGTTGGCGTGTCTGGTATTCCTTCAGGGTCTGGGAGAGTGTCCTCAGTACCACCATCAGTTGGTGTGTCTGGTATTCCTTCAGGGTCTGGGAGAGTGTCCTCAGTACCATCATCAGTTGGTGTGTCTGGTATTCCTTCATGGTCTGGGAGAGGCTCCTCTGTACCACCATCAGTTGGTGTTTCTGGTAGTCCTTCAGGGTCTGGGAGAGGGTCCTCAGGATCACCATCATTTGGCGTGTCTGGTATTCCTTCAGGGTCTTGGCGAGGGTCCTCAGTATCACCATCAGTTGGTGTGTCTGGTATTCCTTCAGGGTCTGGGAGAGGGTCCTCAGTACCACCATCAGTTGGTGTGTCTGGTATTCCTTCAGGGTCTGGGAGAGGATCCTCAGTATCACCATCAGTTGTTGTGTCTGGTGTTCCTTCAGGGTCTGGGAGAGAGTCCTCAGAACCACCATCAGTTGGTGTGTCTGGTATTCCTTCAGGGTCTGGGAGAGGGTCCTCAGTACCACCATCAGTTGGTGTGTCTGGTATTCCTTCAGGGTCTGGGAGAGGGTCCTTAGTATGACCATCAGTTGTTGTGTCTGGTGTTCCTTCAGGGTCTGGGAGAGGGTCCTCAGTACCACCATCAGTTGGTGTGTCTGGTATTCCTTCAGGGTCTGGGAGAGGGTCCTCAGTACCACCATCAGTTGGTGTGTCTGGTATTCCTTCAGGGTCTGGGAGAGGGTCCTTAGTATGACCATCTTTTGTTGTGTCTGGTGTTCCTTCAGGGTCTGGGAGAGTGTCATCAGTACCACCATCAGTTGGTGTTTCTGGAAATTCCTTCAGGGTCTGGGAGAGGGTCCTCAGTACCACCATAAGTCGGTGTGTCTGGTATTCCTTCAGGGTCTGGGAGAGGGTCCTCTGTACCACCATCAGTTGGTGTTTCTGGTATTCCTTCAGGCTCTGGGAGAGGGTCCTCAGAATTACCATCAATTGGTGTGTCTGGTGTTCCTTCAGGGTCTGGGAGAGGGTCCTCACTACCACCATCAGTTGGTGTGTCTGGTATTCCTTCTGGATCTGGGTGAGGGTCTTCAGTATCACCATCAGTTGGTGTGTCTGGTATTCCTTCAGGGTCTGGGAGAGGGTCCTCATTACCACCATCAGTTGGTGTGTCTGGTATTCCGTCAGGGTCTGGGAGAGGGTCCTCACTACCACCATCAGTTGGTGTTCCTGGTATTCCTTCAGGGTCTGGAAGAGGGTCCTCAGTATCACCATCAGTTGGTGTGTCTGGTATTCCTTCAGGGTCTGGGAGAGGGTCCTCTGTACCACCATCAGTTGGTGTGTCTGGTATTCCTTCAGGGTCTGGGAGTGGGTCCTCAGTATCACCATCATTTGGTGTTCCTGGTATTCCTTCAGGATCTGGGAGAGGGTCCTCAGTACCACCTTCAGTCGGTCTGTCTGGTATTCCTTCAGGGTCTGGGAGTGGGTCCTCTGTACCACCATCAGTCGGTGTATCTGGTATTCCTTAAGGGTCTGGGAGAGGGTCCTCACCACCACCATCAGTTGGTGTGTCTGGTATTCCTTCAGGGTCTGGGAGAGGGTCCTCAGTACCACAATCAGTCGGTCTGTCTGGTATTCCTTCAGGGTCTGGGAGTGGGTCCTCTGTACCACCATCAGTCGGTGTATCTGGTATTCCTTAAGGGTCTGGGAGAGGGTCCTCACTACCACCATCAGTTGGTGTTCTTGGTATTCCTTCAGGGTCTGGGAGAGGGTCCTCAGTACCACCATCAGTTGGTGTGTCTGGTATTCCTTCAGGGTCTGGGAGAGGGTCCTCATTACCACCATCAGTTGGTGTGTCTGGTATTCCTTCAGGGTCTGCGAGAGGATCATCAGTATCACCATCAGTTGGTGAGTCTGGTTTTCCTTTAGGGTCTGGGCGAGGGTCCTCAGTATCACCATCAGTTGGTGTGTCTGGTATTCCTTCAGGGTCTGGGAGAGGGTCCGCAGTACCACCATCAGTTGGTGTGTCTAGTATTCCTTCAGGGTCTGGGAGAGTGTCCTTAGTATGACCATCAGTTGTTGTGTCTGGTGTTCCTTCAGGGTCTGGGAGAGGGTCCTCAGTACCACCATTAGTTGGTGTTTCTGGAAATTCCTTCAGGGTCTGGGAGAGGGTCCTCAGTACCACCATCAGTCGGTGTGTCTGGTATTCCTTCAGGGTCTGGGAGAGGGTCCTCAGTACCACCATCAGTTGGTGTGTCTGGTATTCCTTCAGGGTCTGGGAGAGGGTCCTCAGTATCACCATCAGTTGGTGTGTCTGGTGTTCCTTCAGGGTCTGGGAGAGGGTCCTCAGAACCACCATCAGTTGGTGTGTCTGGTATTCCTTCAGGGTCTGGGAGAGGGTCCTTAGTATGACCATCAGTTGTTGTGTCTGGTGTTCCTTCAGGGTCTGGGAGAGGGTCCTCAGTACCACCATCAGTTGCTGTGTCTGGTATTCCTTCAGGGTCTGGGAGAGGGTCCTCAGTACCACCATCAGTTGGTGTGTCTGGTATTCCTTCAGGGTCTGGGAGAGGGTCCTTAGTATGACCATCAGTTGTTGTGTCTTGTGTTCCTTCAGGGTCTGGGAGAGGGTCCTCAGTACCACCATCAGTTGATGTTTCTGGAAATTCCTTCAGGGTCTGGGAGAGGGTCCTCAGTAGCACCATCAGTCGGTGTGTCTGGTATTCCTTCAGGGTCTGGGAGAGGGTCCTCAGTACCACCATCAGTTGGTGTTTCTGGTATTCCTTCAGGGTCTGGGAGAGGGTCCTCAGAATCACCATCAGTTGGTGTGTCTGGTGTTCCTTCAGGGTCTGGGAGAGGGTCCTCAGTACCACCATCAGTTGGTGTGTCTGGTATTCCTTCAGGGTCTGGGAGAGGGTCCTCAGTACCACCATCAGTTGGTGTGTCTGGTATTCCTTCAGGGTCTGGGAGAGGGTCCTCAGTATCACCATCAGTTGGTGTGTCTGGTATTCCTTCAGGGTCTGGGAGAGTGTCCTCAGTATCACCATCAGTTGGTGTGTCTGGTATTCCTTCAGGGTCTGGGAGAGGGTCCTCAGTACCACCATCAGTTGGTGTGTCTGGTATTCCGTCAGGGTCTGGGAGAGGGTCCTCAGTACCACCATCAGTTGGTGTGTCTGGTATTCCTTCAGGGTCTGGGAGAGGGTCCTCAGTACCACCATCAGTTGGTGTGTCTGGTATTCCTTCAGGGTCTGGGAGAGGGTCCTCAGTACCACCATCAGTTGGTGTGTCTGGTATTCCTTCAGGGTCTGGGAGAGGGTCCTCAGTATCACCATCAGTTGGTGTGTCTGGTATTCCTTCAGGGTCTGGGAGAGGGTCCTCAGTACCACCATCAGTTGGTGTGTCTGGTATTCCTTCAGGGTCTGGGAGAGGGTCCTTAGTATGACCATCAGTTGTTGTGTCTGGTGTTCCTTCAGGGTCTGGGAGAGGGTCCTCAGTACCACCATCAGTTGGTGTTTCTGGAAATTCCTTCAGGGTCTGGGAGAGGGTCCTCAGTACCACCATCAGTTGGTGTGTCTGGTATTCCTTCAGGGTCTGGGAGAGGGTCCTCAGTACCACCATCAGTTGGTGTGTCTGGTATTCCTTCAGGGTCTGGGAGAGGGTCCTCAGTACCACCATCAGTTGGTGTGTCTGGTATTCCTTCAGGATCTGGGAGAGGGTCCTCAGTATCACCATCAGTTGGTGTGTCTGGTATTCCTTCAGGGTCTGGGAGAGGGTCCTCAGTATCACCATCAGTTGGTGTGTCTGGTATTCCTTCAGGGTCTGGGAGAGGGTCCTCAGTACCACCATCAGTTGGTGTGTCTGGTATTCCTTCAGGGTCTGGGAGAGGGTCCTCAGTACCACCATCAGTTGGTGTGTCTGGTATTCCTTCAGGGTCTGGGAGAGGGTCCTCAGAACCACCATCAGTTGGTGTGTCTGGTATTCCTTCAGGGTCTGGGAGAGGGTCCTCAGTATCACCATCAGTTGGTGTGTCTGGTATTCCTTCAGGGTCTGGGAGAGGGTCCTCAGTATCACCATCAGTTGGTGTGTCTGGTATTCCTTCAGGGTCTGGGAGAGGGTCCTCAGTACCACCATCAGTTGGTGTGTCTGGTATTCCGTCAGGGTCTGGGAGAGGGTCCTCAGTACCACCATCAGTCGGTCTGTCTGGTATTCCTTCAGGGTCTGGGAGTGGGTCCTCTGTACCACCATCAGTCGGTGTATCTGGTATTCCTTCAGGGTCTGGGAGAGGGTCCTCAGTACCACCATCAGTTGGTGTGTCTGGTATTCCTTCAGGGTCTGGGAGAGGGTCCTTAGTATGACCATCAGTTGTTGTGTCTGGTGTTCCTTCAGGGTCTGGGAGAGGGTCCTCAGTACCACCATCAGTTGGTGTGTCTGGTATTCCTTCAGGGTCTGGGAGAGGGTCCTTAGTATGACCATCAGTTGTTGTGTCTGGTGTTCCTTCAGGGTCTGGGAGAGGGTCCTCAGTACCACCATCAGTTGGTGTTTCTGGAAATTCCTTCAGGGTCTGGGAGAGGGTCCTCAGTACCACCATCAGTCGGTGTGTCTGGTATTCCTTCAGTGTCTGGGAGAGGGTCCTCAGTACCACCATCAGTTGGTGTTTCTGGATTCCTTCAGGCTCTGGGAGAGGGTCCTCAGAATCACCATCAGTTGGTGTGTCTGGTGTTCCTTCAGGGTCTGGGAGAGGGTCCTCAGTACCACCATCACTTGGTGTGTCTGGTATTCCTTCAGGGTCTGGGAGAGGGTCCTCAGAACCACCATCAGTTGGTGTGTCTGGTATTCCTTCAGGATCTGGGAGAGGGTCCTCAGTATCACCATCAGTTGGTGTGTCTGGTATTCCTTCAGGGTCTGGGAGAGGGTCCTCAGTATCACCATCAGCTGGTGTGTCTGGTATTCCTTCAGGGTCTGGGAGAGGTTCCTCAGTACCACCATCAGTCGGTGTGTCTGGTATTACTTCAGGGTCTGGGAGAGGGTCCTCAGTACCACCATCAGTTGGTGTGTCTGGTATTCCTTCAGGGTCTGGGAGAGGGTCCTCAGAACCACCATCAGTTGGTGTGTCTGGTATTCCTTCAGGATCTGGGAGAGGGTCCTCAGTATCACCATCAGTTGGTGTGTCTGGTATTCCTTCAACGTCTGGGAGAGGGTCCTCAGTATCACCATCAGTTGGTGTGTCTGGTATTCCTTCAGGGTCTGGGAGAGTGTCCTCAGTACCACCATCAGTTGGTGTGTCTGGTATTCCTTCAGGGTCTGGGAGAGGGTCCTCAGTACCACCATCAGTTGGTGTGTCTGGTATTCCTTCAGGATCTGGGAGAGGGTCCTCAGTATCACCATCAGTTGGTGTGTCTGGTATTCCTTCAGGGTCTGGGAGAGTGTCCTCTATTTCACCATCAGCTGGTGTGTCTGGTATTCCTTCAGGGTCTGGGAGAGGGTCCTCAGTACCACCATCAGTCGGTGTGTCTGGTATTCCTTCAGGGTCTGGGAGAGGGTCCTCAGTACCACCATCAGTTGGTGTGTCTGGTATTCCTTCAGGGTCTGGGAGAGGGTCCTCAGAACCACCATCAGTTGGTGTGTCTGGTATTCCTTCAGGGTCTGGGAGAGGGTCCTCAGTATCACCATCAGTTGGTGTGTCTGGTATTCCTTCAGGGTCTGGGAGAGTGTCCTCTGTATCACCATCAGTTGGTGTGTCTGGTATTCCTTCAGGGTCTGGGTGAGGGTCCTCAGTATCACCATCAGTTGGTGTGTCTGGTATTCCTTCAGGGTCTGGGAGAGGGTCCTCAGTACCACCATCAGTCGGTGTGTCTGGTATTCCTTCAGGGTCTGGGTGAGGGTCCTCAGTATCACCATCAGTTGGTGTGTCTGGTATTCCTTCAGGGTCTGGGAGAGGGTCGTCATTACCACCATCAGTTGGTGTGTCTGGTATTCCGTCAGGGTCTTTGAGAGGGTCCTCACTACCACCATCAGTTAGTGTTCCTGATATTCCTTCAGAATCTGGGAGAGGGTCCTCAGTATCACCATCAGTTGGTGTGTCTGGTATTCCTTCAGGGTCTGGGAGAGGGTCCTCACTACCATCATCAGTTGGTGTGTCTGGTATTCCTTCAGGGTCTGGGAGAGGCTCCTCTGTACCACCATCAGTTGGTGTTTCTGGTAGTCCTTCAGGGTCTGGGAGAGGGTCCTCAGTATCACCATCATTTGGCGTGTCTGGTATTCCTTCAGGGTCTTGGCGAGGGTCCTCAGTATCACCATCAGTTGGTGTGTCTGGTATTCCTTCAGGGTCTGGGAGAGGATCCTCAGTATCACCATCAGTTGGTGTGTCTGGTGTTCCTTCAGGGTCTGGGAGAGAGTCCTCAGAACCACCATCAGTTGGTGTGTCTGGTATTCCTTCAGGGTCTGGGAGAGGGTCCTCAGTACCACCATCAGTTGGTGTGTCTGGTATTCCTTCAGGGTCTGGGAGAGGGTCCTCAGTACCACCATCAGTTGGTGTGTCTGGTATTCCTTCAGGGTCTGGGAGAGGGTCCTTAGTATGACCATCAGTTGTTGTGTCTGGTGTTCCTTCAGGGTCTGGGAGAGGGTCCTCAGTACCACCATCAGTTGTTGTGTCTGGTATTCCTTCAGGGTCTTGGAGAGGGTCCTCAGTACCACCATCAGTTGGTGTGTCTGGTATTCCTTCAGGGTCTGGGAGTGGGTCCTCAGTATCACCATCAGTTGGTGTTCCTGGTATTCCTTAAGGGTCTGGGAGAGGGTCCTCACTACCACCATCAGTTGGTGTTATTGGTATTCCTTCAGGGTCTGGGAGAGGGTCCTCAGTACCACCATCAGTTGGTGTTTCTGGTATTCCTTCAGGGTCTGGGAGAGGGTCCTCAGAATCCCCATAAGTTGGTGTGTCTGGTGTTCCTTCAGGGTCTGGGAGAGGGTCCTCAGTACCACCATCAGTTGGTGTGTCTGGTATTCCTTCAGGATCTGGGTGAGGGTCCTCAGTATCACCATCAGTTGGTGTGTCTAGTATTCCTTCAGGGTATGGGAGAGGGTCGTCATTACCACCATCAGTTGGTGTGTCTGGTATTCCGTCAGGGTCTGGGAGAGGGTCCTCACTACCACCATCAGTTGGTGTTCCTGGTATTCCTTCAGGGTCTGGGAGAGGGTCCTCAGTATCACCATCAGTTGGTGTGTCTGGTATTCCTTCAGGGTCTGGGAGAGGGTCCTCAGTACCACCATCAGCTGGTGTGTCTGGTATTCCTTCAGGGTCTGGGAGTGGGTCCTCAGTATCACCATCAGTTGGTGTTCCTGGTATTCCTTCAGGATCTGGGAGAGGGTCCTCAGTACCACCATCAGTTGGTGTGTCTGGTATTCCTTCAGGGTCTGGGAGTGGGTCCTCAGTATCACCATCAGTTGGTGTTCCTGGTATTCCTTAAGGGTCTGGGAGAGGGTCCTCACTACCACCATCAGTTGGTGTTATTGGTATTCCTTCAGGGTCTGGGAGAGGGTCCTCAGTACCACCATCAGTTGGTGTTTCTGGTATTCCTTCAGGGTCTGGGAGAGGGTCCTCAGAATCCCCATAAGTTGGTGTGTCTGGTGTTCCTTCAGGGTCTGGGAGAGGGTCCTCAGTACCACCATCAGTTGGTGTGTCTGGTATTCCTTCAGGATCTGGGTGAGGGTCCTCAGTATCACCATCAGTTGGTGTGTCTGGTATTCCTTCAGGGTCTGGGAGAGGGTCCTCATTACCACCATCAGTTGGTGTGTCTGGTATTCCGTCAGGGTCTGGGAGAGGGTCCTCACTACCACCATCAGTTGGTGTTCCTGGTATTCCTTCAGGGTCTGGGAGAGGGTCCTCAGTATCACCATCAGTTGGTGTGTCTGGTATTCCTTCAGGGTCTGGGAGAGGGTCCTCAGTACCACCATCAGTTGGTGTGTCTGGTATTCCTTCAGGGTCTGGGAGTGGGTCCTCAGTATCACCATCAGTTGGTGTTCCTGGTATTCCTTCAGGATCTGGGAGAGGGTCCTCAGTACCACCATCAGTTGGTGTGTCTGGTATTCCTTCAGGGTCTGGGAGAGGGTCCTCAGTATCACCATCAGTTGGTGTTCCTGGTATTCCTTAAGGGTCTGGGAGAGGGTCCTCACTACCACCATCAGTTGGTGTTCTTGGTATTCCTTCAGGGTCTGGGAGAGGGTCCTCAGTACCACCATCAGTTGGTGTTTCTGGTATTCCTTCAGGGTCTGGGAGAGGGTCCTCAGAATCCCCATAAGTTGGTGTGTCTGGTGTTCCTTCAGGGTCTGGGAGAGGGTCCTCAGTACCACCATCAGTTGGTGTGTCTGGTATTCCTTCAGGATCTGGGTGAGGGTCCTCAGTATCACCATCAGTTGGTGTGTCTAGTATTCCTTCAGGGTCTGGGAGAGGGTCGTCATTACCACCATCAGTTGGTGTGTCTGGTATTCCGTCAGGGTCTGGGAGAGGGTCCTCACTACCACCATCAGTTGGTGTTCCTGGTATTCCTTCAGGGTCTGGGAGAGGGTCCTCAGTATCACCATCAGTTGGTGTGTCTGGTATTCCTTCAGGATCTGGGAGAGGGTCCTCAGTATCACCATCAGTTGGTGTGTCTGGTATTCCTTCAGGGTCTGGGAGAGTGTCCTCTGTATCACCATCAGCTGGTGTGTCTGGTATTCCTTCAGGGTCTGGGAGAGGGTCCTCAGTACCACCATCAGTCGGTGTGTCTGGTATTCCTTCAGGGTCTGGGAGAGGGTCCTCAGTACCACCATCACTTGGTGTGTCTGGTATTCCTTCAGGGTCTGGAAGAGGGTCCTTAGAACCACCATCAGTTGGTGTGTCTGGTATTCCTTCAGGATCTGGGAGAGGGTCCTCAGTATCACCATCAGTTGGTGTGTCTGGTATTCCTTCAGGGTCTGGGAGAGTGTCCTCTGTATAACCATCAGTTGGTGTGTCTGGTATTCCTTCAGGGTCTGGGAGAGGGTCCTCAGTACCACCATCAGTCGGTGTGTCTGGTATTCCTTCAGGGTCTGGGAGAGGGTTCTCAGTACCACCATCAGTCGGTCTGTCTGGTATTCCTTCAGGGTCTGGGAGTGGGTCCTCTGTACCACCATCAGTCGGTGTATCTGGTATTCCTTAAGGGTCTGGGAGAGGGTCCTCACTACCACCATCAGTTGGTGTTCTTGGTATTCCTTCAGGGTCTGGGAGAGGGTCCTCAGTACCACCATCAGTTGGTGTTTCTGGTATTCCTTCAGGGTCTGGGAGAGGGTCCTCAGAATCCCCATCAGTTGGTGTGTTTGGTGTTCCTTCAGTGTCTGGGAGAGGGTCCTCAGTACCACCATCAGTTGGTGTGTCTGGTATTCCTTCAGGATCTGGGTGAGGGTCCTCAGTATCACCATCAGTTGGTGTGTCTAGTATTCCTTCAGGGTCTGGGAGAGGGTCGTCATTACCACCATCAGTTGGTGTGTCTGGTATTCCTTCAGGGTCTGGGAGAGTGTCCTCTGTATCACCATCAGCTGGTATGTCTGGTATTCCTTCAGGGTCTGGGAGAGGGTCCTCAGTACCACCATCAGTCGGTGTGTCTGGTATTCCTTCAGGGTCTGGGAGAGGGTCCTCAGTACCACCATCACTTGGTGTGTCTGGTATTCCTTAAGGGTCTGGGAGAGGTTCCTCAGAACCACCATCAGTTGGTGTGTCTGGTATTCCTTCAGGATCTGGGAGAGGGTCCTCAGTATCACCATCAGTTGGTGTGTCTGGTATTCCTTCAGGGTCTGGGAGAGTGTCCTCTGTATCACCATCAGTTGGTGTGTCTGGTATTCCTTCAGGGTCTGGGAGAGGGTCCTCAGTACCACCATCAGTCGGTGTGTCTGGTATTCCGTCAGGGTCTGGGAGAGGGTCCTCAGTACCACCATCAGTCGGTCTGTCTGGTATTCCTTCAGGGTCTGGGAGTGGGTCCTCTGTACCACCATCAGTCGGTGTATCTGGTATTCCTTCAGGGTCTGGGAGAGGGTCCTCAGTACCACCATCAGTTGGTGTGTCTGGTATTCATTCAGGGTCTGGGAGAGGGTCCTTAGTATGACCATCAGTATGTGTGTCTGGTGTTCCTTCAGGGTCTGGGAGAGGGTCCTCAGTACCACCATCACATGGTGTGTCTGGTATTCCTTCAGGGTCTGGGAGAGGGTCCTCAGAACCACCATCAGTTGGTGTGTCTGGTATTCCTTCAGGATCTGGGAGAGGGTCCTCAGTATCACCATCAGTTGGTGTGTCTGGTATTCCTTCAGGGTCTGGGAGAGTGTCCTCTGTATCACCATCAGTTGGTGTGTCTGGTATTCCTTCAGGGTCTGGGAGAGGGTCCTCAGTACCACCATCAGTCGGTGTGTCTGGTATTCCGTCAGGGTCTGGGAGAGGGTCCTCAGTACCACCATCAGTCGGTCTGTCTGGTATTCCTTCAGGGTCTGGGATTGGGTCCTCTGTACCACCATCAGTCGGTGTATCTGGTATTCCTTCAGGGTCTGGGAGAGGGTCCTCAGTACCACCATCAGTTGGTGTGTCTGGTATTCCTTCAGGGTCTGGGAGTGGGTCCTCAGTATCACCATCAGTTGGTGTTCCTGGTATTCCTTCAGGATCTGGGAGAGGGTCCTCAGTACCACCATCAGTTGGTGTGTCTGGTATTCCTTCAGGGTCTGGGAGTGGGTCCTCAGTATCACCATCAGTTGGTGTTCCTGGTATTCCTTAAGGGTCTGGGAGAGGGTCCTCACTACCACCATCAGTTGGTGTTCTTGGTATTCCTTCAGGGTCTGGGAGAGGGTCCTCAGTACCACCATCAGTTGGTGTTTCTGGTATTCCTTCAGGGTCTGGGAGAGGGTCCTCAGAATCCCCATAAGTTGGTGTGTCTGGTGTTCCTTCAGGGTCTGGGAGAGGGTCCTCAGTACCACCATCAGTTGGTGTGTCTGGTATTCCTTCAGGATCTGGGTGAGGGTACTCAGTATCACCATCAGTTGGTGTGTCTAGTATTCCTTCAGGGTCTGGGAGAGGGTCGTCATTACCACCATCAGTTGGTGTGTCTGGTATTCCGTCAGGGTCTGGGAGAGGGTCCTCACTACCACCATCAGTTGGTGTTCCTGGTATTCCTTCAGGGTCTGGGAGAGGGTCCTCAGTATCACCATCAGTTGGTGTGTCTGGTATTCCTTCAGGATCTGGGAGAGGGTCCTCAGTATCACCATCAGTTGGTGTGTCTGGTATTCCTTCAGGGTCTGGGAGAGTGTCCTCTGTATCACCATCAGCTGGTGTGTCTGGTATTCCTTCAGGGTCTGGGAGAGGGTCCTCAGTACCACCATCAGTCGGTGTGTCTGGTATTCCTTCAGGGTCTGGGAGAGGGTCCTCAGTACCACCATCACTTGGTGTGTCTGGTATTCCTTCAGGGTCTGGGAGAGGGTCCTTAGAACCACCATCAGTTGGTGTGTCTGGTATTCCTTCAGGATCTGGGAGAGGGTCCTCAGTATCACCCTCAGTTGGTGTGTCTGGTATTCCTTCAGGGTCTGGGAGAGTGTCCTCAGTACCACCATCACTTGGTGTGTCTGGTATTCCTTCAGGGTCTGGGAGAGGGTCCTCAGAACCACCATCAGTTGGTGAGTCTGGTATTCCTTCAGGATCTGGGAGAGGGTCCTCAGTATCACCATCAGTTGGTGTGTCTGGTATTCCTTCAGGGTCTGGGAGAGTGTCCTCTGTATCACCATCAGCTGGTGTGTCTGGTATTCCTTCAGGGTCTGGGAGAGGGTCCTCAGTACCACCATCAGTCGGTGTGTCTGGTATTCCTTCAGGGTCTGGGAGAGGGTCCTCAGTACCACCATCAGCTGGTGTGTCTGGTATTCCTTCAGGGTCTGGGAGTGGGTCCTCAGTATCACCATCAGTTGGTGTTCCTGGTATTCCTTCAGGATCTGGGAGAGGGTCCTCAGTACCACCATCAGTTGGTGTGTCTGGTATTCCTTCAGGGTCTGGGAGTGGGTCCTCAGTATCACCATCAGTTGGTGTTCCTGGTATTCCTTAAGGGTCTGGGAGAGGGTCCTCACTACCACCATCAGTTGGTGTTCTTGGTATTCCTTCAGGGTCTGGGAGAGGGTCCTCAGTACCACCATCAGTTGGTGTTTCTGGTATTCCTTCAGGGTCTGGGAGAGGGTCCTCAGAATCCCCATAAGTTGGTGTGTCTGGTGTTCCTTCAGGGTCTGGGAGAGGGTCCTCAGTACCACCATCAGTTGGTGTGTCTGGTATTCCTTCAGGATCTGGGTGAGGGTCCTCAGTATCACCATCAGTTGGTGTGTCTAGTATTCCTTCAGGGTCTGGGAGAGGGTCGTCATTACCACCATCAGTTGGTGTGTCTGGTATTCCGTCAGGGTCTGGGAGAGGGTCCTCACTACCACCATCAGTTGGTGTTCCTGGTATTCCTTCAGGGTCTGGGAGAGGGTCCTCAGTATCACCATCAGTTGGTGTGTCTGGTATTCCTTCAGGATCTGGGAGAGGGTCCTCAGTATCACCATCAGTTGGTGTGTCTGGTATTCCTTCAGGGTCTGGGAGAGTGTCCTCTGTTTCACCATCAGCTGGTGTGTCTGGTATTCCTTCAGGGTCTGGGAGAGGGTCCTCAGTACCACCATCAGTCGGTGTGTCTGGTATTCCTTCAGGGTCTGGGAGAGGGTCCTCAGTACCACCATCACTTGGTGTGTCTGGTATTCCTTCAGGGTCTGGAAGAGGGTCCTTAGAACCACCATCAGTTGGTGTGTCTGGTATTCCTTCAGGATCTGGGAGAGGGTCCTCAGTATCACCATCAGTTGGTGTGTCTGGTATTCCTTCAGGGTCTGGGAGAGTGTCCTCTGTATAACCATCAGTTGGTGTGTCTGGTATTCCTTCAGGGTCTGGGAGAGGGTCCTCAGTACCACCATCAGTCGGTGTGTCTGGTATTCCTTCAGGGTCTGGGAGAGGGTTCTCAGTACCACCATCAGTCGGTCTGTCTGGTATTCCTTCAGGGTCTGGGAGTGGGTCCTCTGTACCACCATCAGTCGGTGTATCTGGTATTCCTTAAGGGTCTGGGAGAGGGTCCTCACTACCACCATCAGTTGGTGTTCTTGGTATTCCTTCAGGGTCTGGGAGAGGGTCCTCAGTACCACCATCAGTTGGTGTTTCTGGTATTCCTTCAGGGTCTGGGAGAGGGTCCTCAGAATCCCCATCAGTTGGTGTGTTTGGTGTTCCTTCAGTGTCTGGGAGAGGGTCCTCAGTACCACCATCAGTTGGTGTGTCTGGTATTCCTTCAGGATCTGGGTGAGGGTCCTCAGTATCACCATCAGTTGGTGTGTCTAGTATTCCTTCAGGGTCTGGGAGAGGGTCGTCATTACCACCATCAGTTGGTGTGTCTGGTATTCCTTCAGGGTCTGGGAGAGTGTCCTCTGTATCACCATCAGCTGGTATGTCTGGTATTCCTTCAGGGTCTGGGAGAGGGTCCTCAGTACCACCATCAGTCGGTGTGTCTGGTATTCCTTCAGGGTCTGGGAGAGGGTCCTCAGTACCACCATCACTTGGTGTGTCTGGTATTCCTTAAGGGTCTGGGAGAGGTTCCTCAGAACCACCATCAGTTGGTGTGTCTGGTATTCCTTCAGGATCTGGGAGAGGGTCCTCAGTATCACCATCAGTTGGTGTGTCTGGTATTCCTTCAGGGTCTGGGAGAGTGTCCTCTGTATCACCATCAGTTGGTGTGTCTGGTATTCCTTCAGGGTCTGGGAGAGGGTCCTCAGTACCACCATCAGTCGGTGTGTCTGGTATTCCGTCAGGGTCTGGGAGAGGGTCCTCAGTACCACCATCAGTCGGTCTGTCTGGTATTCCTTCAGGGTCTGGGAGTGGGTCCTCTGTACCACCATCAGTCGGTGTATCTGGTATTCCTTCAGGGTCTGGGAGAGGGTCCTCAGTACCACCATCAGTTGGTGTGTCTGGTATTCATTCAGGGTCTGGGAGAGGGTCCTTAGTATGACCATCAGTATGTGTGTCTGGTGTTCCTTCAGGGTCTGGGAGAGGGTCCTCAGTACCACCATCACATGGTGTGTCTGGTATTCCTTCAGGGTCTGGGAGAGGGTCCTCAGAACCACCATCAGTTGGTGTGTCTGGTATTCCTTCAGGATCTGGGAGAGGGTCCTCAGTATCACCATCAGTTGGTGTGTCTGGTATTCCTTCAGGGTCTGGGAGAGTGTCCTCTGTATCACCATCAGTTGGTGTGTCTGGTATTCCTTCAGGGTCTGGGAGAGGGTCCTCAGTACCACCATCAGTCGGTGTGTCTGGTATTCCGTCAGGGTCTGGGAGAGGGTCCTCAGTACCACCATCAGTCGGTCTGTCTGGTATTCCTTCAGGGTCTGGGATTGGGTCCTCTGTACCACCATCAGTCGGTGTATCTGGTATTCCTTCAGGGTCTGGGAGAGGGTCCTCAGTACCA
The DNA here is from genome assembly GCF_965601325.2 of Salmo salar. Classification (NCBI taxonomy): domain Eukaryota; kingdom Metazoa; phylum Chordata; class Actinopteri; order Salmoniformes; family Salmonidae; genus Salmo; species Salmo salar. Next base: position 6,091,149 of record NC_138311.1, read on the forward strand.
CCATCAGTTGGTGTGTCTGGTATTCCTTCAGGGTCTGGGAGTGGGTCCTCAGTATCACCATCAGTTGGTGTTCCTGGTATTCCTTCAGGATCTGGGAGAGGGTCCTCAGTACCACCATCAGTTGGTGTGTCTGGTATTCCTTCAGGGTCTGGGAGTGGGTCCTCAGTATCACCATCAGTTGGTGTTCCTGGTATTCCTTAAGGGTCTGGGAGAGGGTCCTCACTACCACCATCAGTTGGTGTTCTTGGTATTCCTTCAGGGTCTGGGAGAGGGTCCTCAGTACCACCATCAGTTGGTGTTTCTGGTATTCCTTCAGGGTCTGGGAGAGGGTCCTCAGAATCCCCATAAGTTGGTGTGTCTGGTGTTCCTTCAGGGTCTGGGAGAGGGTCCTCAGTACCACCATCAGTTGGTGTGTCTGGTATTCCTTCAGGATCTGGGTGAGGGTACTCAGTATCACCATCAGTTGGTGTGTCTAGTATTCCTTCAGGGTCTGGGAGAGGGTCGTCATTACCACCATCAGTTGGTGTGTCTGGTATTCCGTCAGGGTCTGGGAGAGGGTCCTCACTACCACCATCAGTTGGTGTTCCTGGTATTCCTTCAGGGTCTGGGAGAGGGTCCTCAGTATCACCATCAGTTGGTGTGTCTGGTATTCCTTCAGGATCTGGGAGAGGGTCCTCAGTATCACCATCAGTTGGTGTGTCTGGTATTCCTTCAGGGTCTGGGAGAGTGTCCTCTGTATCACCATCAGCTGGTGTGTCTGGTATTCCTTCAGGGTCTGGGAGAGGGTCCTCAGTACCACCATCAGTCGGTGTGTCTGGTATTCCTTCAGGGTCTGGGAGAGGGTCCTCAGTACCACCATCACTTGGTGTGTCTGGTATTCCTTCAGGGTCTGGGAGAGGGTCCTTAGAACCACCATCAGTTGGTGTGTCTGGTATTCCTTCAGGATCTGGGAGAGGGTCCTCAGTATCACCCTCAGTTGGTGTGTCTGGTATTCCTTCAGGGTCTGGGAGAGTGTCCTCAGTACCACCATCACTTGGTGTGTCTGGTATTCCTTCAGGGTCTGGGAGAGGGTCCTCAGAACCACCATCAGTTGGTGAGTCTGGTATTCCTTCAGGATCTGGGAGAGGGTCCTCAGTATCACCATCAGTTGGTGTGTCTGGTATTCCTTCAGGGTCTGGGAGAGTGTCCTCTGTATCACCATCAGCTGGTGTGTCTGGTATTCCTTCAGGGTCTGGGAGAGGGTCCTCAGTACCACCATCAGTCGGTGTGTCTGGTATTCCTTCAGGGTCTGGGAGAGGGTCCTCAGTACCACCATCACTTGGTGTGTCTGGTATTCCTTCAGGGTCTGGGAGAGGGTCCTCAGAACCACCATCAGTTGGTGTGTCTGGTATTCCTTCAGGATCTGGGAGAGGGTCCTCAGTATCACCATCAGTTGGTGTGTCTGGTATTCCTTCAGGGTCTGGGTGAGGGTCCTCAGTATCACCATCAGTTGGTGTGTCTGGTATTCCTTCAGGGTCTGGGTGAGGGTCCTCAGTACAACCATCAGTCGGTGTGTCTTGTATTCCTTCAGGATCTGGGTGAGGGTCCTCAGTATCACCATCAGTTGGTGTGTCTGGTATTCCTTCAAGGTCTGGGAGAGGGTCGTCATTACCACCATCAGTTGGTGTGTCTGGTATTCCGTCAGGGTCTGGGAGAGGGTCCTCACTACCACCATCAGTTAGTGTTCCTGGTATTCCTTCAGAATCTGGGAGAGGGTCCTCAGTATCAACATCAGTTGGTGTGTCTGGTATTCCTTCAGGGTCTGGGAGAGGGTCCTCACTACCATCATCAGTTGGTGTGTCTGGTATTCCTTCAGGGTCTGGGAGAGGCTACTCTGTACCACCATCAGTTGGTGTTTCTGGTAGTCCTTCAGGGTCTGGGAGAGGGTCCTCAGTATCACCATCATTTGGCGTGTCTGGTATTCCTTCAGGGTCTTGGCGAGGGTCCTCAGTATCACCATCAGTTGGTGTGTCTGGTATTCCTTCAGGGTCTGGGAGAGGGTCCTCAGTACCACCATCAGTTGGTGTGTCTGGTATTCCTTCAGGGTCTGGGAGAGGATCCTCAGTATCACCAACAGTTGGTGTGTCTGGTGTTCCTTCAGGGTCTGGGAGAGAGTCCTCAGAACCACCATCAGTTGGTGTGTCTGGTATTCCTTCAGGATCTGGGAGAGGGTCCTCAGTACCACCATCAGTTGGTGTGTCTGGTATTCCTTCAGGGTCATGGAGAGGGTCCTCAGTACCACCATCAGTTGGTGTGTCTGGTATTCCTTCAGTGTCTGGGAGAGGGTCCTTAGTATGACCATCAGTTGTTGTGTCTGGTGTTCCTTCAGGGTCTGGGAGAGGGTCCTCAGTACCACCATCAGTTGGTGTGTCTGGTATTCCTTCAGGGTATTGGAGAGGGTCCTCAGTACCACCATCAGTTGGTGTGTCTGGTATTCCTTCAGGGTCTGGGAGTGGGTCCTCAGTATCACCATCAGTTGGTGTTCCTGGTATTCCTTAAGGGTCTGGGAGAAGGTCCTCACTACCACCATCAGTTGGTGTGTCTGGTATTCCTTCAGGGTCTGGGAGAGGGTCCTTAGTATGACCATCAGTTGTTGTGTCTGGTGTTCCTTCAGGGTCTGGGAGAGGATCCTCAGTACCACCATCAGTTGGTGTTTCTGGAAATTCCTTCAGGGTCTGGGAGAGGGTCCTCAGTACCACCATCAGTCGGTGTGTCTGGTATTCCTTCAGGGTCTGGGAGAGGGTCCTCAGTACCACCATCAGTTGGTGTTTCTGGTATTCCTTCAGGCTCTGGGAGAGGGTCCTCAGAATCACCATCAGTTGGTGTGTCTGGTGTTCCTTCAGGGTCTGGGAGAGGGTCCTCAGTACCACCATCACTTGGTGTGTCTGGTATTCCTTCAGGGTCTGGGAGAGGGTCCTCAGAACCACCATCAGTTGGTGTGTCTGGTATTCCTTCAGGATCTGGGAGAGGGTCCTCAGTATCACCATCAGTTGGTGTGTCTGGTATTCCTTCAGGGTCTGGGAGAGTGTCCTCTGTATCACCACCAGTTGGTGTGTCTGGTATTCCTTCAGGGTCTGGGAGAGGGTCCTCAGTACCACCATCAGTCGGTGTGTCTGGTATTCCGTCAGGGTCTGGGAGAGGGTCCTCAGTACCACCATCAGTCGGTCTGTCTGGTATTCCTTCAGGGTCTGGGAGTGGGTCCTCTGTACCACCATCAGTCGGTGTATCTGGTATTCCTTCAGGGTCTGGGAGAGGGTCCTCAGAACCACCATCAGTTGGTGTGTCTGGTATTCATTCAGGGTCTGGGAGAGGGTCCTCAGTATCACCATCAGTTGGTGTGTCTGGTATTCCTTCAAGGTCTGGGAGAGGGTCGTCAGTATCACCATCAGTTGGTGTGTCTGGTATTCCTTCAGGGTCTGGGAGAGTGTCCTCAGTACCACCATCACTTGGTGTGTCTGGTATTCCTTCAGGGTCTGGGAGAGGGTCCTCAGAACCACCATCAGTTGGTGAGTCTGGTATTCCTTCAGGATCTGGGAGAGGGTCCTCAGTATCACCATCAGTTGGTATGTCTGGTATTCCTTCAGGGTCTGGGAGAGTGTCCTCTGTATCACCATCAGCTGGTGTGTCTGGTATTCCTTCAGGGTCTGGGAGAGGGTCCTCAGTACCACCATCAGTCGGTGTGTCTGGTATTCCTTCAGGGTCTGGGAGAGGGTCCTCAGTACCACCATCACTTGGTGTGTCTGGTATTCCTTCAGGGTCTGGGAGAGGGTCCTCAGAACCACCATCAGTTGGTGTGTCTGGTATTCCTTCAGGATCTGGGAGAGGGTCCTCAGTATCACCATCAGTTGGTGTGTCTGGTATTCCTTCAGGGTCTGGGAGAGTGTCCTCTGTATCACCATCAGTTGGTGTGTCTGGTATTCCTTCAGGGTCTGGGTGAGGGTCCTCAGTATCACCATCAGTTGGTGTGTCTGGTATTCCTTCAGGGTCTGGGTGAGGGTCCTCAGTACAACCATCAGTCGGTGTGTCTTGTATTCCTTCAGGATCTGGGTGAGGGTCCTCAGTATCACCATCAGTTGGTGTGTCTGGTATTCCTTCAGGGTCTGGGAGAGGGTCGTCATTACCACCATCAGTTGGTGTGTCTGGTATTCCGTCAGGGTCTGGGAGAGGGTCCTCACTACCACCATCAGTTAGTGTGTCTGGTATTCCTTCAGGGTCATGGAGAGGGTCCTCAGTATCACCATCAGTTGGTGTGTCTGGTATTCCTTCAGGGTCTGGGAGAGGGTCCTCACTACCATCATCAGTTGGTGTGTCTGGTATTCCTTCAGGGTCTGGGAGAGGCTCCTCTGTACCACCATCAGTTGGTGTTTCTGGTAGTCCTTCAGGGTCTGGGAGAGGGTCCTCAGTATCACCATCATTTGGCGTGTCTGGTATTCCTTCAGGGTCTTGGCGAGGATCCTCAGTATCACCATCAGTTGGTGTGTCTGGTATTCCTTCAGGGTCTGGGAGAGGGTCCTCAGTACCACCATCAGTTGGTGTGTCTGGTATTCCTTCAGGGTCTGGGAGAGGATCCTCAGTATCACCATCAGTTGGTGTTCCTGGTATTCCTTAAGGGTCTGGGAGAGGGTCCTCACTACCACCATCAGTTGGTGTTCTTGGTATTCCTTCAGGGTCTGGGAGAGGGTCCTCAGTACCACCATCAGTTGGTGTTTCTGGTATTCCTTCAGGGTCTGGGAGAGGGTCCTCAGAATCCCCATAAGTTGGTGTGTCTGGTGTTCCTTCAGGGTCTGGGAGAGGGTCCTCAGTACCACCATCAGTTGGTGTGTCTGGTATTCCTTCAGGATCTGGGTGAGGGTCCTCAGTATCACCATCAGTTGGTGTGTCTAGTATTCCTTCAGGGTCTGGGAGAGGGTCGTCATTACCACCATCAGTTGGTGTGTCTGGTATTCCGTCAGGGTCTGGGAGAGGGTCCTCACTACCACCATCAGTTGGTGTTCCTGGTATTCCTTCAGGGTCTGGGAGAGGGTCCTCAGTATCACCATCAGTTGGTGTGTCTGGTATTCCTTCAGGGTCTGGGAGAGGGTCCTCAGTACCACCATCAGTTGGTGTGTCTGGTATTCCTTCAGGGTCTGGGAGTGGGTCCTCAGTATCACCATCAGTTGGTGTTCCTGGTATTCCTTCATGATCTGGGAGAGGTTCCTCAGTACCACCATCAGTCGGTCTGTCTGGTATTCCTTCAGGGTCTGGGAGTGGGTCCTCTGTACCACCATCAGTCGGTGTATCTGGTATTCCTTAAGGGTCTGGGAGAGGGTCCTCACTACCACCATCAGTTGGTGTTCTTGGTATTCCTTCAGGGTCTGGGAGAGGGTCCTCAGTACCACCATCAGTCGGTCTGTCTGGTATTCCTTCAGGGTCTGGGAGTGGGTCCTCTGTACCACCATCAGTCGGTGTATCTGGTATTCCTTAAGGGTCTGGGAGAGGGTCCTCACTACCACCATCAGTTGGTGTTCTTGGTATTCCTTCAGGGTCTGGGAGAGGGTCCTTAGTATGACCATCAGTTGTTGTGTCTGGTGTTTCTTCAGGGTCTGGGAGAGGGTCCTCAGTACCACCATCAGTTGGTGTTTCTGGAAATTCCTTCAGGGTCTGGGAGAGGGTCCTCAGTACCACAATCAGTCGGTGTGTCTGGTATTCCTTCAGGCTCTGGGAGAGGGTCCTCAGAATCACCATCAGTTGGTGTGTCTGGTGTTCCTTCAGGGTCTGGGAGAGGGTCCTCAGTACCACCATCACTTGGTGTGTCTGGTATTCCTTCAAGGTCTGGGAGAGGGTCCTCAGAACCACCATCAGTTGGTGTGTCTGGTATTCCTTCAGGATCTGGGAGAGGGTCCTCAGTATCACCATCAGTTGGTGTGTCTGGTATTCCTTCAGGGTCTGTGAGAGTGTCCTCTGTATCACCATCAGCTGGTGTGTCTGGTATTCATTCAGGGTCAGGGAGAGGGTCCTCAGTACCACCATCAGTCGGTGTGTCTGGTATTCCTTCAGGGTCTGGGAGAGGGTCCTCAGTACCACCATCACTTGGTGTGTCTGGTATTCCTTCAGGGTCTGGGAGAGGGTCCTCAGAACCACCATCAGTTGGTGTGTCTGGTATTCCTTCAGGATCTGGGAGAGGGTCCTCAGTATCACCATCAGTTGGTGTGTCTGGTATTCCTTCAGGGTCTGGGAGAGTGTCCTCTGTATCACCATCAGTTGGTGTGTCTGGTATTCCTTCAGGGTCTGGGAGAGGGTCCTCAGTACCACCATCAGTCGGTGTGTCTGGTATTCCTTCAGGGTCTGGGAGAGGGTCCTCAGTACCACCATCAGTCGGTCTGTCTGGTTTTCCTTCAGGGTCTGGGAGTGGGTCCTCTGTACCACCATCAGTCGGTGTATCTGGTATTCCTTAAGGGTCTGGGAGAGGGTCCTCACTACCACCATCAGTTGGTGTTCTTGGTATTCCTTCAGGGTCTGGGAGAGGATCCTCAGTACCACCATCAGTTGGTGTGTCTGGTATTCCTGCAGGGTCTGGGAGAGGGTCCTCAGAATCACCATCAGTTGGTGTGTCTGGTATTCCTTCAGGGTCTGGGAGAGGGTCCTCAGTACCACCATCAGTTGGTGTGTCTGGTATTCCTTCAGGGTCTGGGAGAGGGTCCTCAGAACCACCATCAGTTGGTGTGTCTGGTATTCCTTCAGGGTCTGGGAGAGGGTCCTTAGTATGACCATCAGTTGTTGTGTCTGGTGTTCCTTCAGGGTCTGGGAGAGGGTCCTCAGTACCACCATCAGTTGGTGTGTCTGGTATTCCTTCAGGGTCTGGGAGAGGGTCCTCAGTACCACCATCAGTTGGTGTGTCTGGTATTCCTTCAGGGTCTGGGAGAGGGTCCTTAGTATGACCATCAGTTGTTGTGTCTGGTGTTCCTTCAGGGTCTGGGAGAGGGTCCTCAGTACCACCATCAGTTGGTGTTTCTGGAAATTCCTTAAGGGTCTGGGAGAGGGTCCCAGTACCACCATCAGTCGGTGTGTCTGGTATTCCTTCAGGGTCTGGGAGAGGGTCCTCAGTACCACCATCAGTTGGTGTTTCTGGTATTCCTTCAGGGTCTGGGAGAGGGTCCTCAGAATCGCCATCAGTTGGTGTGTCTGGTGTTCCTTCAGGGTCTGGGAGAGGGTCCTCAGTACAACCATCAGTTGGTGTGTCTGGTATTCCTTCAGGGTCTGGGAGAGGGTCCTCAGAACCACCATCAGTTGGTGTGTCTGGTATTCCTTCAGGGTCTGGGAGAGAGTCCTCTGTATCACCATCAGTTGGTGTGTCTGGTATTACTTCAGGGTCTGGGAGAGGGTCCTCAGTACCACCATCAGTCGGTGTGTCTGGTATTCCGTCAGGGTCTGGGAGAGGGTCCTCAGTACCACCATCAGTCGGTCTGTCTGGTATTCCTTCAGGGTCTGGGAGTGGGTCCTCTGTACCACCATCAGTCAGTGTATCTGGTATTCCTTAAGGGTCTGGGAGAGGGTCCTCACTACCACCATCAGTTGGTGTTCTTGGTATTCCTTCAGGGTCTGGGAGAGGGTCCTCAGTACCACCATCAGTTGGTGTTTCTGGTATTCCTTCAGCGTCTGGGAGAGGGTCCTCAGAATCCCCATCAGTTGGTGTGTCTGGTGTTCCTTCAGGGTCTGGGAGAGGGTCCTCAGTACCACCATCAGTCGGTGTGTCTGGTATTCCTTCAGGGTCTGGGAGAGGGTCCTCACTACCACCATCAGTTGGTGTGTCTGGTATTCCTTCAGGGTCTGGGAAAGGCTCCTCTGTACCACCATCAGTTGGTGTTTCTGGTAGTCCTTCAGGGTCTGGGAGAGGGTCCTCAGTATCACCATCAGTTGGCGTGTCTGGTATTCCTTCAGGGTCTGGGAGAGGGTCCTCAGTATCACTTTCATTTGGTGTGTCTGGTATTCCTTCAGGGTCTGGGAAAGGGTCCTCAGTACCACCATCATTTGGTGTGTCTGGTATTCTTTCAGGGTCTGGGAGAGGGTCCTCAGTATCACCATCAGTTGCTGTGTCTGGTGTTCCTTCAGGGTCTGGGAGAGGGTCCTCAGAACCACCATCAGTTGGTGTGTCTGGTATTCCTTCAGGGTCTGGGAGAGGGTCCTCAGTACCACCATCAGTTTGTGTGTCTGGTATTCTTTCAGGGTCTGGGAGAGGGTCCTTAGTATGACCATCAGTTGTTGTGTCTGGTGTTCCTTCAGGGTCTGGGAGAGGGTCCTCAGTAGCACCATCAGTTGGTGTGTCTGGTATTCCTTCAGGGTCTGGGAGTGGGTCCTCAGTATCACCATCAGTTGGTGTTCCTGGTATTCCTTCAGGATCTGGGAGAGGGTCCTCAGTATCACCATCAGTTGTTGTGTCTGGTGTTCCTTCAGGGTCTGGGAGAGGGTCCTCAGTACCACCATCAGTTTGTGTTTCTGGAAATTCCTTCAGGGTCTGGGAGAGGGTCCTCAGTACCACCATCAGTTGGTGTTCCTGTATTCCTTCAGGGTCTGGGAGAGGGTCCTCAATATCACAATCAGTTGGTGTGTCTGATATTCCTTCAGGGTCTGGGAGAGAGTCCTCAGTACCACCATCAGTTGGTGTGTCTGGTATTCCTTCAGGGTCTGGGAGAGGGTCCTCAGTACCACCATCAGTCGGTGTGTCTGGTATTCCTTCAGGGTCTGGGAGAGGGTCCTCAGTACCACCATCAGTTGGTGTGTCTGGTATTCCTTCAGGATCTGGGTGAGGGTCCTCAGTATCACCATCAGTTGGTGTGTCTGGTGTTCCTTCAGGGTCTGGGAGAGGGTCCTCAGAACCACCATCAGTTGGTGTGTCTGGTATTCCTTCAGGATCTGGGAGAGGGTCCTCAGTACCACCATCAGTTGGTGTGTCTGGTATTTCTTCAGGGTCTGGGAGAGGGTCCTCAGTACCACCATCAGTTGGTGTGTCTGGTATTCCATCAGGGTCTGGGAGAGGGTCCTTAGTATGACCATCAGTTGTTGTGTCTGGTGTTCCTTCAGGGTCTGGGAGAGGGTCCTCAGTACCACCATCAGTTGGTGTGTCTGGTATTCCTTCAGGGTCTGGGAGAGGGTCCTCAGTACCACCATCAGTTGGTGTGTCTGGTATTCCTTCAGGGTCTGGGAGAGGGTCCTTAGTATGACCATCAGTTGTTGTGTCTGGTATTCCTTCAGGGTCTGGGAGAGGGTCCTCAGTACCACCATCAGTTGGTGTTTCTGGAAATTCCTTCAGGGTCTGGGAGAGGGTCCTCAGTACCACCATCAGTCGGTGTGTCTGGTGTTCCTTCAGGGTCTGGGAGAGGGTCCTCAGTACCACCATCAGTTGGTGTTTCTGGAAATTCCTTAAGGGTCTGGGAGAGGGTCCTCAGTACCACCATCAGTCGGTGTGTCTGGTATTCCTTCAGGGTCTGGGAGAGGGTCCTCAGTACCACCATCAGTTGGTGTTTCTGGTATTCCTTCAGGGTCTGGGAGAGGGTCCTCAGAATCACCATAGGTTGGTGTGTCTGGTGTTCCTTCAGGGTCTGGGAGAGGGTCCTCAGTACAACCATCAGTTGGTGTGTCTGGTATTCCTTCAGGGTCTGGGAGAGGGTCCTCAGAACCACCATCAGTTGGTGTGTCTGGTATTCCTTCAGGGTCTGGGAGAGTGTACTCTGTATCACCATCAGTTGGTGTGTCTGGTATTACTTCAGGGTCTGGGAGAGGGTCCTCAGTACCACCATCAGTCGGTGTGTCTGGTATTCCGTCAGGGTCTGGGAGAGGGTCCTCAGTACCACCATCAGTCGGTCTGTCTGGTATTCCTTCAGGGTCTGGGAGTGGGTCCTCTGTACCACCATCAGTCAGTGTATCTGGTATTCCTTAAGGGTCTGGGAGAGGGTCCTCACTACCACCATCAGTTGGTGTTCTTGGTATTCCTTCAGGGTCTGGGAGAGGGTCCTCAGTACCACCATCAGTCGGTGTGTCTGGTATTCCTTCAGGGTCTGGGAGAGGGTCCTCAGTACCACCATCAGTTGGTGTGTCTGGTATTCCTTCAGGATCTTGGTGAGGGTCCTCAGTATCACCATCAGTTGGTGTGTCTGGTGTTCCTTCAGGGTCTGGGAGAGGGTCCTCACTACCACCATCAGTTGGTGTGTCTGGTATTCCTTCAGGGTCTGGGAAAGGCTCCTCTGTACCACCATCAGTTGGTGTTTCTGGTAGTCCTTCAGGGTCTGGGAGAGGGTCCTCAGTATCACCATCAGTTGGCGTGTCTGGTATTCCTTCAGGGTCTGGGAGAGGGTCCTCAGTATCACCATCATTTGGTGTGTCTGGTATTCCTTCAGGATCTGGGTGAGGGTCCTCAGTATGACCATCAGTTGTTGTGTCTGGTGTTCCTTCATGGTCTGGGAGAGGGTCCTCAGTACCACCATCAGTTGGTGTTTCTGGAAATTCCTTCAGGGTCTGGGAGAGGGTCCTCAGTACCACCATCAGTCGGTGTGTCTGGTATTCCTTCAGGGTCTGGGCGAGGGTCCTCAGTACCACCATCAGTTGGTGTTTCTGGTATTCCTTCAGGGTCTGGGAGAGGGTCCTCAGAATCACCATCAGTTGGTGTGTCTGGTATTCCTTCAGGATCTGGGTGAGGGTCCTCAGTATCACCATTAGTTGGTGTGTCTGGTATTCCTTCAGGGTCTGGGAGAGGGTCCTCATTACCACAATCAGTTGGTGTGTCTGGTATTCCGTCAGGGTCTGGGAGAGGGTCCTCACTACCACCATCAGTTGGTGTTCCTGGTATTCCTTCAGGGTCTGGTAGAGGGTCCTCAGTATCTTCATCAGTTGGTGTGTCTGATATTCCTTCAGGGTCTTGGAGAGAGTCCTCAGTACCACCATCAGTTGGTGTGTCTGGTATTCCTTCAGGGTCTGGGAGAGGGTCCTCAGAACCACCATCAGTTGGTGTGTCTGGTATTCCTTCAGGGTCTGGGAGAGTGTCCTCTGTATCACCATCAGTTGGTGTGTCTGGTATTCCTTCAGGGTCTGGGAGAGGGTCCTCGGTACCACCATCAGTCGGTGTGTCTGGTATTCCGTCAGGGTCTGGGAGAGGGTCCTCAGTACCACCATCAGTCGGTCTGTCTGGTATTCCTTCAGGGTCTGGGAGTGGGTCCTCTGTACCACCATCAGTCGGTGTATCTGGTATTCCTTAAGGGTCTGGGAGAGGGTCCTCACTACAACCATCAGTTGGTGTTCTTGGTATTCCTTCAGGGTCTGGGAGAGGGTCCTCAGTACCACCATCAGTTGGTGTTTCTGGTATTCCTTCAGGGTCTGGGAGAGGGTCCTCACAATCCCCATCATTTGGTGTGTCTGGTATTCCTTCAGGGTCTGGGAGATGGTCCTCAGTACCACCATCAGTTGGTGTGTCTGGTATTCTTTCAGGGTCTGGGAGAGGGTCCTCAGTATCACCATCAGTTGGCGTGTCTGGTATTCCTTCAGGGTCTGGGAGAGGGTCCTCAGTATCACCATCATTTGGTGTGTCTGGTATTCCTTCAGGGTCTGGGAGAGGGTCCTCAGTACCACCATCAGTTGGTGTGTCTGGTATTCTTTCAGGGTCTGGGAGAGGGTCCTCAGTATCACCATCAGTTGGTGTGTCTGGAGTTCCTTCAGGGTCTGGGAGAGGGTCCTCAGAACCACCATCAGTTGGTGTGTCTGGTATTCCTTCAGGGTCTGGGAGAGGGTCCTCAGTACCACCATCAGTTTGTGTGTCTGGTATTCTTTCAGGGTCTGGGAGAGGGTCCTTAGTATGACCATCAGTTGTTGTGTCTGGTGTTCCTTCATGGTCTGGGAGAGGGTCCTCAGTACCACCATCAGTTGGTGTTTCTGGAAATTCCTTCAGGGTCTGGGAGAGGGTCCTCAGTACCACCATCAGTCGGTGTGTCTGGTATTCCTTCAGGGTCTGGGCGAGGGTCCTCAGTACCACCATCAGTTGGTGTTTCTGGTATTCCTTCAGGGTCTGGGAGAGGGTCCTCAGAATCACCATCAGTTGGTGTGTCTGGTATTCCTTCAGGATCTGGGTGAGGGTCCTCAGTATCACCATTAGTTGGTGTGTCTGGTATTCCTTCAGGGTCTGGGAGAGGGTCCTCATTACCACAATCAGTTGGTGTGTCTGGTATTCCGTCAGGGTCTGGGAGAGGGTCCTCACTACCACCATCAGTTGGTGTTCCTGGTATTCCTTCAGGGTCTGGTAGAGGGTCCTCAGTATCTTCATCAGTTGGTGTGTCTGATATTCCTTCAGGGTCTTGGAGAGAGTCCTCAGTACCACCATCAGTTGGTGTGTCTGGTATTCCTTCAGGGTCTGGGAGAGGGTCCTCAGAACCACCATCAGTTGGTGTGTCTGGTATTCCTTCAGGGTCTGGGAGAGTGTCCTCTGTATCACCATCAGTTGGTGTGTCTGGTATTCCTTCAGGGTCTGGGAGAGGGTCCTCGGTACCACCATCAGTCGGTGTGTCTGGTATTCCGTCAGGGTCTGGGAGAGGGTCCTCAGTACCACCATCAGTCGGTCTGTCTGGTATTCCTTCAGGGTCTGGGAGTGGGTCCTCTGTACCACCATCAGTCGGTGTATCTGGTATTCCTTAAGGGTCTGGGAGAGGGTCCTCACTACAACCATCAGTTGGTGTTCTTGGTATTCCTTCAGGGTCTGGGAGAGGGTCCTCAGTACCACCATCAGTTGGTGTTTCTGGTATTCCTTCAGGGTCTGGGAGAGGGTCCTCACAATCCCCATCATTTGGTGTGTCTGGTATTCCTTCAGGGTCTGGGAGATGGTCCTCAGTACCACCATCAGTTGGTGTGTCTGGTACTCTTTCAGGGTCTGGGAGAGGGTCCTCAGTATCACCATCAGTTGGTGTGTCTGGAGTTCCTTCAGGGTCTGGGAGAGGGTCCTCAGAACCACCATCAGTTGGTGTGTCTGGTATTCCTTCAGGGTCTGGGAGAGGGTCCTCAGTACCACCATCAGTTTGTGTGTCTGGTATTCTTTCAGGGTCTGGGAGAGGGTCCTTAGTATGACCATCAGTTGTTGTGTCTGGTGTTCCTTCAGGGTCTGGGAGAGGGTCCTCAGTACCACCATCAGTTGGTGTTTCTGGAAATTCCTTCAGGGTCTGGGAGAGGGTCCTCAGTACCACCATCAGTCGGTGTGTCTGGTATTCCTTCAGGGTCTGGGCGAGGGTCCTCAGTACCACCATCAGTTGGTGTTTCTGGTATTCCTTCAGGGTCTGGGAGAGGGTCCTCAGAATCACCATCAGTTGGTGTGTCTGGTGTTCCTTCAGGGTCTGGGAGAGGGTCGCCAGTACCACCATCAGTTGGTGTGTCTGGTATTCCTTCAGGATCTGGGTGAGGGTCCTCAGTATCATCATCAGTTGGTGTGTCTGGTATTCCTTCAGGGTTTGGGAGAGGGTCCTCATTACCACCATCAGTTGGTGTGTCTGGTATTCCGTCAGGGTCTGGGAGAGGGTCCTCACTACCACCATCAGTTGGTGTTCCTGGTATTCCTTCAGGGTCTGGGAGAGGGTCCTCAGTATCTTCATCAGTTGGTGTGTCTGATATTCCTTCAGGGTCTGGGAGAGAGTCCTCAGTACCACCATCAGTTGGTGTGTCTGGTATTCCTTCAGGGTCTGGGAGAGGGTCCTCAGAACCACCATCAGTTGGTGTGTCTGGTATTCCTTCAGGGTCTGGGAGAGTGTCCTCTGTATCACCATCAGTTGGTGTGTCTGGTATTCCTTCAGGGTCTGGGAGAGGGTCCTCGGTACAACCATCAGTCGGTGTGTCTGGTATTCCGTCAGGGTCTGGGAGAGGGTCCTCAGTACCACCATCAGTCGGTCTGTCTGGTATTCCTTCAGGGTCTGGGAGTGGGTCCTCTGTACCACCATAAGTCGGTGTATCTGGTATTCCTTAAGGGTCTGGGAGAGGGTCCTCACTACCACCATCAGTTGGTGTTCTTGGTATTCCTTCAGGGTCTGGGAGAGGGTCCTCAGTACCACCATCAGTTGGTGTTTCTGGTATTCCTTCAGGGTCTGGGAGAGGGTCCTCAGAATCCCCATCAGTTGGGGTGTCTGGTGTTCCTTCAGGGTCTGGGAGAGGGTCCTCAGTACCACCATCAGTCGGTGTGTCTGGTATTCCTTCAGGGTCTGGGAGAGGGTCCTCACTACCACCATCAGTTGGTGTGTCTGGTATTCCTTCAGGGTCTGGGAAAGGCTCCTCTGTACCACCATCAGTTGGTGTTTCTGGTAGTCCTTCATGGTCTGGGAGAGGGTCCTCAGTATCACCATCAGTTGGCGTGTCTGGTATTCCTTCAGGGTCTGGGAGAGGGTCCTCAGTATCACCATCATTTGGTGTGTCTGGTATTCCTTCAGGGTCTGGGAGAGGGTCCTCAGTACCACCATCAGTTGGTGTGTCTGGTATTCTTTCAGGGTCTGGGAGAGGGTCCTCAGTATCACCATCAGTTGGTGTGTCTGGTGTTCCTTCAGGGTCTGGGAGAGGGTCCTCAGAACCACCATCAGTTGGTGTGTCTGGTATTCCTTCAGGTTCTGGGAGAGGGTCCTCAGTACCACCATCAGTTGGTGTGTCTGGTATTCTTTCAGGGTCTGGGAGAGGGTCCTTAGTATGACCATCAGTTGTTGTGTCTGGTGTTCCTTCAGGGTCTGGGAGAGGGTCCTCAGTACCACCATCAGTTGGTGTTTCTGGAAATTCCTTCAGGGTCTGGGAGAGGGTCCTCAGTACCACCATCAGTCGGTGTGTCTGGTATTCCTTCAGGGTCTGGGCGAGGGTCCTCAGTACCACCATCAGTTGGTGTTTCTGGTATTCCTTCAGGGTCTGGGAGAGGGTCCTCAGAATCACCATCAGTTGGTTTGTCTGGTGTTCCTTCAGGGTCTGGGAGAGGGTCGCCAGTACCACCATCAGTTGGTGTGTCTGGTATTACTTCAGGATCTGGGTGAGGGTCCTAAGTATCACCATCAGTTGGTGTGTCTGGTATTCCTTCAGGGTCTGGGAGAGGGTCCTCATTACCACCATCAGTTGGTGTGTCTGGTATTCCGTCAGGGTCTGGGAGAGGGTCCTCACTACCACCATCAGTTGGTGTTCCTGGTATTCCTTCAGGGTCTGGGAGAGGGTCCTCAGTATCTTCATCAGTTGGAGTGTCTGATATTCCTTCAGGTTCTGGGAGAGAGTCCTCAGTACCACCATCAGTTGGTGTGTCTGGTATTCCTTCAGGGTCTGGGAGTGGGTCCTCAGTATCACCATCAGTTGGTGTTCCTGGTATTCCTTCAGGATCTGGGAGAGGGTCCTCAGTATCACCATCAGTTGGTGTGTCTGGTATTCCTTCAGGGTCTGGGAGAGGGTCCTCAGTACCACCATCAGTTGTTGTGTCTGGTATTCCTTCAGGGTCTGGGAGAGGGTCCTCACTACCACCATCAGTTGTTGTGTCTGGTATTCCTTCAGGGTCTGGGAGAGGGTCCTCACTACCATCATCAGTTGGTGTGTCTGGTATTCCTTCAGGGTCTGGGAGAGGGTCCTCAGAATCACCATCAGTTGGTGTGTCTGGTGTTCCTTCAGTGTCTGGGAGAGCGTCCTCAGTACCACCATCAGTTGGTGTGTCTGGTATTCCTTCAGGATCTGGGTGAGGGTCCTCAGTATCACCATCAGTTGGTATGTCTGGTATTCCTTCAGGGTCTGGGAGAGGGTCCTCATTACCACCATCAGTTGGTGTGTCTGGTATTCCGTCAGGGTCTGGGAGAGGGTCCTCACTACCACCATCAGTTGGTGCTCCTGGTATTCCTTCAGGGTCTGGGAGAGGGTCTTCAGTATCACCATCAGTTGGTGTGTCTGGTTTTCCTTTAGGGTCTGGGCGAGGGTCCTCAGTATCACCATCAGTTGGTGTGTCTGGTATTCCTTCAGGGTCTGGGAGAGGGTCCTCAGTACCACCATCAGTTGGTGTGTCTGGTATTCCTTCAGGGTCTGGGAGAGGGTCCTTAGTATGACCATCAGTTGTTGTGTCTGGTGTTCCTTCAGGGTCTGGGAGAGGCACCTCAGTACCACCATCAGTTGGTGTTTCTGGAAATTCCTTCAGGGTCTGGGAGAGGGTCCTCAGTACCACCATCAGTTGGTGTTCCTGGTATTCCTTCACTGTCTGGGAGAGGGTCCTCAGTATCACCATCAGGTGGTGTGTCTGATATTCCTTCAGGGTCTGGGAGAGAGTCCTCAGTACCACCATCAGTTGGTGTGTCTGGTATTCCTTCAGGGTCTGGGAGTGGTTCCTCAGTATCACCATCAGTTGGTGTTCCTGGTATTCCTTCAGGATCTGGGAGAGGGTCCTCAGTATCACCATCAGTTGGTGTGTCTGGTATTCCTTCAGGATCTGGGTGAGGGTCCTCAGTATCACCATCAGTTGGTATGTCTGGTATTCCTTCAGGGTCTGGGAGAGGGTCCTCATTACCACCATCAGTTGGTGTGTCTGGTATTCCGTCAGGGTCTGGGAGAGGGTCCTCACTACCACCATCAGTTGGTGCTCCTGGTATTCCTTCAGGGTCTGGGAGAGGGTCTTCAGTATCACCATCAGTTGGTGTGTCTGGTTTTCCTTTAGGGTCTGGGCGAGGGTCCTCAGTATCACGATCAGTTGGTGTGTCTGTTATTCCTTCAGGGTCTGGGAGAGGGTCCTCAGTACCACCATCAGTTGGTGTGTCTGGTATTCCTTCAGGGTCTGGGAGAGGGTCCTTAGTATGACCATCAGTTGTTGTGTCTGGTGTTCCTTCAGGGTCTGGGAGAGGCACCTCAGTACCACCATCAGTTGGTGTTTCTGGGAATTCCTTCAGGGTCTGGGAGAGGGTCCTCAGTACCACCATCAGTTGGTGTTCCTGGTATTCCTTCACTGTCTGGGAGAGGGTCCTCAGTATCACCATCAGTTGGTGTGTCTGATATTCCTTCAGGGTCTGGGAGAGAGTCCTCAGTACCACCATCAGTTGGTGTGTCTGGTATTCCTTCAGGGTCTGGGAGTGGTTCCTCAGTATCACCATCAGTTGGTGTTCCTGGTATTCCTTCAGGATCTGGGAGAGGGTCCTCAGTATCACCATCAGTTGGTGTGTCTGGTATTCCTTCAGGGTCTGGGAGAGGGTCCTCAGTACCACCATCAGTTGGTGTGTCTGGTATTCCTTCAGGGTCTGGGAGAGGGTCCTCACTACCATCATCAGTTGGTGTGTCTGGTATTCCTTCAGGGTCTGGGAGAGGCTCCTCTGTACCACCATCAGTTGGTGTTTCTGGTAGTCCTTCAGGGTCTGGGAGAGGGTCCTCAGTATCACCATCTGCTGGCGAGTCTGGTATTCCTTCAGGGTCTGGGCGAGGGTCCTCAGTATCACCATCAGTTGGTGTGTCTGGTGTTCCTTCAGGGTCTGGGAGAGGGTCCTCAGAACCACCATCAGTTCGTGTGTCTGGTATTCCTTCAGGGTCTGGGAGAGGGTCCTCAGTACCACCATCAGTTGGTGTGTCTGGTATTCCTTCAGGGTCTGGGAGAGGGTCCTTAGTATGACCATCAGTTGTTGTGTCTGGTGTTCCTTCAGGGTCTGGGAGAGGGTCCTCAGTATCACCATCTGTTGGTGTGTCTGGTATTCCTTCAGGGTCTGGGAGAGGGTCCTCAGTACAACCATCAGTTGGTGTGTCTGGTATTCCTTCAGGGTCTGGGAGAGGGTCCTCAGTATCACAATCATTTGGTGTGTCTGGTGTTCTTTCAGGGTCTGGGAGAGGGTCCTCAGAAACACCATCAGTTGGTGTGTCTGGTATTCCTTCAGGGTCTGGGAGAGGGTCCTCAGTACCACCATCAGTTGGTGTGTCTGGTATGCCTTCAGGGTCTGGGAGAGGGTCCTTAGTATGACCATCAGTTGTTGTGTCTGGTGTTCCTTCAGGGTCTGGGAGAGGGTCCTCAGTACCACCATCAGTTGGTGTTTCTGGAAATTCCTTCAGGGTCTGGGAGAGGGTCCTCAGTACCACCATCAGTCGGTGTGTCTGGTATTCCTTCAGGGTCTGGGCGAGGGTCCTCAGTACCACCATCAGTTGGTGTTTCTGGTATTCCTTCAGGGTCTGGGAGAGGGTCCTCAGAATCACCATCAGTTGGTGTGTCTGGTGTTCCTTCAAGGTCTGGGAGAGGGTCCTCAGTACCACCATCAGTTGGTGTGTCTGGTATTCCTTCAGGATCTGGGTGAGGGTCCTCAGTATCAACATCAGTTGGTGTGTCTGGTATTCCTTCAGGGTCTGGGAGAGGGTCCTCATTACCACCATCAGTTGGTGTGTCTGGTATTCCGTCAGGGTCTGGGAGAGGGTCCTCACTACCACCATCAGTTGGTGTTCCTGGTATTCCTTCAGGGTCTGGGGGAGGGTCCTCAGTACCACCATCAGTTGGTGTTTCTGGTATTCCTTCAGGGTCTGGGAGAGTGTCCTCAGAATCCCCATCAGTTGGTGTGTCTGGTGTTCCTTCAGGGTCTGGGAGAGGGTCCTCAGTACCACCATCAGTCGGTGTGTCTGGTATTCCTTCAGGGTCTGGGAGAGGGTCCTCAGTACCACCATCAGTTGGTGTTTCTGGTATTCCTTCAGGGTCTGGGAGAGGGTCCTCAGAATCACCATCAGTTGGTGTGTCTGGTGTTCCTTCAGGGTCTGGGAGAGGGTCCTCATTACCACCATCAGTTGGTGTGTCTGGTATTCCGTCAGGGTCTGGGAGAGGGTCCTCACTACCACCATCAGTTGGTGTTCCTGGTATTCCTTCAGGGTCTGGGAGAGGGTCCTCAGCATCACCATCAGTTGGTGTGTCTGATATTCCTTCAGGGTCTGGGAGAGAGTCCTCAGTACCACCATCAGTTGGTGTGTCTGGTATTCCTTCAGGGTCTGGGAGTGGGTCCTCAGTATCACCATCAGTTGGTGTTCCTGGTATTCCTTCAGGATCTGGGAGAGGGTCCTCAGTATCACCATCAGTTGGTGTGTCTGGTATTCTTTCAGGGTCTGGGAGAGGGTCCTCAGTACCACCATCAGTTGGTGTGTCTGGTATTCCTTCAGGGTCTGGGAGGGGGTCCTCAGTACCACCATCAGTCGGTGTGTCTGGTATTCCTTCAGGGTCTGGGAGAGGGTCCTCAGTACCGCCATCAGTCGGTCTGTCTGGTATTCCTTCAGGGTCTGGGAGTGGGTCCTCTGTACCACCATCAGTCGGTGTATCTGGTATTCCTTAAGGGTCTGGGAGAGGGTCCTCACTACCACCATCAGTTGGTGTTCTTGGTATTCCTTCAGGGTCTGGGAGAGGGTCCTCAGTACCACCATCAGTTGGTGTTTCTGGAAATTCCTTCAGGGTCTGGGAGAGGGTCCTCAGTACCAACATCAGTCGGTGTGTCTGGTATTCCTTCAGGGTCTGGGAGAGGGTCCTCAGTACCACCATCAGTTGGTGTGTCTGGTATTCCTTCAGGGTCTGGGAGAGGGTCCTCAGTATCACCATCAGTCGGTGTGTCTGGTATTCCTTCAGGGTCTGGGAGAGGGTCCTCAGAACCACCATCAGTTGGTGTGTCTGGTATTCCTTCAGGATCTGGGAGAGGGTCCTCAGTATCACCATCAGTTGGTGTGTCTGGTATTCCTTCAGGGTCTGGGAGAGTGTCCTCTGTATCACCATCAGTTGGTGTGTCTGGTGTTCCTTCAGGGTCTGGGAGAGGGTCCTCATTACCACCATCAGTTGGTGTGTCTGGTATTCCTTCAGGGTCTGGTAGAGGGTCCTCAGTACCACCATCAGTCGGTGTGTCTGGTATTCCTTCAGGGTCTTGGAGAGGGTCCTCAGTACCACCATCACTTGGTGTGTCTGGTATTCCTTCAGGGTCTGCGAGAGGGTCCTCACTACCACCATCAGTTGGTGTGTCTGGTATTCCTTCAGGGTATGGGAGAGGGTCCTCTGTACCACCATCAGTTGGTGTTTCTGGTATTCCTTCAGGGTCTGGGAGAGGGTCCTCAGTATCACCATCAGTTGGTGTGTCTGGTATTCCTTCAGGGTCTGGGCGAGGGTCCTCAGTATCACCATCAGTTGGTGTGTCTGGTATTCCTTCAGGGTCTGGGAGAGGTTCCTCAGTACCACCATCAGTTGGTGTGTCTGGTATTCCTTCAGGGTCTGGGAGAGGGTCCTCAGTATTACCATCAGTCTGTCTGTCTGGTATTCCTTCAGGGTCTGGGAGAGGGTCCTCAGTATCACCATCAGTCGGTGTGTCTGGTATTCCTTCAGGGTCTGGGAGAGGGTCCTCAGAACCACCATCAGTTGGTGTGTCTGGTATTCCTTCAGGATCTGGGAGAGGGTCCTCAGTATCACCATCAGTTGGTGTGTCTGGTATTCCTTCAGTGTCTGGGAGAGTGTCCTCTGTATCACCATCAGTTGGTGTGTCTGGTGTTCCTTCAGGGTCTGGGAGAGGGTCCTCATTACCACCATCAGTTGGTGTGTCTGGTATTCCTTCAGGGTATGGGAGAGGGTCCTCTGTACCACCATCAGTTGGTGTTTCTGGTATTCCTTCAGAGTCTGGGAGAGGGTCCTCAGTATCACCATCAGTTGGTGTGTCTGGTATTCCTTCAGGGTCTGGGCGAGGGTCCTCAGTATCACCATCAGTTGGTGTGTCTGGTATTCCTTCAGGGTCTGGGAGAGGTTCCTCAGTACCACCATTAGTTGGTGTGTCTGGTATTCCTTCAGGGTCTGGGAGAGGGTCCTCAGTATTACCATCAGTTGGTGTGTCTGGTGTTCCTTCAGGGTCTGGGAGAGGGTCCTCAGTACCACCATCAGTTGGTGTTTCTGGTATTCCTTCAGGGTCTGGGAGAGGATCCTCAGTATCACTATCAGTTGGTGTGTCTGCTATTCCTTCAGTGTCTGGGCGAGGGTCCTCAGTATCACCATCAGTTGGTGTGTCTGGTTTTCCTTCAGGATCAGGGAGAGGGTCCTCAGTACCACCATCAGTTGGTGTGTCTGGTATTCCTTCAGGGTCTGGGAGAGGGTCCTCAGTATGACCATCAGTTGGTGTGTCTGGTATTCCTTCAGGGTCTGGGTGAGGGTCCTCAGTATCACCATCAGTTGGTGTGTCTGGTATTCCTTCAGAGTCTGGGCGAGGGTCCTCAGTGTCACCATCAGTTGGTGTGTCTGGTATTCCATCAGGGACTGGGAGAGGGTCCTCAGTACCACCATCAGTTGGTGTGTCTGGTAATCCTTCAGGGTCTGGGAGAGGGTCCTCAGTATGACAATCAGTTGTTGTGTCTGGTGGTCCTTCAGGGTCTGGGAGAGGGTCCTCAGTACCACCATCAGTTGGTGTGTCTGGTATTCCTTCAGGGTCTGGGAGAGGTTCCTCACTACCACCATCAGTTGGTGTTCCTGGTATTCCTTCAGGGTCTGGGAGAGGGTCCTCAGTATCACCATCAGTTGGTGTGTCTGGTATTCCTTCAGGGTCTGGGAGAGGGTCCTCAGTACCACCATCAGTTGGTGTGTCTGGTATTCCTTCAGGGTCTGGGAGAGGGTCCTCAGTATCACCATCAGTTGGTGTTCCTGGTATTCCTTCAGGGTCTGGGAGAGGGTCCTCAGTATCACCATCAGTTGGTGTGTCTGGTATTCCTTCAGGGTCTGGGAGAGGGTCCTCAGTATCACCATCAGTTGGTGTGTCTGGTATTCCTTCAGGGTCTGGGAGAGGGTCCTCAGTACCACCATCAGTCGGTGTGTCTGGTATTCCTTCAGGGTCTGGGAGAGGGTCCTCAGTACCACCATCAGTCGGTGTGTCTGGTATTCCTTCAGGGTCTGGGAGAGGGTCCTCAGTATCACCATCAGTCGGTGTGTCTGGTATTCCTTCAGGGTCTGGGAGTGGGTCCTCTGTACCACCATCAGTCGGTGTATCTGGTTTTCCTTAAGGGTCTGGGAGAGGGTCCTCACTACCACCATCAGTTGGTGTTCTTGGTATTCCTTCAGGGTCTGGGAGAGGGTCCTCAGTACCACCATCAGTTGGTGTATCTGGTATTCCTTCAGGGTCTGGGAGAGGGTCCTCAGTACCACCATCAGTTGGTGTGTCTGGTATTCCTTCAGGGTCTGGGAGAGGGTCCTCAGTACCACCATCAGTTGGTGTGTCTGGTATTCCTTCAGGATCTGGGTGAGGGTCCTCAGTATCACCATCAGTTGGTGTGTCTGGTATTCCTTCAGGGTCTGGGAGAGGGTTCTCATTACCACCATCAGTTGGTGTGTCTGGTATTCCTTCAGGGTCTGGGAGAGGGTCCTCAGTATCACCATCAGTTGGTGTGTCTGGTATTCCTTCAGGGTCTGGGAGAGGGTCCTCAGTACCACCATCAGTTGGTGTGTCTGTTATTCCTTCAGGGTCTGCGAGAGGGTCCTCACTACCACCATCAGTTGGTGTGTCTGGTATTCCTTCAGGGTCTGGGAGAGGCTCCTCTGTACCACCATCAGTTGGTGTTTCTGGTATTCCTTCAGGGTCTGGGAGAGGGTCCTCAGTATGACCATCAGTTGGTGTGTCTGGTATTCCTTCAGGGTCTGGGCGAGGGTCCTCAGTATCACCATCAGTTGGTTTGTCTGGTATTCCTTCAGGGTCTGGGAGAGGTTCCTCAGTACCACCATCAGTTGGTGTGTCTGGTATTCCTTCAGGGTCTGGGAGAGGGTCCTCAGTATCACCATCAGTTGGTGTGTCTGGTGTTCCTTCAGGGTCTGGGAGAGGGTCCTCAGTACCACCATCAGTTGGTGTGTCTGGTATTCCTTCAGGGTCTGGGAGAGGGTCCTCAGTATCACCATCAGTTGGTGTGTCTGGTATTCCTTCAGGGTCTGGGAGAGGGTCCTCAGTACCACCATCAGTTGGTGTGTCTGGTATTCCTTCAGGGTCTGGGAGAGGGTCCTCAGTATCACCATCAGTTGGTGTGTCTGGTATTCCTTCAGGGTCTGGGAGAGGGTCCTCAGTATCACCATCAGTTGGTGTGTCTGGTATTCCTTCAGGGTCTGGGAGAGGGTCCTCAGTATCACCATCAGTTGGTGTGTCTGGTATTCCTTCAGGGTCTGGGAGAGGGTCCTCAGTACCACCATCAGTCGGTGTGTCTGGTATTCCTTCAGGGTCTGGGAGAGGGTCCTCAGTACCACCATCAGTTGGTGTGTCTGGTATTCCTTCAGGGTCTGGGAGAGGGTCCTCAGTATCACCATCAGTTGGTGTGTCTGGTATTCCTTCAGGGTCTGGGAGAGGGTCCTCAGTACCACCATCAGTTGGTGTGTCTGGTATTCCTTCAGGGTCTGGGAGAGGGTCCTCAGTACCACCATCAGTTGGTGTGTCTGGTATTCCTTCAGGGTCTGGGAGAGGGTCCTCAGTACCACCATCAGTTGGTGTGTCTGGTATTCCTTCAGGGTCTGGGAGAGGGTCCTCAGTACCACCATCAGTTGGTGTGTCTGGTATTCCTTCAGGGTCTGGGAGAGGGTCCTCAGTACCACCATCAGTTGGTGTGTCTGGTATTCCTTCAGGATCTGGGAGAGGGTCCTCAGTATCACCATCAGTTGGTGTGTCTGGTATTCCTTCAGGGTCTGGGAGAGGGTCCTCAGTACCACCATCAGTTGGTGTGTCTGGTATTCCTTCAGGGTCTGGGAGAGGGTCCTCAGTATCACCATCAGTTGGTGTGTCTGGTATTCCTTCAGGGTCTGGGAGAGGGTCCTCAGTACCACCATCAGTTGGTGTGTCTGGTATTCCTTCAGGGTCTGGGAGAGGGTCCTCACTACCACCATCAGTTGGTGTGTCTGGTATTCCTTCAGGGTCTGGGAGAGGGTCCTCAGTACCACCATCAGTTGGTGTGTCTGGTATTCCTTCAGGGTCTGGGAGAGGGTCCTCAGTATCACCATCAGTTGGTGTGTCTGGTATTCCTTCAGGGTCTGGGAGAGGGTCCTCAGTATCACCATCAGTTGGTGTGTCTGGTATTCCTTCAGGGTCTGGGAGAGGGTCCTCAGTACCACCATCAGTTGGTGTGTCTGGTATTCCTTCAGGGTCTGGGAGAGGGTCCTCAGTATCACCATCAGTTGGTGTGTCTGGTATTCCTTCAGGGTCTGGGCGAGGGTCCTCAGTATCACCATCAGTTGGTGTGTCTGGTATTCCTTCAGGGTCTGGGAGAGGATCCTCAGTATCACCATCAGTTGGTGTGTCTGGTATTCCTTCAGGGTCTGGGCGAGGGTCCTCAGTATCACCATCAGTTGGTGTGTCTGGTATTCCTTCAGGGTCTGGGAGAGGGTCCTCAGTACCACCATCAGTTGGTGTGTCTGGTATTCCTTCAGGGTCTGGGAGAGGGTCCTCAGTATCACCATCAGTTGGTGTGTCTGGTATTCCTTCAGGGTCTGGGAGAGGGTCCTCAGTACCACCATCAGTTGGTGTGTCTGGTATTCCTTCAGGGTCTGGGAGAGGGTCCTCAGTACCACCATCAGTTGGTGTGTCTGGTATTCCTTCAGGGTCTGGGAGAGGGTCCTCAGTATCACCATCAGTTGGTGTGTCTGGTATTCCTTCAGGGTCTGGGAGAGGGTCCTCAGTATCACCATCAGTTGGTGTGTCTGGTATTCCTTCAGGGTCTGGGAGAGGGTCCTCAGTATCACCATCAGTTGGTGTGTCTGGTATTCCTTCAGGGTCTGGGAGAGGGTCCTCAGTACCACCATCAGTTGGTGTGTCTGGTATTCCTTCAGGGTCTGGGAGAGGGTCCTCAGTACCACCATCAGTTGGTGTGTCTGGTATTCCTTCAGGGTCTGGGAGAGGGTCCTCAGTACCACCATCAGTTGGTGTGTCTGGTATTCCTTCAGGGTCTGGGAGAGGGTCCTCACTAACACCATCAGTTGGTTTGTCTGGTATTCCTTCAGGGTCTGGGCGAGGGTCCTCAGTATCACCATCAGTTGGTGTGTCTGGTATTCCTTCAGGGTCTGGGAGAGGGTCCTCAGTACCACCACCAGTTGGTGTGTCTGGTATTCCTTCAGGGTCTGGGAGAGGGTCCTCAGTATCACCATCAGTTGGTGTGTCTGGTATTCCTTCAGGGTCTGGGAGAGTGTCCTCTGTATCACCATCAGTCGGTGTGTCTGGTATTCCTTCAGGGTCTGGGAGAGGGTCCTCAGTACCACCATCAGTCGGTCTGTCTGGTATTCCTTCAGGGTTTGGGAGAGGGTCCTCAGTATCACCAGCAGTTGGTGTGTCTGGTATTCCTTCAGGGTCTGGGAGAGGGTCCTCAGTACCACCAGCAGTTGGTGTGTCTGGTATTCCTTCAGGGTCTGGGAGAGGGTCCTCAGTACCACCATTAGTTGGAGTGTCTGGTATTCCTTCAGGGTCTGGGAGAGAGTCCTCACTACCACCATCAGTTGGTGTGTCTGGTATTCCTTCAGGGTCTGGGAGAGGGTCCTCACTAACACCATCAGTTGGTTTGTCTGGTATTCCTTCAGGGTCTGGGCGAGGGTCCTCAGTATCACCATCAGTTGGTGTGTCTGGTATTCCTTCAGGGTCTGGGAGAGGGTCCTCAGTACCACCACCAGTTGGTGTGTCTGGTATTCCTTCAGGTTCTGGGAGAGGGTCCTCAGTATCACCATCAGTTGGTGTGTCTGGTATTCCTTCAGGGTCTGGGAGAGTGTCCTCTGTATCACCATCAGTTGGTGTGTCTGGTATTCCTTCAGGGTCTGGGAGAGTGTCCTCAGTACCACCATCAGTCGGTGTGTCTGGTATTCCTTCAGGGTCTGGGAGAGGGTCCTCAGTACCACCATCAGTCGGTCTGTCTGGTATTCCTTCAGGGTCTGGGAGAGGGTCCTCAGTATCACCATCAGTCGGTGTGTCTGGTATTCCTTCAGGGTCTGGGAGTAGGTCCTCTGTACCACCATCAGTCGGTGTATCTGGTATTCCTTAAGGGTCTGGGAGAGGGTCCTCACTACCACCATCAGTTGGTGTTCTTGGTATTCCTTCAGGGTCTGGGAGAAGGTCCTCAGTATCACCATCAGTTGGTGTGTCTGGTATTCCTTCAGGGTCTGGGAGAGGGGCCTCAGTACCACCATCAGTTGGTGTGTCTGGTATTCCTTCAGGGTCTGGGAGAGGGTCCTCAGTATCACCATCAGTTGGTGTTCCTGGTATTCCTTCAGGGTCTGGGAGAGGGTCCTCAGTATCACCATCAGTTGGTGTGTCTGGTATTCCTTCAGGGTCTGGGAGAGGGTCCTCAGTACCACCATCAGTTGGTGTGTCTGGTATTCCTTCAGGGTCTGGGAGAGGGTCCTCAGTACCACCATCAGTTGGTGTGTCTGGTATTCCTTCAGGGTCTGGGAGAGGGTCCTCAGTACCACCATCAGTTGGTGTGTCTGGTATTCCTTCAGGGTCTGGGAGAGGGTCCTCAGTATCACCATCAGTTGGTGTGTCTGGTATTCCTTCAGGGTCTGGGAGAGGGTCCTCAGTACCACCATCAGTTGGTGTGTCTGGTATTCCTTCAGGGTCTGGGAGAGGGTCCTCACTACCACCATCAGTTGGTGTGTCTGGTATTCCTTCAGGGTCTGGGAGAGGGTCCTCAGTACCACCATCAGTTGGTGTGTCTGGTATTCCTTCAGGGTCTGGGAGAGGGTCCTCAGTATCACCATCAGTTGGTGTGTCTGGTATTCCTTCAGGGTCTGGGAGAGTGTCCTCTGTATCACCATCAGTTGGTGTGTCTGGTATTCCTTCAGGGTCTGGGAGAGGGTCCTCAGTACCACCATCAGTCGGTGTGTCTGGTATTCCTTCAGGGTCTGGGAGAGGGTCCTCAGTACCACCATCAGTCGGTCTGTCTGGTATTCCTTCAGGGTCTGGGAGAGGGTCCTCAGTATCACCATCAGTCGGTGTGTCTGGTATTCCTTCAGGGTCTGGGAGTAGGTCCTCTGTACCACCATCAGTCGGTGTATCTGGTATTCCTTAAGGGTCTGGGAGAGGGTCCTCACTACCACCATCAGTTGGTGTTCTTGGTATTCCTTCAGGGTCTGGGAGAAGGTCCTCAGTATCACCATCAGTTGGTGTGTCTGGTATTCCTTCAGGGTCTGGGAGAGGGGCCTCAGTACCACCATCAGTTGGTGTGTCTGGTATTCCTTCAGGGTCTGGGAGAGGGTCCTCAGTATCACCATCAGTTGGTGTGTCTGGTATTCCTTCAGGGTCTGGGAGAGGGTCCTCAGTACCACCATCAGTTGGTGTGTCTGGTATTCCTTCAGGGTCTGGGAGAGGGTCCTCAGTACCACCATCAGTTGGTGTGTCTGGTATTCCTTCAGGGTCTGGGAGAGGGTCCTCAGTATCACCATCAGTTGGTGTGTCTGGTATTCCTTCAGGGTCTGGGAGAGGGTCCTCAGTATCACCATCAGTTGGTGTGTCTGGTATTCCTTCAGGGTCTGGGAGAGGGTCCTCAGTACCACCATCAGTTGGTGTGTCTGGTATTCCTTCAGGGTCTGGGAGAGGGTCCTCAGTATCACCATCAGTTGGTGTGTCTGGTATTCCTTCAGGGTCTGGGAGAGGGTCCTCAGTACCACCATCAGTTGGTGTGTCTGGTATTCCTTCAGGGTCTGGGAGAGGGTCCTCACTACCACCATCAGTTGGTGTGTCTGGTATTCCTTCAGGGTCTGGGAGAGGGTCCTCTGTACCACCATCAGTTGGTGTTTCTGGTATTCCTTCAGGGTCTGGGAGAGGGTCCTCAGTATCACCATCAGTTGGTGTGTCTGGTATTCCTTCAGGGTCTGGGCGAGGGTCCTCAGTATCACCATCAGTTGGTGTGTCTGGTATTCCTTCAGGGTCTGGGAGAGGGTCCTCAGTACCACCATCAGTTGGTGTGTCTGGTATTCCTTCAGGGTCTGGGAGAGGGTCCTCAGTATCACCATCAGTTGGTGTGTCTGGTATTCCTTCAGGGTCTGGGAGAGGGTCCTCAGTACCACCATCAGTTGGTGTGTCTGGTATTCCTTCAGGGTCTGGGAGAGGGTCCTCAGTATCACCATCAGTTGGTGTGTCTGGTATTCCTTCAGGGTCTGGGAGAGGGTCCTCAGTATCACCATCAGTTGGTGTGTCTGGTATTCCTTCAGGGTCTGGGAGAGGGTCCTCAGTACCACCATCAGTTGGTGTGTCTGGTATTCCTTCAGGGTCTGGGAGAGGGTCCTCAGTATCACCATCAGTTGGTGTGTCTGGTATTCCTTCAGGGTCTGGGAGAGGGTCCTCAGTACCACCATCAGTTGGTGTGTCTGGTATTCCTTCAGGGTCTGGGAGAGGGTCCTCAGTATCACCATCAGTTGGTGTGTCTGGTATTCCTTCAGGGTCTGGGAGAGGGTCCTCAGTATCACCATCAGTTGGTGTGTCTGGTATTCCTTCAGGGTCTGGGAGAGGGTCCTCAGTACCACCATCAGTTGGTGTGTCTGGTATTCCTTCAGGGTCTGGGAGAGGGTCCTCAGTATCACCATCAGTTGGTGTGTCTGGTATTCCTTCAGGGTCTGGGAGAGGGTCCTCAGTACCACCATCAGTTGGTGTGTCTGGTATTCCTTCAGGGTCTGGGAGAGGGTCCTCACTACCACCATCAGTTGGTGTTCCTGGTATTCCTTCAGGGTCTGGGAGAGGGTCCTCAGTATCACCATCAGTTGGTGTGTCTGGTATTCCTTCAGGGTCTGGGAGAGGGTCCTCAGTACCACCATCAGTTGGTGTGTCTGGTATTCCTTCAGGGTCTGGGAGAGGGTCCTCAGTACCACCATCAGTTGGTGTGTCTGGTATTCCTTCAGGGTCTGGGAGAGGGTCCTCAGTACCACCATCAGTTGGTGTGTCTGGTATTCCTTCAGGGTCTGGGAGAGGGTCCTCAGTACCACCATCAGTTGGTGTGTCTGGTATTCCTTCAGGGTCTGGGAGAGGGTCCTCAGTATCACCATCAGTTGGTGTGTCTGGTATTCCTTCAGGGTCTGGGAGAGGGTCCTCAGTACCACCATCAGTTGGTGTGTCTGGTATTCCTTCAGGGTCTGGGAGAGGGTCCTCAGTACCACCATCAGTTGGTGTGTCTGGTATTCCTTCAGGGTCTGGGAGAGGGTCCTCAGTACCACCATCAGTTGGTGTGTCTGGTATTCCTTCAGGGTCTGGGAGAGGGTCCTCAGTATCACCATCAGTTGGTGTGTCTGGTATTCCTTCAGGGTCTGGGAGAGGGTCCTCAGTACCACCATCAGTTGGTGTGTCTGGTATTCCTTCAGGGTCTGGGAGAGGGTCCTCACTACCACCATCAGTTGGTGTTCTTGGTATTCCTTCAGGGTCTGGGAGAGGGTCCTCAGTACCACCATCAGTTGGTGTGTCTGGTATTCCTTCAGGGTCTGGGAGAGGGTCCTCAGTACCACCATCAGTTGGTGTGTCTGGTATTCCTTCAGGGTCTGGGAGAGGGTCCTCAGTACCACCATCAGTTGGTGTGTCTGGTATTCCTTCAGGGTCTGGGAGAGGGTCCTCAGTACCACCATCAGTCGGTGTGTCTGGTATTCCTTCAGGGTCTGGGAGAGGGTCCTCAGTACCACCATCAGTTGGTGTGTCTGGTATTCCTTCAGGGTCTGGGAGAGGGTCCTCAGTATCACCATCAGTTGGTGTGTCTGGTATTCCTTCAGGGTCTGGGAGAGTGTCCTCTGTATCACCATCAGTTGGTGTGTCTGGTGTTCCTTCAGGGTCTGGGAGAGGGTCCTCAGTACCACCATCAGTTGGTGTGTCTGGTATTCCTTCAGGGTCTGGGAGAGGGTCCTCAGTATCACCATCAGTTGGTGTGTCTGGTATTCCTTCAGGGTCTGGGAGAGGGTCCTCAGTACCACCATCAGTTGGTGTGTCTGGTATTCCTTCAGGGTCTGGGAGAGGGTCCTCACTACCACCATCAGTTGGTGTGTCTGGTATTCCTTCAGGGTATGGGAGAGGGTCCTCTGTACCACCATCAGTTGGTGTTTCTGGTATTCCTTCAGGGTCTGGGAGAGGGTCCTCAGTATCACCATCAGTTGGTGTGTCTGGTATTCCTTCAGGGTCTGGGAGAGGGTCCTCAGTATCACCATCAGTTGGTGTGTCTGGTATTCCTTCAGGGTCTGGGAGAGGGTCCTCAGTACCACCATCAGTTGGTGTGTCTGGTATTCCTTCAGGGTCTGGGAGAGGGTCCTCAGTACCACCATCAGTTGGTGTGTCTGGTATTCCTTCAGGGTCTGGGAGAGGGTCCTCAGTACCACCATCAGTTGGTGTGTCTGGTATTCCTTCAGGGTCTGGGAGAGGGTCCTCAGTACCACCATCAGTTGGTGTGTCTGGTATTCCTTCAGGGTCTGGGAGAGGGTCCTCAGTATCACCATCAGTTGGTGTGTCTGGTATTCCTTCAGGGTCTGGGAGAGGGTCCTCAGTACCACCATCAGTTGGTGTGTCTGGTATTCCTTCAGGATCTGGGAGAGGGTCCTCAGTATCACCATCAGTTGGTGTGTCTGGTATTCCTTCAGGGTCTGGGCGAGGGTCCTCAGTATCACCATCAGTTGGTGTGTCTGGTTTTCCTTCAGGGTCTGGGAGAGGGTCCTCAGTACCACCATCAGTTGGTGTGTCTGGTATTCCTTCAGGGTCTGGGAGAGGGTCCTCAGTATCACCATCAGTTGGTGTGTCTGGTGTTCCTTCAGGGTCTGGGAGAGGGTCCTCAGTACCACCATCAGTTGGTGTGTCTGGTATTCCTTCAGGGTCTGGGAGAGGGTCCTCACTACGACCATCAGTTGGTGTTCCTGGTATTCCTTCAGGGTCTGGGAGAGGGTCCTCAGTATCACCATCAGTTGGTGTGTCTGGTATTCCTTCAGGGTCTGGGAGAGGGTCCTCAGTACCACCATCAGTTGGTGTGTCTGGTATTCCTTCAGGGTCTGGGAGAGGGTCCTCTGTATCACCATCAGTTGGTGTGTCTGGTATTCCTTCAGGGTCTGGGAGAGGGTCCTCAGTACCACCATCAGTCGGTGTGTCTGGTATTCCTTCAGGGTCTGGGAGAGGGTCCTCTGTATCACCATCAGTTGGTGTGTCTGGTATTCCTTCAGGGTCTGGGAGAGGGTCCTCAGTACCACCATCAGTCGGTGTGTCTGGTATTCCTTCAGGGTCTGGGAGAGGGTCCTCAGTACCACCATCAGTTGGTGTGTCTGGTATTCCTTCAGGGTCTGGGAGAGGGTCCTCAGTATCACCATCAGTTGGTGTGTCTGGTATTCCTTCAGGGTCTGGGAGAGGGTCCTCAGTACCACCATCAGTTGGTGTGTCTGGTATTCCTTCAGGGTCTGGGAGAGGGTCCTCAGTACCACCATCAGTTGGTGTGTCTGGTATTCCTTCAGGGTCTGGGCGAGGGTCCTCAGTATCACCATCAGTTGGTGTGTCTGGTATTCCTTCAGGGTCTGGGAGAGGGTCCTCAGTATCACCATCAGTTGGTGTGTCTGGTATTCCTTCAGGGTCTGGGAGAGGGTCCTCAGTACCACCATCAGTTGGTGTGTCTGGTATTCCTTCAGGGTCTGGGAGAGGGTCCTCAGTACCACCATCAGTTGGTGTGTCTGGTATTCCTTCAGGGTCTGGGAGAGGGTCCTCAGTACCACCATCAGTTGGTGTGTCTGGTATTCCTTCAGGGTCTGGGAGAGGGTCCTCAGTATCACCATCAGTTGGTGTGTCTGGTATTCCTTCAGGGTCTGGGAGAGGGTCCTCAGTACCACCATCAGTTGGTGTGTCTGGTATTCCTTCAGGTTCTGGGAGAGGGTCCTCAGTATCACCATCAGTTGGTGTGTCTGGTATTCCTTCAGGGTCTGGGAGAGTGTCTTCTGTATCACCATCAGTTGGTGTGTCTGGTATTCCTTCAGTGTCTGGGCGAGGGTCCTCAGTATCACCATCAGTTGGTGTGTCTGGTATTCCTTCAGGGTCTGGGAGAGGGTCCTCAGTACCACCATCAGTTGGTGTGTCTGGTAATCCTTCAGGGTCTGGGAGAGGGTCCTCAGTATCACCATCAGTTGGTGTGTCTGGTGTTCCTTCAGGGTCTGGGAGAGGGTCCTCAGTACCACCATCAGTTGGTGTGTCTGGTATTCCTTCAGGGTCTGGGAGAGGTTCCTCACTACCACCATCAGTTGGTGTTCCTGGTATTCCTTCAGGGTCTGGGAGAGGGTCCTCAGTATCACCATCAGTTGGTGTGTCTGGTATTCCTTCAGGGTCTGGGAGAGGGTCCTCAGTACCACCATCAGTTGGTGTGTCTGGTATTCCTTCAGGGTCTGGGAGAGGGTCCTCTGTATCACCATCAGTTGGTGTGTCTGGTATTCCTTCAGGGTCTGGGAGAGGGTCCTCAGTACCACCATCAGTCGGTGTGTCTGGTATTCCTTCAGGGTCTGGGAGAGGGTCCTCAGTACCACCATCAGTTGGTGTTTCTGGTATTCCTTCAGGGTCTGGGCGAGGGTCCTCAGTATCACCATCAGTTGGTGTGTCTGGTATTCCTTCAGGGTCTGGGAGAGGGTCCTCAGTATCACCATCAGTTGGTGTGTCTGGTATTCCTTCAGGGTCTGGGAGAGTGTCCTCAGTACCACCATCAGTCGGTGTGTCTGGTATTCCTTCAGGGTCTGGGAGAGGGTCCTCAGTACCACCATCAGTCGGTCTGTCTGGTATTCCTTCAGGGTCTGGGAGAGGGTCCTCAGTATCACCATCAGTCGGTGTGTCTGGTATTCCTTCAGGGTCTGGGAGTAGGTCCTCTGTACCACCATCAGTCGGTGTATCTGGTATTCCTTAAGGGTCTGGGAGAGGGTCCTCACTACCACCATCAGTTGGTGTTCTTGGTATTCCTTCAGGGTCTGGGAGAAGGTCCTCAGTATCACCATCAGTTGGTGTGTCTGGTATTCCTTCAGGGTCTGGGAGAGGGGCCTCAGTACCACCATCAGTTGGTGTTTCTGGTATTCCTTCAGGGTCTGGGAGAGTGTCCTCAGAATCCCCATCAGTTGGTGTGTCTGGTGTTCCTTCAGGGTCTGGGAGAGGGTCCTCAGTACCACCATCAGTCGGTGTGTCTGGTATTCCTTCAGGGTCTGGGAGAGGGTCCTCAGTACCACCATCAGTTGGTGTTTCTGGTATTCCTTCAGGGTCTGGGAGAGGGTCCTCAGAATCACCATCAGTTGGTGTGTCTGGTATTCCTTCAGGGTCTGGGAGAGTGTCCTCTGTATCACCATCAGTTGGTGTGTCTGGTGTTCCTTCAGGGTCTGGGAGAGGGTCCTCACTACCACCATCAGTTGGTGTGTCTGGTATTCCTTCAGGGTCTGGGAGAGGGTCCTCAGTATCACCATCAGTTGGTGTGTCTGGTATTCCTTCAGGGTCTGGGAGAGGGTCCTCAGTACCACCATCAGTTGGTGTGTCTGGTATTCCTTCAGGGTCTGGGAGAGGGTCCTCACTACCACCATCAGTTGGTGTGTCTGGTATTCCTTCAGGCTATGGGAGAGGGTCCTCTGTACCACCATCAGTTGGTGTTTCTGGTAGTCCTTCAGGGTCTGGGAGAGGGTCCTCAGTATCACCATCAGTTGGTGTGTCTGGTATTCCTTCAGGGTCTGGGCGAGGGTCCTCAGTATCACCATCAGTTGGTGTGTCTGGTATTCCTTCAGGGTCTGGGAGAGGTTCCTCAGTACCACCATCAGTTGGTGTGTCTGGTATTCCTTCAGGGTCTGGGAGAGGGTCCTCAGTATTACCATCAGTTGGTGTGTCTGGTGTTCCTTCAGGGTCTGGGAGAGGGTCCTCAGTACCACCATCAGTTGGTGTTTCTGGTATTCCTTCAGGGTCTGGGAGAGGATCCTCAGTATCACTATCAGTTGGTGTGTCTGGTATTCCTTCAGTGTCTGGGCGAGGGTCCTCAGTATCACCATCAGTTGGTGTGTCTGGTATTCCTTCAGGATCAGGGAGAGGGTCCTCAGTACCACCATCAGTTGTTGTGTCTGGTATTCCTTCAGGGTCTGGGAGAGGGTCCTCAGTATGACCATCAGTTGTTGTATCTGGTGTTCCTTCAGGGTCTGGGAGAGGGTCCTCAGTACCACCATCAGTTGGTGTGTCTGGTATTCCTTCAGGATCTGGGTGAGGGTCCTCAGTATCACCATCAGTTGGTGTGTCTGGTATTTCTTCAGTGTCTGGGCGAGGGTCCTCAGTATCAACATCAGTTGGTGTGTCTGGTATTCCTTCAGGGACTGGGAGAGGGTCCTCAGTACCACCATCAGTTGGTGTGTTTGGTAATCCTTCAGGGTCTGGGAGAGGGTCCTCAGTATGACCATCAGTTGTTGTGTCTGGTGTTCCTTCAGGGTCTGGGAGAGGGTCCTCAGTACCACCATCAGTTGGTGTGTCTGGTATTCCTTCAGGGTCTGGGAGAGGTTCCTCACTACGACCATCAGTTGGTGTTCCTGGTATTCCTTCAGGGTCTGGGAGAGGGTCCTCAGTATCACCATCAGTTGGTGTGTCTGGTATTCCTTCAGGGTCTGGGAGAGGGTCCTCAGTACCACCATCAGTTGGTGTGTCTGGTATTCCTTCAGGGTCTGGGATAGGGTCCTCTGTATCACCATCAGTTGGTGTGTCTGGTATTCCTTCAGGGTCTGGGAGAGGGTCCTCAGTACCACCATCAGTCGGTGTGTCTGGTATTCCTTCAGGGTCTGGGAGAGGGTCCTCAGTACCACCATCAGTTGGTGTTTCTGGTATTCCTTCAGGGTCTGGGCGAGGGTCCTCAGTATCACCATCAGTTGGTGTGTCTGGTATTCCTTCAGGGTCTGGGAGAGGGTCCTCAGTATCACCATCAGTTGGTGTGTCTGGTATTCCTTCAGGGTCTGGGCGAGGGTCCTCAGTATCACCATCAGTTGGTGTGTCTGGTATTCCTTCAGGGTCTGGGAGAGGGTCCTCAGTACCACCATCAGTTGTTGTGTCTGGTATTCCATCAGGGTCTGGGAGAGGGTCCTCAGTACCACCATCAGTTGGTGTGTCTGGTATTCCTTCAGGGTCTGGGCGAGGGTCCTCAGTATCACCATCAGTTGGTGTGTCTGGTATTCCTTCAGGGTCTGGGAGAGGGTCCTCAGTACCACCACCAGTTGGTGTGTCTGGTATTCCTTCAGGTTCTGGGAGAGGGTCCTCAGTATCACCATCAGTTGGTGTGTCTGGTAATCCTTCAGGGTCTGGGAGAGTGTCTTCTGTATCACCATCAGTTGGTGTGTCTGGTATTCCTTCAGGGTCTGGGAGAGGGTCCTCAGTATCACCATCAGTTGGTGTGTCTGGTATTCCTTCAGGGTCTGGGAGAGGGTCCTCAGTACCACCAGCAGTTGGTGTGTCTGGTATTCCTTCAGGGTCTGGGAGAGGGTCCTCAGTACCACCATTAGTTGGAGTGTCTGGTATTCCTTCAGGGTCTGGGCGAGGGTCCTCAGTATCACCATCAGTTGGTGTGTCTGGTATTCCTTCAGGGTCTGGGAGAGGGTCCTCAGTACCACCACCAGTTGGTGTGTCTGGTATTCCTTCAGGTTCTGGGAGAGGGTCCTCAGTACCACCATCAGTCGGTGTGTCTGGTATTCCTTCAGGGTCTGGGAGAGGGTCCTCAGTACCACCATCAGTCGGTGTGTCTGGTATTCCTTCAGGGTCTGGGAGAGTGTCCTCTGTATCACCATCAGTCGGTGTGTCTGGTATTCCTTCAGGGTCTGGGAGAGGGTCCTCAGTACCACCATCAGTCGGTCTGTCTGGTATTCCTTCAGGGTTTGGGAGAGGGTCCTCAGTATCACCAGCAGTTGGTGTGTCTGGTATTCCTTCAGGGTCTGGGAGAGGGTCCTCAGTACCACCAGCAGTTGGTGTGTCTGGTATTCCTTCAGGGTCTGGGAGAGGGTCTCAGTACCACCATTAGTTGGAGTGTCTGGTATTCCTTCAGGGTCTGGGAGAGAGTCCTCACTACCACCATCAGTTGGTGTGTCTGGTATTCCTTCAGGGTCTGGGAGAGGGTCCTCACTAACACCATCAGTTGGTTTGTCTGGTATTCCTTCAGGGTCTGGGCGAGGGTCCTCAGTATCACCATCAGTTGGTGTGTCTGGTATTCCTTCAGGGTCTGGGAGAGGGTCCTCAGTACCACCACCAGTTGGTGTGTCTGGTATTCCTTCAGGTTCTGGGAGAGGGTCCTCAGTATCACCATCAGTTGGTGTGTCTGGTATTCCTTCAGGGTCTGGGAGAGGGTCCTCAGTACCGCCATCAGTTGGTGTGTCTGGTATTCCTACAGGGTCTGCGAGAGGGTCCTCACTACCACCATCAGTTGGTGTGTCTGGTATTCCTTCAGGGTCTGGGAGACGCTCCTCTGTACCACCATCAGTTGGTGTTTCTGGTATTCCTTCAGGGTCTGGGAGAGGGTCCTCAGTATGACCATCAGTTGGTGTGTCTGGTATTCCTTCAGGGTCTGGGCGAGGGTCCTCAGTATAACCATTAGTTGGTGTGTCTGGTATTCCTTCAGGGTCTGGGAGAGGTTCCTCAGTACCACCATCAGTTGGTGTGTCTGGTATTCCTTCAGGGTCTGGGAGAGGGTCCTCAGTATCACCATCAGTTGGTGTGTCTGGTGTTCCTTCAGGGTCTGGGAGAGGGTCCTCAGTACCACCATCAGTTGGTGTTTCTGGTATTCCTTCAGGGTCTGGGAGAGGATCCTCAGTATCACCATCAGTTGGTGTGTCTGGTATTCCTTCAGTGTCTGGGCGAGGGTCCTCAGTATCACCATCAGTTGGTGTGTCTGGTATTCCTTCAGGGTCTGGGAGAGGGTCCCCAGTACCACCATCAGTTGGGGTGTCTGGTATTCCTTCAGGGTCTGGGAGAGGGTCCTCAGTATGACCATCAGTTGTTGTATCTGGTGTTCCTTCAGGGTCTGGGAGAGGGTCCTCAGTACCACCATCAGTTGGTGTGTCTGATATTCCTTCAGGATTTGGGCGAGGGTCCTCAGTATCACCTTCAGTTGGTGTGTCTAGTATTCCTTAAGGGTCTGGGAGAGGGTCCTCAGTATCACCATCAGTTGGTGTGTCTGGTATTCCTTCTGGGTCTGGGAGAGGGTCCTCAGTATCACCATCAGTTGGTGTGTCTGGTATTCCTTCAGGGTCTGGGAGAGTGTCCTCTGTATCACCATCAGTTGGTGTGTCTGGTATTCCTTCAGGGTCTGGGAGAGGGTCCTCAGTACCACCATCAGTCGGTGTGTCTGGTATTCCTTCAGGGTCTGGGAGAGGGTCCTCAGTACCACCATCAGTTGGTGTTTCTGGTATTCCTTCAGGGTCTGGGCGAGGGTCCTCAGTATCACCATCAGTTGGTTTGTCTGGTATTCCTTCAGGGTCTGGGAGAGGGTCCTCAGTATCACCATCAGTTGGTGTGTCTGGTATTCCTTCAGGGTCTGGGCGAGGGTCCTCAGTATCACCATCAGTTGGTGTGTCTGGTATTCCTTCAGGGTCTGGGAGAGGGTCCTCAGTACCACCATCAGTTGTTGTGTCTGGTATTCCTTCAGGGTCTGGGAGAGGGTCCTCAGTATCACCATCAGTTGGTGTGTCTGGTATTCCTTCAGGGTCTGGGCGAGGGTCGTCAGTATCACCATCAGTTGGTGTGTCTGGTATTCCTTCAGGGTCTGGGAGAGGGTCCTCAGTACCACCACCAGTTGGTGTGTCTGGTATTCCTTCAGGTTCTGGGAGAGGGTCCTCAGTATCACCATCAGTTGGTGTTTCTGGTAATCCTTCAGGGTCTGGGAGACTGTCCTCTGTATCACCATCAGTTGGTGTGTCTGGTATTCCTTCAGGGTCTGGGAGAGGGTCCTCAGTATCACCATCAGTTTGTGTGTCTGGTATTCCTTCAGGGTCTGGGAGAGGGTCCTCAGTACCACCAGCAGTTGGTGTGTCTGGTATTCCTTCAGGGTCTGGGAGAGGGTCCTCAGTACCACCATTAGTTGGAGTGTCTGGTATTCCTTCAGGGTCTGGGAGAGCGTCCTCACTGCCACCATCAGTTGGTGTGTCTGGTATTCCTTCAGGGTCTGGGAGAGGGTCCTCACTAACACCATCAGTTGGTTTGTCTGGTATTCCTTCAGGGTCTGGGCGAGGGTCCTCAGTATCACCATCAGTTGGTGTGTCTGGTATTCCTTCAGGGACTGGGAGAGGGTCCTCAGTACCACCACCAGTTGGTGTGTCTGGTATTCCTTCAGGTTCTGGGAGAGGGTCCTCAGTATCACCAGCAGTTGGTGTGTCTGGAATTCCTTCAGGGTCTGGGAGAGGGTCCTCAGTACCACCAGCAGTTGGTGTGTCTGGTATTCCTTCAGGGTCTGGGAGAGGGTCCTCAGTACCACCATTAGTTGGAGTGTCTGGTATTCCTTCAGGGTCTGGGCGAGGGTCCTCAGTATCACCATCAGTTGGTGTGTCTGGTATTCCATCAGGGTCTGGGAGAGGGTCCTCAGTACCACCACCAGTTGGTGTGTCTGGTATTCCTTCAGGTTCTGGGAGAGGGTCCTCAGTATCACCATCAGTTGGTGTGTCTGGTATTCCTTCAGGGTCTGGGAGAGTGTCCTCTGTATCACCATCAGTTGGTGTGTCTGGTATTCCTTCAGGGTCTGGGAGAGGGTCCTCAGTACCACCATCAGTCGGTGTGTCTGGTATTCCTTCAGGGTCTGGGAGAGGGACCTCAGTACCACCATCAGTCGGTCTGTCTGGTATTCCTTCAGGGTCTGGGAGAGGGTCCTCAGTATCTCCATCAGTCGGTGTGTCTGGTATTCCTTCAGGGTCTGGGAGTAGGTCCTCTGTACCACCATCAGTCGGTGTATCTGTTATTCCTTAAGGGTCTGGGAGAGGGTCCTCACTACCACCATCAGTTGGTGTTCTTGGTATTCCTTCAGGGTCTGGGAGAAGGTCCT
Organism: Salmo salar; assembly: GCF_965601325.2. Classification (NCBI taxonomy): domain Eukaryota; kingdom Metazoa; phylum Chordata; class Actinopteri; order Salmoniformes; family Salmonidae; genus Salmo; species Salmo salar. The sequence goes on from NC_138311.1 coordinate 6,130,083, forward strand.
CAGTATCACCATCAGTTGGTGTGTCTGGTATTCCTTCAGGGTCTGGGAGAGGGTCCTCAGTACCACCATCAGTTGGTGTGTCTGGTATTCCTTCAGGGTCTGGGAGAGGGTCCTCAGTATCACCATTAGTTGGTGTGTCTGGTATTCCTTCAGGGTCTGGGCGAGGGTCGTCAGTATCACCATCAGTTGGTGTGTCTGGTATTCCTTCAGGGTCTGGGAGAGGGTCCTCAGTACCACCATCAGTTGGTGTGCCTGGTATTCCTTCAGGGTCTGGGAGAGGGTCCTCAGTACCACCATCAGTTGGTGTTTCTGGTATTCCTTCAGGGTCTGGGAGAGGGTCCTCAGTATCACCATCAGTTGGTGTGTCTGGTATTCCTTCAGGGTCTGGGCGAGGGTCCTCAGTATCACCATCAGTTGGTGTGTCTGGTATTCCTTCAGGGTCTGGGAGAGGGTCCTCAGTACCACCATCGGTTGGTGTGTCTGGTATTCCTTCAGGGTCTGGGAGAGGGTCCTCAGTATCACCATCAGTTGGTGTGCCTGGTATTCCTTCAGGGTCTGGGCGAGGGTCGTCAGTATCACCATCAGTTGGTGTGTCTGGTATTCCTTCAGGGTCTGGGAGAGGGTCCTCAATACCACCATCAGTTGGTGTGTCTGGTATTCCTTCAGGGTGTGGGAGAGGGTCCTCAGTATCACCATCAGTTGGTGTGTCTGGTATTCCTTCAGGATCTGGGAGCGGGTCCTCAGTGTCACCATCAGTTGGTGTGTCTGGTATTCCTTCAGGGTCTGGGAGAGTGTCCTCTGTATCACCATCAGTCGGTGTGTCTGGTATTCCTTCAGGGTCTGGGAGAGGGTCCTCAGTACCACCATCAGTCGGTCTGTCTGGTATTCCTTCAGGGTTTGGGAGAGGGTCCTCAGTATCACCAGCAGTTGGTGTGTCTGGTATTCCTTCAGGGTCTGGGAGAGGGTCCTCAGTACCACCAGCAGTTGGTGTGTCTGGTATTCCTTCAGGGTCTGGGAGAGGGTCCTCAGTACCACCATTAGTTGGAGTGTCTGGTATTCCTTCAGGGTCTGGGAGAGAGTCCTCACTACCACCATCAGTTGGTGTGTCTGGTATTCCTTCAGGATCTGGGAGAGGGTCCTCAGTATCACCATCAGTTGGTGTGTCTGGTATTCCTTCAGGGTCTGGGAGAGTGTCCTCTGTATCACCATCAGTTGGTGTGTCTGGTATTACTTCAGGGTCTGGGAGAGTGTCCTCTGTATCACCATCAGTTGGTGTGTCTGGTATTACTTCAGGGTCTGGGAGAGAGTCCTCAGTACCACCATCAGTCGGTGTGTCTGGTATTCCTTCAGGGTCTGGGAGAGGGTCCTCAGTACCACCATCAGTTGGTGTTTCTGGTATTCCTTCAGGGTCTGGGAGAGGGTCCTCAGTATCACCATCAGTTGGTGTGTCTGGTATTCCTTCAGTGTCTGGGCGAGGGTCCTCAGTATCACCATCAGTTGGTGGGTCTGGTATTCCTTCAGGGTCTGGGAGAGGGTCCTCAGTACCACCATCAGTTGGTGTGTCTGGTATTCCTTCAGGATCTGGGTGAGGGTCTTCAGTATCACCATCAGTTGGTGTGTCTGGTATTCCTTCAGGGTCTGGGAGAGGGTCCTCACTACCACCATCAGTTGGTGTGTCTGGTATTCCTTCAGGGTCTGGGAGAGGCTCCTCTGTACCACCATCAGTTGGTGTTTCTGGTATTCCTTCAGGGTCTGGGAGAGGGTCCTCAGTATAACCATCAGTTGGTGTGTCTGGTATTCCTTCAGGGTCTGGACGAGGGTCCTCAGTATCACCCTCAGTTGGTGTGTCTGGTATTCCTTCAGGGTCTGGGAGAGAGTCCTCAGTACCACCATCAGTTGGTGTGTCTGGTATTCCTTCAGGGTCTGGGAGAGGGTCCTCAGTATCACCATCAGTTGGTGTGTCTGGTATTCCTTCAGGGTCTGGGCGAGGGTCCTCAGTATCACCATCAGTTGGTGTGTCTGGTATTCCTTCAGGGTCTGGGAGAGGGTCCTCAGTACCACCACCAGTTGGTGTGTCTGGTATTCCTTCAGGTTCTGGGAGAGGGTCCTCAGTATCACCATCAGTTGGTATGTCTGGTATTCCTTCAGGGTCTGGGAGAGTGTCCTCTGTATCACCATCAGTTTGTGTGTCTGGTATTCCTTCAGGGTCTGGGAGAGGGTCCTCAGTATCACCATCAGTTGGTGTGTCTGGTATTCCTTCAGGGTCTGGGAGAGGGTCCTCAGTACCACCAGCAGTTGGTGTGTCTGGTATTCCTTCAGGGTCTGGGAGAGGGTCCTCAGTACCACCATTAGTTGGAGTGTCTGGTATTCCTTCAGGGTCTGGGAGAGAGTCCTCACTACCACCATCAGTTGGTGTGTCTGGTATTCCTTCAGGGTCTGGGAGAGGGTCCTCACTAACACCATCAGTTGGTGTGTCTGGTATTCCTTCAGGGTCTGGGAGAGTGTCCTCAGTACCACCATCAGTTGGTGTGTCTGGTATTCCTTCAGGGTGTGGGAGAGGGTCCTCAGTACCACCATCAGTCGGTGTGTCTGGTATTCCTTCAGGGTCTGGGAGAGGGTCCTCAGTACCACCATCAGTCGGTCTGTCTGGTATTCCTTCAGGGTCTGGGAGAGGGTCCTCACTACCACCATCAGTTGGTGTTCTTGGTATTCCTTCAGGGTCTGGGAGAGGGTCCTCAGTACCACCATCAGTTGGTGTGTCTGGTATTTCTTCAGGGTCTGGGAGAGGGTCCTCAGTTCCACCATCAGTTGGTGTGTCTGGTATTCCTTCAGGGTCTGGGAGAGGGTCCTCAGTACCACCATCAGTTGGTGTATCTGGTATTCCTTCAGGGTCTGGGAGAGGGTCCTCACTACCACCATCAGTTGGTTTTCCTGGTATTCCTTCAGGGTCTGGGAGAGGGTCCTCAGTGTCACCATCAGTTGGTGTGTCTGGTATTCCTTCAGGGTCTGGGAGAGGGTCCTCAGTATCACCATCAGTTGGTGTGTCTGGTATTCATTCAGGGTCTGGGAGAGGGTCCTCAGTACCACCATCAGTTGGTGTGTCTGGTATTCCTTCAGGGTCTGGGAGAGGGTCCTCAGTACCACCATCAGTTGGTGTGTCTGGTATTCCTTCAGGGTCTGGGAGAGAGTCCACACTACCACCATCAGTTGGTGTGTCTGGTATTCCTTCAGGGTCTGGGAGAGGGTCCTCAGTATCACCATCAGTTGGTGTGTCTGGTATTCCTTCAGGGTCTGGGAGAGAGTCCTCAGTATCGCTATCAGTTGGTGTGTCTGGTATTCCTTCAGGGTCTGGGAGAGGGTCCTCAGTACCACAATCAGTTGGTGTTTCTGGTATTCCTTCAGGGTCTGGGAGAGGACCCTCACTACCACCATCAGTTGGTGTTCTTTGTATTCCTTCAGGGTCTGGGAGAGGGTCCTCAGTATCACCATCAGTCGGTGTGTCTGGTATTCCTTCAGGGTCTGGGAGAGGGTCCTCAGTACCACCATCAGTCGGTGTATCTGGTATTCCTTCAGGGTCTGGGAGAGGATCCTCACTACCACCATCAGTTGGTGTTCTTTGTATTCCTTCAGGGTCTGGGAGAGGGTCCTCAGTATCACCATCAGTTGGTGTGTCTGGTGTTCCTTCAGGGTCTGGGAGAGGGTCCTCAGTACCACCATCAGTTGGTGTTTCTGGTATTCCTTCAGGGTCTGGGAGAGGGTCCTCAGTATCACCATCAGTTGGTGTGTCTGGTATTCCTTCAGGGTCTGGGACGAGGGTCCTCAGTATCACCATCAGTTGGTGTGTCTGGTATTCCTTCAGGGTCTGGGAGAGGGTCCTCAGTACCACCATCAGTTGGTGTGTCTGGTATTCCTTCAGGGTCTGGGAGAGGGTCCTCAGTATCACCATCAGTTGGTGTGTCTGGTATTCCTTCAGGGTCTGGGCGAGGGTCCTCAGTATCACCATCAGTTGGTGTGTCTGGTATTCCTTCAGGGTCTGGGAGAGGGTCCTCAGTACCACCATCAGTTGGTGTGTCTGGTATTCCTTCAGGGTCTGGGAGAGGGTCCTCAGTATCACCATCAGTTGGTGTGTCTGGTATTCCTTCAGGGTCTGGGAGAGGGTCCTCTGTACCACCATCAGTTGGTGTGTCTGGTATTCCTTCAGGGTCTGGGAGAGGGTCCTCAGTATCACCATCAGTTGGTGTGTCTGGTATTCCTTCAGGGTCTGGGAGAGGGTCCTCAGTACCACCAGCAGTTGGTGTGTCTGGTATTCCTTCAGGGTCTGGGAGAGGGTCCTCAGTACCACCATTAGTTGGAGTGTCTGGTATTCCTTCAGGGTCTGGGAGAGAGTCCTCACTACCACCATCAGTTGGTGTGTCTGGTATTCCTTCAGGGTCTGGGAGAGGGTCCTCACTAACACCATCAGTTGGTGTGTCTGGTATTCCTTCAGGGTCTGGGAGAGTGTCCTCAGTACCACCATCAGTTGGTGTGTCTGGTATTCCTTCAGGGTGTGGGAGAGGGTCCTCAGTACCACCATCAGTCGGTGTGTCTGGTATTCCTTCAGGGTCTGGGAGAGGGTCCTCAGTACCACCATCAGTTGGTCTGTCTGGTATTCCTTCAGGGTCTGGGAGAGGGTCCTCACTACCACCATCAGTTGGTGTTCTTGGTATTCCTTCAGGGTCTGGGATAGGGTCCTCAGTATCACCATCAGTTGGTGTGTCTGGTATTTCTTCAGGGTCTGGGAGAGGGTCCTCAGTTCCACCATCAGTTGGTGTGTCTGGTATTCCTTCAGGGTCTGGGAGAGGGTCCTCAGTACCACCATCAGTTGGTGTATCTGGTATTCCTTCAGGGTCTGGGAGAGGGTCCTCACTACCACCATCAGTTGGTTTTCCTGGTATTCCTTCAGGGTCTGGGAGAGGGTCCTCAGTGTCACCATCAGTTGGTGTGTCTGGTATTCCTTCAGGGTCTGGGAGAGGGTCCTCAGTATCACCATCAGTTGGTGTGTCTGGTATTCATTCAGGGTCTGGGAGAGGGTCCTCAGTACCACCATCAGTTGGTGTGTCTGGTATTCCTTCAGGGTCTGGGAGAGGGTCCTCAGTACCACCATCAGTTGGTGTGTCTGGTATTCCTTCAGGGTCTGGGAGAGAGTCCACACTACCACCATCAGTTGGTGTGTCTGGTATTCCTTCAGGGTCTGGGAGAGGGTCCTCAGTATCACCATCAGTTGGTGTGTCTGGTATTCCTTCAGGGTCTGGGAGAGAGTCCTCAGTATCGCTATCAGTTGGTGTGTCTGGTATTCCTTCAGGGTCTGGGAGAGGGTCCTCAGTACCACAATCAGTTGGTGTTTCTGGTATTCCTTCAGGGTCTGGGAGAGGACCCTCACTACCACCATCAGTTGGTGTTCTTGGTATTCCTTCAGGGTCTGGGAGAGGGTCCTCAGTATCACCATCAGTCGGTGTGTCTGGTATTCCTTCAGGGTCTGGGAGTGGGTCATCTGAACCACCATCAGTCGGTGTATCTGGTATTCCTTCGGGGTCTGGGAGAGGATCCTCACTACCACCATCAGTTGGTGTTCTTTGTATTCCTTCAGGGTCTGGGAGAGGGTCCTCAGTATTACCATCAGTTGGTGTGTCTGGTGTTCCTTCAGGGTCTGGGAGAGGGTCCTCAGTACCACCATCAGTTGGTGTTTCTGGTATTCCTTCAGGGTCTGGGAGAGGGTCCTCAGTACCACCATCAGTTGGTGTGTCTGGTATTCCTTCAGGGTCTGGGAGAGGGTCCTCAGTACCACCATCAGTTGGTGTGTCCTGGTATTCCTTCAGGGTCTGGGAGAGGGTCCTCAGTACCACCATCAGTTGGTGTGTCTGGTATTCCTTCAGGGTCTGGGAGAGGGTCCTCAGTACCACCATCAGTTGGTGTGTCTGGTGTTCCTTCAGGGTCTGGGAGAGGGTCCTCAGTACCACCATCAGTTGGTGTTCCTGGTATTCCTTCAGGGTCTGGGAGAGGGTCCTCAGTATCACCATCAGTTGGTGTGTCTGGTATTCCTTCAGGGTCTGGGAGAGGGTCCTCAGTATCACCATCAGTTGGTGTGTCTGGTATTCCTTCAGGGTCTGGGAGAGGGTCCTCAGTACCACCATCAGTCGGTGTGTCTGGTATTCCTTCAGGGTCTGGGAGAGGGTCCTCAGTACCACCATCAGTCGGTGTGTCTGGTATTCCTTCAGGGTCTGGGAGAGGGTCCTCAGTATCACCATCAGTCGGTGTGTCTGGTATTCCTTCAGGGTCTGGGAGTGGGTCCTCAGTACCACCATCAGTCGGTGTATCCTGGTATTCCTTCAGGGTCTGGGAGAGGGTCCTCACTACCACCATCAGTTGGTGTGTCTTGGTTATTCCTTCAGGGTCTGGGAGAGGGTCCTCAGTACCACCATCAGTTGGTGTGTCTGGTATTCCTTCAGGGTCTGGGAGAGGGTCCTCAGTACAACCATCAGTTGGTGTGTCCTGGTATTCCTTCAGGGTCTGGGAGAGGGTCCTCAGTACCACCATCAGTTGGTGTGTCTGGTATTCCTTCAGGGTCTGGGAGAGGGTCCTCAGTATCACCATCAGTTGGTGTGTCTGGTATTCCTTCAGGGTCTGGGAGAGGGTCCTCAGTACCACCATCAGTCGGTGTGTCTGGTATTCCTTCAGGGTCTGGGAGAGGGTCCTCAGTACCACCATCAGTCGGTGTGTCCTGGTATTCCTTCAGGGTCTGGGAGAGGGTCCTCAGTATCACCATCAGTCGGTGTGTCCTGGTATTCCTTCAGGGTCTGGGAGAGGGTCCTCACTACCACCATCAGTTGGTGTGTCTTGGTATTCCTTCATGGTCTGGGAAAAGGTCCTCAGTACCACCATCAGTTGGTGTATCTGGTATTCCTTCAGGGTCTGGGAGAGGGTCCTCAGTACCACCATCAGTTGGTGTGATCTGGTATTCCTTCAGGGTCTGGGAGAGGGTCCTCATGTACCACCATCAGTTGGTGTGTCTGGTATTCCTTCAGGGTCTGGGAGAGGGTCCTCAGTACCACCATCAGTTGGTGTGTCCTGGTATTCCTTCAGGGTCTGGGAGAGGGTCCTCAGTATCACCATCAGTTGGTGTGTCCTGGTATTCCTTCAGGGTCTGGGAGAGGGTCCTCAGTACCACCATCAGTTGGTGTGTCTGGTATTCCTTCAGGGTCTGGGAGAGGGTCCTCAGTACCACCATCAGTTGGTGTGTCTGGTATTCCTTCAGGGTCTGGGAGAGGGTCCTCAGTACCACCATCAGTTGGTGTGTCTGGTATTCCTTCAGGGTCTGGGAGAGGCTCCTCAGTACCACCATCAGTTGGTGTGTCTGGTATTCCTTCAGGGTCTGGGAGAGGGTCCTCAGTATCACCATCAGTTGGTGTGTCTGGTATTCCTTCAGGGTCTGGGAGAGGGTCCTCAGTACCACCATCAGTTGGTGTGTCTGGTATTCCTTCAGGGTCTGGGAGAGGGTCCTCAGTACCACCATCAGTTGGTGTGTCTGGTATTCCTTCAGGGTCTGGGAGAGGGTCCTCAGTACCACCATCAGTTGGTGTGTCTGGTATTCCTTCAGGGTCTGGGAGAGGGTCCTCAGTACCACCATCAGTTGGTGTGTCTGGTATTCCTTCAGGGTCTGGGAGATGGTCCTCAGTACCACCATCAGTTGGTGTATGTGGTATTCCTTCAGGGTCTGGGAGAGGGTCCTCAGTATCACCATCAGTTGGTGTGTCTGGTATTCCTTCAGGGTCTGGGAGAGGGTCCTCTGTACCACCATCAGTTGGTGAATCTGGTATTCCTTCAGGGTCTGGGAGAGGGTCCTCACTACCACCATCAGTTGGTATTCCTCGTATTCCTTCAGGGTCTGGGAGAGGGTCCTCAGTACCACCATCAGTTGGTGTGTCTGGTATTTCTTCAGGGTCTGGGAGAGTGATCCTCAGTACCACCATCAGTTGGTGTTCCTGGTATTCCTTCAGGGTCTGGGAGAGGGTCCTCAGTACCGCCATCAGTTGGTGTGTCTGGTATTCCTTCAGGGTCTGGGAGAGGGTCCTCAGTACCACCATCAGTTGGTGTGTCTGGTATTCCTTCAGGGTCTGGGAGAGGGTCCTCAGTACCACCATCAGTTGGTGTGTCTGGTATACCTTCAGGGTCTGGGAGAGGGTCCTCAGTATCACCATCAGTTGGTGTTCTTGGTATTCCTTCAGGGTCTGGGAGAGGGTCCTCAGTACCGCCATCAGTTGGTGTGTCTGGTAGTCCTTCAGGGTCTGGGAGAGGGTCCTCAGTATCGCCATCAGTTGGTGTGTCTGGTATTCCTTCAGGGTCTGGGAGAGGGTCCTCAGTACCGCCATCAGTTGGTGTGTCTGGTATTCCTTCAGGGTCTGGGAGAGGGTTCTCACTACCACCATCAGTTGGTGTGTCTGGTATTCCTTCAGGGTCTGGGAGAGGGTCCTCAGTACCACCATCAGTCGGTGTGTCTGGTATTTCTACAGGGTCTGGGAGAGGGTCCTCAGTACCACCATCAGTTGGTGTGTCCTGGTATTCCTTCAGGGTCTGCGAGAGGGTCCTCACTACCACCATCAGTTGGTGTGACTGGTATTCCTTCAGGGTCTGGGAGAGGCTCCTCTGTACCACCATCAGTTGGTGTTTCTGGTAGTCCTTCAGGGTCTGGGAGAGGGTCCTCAGAATCACCATCAGTTGGTGTGTCTGGTATTCCTTCAGGGTCTGGGCGAGGGTCCTCAGTATCACCATCAGTTGGTGTGTCTGGTATTCCTTCAGGGTCTGGAAGAGGGTCCTCAGTATCACCATCAGTTGGTGTGTCTGGTATTCCTTCAGGGTCTGGGAGAGGGTCCTCAGTACCACCATCAGTCGGTGTGTTTGGTATTCCTTCAGGGTCTTTGAGAGAGTCCTCAGTACCACCATCAGTCGGTCTGTCTGTTATTCCTTCAGGGTCTGGGAAAGGGTTCTCAGTATCACCATCAGTCGGTGTGTCTGGTATTCCTTCAGGGTCTGGGAGTGGGTCCTCTGTACCACCATCAGTCGGTGTATCTGGTTTTCCTTAAGGGTCTGGGAGAGGGTCCTCACTACCACCATCAGTTGGTGTTCTTGGTATTCCTTCATGGTCTGGGAAAAGGTCCTCAGTACCACCATCAGTTGGTGTATCTGGTATTCCTTCAGGGTCTGGGAGAGGGTCCTCAGTACAACCATCAGTTTGTGTGTCTGGTATTCCTTCAGGGTCTGGGAGAGGGTCCTCAGTACCACCATCAGTTGGTGTTTCTGGTATTCCTTCAGGATCTGGGTGAGGGTCCTCAGTATCACAATCAGTTGGTGTGTCTGGTATTCCTTCAGGGTCTGGGAGAGGGTCCTCATTACCACCATCAGTTGGTGTGTCTGGTATTCCGTCAGGGTCTGGGAGAGAGTCCTCACTACCACCATCAGTTGGTGTTCCTGGTATTCCTTCAGTGTCTGGGAGTGGGTCCTCAGTATCACCATCAGTTGTGTTCCTGGTATTCCTTTAGGGTCTGGGAGAGGGTCCTCACTATCACCATCAGTTGGTGTGTCTGGTATTTCTACAGGGTCTGGGAGAGGGTCCTCAGTACCACCATCAGTTGGTGTGTCTGGTATTCCTTCAGGGTCTGCGAGAGGGTCCTCACTACCACCATCAGTTGGTGTGACTGGTATTCCTTCAGGGTCTGGGAGAGGCTCCTCTGTACCACCATCAGTTGGTGTTTCTGGTAGTCCTTCAGGGTCTGGGAGAGGGTCCTCAGAATCACCATCAGTTGGTGTGTCTGGTATTCCTTCAGGGTCTGGGCGAGGGTCCTCAGTATCACCATCAGTTGGTGTGTCTGGTATTCCTTCAGGGTCTGGGAGAGGTTCCTCAGTACCACCATCAGTTGGTGTGTCTGGTATTCCTTCAGGGTCTGGGAGAGGGTCCTCAGTATCACCATCAGTTGGTGTGTCTGGTGTTCCTTCAGGGTCTGGGAGAGGGTCCTCAGTACCACCATCAGTTGGTGTTTCTGGTATTCCTTCAGGGTCTGGGAGAGGATCCTCAGTATTACCATCAGTTGGTGTGTCTGGTATTCATTCTGGGTCTGGGATAGGGTCCTCAGTATCACCATCAGTTGGTGTGTCTGGAATTCCTTCAGGGTCTGGGAGTGGGTCCTCTGTACCACCATGAGTTGGTGTATCTGGTATTCCTTCATGGTCTGGGAGAGGGTCCTCAGTACCACCATCAGTTGGTGTTCTTGGTATTCCTTCAGGGTCTGGGAGAGGGTCCTCAGTACCACCATCAGTTGGTGTGTCTGGTATTCCTTCAGGGTCTGGGAGATGGTCCTCAGTACCACCATCAGTTGGTGTATGTGGTATTCCTTCAGGGTCTGGGAGAGGGTCCTCAGTATCACCATCAGTTGGTGTGTCTGGTATTCCTTCAGGGTCTGGGAGAGGGTCCTCTGTACCACCATCAGTTGGTGAATCTGGTATTCCTTCAGGGTCTGGGAGAGGGTCCTCACTACCACCATCAGTTGGTATTCCTCGTATTCCTTCAGGGTCTGGGAGAGGGTCCTCAGTACCACCATCAGTTGGTGTGTCTGGTATTTCTTCAGGGTCTGGGAGAGTGATCCTCAGTACCACCATCAGTTGGTGTTCCTGGTATTCCTTCAGGGTCTGGGAGAGGGTCCTCAGTACCGCCATCAGTTGGTGTGTCTGGTATTCCTTCAGGGTCTGGGAGAGGGTCCTCAGTACCACCATCAGTTGGTGTGTCTGGTATTCCTTCAGGGTCTGGGAGAGGGTCCTCAGTACCACCATCAGTTGGTGTGTCTGGTATTCCGTCAGGGTCTGGGAGAGGGTCCTCACTACCACCATCAGTTGGTGTTCTTGGTATTCCTTCAGGGTCTGGGAGAGGGTCCTCAGTATCGCCATCAGTTGGTGTGTCTGGTAGTCCTTCAGGGTCTGGGAGAGGGTCCTCAGTATCACCATCAGTTGGTGTGTCTGGTATTCCTTCAGGGTCTGGGAGATGGTCCTCAGTACCACCATCAGTTGGTGTGTCTGGTATTCCTTCAGGGTCTGCGAGAGGGTCCTCACTACCACCATCAGTTGGTGTGACTGGTTTTCCTTCAGGGTCTGGGAGAGGCTCCTCTGTACCACCATCAGTTGGTGTTTCTGGTATTCCTTCAGGGTCTGGGAGAGGGTCCTCAGAATCACCATCAGTTGGTGTGTCTGGTATTCCTTCAGGGTCTGGGCGAGGGTCCTCAGTATCACCATCAGTTGGTGTGTCTGGTGTTCCTTCAGGGTCTGGGAGAGGGTCCTCAGTACCACCATCAGTTGGTGTTTCTGGTATTCCTTCAGGGTCTGGGAGAGGATCCTCAGTATTACCATCAGTTGGTGTGTCTGGTATTCCTTCTGGGTCTGGGATAGGGTCCTCAGTATCACCATCAGTTGGTGTGTCTGGAATTCCTTCAGGGTCTGGGAGTGGGTCCTCTGTACCACCATGAGTTGGTGTATCTGGTATTCCTTCATGGTCTGGGAGAGGGTCCTCAGTACCACCATCAGTTGGTGTTCTTGGTATTCCTTCAGGGTCTGGGAGAGGGTCCTCAGTACCACCATCAGTTGGTGTGTCTGGTATTTCTTCAGGGTCTGGGAGAGGGTCCTCAGTACCACCATCAGTTGGTGTGTCTGGTATTCCTTCAGGGTCTGGGAGATGGTCCTCAGTACCACCATCAGTTGGTGTATGTGGTATTCCTTCAGGGTCTGGGAGAGGGTCCTCAGTATCACCATCAGTTGGTGTGTCTGGTATTCCTTCAGGGTCTGGGAGAGGGTCCTCTGTACCACCATCAGTTGGTGAATCTGGTATTCCTTCAGGGTCTGGGAGAGGGTCCTCACTACCACCATCAGTTGGTATTCCTCGTATTCCTTCAGGGTCTGGGAGAGGGTCCTCAGTACCACCATCAGTTGGTGTGTCTGGTGTTTCTTCAGGGTCTGGGAGAGTGATCCTCAGTACCACCATCAGTTGGTGTTCCTGGTATTCCTTCAGGGTCTGGGAGAGGGTCCTCAGTACCGCCATCAGTTGGTGTGTCTGGTATTCCTTCAGGGTCTGGGAGAGGGTCCTCAGTACCACCATCAGTTGGTGTGTCTGGTATTCCTTCAGGGTCTGGGAGAGGGTCCTCAGTACCACCATCAGTTGGTGTGTCTGGTATACCTTCAGGGTCTGGGAGAGGGTCCTCAGTATCACCATCAGTTGGTGTTCTTGGTATTCCTTCAGGGTCTGGGAGAGGGTCCTCAGTATCGCCATCAGTTGGTGTGTCTGGTAGTCCTTCAGGGTCTGGGAGAGGGTCCTCAGTACCACCATCAGTTGGTGAGTCTGGTATTCCTTCAGGGTCTGGGAGAGGGTCCTCAGTACCGCCATCAGTTGGTGTGTCTGGTATTCCTTCAGGGTCTGGGAGAGGGTTCTCACTACCACCATCAGTTGGTGTGTCTGGTATTCCTTCAGGGTCTGGGAGAGGGTCCTCAGTACCACCATCAGTTGGTGTGTCTGGTATTCCTTCAGGTTCTGGGAGAGGGTCCTCAGTATCACCATCAGTTGGTGTGTCTGGTATTCCTTCAGGGTCTGGGAGAGGGTCCTCAGTATCACCATCACAAATGATGCCAGACACTGAGGTCTCTCCAATTATGCTGCCAATGTGCTGGTCCATAGCAGACAGTGAAGAGTTTCTATGCCCTCCTCCTGTTGCACTTATCCCTTTTGTGGATACTTTTTTCTTGTGCAAATGTTTTCAAATCAAACCATTTATTTTTAATTTCATTAACTGTTCTGCACTCAGATGAGGCAGAATTTACCACAGCTCTGACATGCTCCCAAGCAATATTTTTTTAATCTTATTTGTCAAGCCATTGCTGAGGGCTCCAAAAAGTACAGCTTGTTTTGCTTCCACTTCGATGATCATAAGTTCTATTTCTGCGTCCGAAAAGTTTTTTCTTTGTCTTCTTTAACCTGTTAGGGCTAGGGGGCAGTATTGACACGGCTGGATAAAAAACGTACCCGATTTAATCTGGTTACTACTCCTGCCCAGTAACTAGAATATGCATATAATTATTGGCGTTTGGATAGAAAACACTCCAACGTTTCTAAAACTTTTTGAATGGTGTCTGTGAGTATAACAGAACTCAAATGGCAGGTCAAAACCTGAGAAGATTCTGTACAGGAAGTACCCTGTCTGACCATTTCTTGGCCTTCTTTGCCATCTCTATCCATTACAAAGGATCTCTGCTGTTACGTGACACTTCCTACGGCTGCCATAGGCTCTCAGAAGGCAGCAAAAAGCTGAATCGTGGCTTTGCAGGCTCTGGCTGAAAAAAAGTAGCGCGTTTGGGTAGTGGCTGGTTACAGTACTGTGAGACTCAGGCGCGTGCCCGCGTCGACCGAATGCTTTGTTTTCTTTCCTCTGTTTACCTAAACGGAGATTCCCGGTCGGAATATTATCGCTTTTTTACGAGAAAAATGGCATAAAAATGGATTTTAAACAGCGGTTGACACGTTTCGAAGTACGGTAATGGAATATTTAGATTTTTTTTGTCACGAATTGCGCCATACTCGTAACCCTGATTTACCATTTCGGATAGTGTCTGGAACGCACGAACAAAACGCCGCTATTTGGATATAACGATGGATTATTTTGGACCAAACCAACATTTGTTATTGAAGTAGCAGTCCTGGGAGTGCATTCTGACGAAGACAACAAAGGTAATCAAACTTTTGTAATAGTAAATCTGAGTTTGGTCAGGGCTAAACATGGTGGGTGTCTAAATGGCTAGCCGTGATGGCTGGGCTATCTACTGAGAATATTGCAAAATGTGCTTTCACCGAAAAGCTATTTTAAAAATCGGACACCTGGATTGCACAAAGGAGTTCTGTATCTATAATTCTTAAAATAATTGTTGTTTTTTGTGAACGTTTATCGTGAGTAATTTAGTAAATTGTTAGTAAATTCCCCGGAAGTTTGCGGGGGGTATGCTAGTTCTGAACGTCACATGCTAAAGCTGGTTTTTGATATAAATATGAACTTGATTGAACAAAACATGCATGTATTGTATAACATAATGTCCTAGGTGTGTCATCTGATGAAGATCATCAAAGGTTAGTGCTGCATTTAGCTGTCTTCTGGGTTTTTGTGACATTATATGCTAGCTTGAAAAATGGGTGTCTGATTATTTCTGGCTGGGTACTCTGCTGACATAATCTAATGTTTTGCTTTCGTTGTAAAGCCTTTTTGAAATCGGACAGTGTGGTTAGATTAACGAGAGTCTTGTCTTTAAAATGCTGTAAAATAGTCATATGTTTGAGAAATTGAAGTAATAGCATTTCTAAGGTATTTGAAAATCATGCCATGGGATTCAACTGGCTGTTGCGTAGGTGGGACGAATTCGTCCCGCCTAGCCCAGAGAGGTTAATTTCTCCATGTAGGCGGACAGAAATTAGTGACATTTCTTGCAGCTTTAACGGGAAGGTTTGGGACCATAAATGGTCATTTAGGGCGGTTCTCTATGTAAATGAGACTTCACGTGCACTAGCACAGTGTTTTAGAACGTGTCTGATTTATAAAGGCAAAATACTTAAAGGTGTGTCTAAATCAAGCGTACGAGTAAGTGATAAATACCAACTTTTTTTGTACTTGCGAACATTCAAAATGTTCTTCGTACGAGTTAATTTAGAAGCTTTTCTACACAACATTGATAAATGAGGGCCCAGGACCCAGTTGCATAGGGCGTGGTTCAGACCCAGAGCCTCGAGCTTAATGATGAGCTTGGAAGGTACTATAATGTGGAATGATGAGCTATAGTCAATGAACAGCATCCCTCTTACCCAGATAGGATAGGGCAGTGTGCAATGTGATGGCGATTGCATCGTCTGTGGATCTATTGGGGTGGTAAGTAAATTGAAGTGGGTCTAGGGTGTCAGGTAAGGTAGAGGTGATATGATCCTTGACTAGTCTCTCAAAGCACATGATGACAGAAGTGAGTGCTATGGGGCGATAGTCATTTAGTTCAGTTACCTTTGCTTTCTTGGGTACAGGAACAATGGTGGACATCTTGAAGCAAGTGGGGACAGCAGACTGGGATAGGGAGAGATTGAATATGTCCGTAAACACTCCAGCCAGCTGGTCTGCGCATGTTCTGAGGACACGGCTAGGGATGCCGTCTGGGCCGGCAGTCTTGCGAGGGTTAACACGCTTAAATGTCTTACTCACGTCGGCCACCGAGAAGGAGCGTCCACAGTCCTTGGTAGCGGGGCTGCTACAGATAATATGTGAGAGTTGTGTTTGTTTTGAGTAATCTTGTTGCTTTAATTGTATTGTTTTGATGTTGCTATTTTGCTTTATGTTGTATTGAATTGTGTGTTGGAGTTCACAGGGTTCCCTTGACAATGATACCCTGTCTAAATAGAAGTTACAATAAAATGTGTGTACATTTGTTTTTGACAGTGCTGAAACATTAATCCTTAGGTGAGTCGAAATCAAAATGGAAGAAAAGTTATCTTACAAATTCAGCAGGCTATGGTGTGAAATAGGCATTTAGAAGTGCCGTCTTTATCTTAGTACTTATCGTTAATGGCGTCTTTGTTGTGCTTTTAAATGCACAAGCACCTTTTTCCCTCTCCTATCGCTCCATGTGGAACAGCTTGTTGCGTTTTGGCCATAGACATAAATCAAAGAAGGGTTTTGGTACCACTAACTCTGATAATTTGACTGTTAAACTCATGGGTACACTAGCAACGGCTGCCAGTCTTGACTTGAATGGGAACTGCCATCTATGGATTACATGTCTATGGTTGATTGCGTTTGTAAATTAGCCTTTTTTAAATTTCAAAATACAATCGCAGTTTGGAGAGAAAATGCTGTCCTTACTAAATGTGTACTGTGATAGGTATTTTAACATTTGTTTTTTTACACACAAAAAACATTTAAATATTTTAAATTAATCAGTTGTCTTCCTCAAGTGAAGGGGATGATGGCAATCTTTGCGAGAGGAAGGGTATCTGATTAAAACAAATCGTGGCTCAGTCACTTCATTCAGGATAAATGTGACCCACCACCTGGATTTGGTCCTATGTAGCAACATTTTACATAATTTTTTACATTGGATAAAAATACAGACTAAGAGCTAGAAAATGGTATATCACACACTGCAGTTGAGGAACAATGGGAAAGTAATTCTGCTTTGAAAGTTGATAAAGTTGTAACTCCAAATTTGAGAAAATGGTCCTTGAATGTTTTGGTTCAGCTACTGGAGAGCTCTTCCTTGTCTACTCCCATTCAGGATCATTCACATTCTCTTCAGCCTTAGCCCCACACATCTCTTTAAGGATTCACATGTGAGGCCATGTGCTAAACAGAGTGAGTAGTACATGAAACAACCAAACAATTCAAGACTAAAGTGATAAAAGTAGTAGCCTACAATAAGGAAAAACTCTAGGTAAAAATACACTTTATCTAGTCCTTGGCCTAAATCCTAATCTGATTTTGGTGCAGGTCATCTTGTTCTTCACATTACTGTCTCTGGGAAACACACTATATAAAATCAATGTTTATTTGTCGCATGCACAGGTTACAGAAGGTGCAAATGGTACAGTGAAATGGTTACTTGCATGGTAGCAATATCAAAAACAGAAAGTATACAGATAAAGTATTTTTATCATTATTAGATGACGCTTACCCGACACACTGTCTAAATTGATGGGTCATGTGAAGGAAATGCTATAATCACCCCCCAGCCATATCTAGCTAAGTGGATGGGTCACTACTGTCTAGAGATGTACACATGTTCATGAAATACAATAGATTGCTGTAATCACACCCAAACACACCTGGCAAACTTGATGGGTCAAGTAATCATCTGGCGAAGTGGGATCTTTTGTTTAGACATCTAGCTAGCTAGCTAAACAATGAACCGGACTAATACCAACTCATACTACCAATACAAATATTGTCATAGCTATAGTATGATTCTGCAGGTAGCTAAAGCTAACCAACTAGGTTCAATACCAGCTAGCTAGCTAACATTAAGCTATAACTAGCCATGCAAATGGATTTCTGATTAGAATAATATTACTACACAGATCATACACATAATGGTCGCTAGCTAGCTAAAAGTATGATTTAACTTGCAATGAAAACAACTTTCTTACCAAATTAGAAACTTCATGTATCTGAAAATGTAGCTAGACTCTTACCCGTATACATGAATGAACTCTTCACAGCAGACTGGAATAATTTAACTCTGTTTTGTTTGCAGTTACATTTTGTTTGGCCAGCGTTGTGTCAATTCACTCCGTTTCACACTGACCGTGGCGTGTGCAGAAAGTAGCCTATCACAACTTTTTCCAGCTGTTCTGTCGATAGCGCCTGCTAAATTCAGGGCATTAATGTTGTTGAGAAAAGTAGCAAAACTGTTGTAGTTCTCGATGGGTAATGTTAAATCTTTTTTTTAAATGCTGCAGTAGAAAAGACTATCAACACATACTGAGCAGCTCACGTTAGATAGACGCATGCTACTTGGCAGACCAATCCAAACTAATCTCCCAGCATGTCCATTATCTCAGCCAATAATGGCTAGCGGGAAGGTTCCTCGCTTTTTCTGTGGCTAAACCAACTATGTTTGTAATTTAACAATTTATTAATATTTACAGATTGAATACAAGTTTGTTATTAAGGCACATTAAAGTTCACATGTTCCAGAAGGAACTTATGACAAAAATCTCATTTTGATTAAAAAAAAGACATTCAAATAACTCTCTTGTGAAGTAGTGGCATTCGACTAGGGCTGTTGCGGTGACCATGTTACTGCAACACGGGCGGTCACGAGTCATGAAGGCTATCGAATTCCACGTGACCGTTTAGTCACGGTAATTAGGCTTCTCCAAGCTCTGATGCTGCTGATGGTCATTAGTAGCCTACCAATCTTGCTTACTGCCTGGTACTCAGCAGTGTATTGTCCCTCTAATCACTGACTTCAATGAAAATGTGTTTGAAAATCTAATCAAACACTTAACCTCTCTAGGGTATGTGGGACGAAATCGTCCCACCTACTCAACAGCCAGTGGAATCCCGTGGCGCGATATTCAAATACCTTAGAAATGCTATTACTTCAATTTCTCAAACATATGACTAATTTACACCATTTTAAAGACAAGACTCTCGTTAACCTGTTAGGGCTATGGGGCAGTATTGACACGGCTGGATAAAAAACGTACCCGATTTAATCTGGTTACTACTCCTGCCCAGTAACTAGAATATGCATATACTTATTACATATGGATAGAAAACACCCTAAAGTTTCTAAAACTGTTTGAATGGTGTCTGTGAGTATAACAGAACTCATATGGCAGGCAAAAACCTGAGAAGATTTCATGCAGGAAGTGGCCTGTCTGACAAGGTGTCGTTCTTCTTGTCTCTGTTTATTGAAGAGTGAGGATCTTAGCTGTCCCGTGACACTTCCTACGGCTGCCATAGGCTCTCAGAAGGCGGCAAAACGCTGAATCGTGGCTTTGCAGGCTCTGTCTGAAACAAAGTAGCGCGTTTGGGTAGTGGCTGGTTACAGTACTGTGAGACTCAGGCTCGTGCCCGTGTCGACCAAAAGCTTTGTTTTCTTTCCTCTGTTTAGCTAAATGGACATTCCCGGTCGGAATATTATCGCTTTTTTACGAGAAAAATGGCATAAAAATGGATTTTAACCTCTATGGGCTAGGTGGGACGCTTGCGTAACAGCCACTGCCAGCCTACGTAACAGCCACTGCCAGCCTGTGGCGCGATTTTCAAAACCTTAAAAATCCTATTACTTCAATTTCTCAAACATATGACTATTTTACAGCCATTTAAAGACAAGACTCTCGTTAATCTAACCACACTGTCCGATTTCAAAAAGGCTTTACAACGAAAGCAAAACATTAGATTATGTCAGCAGAGTACCAAGCCAGAAATAATCAGACACCCATTTTTCAAGCCAGCATATAATGTCACCAAAACCCAGAAGACAGCTAAATGCAGCACTCACCTTTGATGATCTTCATCAGATGACAACCCTAGGACATTATGTTATACAATACATGCATGTTTTGTTCAATCAAGTTCATATTTATATCAAAAACCAGCTTTTTACATTAGCATGTGACGTTCAGAACTAGCATACCCCCCGCAAACTTCCGGGGAATTCGCTAACATTTTACTAAATTACTCACGATAAACGTTCACAAAAAGCATAACAATTATTTTAAGAATTATAGATACAGACCTCCTCTATGCACTCGATATGTCCGATTTTAAAATAGCTTTTTGGTGAAAGCACATTTTGCAATATTCTAAGTACATAGCCCAGGCATCACGGGCTCGCTATTTAGACACCCGGCAAGTTTAGCACTCACCATAATCATATTTACTATTATAAAAGTTTGATTACCTTTTGTTGTCTTCGTCAGAATGCACACCTAGGACTGCTACTTCAATAACAAATGTTGGTTTCAAATACTGCCCCCTACCCTAGAAAGGTTAATGAGAGCCCATGAGCTCATGTTGCGCAACATTTCTATAGGCTATGCAATTTCGTGAGAAAACAGAGTGATGGCCTCTGGCCTCACTAAATAGAGGAGGATCCCATCAGATTTCTATAGGCTAGGCCTACTCTATTTATTTCTGAACTTTCCTAATATTAAGCACATTTTCTATCTTTACAACAGGAGTATAGCCTACCTGGCTGGCATTAAAATGAATCACCGGAAAACCATCCTTCATTCGCTATTTATGACATGTATTTTTTCTGCTGCCCCTGTTTCGAGACAGGTGCATGGTAATGGTCCATTCTAAATCAAAACAAATTTCACACATGTATTATTTGGTATATTGAAAGACAATATTAAATCATATGTAGTATGAGGGGTGACAATATTAGCCGATCACTTGTCAATTATATATTATCACTTGTGAATGATGCACAGCATAAGAAACTTTTGCATGACTTTTTTTAATCATAGTCACACACTTCATGTAGCCTAGCCCATAGGCCTATATGTTTTGATAAGGTTTGTATCACAACTAAAGTGGCCAAATAACTTCTTAAAATGAAGCACATTAATCTGCTTTACAAGGGGTGTAGAGCCTAACTGGCATACATAAGCAGCGTGTGAGTTTCAAGTTTGGGGAAGATAATTTTCACCATAAAAATGCACCTTTACAATAAAAGCATTACATGCATAATCACATTTGCGGTCACTTATGATAATGGTGTTACTGCCCTGTGCGCATTGCTGAACTTATAAATTGAAGAAATAGCCTAATAATTCAATAGCTAAATTTTCTGTTCTGTTGCGTCAGCCACATAGCGTAAAAAATACTTTTTGATGCTCGTGGTTGTATTAATTTGGGATCTACTGCATCCCACAACTGTCCCAGACTATGTTTATAATATTTATTTCTCTCACAGAATAGAATAGGTCAGCTTTTGTACTATGGGGGATAGTAGATTGACATTGGCTAGTGCTTTTGCTGTTCATTAGGCCTACTCATCTTGTTGGCTGATGAAAAGTAAATGTGGACAGTCCTTCCAATATCTTCAATATGCACCTCGGAATTGGATAAGAACGCGAGCAGCTGCGTCCCTGATGTTTCTGTCTTCACTTGTAGCCTGTGAGAAAGGCCTGATCAGGTGATGGAGAGCCATGTGAGTGAGAAGTGTTTAGGAGCGTGCAGCACTCAGGTTGCATTATTGTGCATTACTCTGGACCAAGGGCACAACAGTCACTGGCCGCAAAAGGCATGGATTTTTTTAGGGTGCATTACGGCCACAAAAGGGATGCCGCTGGAAAATGTGAGGCATTATCAAGTGCTTGTCAAATTGTGAATAATGAAGTGTGTACAGCCTTTCAAGTGACTTTTTTCAAAACATCATTAGAGTGACATCATGTAGCCTTACAATGTCTTAAAAAATCTAAACATATAGCCCAACGTTTGTGGAACACCTAAAGTTACATTAATAACTCTAAATTAAGCATATAGGTTAACCACTCAACACAGAACAGCCGCATGTGCGCACTCCCTCAAATCATTTGGAGAAAATATTTAGATTTTATTATTATTATTATTATTGAATTGTATTCTTCATACTACGGTGTGCGGTTTCCTTTTTTCATTCATCCTGTTTCAACTGTTGCCATGCACCTGTAACAAGATTGCTCAGATGTGCGAGTACCTTTTGAATCTTGTTATTCTTCATACTACAAAATAATGCCACAGAATTCGAAGAAAATCTTGTCTGCTAAATGAACTAGTGTAGCCCACAGCCATTTGGCATAGCCAGATCAGGACCTAACATAAGAACAACTTAGAGTGTGCTATTTTGTTCTTCTGAATTAGACTATTTACTTCATATCATGATTCTTTAGACCTGTCTAAAATAAATAATGGATTTATTGTGAAGGTGTAGGCTATATTACATTGATTTATAAGACATTTTAAAATGTAGATGTTCCAAAGGTTTACATCAGTGGTTTGTAGGATATGTGTGGCAGCCAGGAGATGCTAAATGTGTTTATGTTAATTAACGTTAAATTACCGTGAGACCGACAGTTATTTGCTTGACAATCACTGGCTGACGAGATGACCACAGCCCTACGAGCAACATATGCCTAGTTTCCTGAAATGGGTGACAAATGGAGTAAGCCCCAAGTTCTGAAAGATTTGTTGCCATAAAAATGTACAGGGCTAAAATGTACCGTTTATCCCGAGTAGAACTAATTCATCTCTGTTGCCGTCTCCTCTGTCCCACCGCTACAGTGCTGTGCTTCCAGTTCACCCCCAACAATAACACTAACTACAAACAATTAACAAACCAATTAGTAAATAGGAATTGATGATTCATCATAATGAGATGGTAAGTGAGTACTGAATGACTCCAACTACTTAAGGCCGTTGCAGACTATGATTTTAGCCGTCTTGTGCCATGATTTTGCCATCCCAGACAAAATGTTAAAGTCATGGGCAAATTCTTAGGTCGTAAACAATTGTCCGATTTCTTAGCTCTTCAGTGTGACAGGGTCTAGATCTCCCGATTAAGTACCACTATGACAAAGTTTGGCAGTGTCCGATTTGTTTTTAGTGTGGCTGGTGTTACGAGCCGATCCTGGTGACTGACCAATAGGAACTGAGTATGGAGTCAGATAAATATAATAGATTGATTTAAACGTTTACATGCTGTGCAAGAAGAACAATTTCCCTAATTATATTGTTTACAAGACATCTGAAATCAGGCTACCTGATGGGATTTTGATAAATGCACAAAATCGGCAATCAAAATAAACGTTATACCACAGCGACCATGTTATTTATTTTGGGGAAGCCTATTTTCAGACATAAAGTTTGTATGTGAAAACTATTTCTGATATGTGACTCACCACCAGACTCGGTCTTATGTAGCAAAATATGAAATTGTGTTTTTTTTACATTGGATAAAAGTAGAGACTCAGAGCTAGAAAATGGTATATCATACCCTGCATTTGAGGAACAATGGGGAAAGTAGTTCTGCTTTGAAAGTTGATCAACTTGTAAACTCACTTTTGAGAAAATGGCCTTTGAATGCTTTGGTATCTATTGAAGAGCTCTTCTTTGTCTACACCCATTCAGCATCGTTCACACACTCTTAAGCTTCAGCCCCATCCATCTTGTTTCTCTCTCGGTGCACACTTGATGCTCTGGCTAATGATTTGTTTACCTATGGATAACATGAAAACAGCCTAACTAGCTATGCTGGCAACAATTTCATTACATTTTTTTGCAGACGTTTACTGACACCGGCCATATTCAACGGGTGTTGTACACACGTCCAGGGGTGGAAATCCCGGGGGGGACGGGGGGGACACGACCCCCCAGTGCTGGGAAAAATATGATTTGTCCCCCCCAATATATCACTGAAACATAACTATGTAATTTAAATAATATTAATAATACACAATGAAAGCAATTGTTCTGATTATAGACACTTAATAGCGTGTTTTTAAGTTTCAAAAGATTGCGACCCCCCCCACCCTTTGCCTCACAATGGTTTGATCCACTGCCAGTTCCTTATCCTCTCTAGGCTAGGCGGGACGAATTCGTCCCACCTACGTAACAGCCACTGCTATCCTGTGGCGCGATTTTCAAAACCTTAAAAATCCTATTACTTCAATTTCTCAAACATATGACTATTTTACAGCCATTTAAAGACAAGACTCTCGTTAATCTAACCACACTGTCCGATTTCAAAAGGGCTTTACAACGAAAGCAAAACATTAGATTATGTCAGCAGAGTACCAAGCCAGAAATAATCAGACACCCATTTTTCAAGCCAGCATATAATGTCACCAAAACCCAGAAGACAGCTAAATGCAGCACTCACCTTTGATGATCTTCATCAGATGACAACCCTAGGACATTATGTTATACAATACATGCATGTTTTGTTCAATCAAGTTCATATTTATATCAAAAACCAGCTTTTTACATTAGCATGTGACGTTCAGAACTAGCATACCCCCCGCAAACTTCCGGGGAATTCGCTAACATTTTACTAAATTACTCACGATAAACGTTCACAAAAAGCATAACAATTATTTTAAGAATTATAGATACAGACCTCCTCTATGCACTCGATATGTCCGATTTTAAAATAGCATTTTGGTGAAAGCACATTTTGCAATATTCTAAGTACATAGCCCAGGCATCACGGGCTCGCTATTTAGACACCCGGCAAGTTTAGCACTCACCATAATCATATTTACTATTATAAAAGTTTCATTACCTTTTGTTGTCTTCGTCAGAATACACACCCAGGACTGCTACTTCAATAACAAATGTTGGTTTGGTCCAAAATAATCCATCGTTATATCTGAATAGCGGCGTTTTGTTCGTGCGTTCCAGACACTATCCGAAATAGTAAAGAAGTGTCACGCGCATGGCGCAATTCGTGACAATAAAATTCTAAGTATTCCATTACCGTACTTCGAAGCATGTCAACCGCTGTTTAAAATCAATTTTTACGACATTTTTCTCGTAGAAAAGCGATAATATTCCGACAGGGAATCTCCTTTTCGGCAAACAGAGGAAAAAATCCCAAAGGCGGGGGCGGTCGGGGTCACGCGCATAAGCTAGTGTCTCTTGATCGGCCACTTGAGAAAGGCGATAATGTGTTTCAGCCTGGGGCTGGAATGACGACATTCTGTTTTTTCCCGGGCTCTGAGCGCCTATGGACGACGTGGGAAGTGTCACGTTAGACCAGAGATCCTTAGTAAATGATAGAGATGGAAAAGAAGTTCAACAAATGGTCAGACAGGCCACTTCCTGTAAAGGAATCTCTCAGGTTTTGACCTGCCATTTGAGTTCTGTTATACTCACAGACATCATTCAAACAGTTTTAGAAAATTTAGGGTGTTTTCTATCCATATGTAATAAGTATATGCATATTCTAGTTACTGGGTAGGAGTGGTAACCAGATTAAATCGGGTATGTTTTTTATCCAGCCGTGTCAATGCTGCCCCCTAGCCCTAACAGGTTAATTGGCAAGATAACAGAGGGGTGGTATCCACTGTCTGAAAGGCACTCAATGAACGTAACTGACGTGAGATTAATCCAGTCAATCGCGCACACACACTAGCTGAATATGCAGAGCTAGCGGGCAAATATTAACTATTAAGCTAGCTAGTACCTATTCCATTTATGTGGCCTCGTCAAAGATGGAATCTTTGCTATCGTCAATTTATTCCAAGATCAGCAAGCAGATGATGTAAGTTAGTGCTTCAAAGTCCCTGTGATAAGGTTAGCGATAAACTGAAGTCCAAACTGAACAGAACTACACTCTCTTCTACCATTGTCTTAAATATATTTAATGGTCTCGTTGCAAAAGCTAAATTGTCGCAAGGGAACTTTTATTTATTTATTTTATTTCACCTTTATTTAACCCGGGTAGCAAAGATTATAGCAAACACCACTGAAACGGAATTGGTGCTCGCTAGCTTTGCAAATTCAGCTATTGTTGGAAGCCAGTCAATATGAAACAAACTATTAAAATTACAAAAGGTTGCAGCATATGTTGTGTAAATGGTGAACTCATACAGCTGTCAACTCTTGTCATTTTAATCCGTTTCACATTTGCTAGCTACCTTTTAGATCGAAGCCCAAATAGAATGATAAAAGATAAGATGATAGAAGCCCATCTCCTACTGTAAATAACCTACACACTGTGTGTGTGTGTGTAGCCAGCCAGCCAGGTAGAAAAATGGCAGAAAAATAAAAGACGGACATCAGAGTATTTTTCAGTACACCAAAATGCAAAGTAAGAACCCTAGTAGCCTAATATCTCAAAGACTAGTTGATAAAATGTTCATAAGAAAGAAATGAAATTCTAATGGAAATGTTTCACAATGATGTCATTAGGCAGAGCAGGCAACAGATGGCACACAGACAGCAAAGTTGGGGACAGATATGCAGGGACAGACTGGCAGAGACAGGGAGTCTCAGGTAAGTTTGTTGAGTCTTTGTTTGGCAACATTATGAAAGGTTCTCAATTTTTTGGACTTGTAAAATAGGAACATAATTGGAAAATGCCATGGATACCCCCACTCTCAACTTAAACTGGTGACTGAACTAAGATTTGTTAAAGGCAATGGTATTGCTGTTGTGATTAGTTGTGTAATTTTGGGTACCGGTAGTTAGGAGTACGGCAAACACCTTATTTCTTTGGTCCCTCAATATACATTTACCATATTACAATGTAGGCTATGTGTTACAGCACTACTTTTGGTGTCCCCCTCAGGAATTGCTCTTGAGAAAATGTCATGTAGTTGTCCCCTCCAAAGTCGATATCAGATTTTCGCCCCTGCACACGTCACGTAACGTTAGCTAACGAGCCAGCTAACGTTAGCTAGTTAAACAACAATGAACAGTGCCAACAATGAAACAGTGCTGGGAGCTAACCAACCAGGTTCAATGTTAGCTAGCTAACATTAGGCTCTAACTAGAAAAGCAAACGGCTCTGGGATACGAATAATAACATCAGCTAGGGAGCCAGCCAGTTAATGTTAGCTATCTAGCTAACAGTACACTTTAGCTTGAAACATGTAATATCTGAAAATGTAGCTAGCTACCGCTAGACTATCTTACCTGTTTACATCATCA
Organism: Salmo salar; assembly: GCF_965601325.2. Taxonomy (NCBI): domain Eukaryota; kingdom Metazoa; phylum Chordata; class Actinopteri; order Salmoniformes; family Salmonidae; genus Salmo; species Salmo salar. The sequence goes on from NC_138311.1 coordinate 6,156,320, forward strand.
TGCATGATGACGCGTCTCCCTGTCAGGAATGCCATACTACGGTTGCCCTTTGTTTGAAGATGTAATCCGGAGACAGGTGTTTTCTCCATCTCTTTAGCTATCATACTCTAATTCCTCTGATCTTTCAAGACTTGATCCTCCAGAAAGTGGAGAGCAACACTTATGCAGCTCCACTACACAATACCATTTTTAAAAAGCTGCGTTCAACAGGAGTACCAACACAGACTGACGAGCTTAAATAGACAGAAGCCCTCTATATGGCAGACCAATCCGAACTCATCTCTCGGCATGTCCAGCCCACTCATTATCTCAGCCAAGGTTGCCGACTTTTTCTGTGGCTTAACCAACAAGGTTCGTAATTTAACAATTGTATTCGTATTTACAGATTGCGTACACGTTTGTTATTAAGGCACATGAAAGTTCACATGTTCGAGACGGCATTCCTGCCAAAAAACACATTTTGATAAAAATATTATATTATATATATTTTTTACATTCAAATGGCTCTCCTGTGAAGTCGTGACTTGCGACATTTGCCTAGTTTCCTGAATCGGGTCACATATGCATAGGCCTACTTTGAGTTTTTCCTAACTCACTTCACTTGCTTATAAGCATAGAGAGAGGCTTGCGCTGCTGGCACAAGCACTGATCAAATACACCACTGCAGTTGACTTAGCCCGCGTCGGCTCATGTAGCCTCGCAGGCCAATCGCGAAATGTGATAACAGAACTGAAGCAAATCGTAAAATCTGGTCAAGATGATATCACCATTTTAATTGGGTAACATAGCACAGTGTGACGTGATAATCGTAAAATATTGAATCTGGTGTACAGTCTGGAAAGGCCTTTAGCATCACTGAGATAGAGTAGTACTGTAGCATGAGGTCAAAAAGACAGATGGAGACATGCTCACCTCTATTGTGCCTTGCTGTGCCTCTACCTCTTTTTCTTTCCTAATTTTTTGCTTTTCTTCTCTGGTGCCCACTTCTGAAAGAGAGATTTCATTAGACTCCACTGAACAAAAAGGCAGACCTGTCCAGTATATTACCCTCCAGCAGTCCCTAATAAGACTGTTATATATTCTGCTACATTAGTTTGTAACACTGTTCACTCCATTAGACTAACTCTGACTATAACAAAGAGGCTGAAGTCTACATCGTCCCATATTACAGTACACTCCATGCCTGATCTCTGGGTGTTCTTCTACCAGCGCAGTTTGTCCTGCTCCTTGATGGCCATGAGAGTGTGATAAGGAGCTCATTATATACAGCCTTCACACTGGGAGAGAGAAGGATGGAGGGAGAAAAGGGGGAGAGGGAAGAATAGAAAGAGAAGGCAGAGAGAGGGGGTAATGAGACATCGGGGCATGACAGAAATTATAATTGAAAGACCACCCACATCCACACACACCCTCCTTATAACAGTCTGACTGTAGGTGTAGCCTATGTAACGGGACAAGGGAAGCTTGCCGGCACTGCAAGAGTGTGTGTGCAGTGTAAACTTTCTACTTTTAAACTCGGACAAAACAGAGATGCTTGTTCTAGGTCCCAAGAAACAAAGAGATCTTCTGTTGAATCTGACAATTAATCTGGATGGTTGTACAGTCGTCTCAAATAAAACTGTGAAGGACCTCGGCGTTACTCTGGACCCTGATCTCTCTTTTGATGAACATATCAAGACTGTTTCAAGGACACCTTTTTTCCATCTACGTAACATTGCAAAAATCAGAAACTTTCTGTCCAAAAATGACGCAGAAAAATTTATCCATGCTTTTGTTACTTCTAGGCTGGACTACTGCAATGCTCTACTTTCCGGCTACCCGGATAAAGCACTAAACAAACTTCAGTTAGTGCTAAATACGGCTGCTAGAATCCTGACTAGAACCAAAAAGTTTGATCATATTACTCCAGTGCTAGCCTCCCTACACTGGCTTCCTGTTAAGGCAAGGGCTGATTTCAAGGTTTTACTGCTAATCTACAAAGCATTACATGGGCTTGCTCCTACCTATCTTTCTGATTTGGTCCTGCCGTACATACCTACACGTACGCTACGGTCACAAGACGCAGGCCTCCTAATTGTCCCTAGAATTTCTAAGCAAACGGCTGGAGGTAGGGCTTTCTCCTATAGAGCTCCATTTTTATGGAATGGTCTGCCTACCAATGTGAGAGACGCAGACTCAGTCTCAACCTTTAAGTCTTTACTGAAGACTTATCTCTTCAGTAGGTCCTATGATTAAGTGTAGTCTGGCCCAGGAGTGTGAAGGTGAACGGAAAGGCTGGAGCAACGAACCGCCCTTGCTGTCTCTGCCTTGCCGGTTCCCCTCTTTCCACTGGGATTCTCTGCCTCTAACCCTTTTACAGGGGCTGAGTCACTGGCTTACTGGTGTTCTTTCATGCCGTCCATGGGAGGGGTGCGTCACTTGAGTGGGTTGAGTCAGTGACGTGGTCTTCCTGTCTGGGTTGGCGCCCCCCCTTGGGTTGTGCCATGGCGGAGATCGTTGTGGGCTATACTCGGCCTTGTCTTAGGACGGTAAGTTGGTGGTTGGAGACATCCCTCTAGTGGTGTGGGGGCTGTGCTTTGGCAAAGTGGGTGGGGTTATATCCTGCCTGTTTGGCCCTGTCCGGGGGTATCATCGGATGGGGCCACAGTGTCTTCTGATCCCTCCTGTCTCAGCCTCCAGTATTTATGCTGCAGTTTATGTGTCGTGGGCTAGGGTCAGTCTGTTACATCTGGAGTATTTTCTCGTGTCTTATCCGGTGTCCTGTGTGAATTTAAATATGCTCTCTCTAATTCTCTCTTTCTCTCTTTCTGTCTTTCTCTCGGAGGACCTGAGCCCTAGGACCATGCCTCAGGACTACCTGGTATGATGACTCCTTGCTGTCCCCAGTCCACCTGGCCGTGCTGCTGCTCCAGTCTCAACTGTTCTGCCTGCGACTATGGAACCCTGACCTGTTCACCGGACGTGGTTGTTGCACCCTCGACAACTACTATGATTATTATTATTTGACCATGCTGGTCATTTATGAACATTTTAACATCTTGACCATGTTCTGTTATAATATCCACCCTGCACAGCCAGAAGAGGACTGGCCACCCCTCATAGCCTGGTTCCTCTCTAGGTTTCTTCCTAGGTTTTTGGCCTTTCTAGGGAGTTTTTCCTAGGGAGTTTTTCCTAGCCACCGTGCTTCTTTCACATGCATTGCTTGCTGTTTGGGGTTTTAGGCTGGGTTTCTGTACAGCACTTTGAGATATCAGCTGATGTACGCAGGGCTATATAAATAAATTTGATTTGATTTGATTAATCCTTAAAATATTGTACATCCTTCCATAAACCAAATGATACCCGAAATTGTATTTTTAGTTTTTTACAATTTAGTTTATTTGGCCCTATCTAAGTTATGATAATGTCCCTATCTAATAATAAAAAATAAAAAAAACACTTTATTATTTTTAGTAACTCACCGTACCAATTAAATATGGTAAACCAGTACCAGTAATAGTCCAATATGCCTATCCCTCAAATAGAATTCCTTTACCTTTGTTTCAAAACAAAGGTAAAGGGGCTAGGGGCTAGGGGGCAGTATTTTTACGGCCGGATGAAAACGTACCCAATTTAAACAGGTTACTACTCTGGCCCAGAAAATAGAATATGCATATTATTAGTAGATTTGGATAGAAAACACTCTGAAGTTTCTAAAACTGTTTGAATGGTGTCTGTGAGTATAACATGGCAGGCAAAATCCTGAGAAAAATTGAATCAGGAAGTGGAAGAAATAAGAAATGTAGTTCTTCTTTAGAATCCCTTGAGAAACTACAGTGACATAGGGTTTACGTTGCACCTACTAAGGCTTCCATTGGCTGTCAACAATCTTTAGAAACTGGTTTCATCTGTCACCTGTTACCGGGCAGAAAATTGTGGCTCAGTCAGTCAGTGGCCAGTCTGAGGACAGGTGTCTCGTGACGCAGGTGCATGGGAGTTCGCTGTTTGTTATTTTTCTTCTGGGATGAATACCTATTGTCCGGTTGGAAAATTATCGCAATTTTATGTTAAAAAATACACTAAAGGATTGATTGTAAACATCGTTTGACATGTTTCTACAAACGGTAATGGAACTTTTGAACTTTTCATCTATGGATTTGCGTCCACGCCTCATGGCATTGTAAAGTGTTCTGGATGGGTCAACAAAACGGAGGTATTTGGACATAAATGATGGACTTTGCAGAACAAATGAACATTTCTTGTGGAAGTGGGAGCCCTTCCGAGTGCATTCTGCCGAAGATCAGCAAAGGTAAGAAAATATTTAGAACATATTTTAGAGATTTTGTCGACGCCGTGGTTGTAGGCTAACTGTATAGCTTAGCATTGAAGTCTAAGTTCTGTACTCAGAATATTTCTCCGTAAAGTTATTTTGAAATCTGACAATGCGGTTGCATAAAGGAGTAGATTATCTCTAATTCTTTAAATAATTGTTATAAATTTTGTCAACGTTTATGAGTACTTCTGTAAATTGATGTGCACATTGACCGGAGTGTTATGGGGAGAAAACATTTTCTGAACGTCACGCGCCAATGTAAAATGGGGTTTTTGGATATAAATATGAACTTGATCGAACAAAAAATGCATGTATTGTCTAACATGATGTCCTGGGAGTGTCATCTGATGAAGATTGTCAAAGGTTAGTGCTTCATTTTAGCTGTATATCTGGTTTTGTGACGGCTATCCCTGCTTGGAAAATGGCTTTTTTTTTGCTAAGGGTGCTATCCTAAAATAATCTAATGTCAGGGTAAAGCCTTTTTGAAATCGGACAGTGTGGTTGGATTAACGAGTAGAGTATCTTTAAAATGCCGTATAATACTTTAATTTTAATTTGGAGATTATTTTATTTTTTATTTTTTGTTATTTCGCGCCGTGCTATCTCACTGGTTGTTGTCCAACCTATCCCGTTAACAGGAATTTATCTCGAAGGAGTCCTCAAGAGTTCAATAATCAATATTGTTTCAGTGTTCTTTTTTTATAAACCTTTGTTAAATATTTCAAACTTTACCTTATTTCAACCTTTTCAGATAAAACCTTAAGTTTTACTTTTCAAAATAAAACATAATAATAACCCTTATTTAAATCAGGTCAGTACCATAAGAAACATCCATCCATCAAGTGGCCATTATTTTACCAAAAGACAGTAGGATCTGTCAAAAATAAGAACTCTTCACTCTCCTTAGCTGCGACTCCCCACTCGTGTCCGCCACTCACTACCCACAGGTCCTCCATTCTCTCCCTTCTTGAATGGTTTGAAAAATTGAAGTTTTTGCATTTTTGAGGTTTTTGAATAACGCGCCACGGGATTACACTGGCTGTTACGTAGGTGGGACGATTTGGTGCCACCTACCCTAGAGAGTTAACCCTTATACATCTGCAATGGAATTTTAACCTCTCTGGGCTAGGCGGGACGAATTCGTCCCACCTACGCAACAGCCAGTGTAATCCCGTGGCGCGATTTTCAAATACCTTAGAAATGCTATTACTTCAATTTTTCAAACATATGACTATTTTACACCATTTTAAAGACAAGACTCTCGTTAATCTAACCACACTGTCCGAATTCAAAAAGAATTTACAACGAAAGCAAAACATTAGATTATGTCAGCAGAGTACCCAGCCAGAAATAATCAGACACCCATTTTTCAAGCTAGCATATAATGTTACAAAAACCCAGAAGACAGCTAAATGCAGCATTAACCTTTGATGATCTTCATCAGATGACACACCTAGGACATTATGTTATACAATACATGCATGTTTTGTTCAATCAAGTTCATATTTATATCAAAAAACAGCTAAATTACTCACAATAAACGTTCACAAAAAACATAACAATTATTTTAAGAATTATAGATACAGAACTCCTTTGTGCAATCGAGGTGACCGATTTTAAAATAGCTTTTCGGTGAAAGCACATTTTGCAATATTATGAGTACATAGCCCAGCCATCACGGCTAGCTATTTAGACACCCACCAAGTTTAGCCCTGACCAAACTCCGATTTACTATTACAAAAGTTTGATTACCTTTGTTGTCTTCGTCAGAATGCACTCCCAGGACTGCTACTTCAATAACATATGTTGGTTTGGTCCAAAATAATCCATCGTTATATCCAAACAGCGGCGTTTTGTTCGTGTGTTCAAGACACTATCCGAAGTGTAAATAAGGGTCACGAGCATGGCGCAATTCGTGACAAAAAAATTCTAAATATTCCATTACCGTACTTCGAAGCATGTCAACCGCTGTTTAACCTGTTAGGGCTAGGGGGCAGTATTTGCACGGCTGGATAAAAAAAATGTACCCGATTTAATCTGGTTACTAATCCTACCCAGTAACTAGAATATGCATATACTTATTATATATGGATAGAAAACACTCTAAAGTTTCTAAAACTGTTTGAATGGTGTCTGTGAGTATAACAGAACTCATTTGGCAGGCAAAACCCTGAGACATTTTCTGACAGGAAGTGGATACCTGATGTGTTGTATTACCTTTAAACCTATGCCATTGAAAAACACAGGGGCTGAGGAATATTTTGGCACTTCCTATTGCTTCCACTAGATGTCACCAGCCTTTACAAAGTGTTTTGAGTCTTCTGGAGGGAGATCTGACCGAACAAGAGCCATGGAACGATGATGGCCCATTAGACACCCGGCGCGCGAGTTCATGTTGGGTACCCTCGTTCCAATACGTTATAAAAGAGTATGCATTCGTCCACCTTGAATATTATTCATGTTTTGGTTAAAAAAGGCCCTAATGATTTATGCTATCACGTTTGACATGTTTGAACGAACGTAAATATATTTTTTCCCCTCGTTCATGAAGTGAAGTCTGGCGGGCTTAGATCATGTGCTAACAAGACGGAGATTTTTGGACATAAATGATGAGCTTTTTTGAACAAAACTACATTCGTTATGGACCTGTGATACCTGGAAGTGACATCTGATGAAGAGAATCAAAGGTAATGGATTATTTACATAGTATTTTCGATTTTAGATCTCCCCAACATGACGACTAGTCTGTATCGCAACGCGTATTTTTCTGGGCGCAGTGCTCAGATTATTGCAAAGTGTGATTTCCCAGTAAGGTTATTTTTAAATCTGGCAAGTTGATTGCGTTCAAGAGATGTAAATCTATAATTCTTTAAATGACAATATAATATTTTACCAATGTTTTCTAATTTTAATTATTTAATTTGTGGTGTTGACTTGACTGCCGGTTATTGGAGGGAAACGATTTCCTCAACATCAATGCCATAGTAAAACGCTGTTTTTGGATATAAATATGAACTTGATAGAACTAAAAATGCATGCATTGTCTAACATAATGTCCTAGGAGTGTCATCTGATGGAGATTGTAAAAGGTTAGTGCATCATTTTAGCTGGTTTTATGGTTTTGGTGACCCTGTCTTTGAATTGACAAAACATTACACACAACTCTTGTAAATGTGCTGTCCTAACATACTCTAAATTTATGCTTTCGCCGTAAAACCTTTTTGAAATCGTAAAACGTGGTTAGATTAAGGAGATGTTTATCTTTCAAAGGGTGTAAAATAGTTGTATGTTTGAAAAATTGGAATTTTGACATTTATTTGGATTCAAATTTGCCGCTCTTGAAATGCACCTGCTGTTGATGGAGTGCACCACGGGGGGGACGCAGGCGTCCCACCTAGCCCATAGAGGTTAAAATCCATTTTTATGCCATTTTTCTCGTAAAAAAGCGATAATATTCCGACCGGGAATCTGCGTTTAGGTAAACAGAGGAAAGAAAACAAAGCATTCGGTCGACGCGGGCACGCGCCTGAGTCTCACAGTACTGTAACCAGCCACTACCCAAACGCGCTACTTTTTTTCAACCAGAGCCTGGAAAGCCACGATTCAGCTTTTTGCCGCCTTCTGAGAGCCCATGGGAGCCGTAGGAAGTGTCACGTAACAGCAGAGATCCTCTGTAATGGATAGAGATGGCAAAGAAGGCCAAGAAATGGTCAGACAGGGTACTTCCTGTACAGAATCTTCTCAGGTTTTGACCTGCCATTTGAGTTCTGTTATACTCACAGACACCATTCAAACAGTTTTAGAAACTTTGGAGTGTTTTCTATCCAAAGCCAATAATTATATGCATATTCTAGTTACTGGGCAGGAGTAGTAACCAGATTAAATCGGGTACGTTTTTTATCCAGCCGTGTCAATACAGCCCCCTAGCCCTAACAGGTTAACTAATATCTGTGTTCTATTTATGTGCTGTTCTATAAACCATTTTCTGTGTTCATGCAAGTGGCTGACTGTACAAATCCTCACTATCAGTAGCTGCAATTTGGCAGTACGCCCAGACCTTGTTTTCCAAACTAACAAAAGATATCTCAGTTTCAAGGTCTCAGCTTAAAGAGAAGAAGCCTTGTGAGGTACTAGTCTGTCACATGTTATGAACCAGTATTGGTCGGTCACATGAATGAAACAATATGGTATTGATAATTAATTATGCTAAATCATGCACATATAACTTGTCTGTGTATAGCTGTATATAAGTGCTCCTCTCTCCAAAATGTCCTCCATGATCATGCTGCGATTCAAACACATCCATCCGCAGGGGTGCTGACATGACCAACTGCCACACTTCCTCTCTATCTCTGGGGTCCCAGATACAGCGGAACCGCACAGCGTTGAGTATGTTCAAGTGGTCCCACTGGTAAGCCAACTTCTTCAGCAACGTCTCCATCTCACGTACCTGGTCCCTTTCCAGACTGACATTTCTTCTTCACGGAGGAGAACACAGGGCGAATTGTGGGGTCATCACTCTGGAGTTTCTGGATTTCTTCCCAGCTGGTACCTGTGATGCTTCCTCTCACTGCAGCCTGCACACCAACTTACACCTCTCTCTTTTCCTCTTCAGCCTTTTCCTTAGCTGGCCACAGACACACATACACTTCATCTGCTTCCATCACCAACAAATCTATCTTTGTATCCTTTCTATCAGGCTCAGCTTGAGTCGGAATATGGGACAAGACATGAGGATTTGTATTGTGTCTCCCTGGCTTGTATTTCACCTCAAAGTTTAACTCTGCAAGTTGTGCGACACATCTTTGTTCCGCGGCTCCTAGGTTTGCAGTCTCCAAATATCTCAGCGGGTTGTGATCCGTGACAACCGTGAACGTTGAGAATCTTTTTTGTGATGTCCCATTTAAGAGCTAGAAGCTCTAACTTGAAAGCGCTGTAATTTTTAAAGTTATTTTCAGACTTGCATAAGCCTCTGCTCGCAAAGGCCACCACTTGTTCGAGTAGCCTATAATTAAAACATTCGAGACTGCCCATCCCTGCAAGTTAAAAGGCTGTACAATTTAAATTCGGTATAATAGCAATTCATAAACTTTACAGTGGGAAAGTTAATATGTTGATCTGGTTTCACATTTATCTGCAGCGATTAAAAGGTAAAATAGATCTAAAACAAGTGTAATTTATATTTACAAATCCCTTATCCAAACGGATTACTCATTTACATAGCTCTTATCAAGTTGTAATTTACAGTGCATGGAAAAGGGTGTTATTTCTATTGAATAAAAATGAAAGTAGATGCTTTTTCCCGGACTCGTAGATTCACTAGGTTCGCTAGACCTTATTTATGGTTTCCTTGGATGTAAAGGTGGTGTAATTGTTAGGAAATGAAGTCATGGTCAGGATACGGCGTATCTGTATACACACCTCCGCCACACCTTCATTTATTTGATCTCCACCCCAAAAGAATAGAGGGTGAATAGCATGCTATTCTCATGCTTAAATTCAAGGTCAGAATACGCATTGAAAGTAAAGTGCATAAAATGGGAATTATGTTCCATTTATGTGTGCTTAACTCAGGTCGGAATCGGTCACAATGTGCACATTGAGCTCACAAAAAAAAAAGGAAATGGAATGCATTTTTTACAGACGTTGGTCAATTAGTTGTTTAAAAACCGATTGTGATTAATCGTTCAGCACTAAAGGCATAGGTTCAGTACACATCACTGCATTCTGTATCAGAGAGTAGGCTGGCCCTCTCAAGTTTCGTAGATCAATGCACTGCTCTCTTTTCATTTATAAAGCCCTCTTGTGCAAACTTACATAATACCTTACTTATTTGAGGGATAGGCGTCCCGTCAACGGGACAGTTGTAAATCATGCAGAGCCTTGTGTCACGATCGCAGATTTTAGAGAAACAACAAATGTCGGTACATATAAGTGTCTTATATCGGCTGAAAGCTTAAATTCTTGTTAATATAACTGCACTGTCCAATTTACAGTAGCTATTACTGCAAAAGCATGCCATGCTATTGTTTGAGGAAAGCTCCTAACAGCAAAACACTTTCTTTACCGCAATAGGTTTGACAAATTCACCTCTGAAGGTGAAATGTGTACTTACATTCTGAAATCTTGCTCTGATTTATCATCCAAAGGGTCCCAGAGATTACATGAAGTGTCGTTTTGTTGATAGTCATTTTTCATATCCTAAAAAGGTCCATATAGCATGCACGATCAATTTTGTATTTCCACTCATTCAATTTGCAAAGAAAGGAATCTGTGAAAATCTAACCCTAAACATTGTTTCAACCAGTCAAATCACGTTTGTATGCATTCCTCAGAGATCCTAGAATGTAACCAGACTATATCATTAGGAGTGTAGTATATCCTATAGGACACCATATTTGGTCAGAGAGCGACGCCTTCATGGCACGCTGATGATGCGGGCGGTCTTCACTTGAATGACTAAAATAAGCACCAATCGGGGGTAAAAAAAAGCTAGCTAGATAGCCAATGAGCTGGGCTTTACGGGAGTATCTGTAAAATGTAGCTACTAACCTTGTACAACAGCATGCCTTTTCCTTTTGGACAAAAATTCTAAGAATATTCAGAGTTATGAAGTCATGAAAACTGGTTGTTTTGCAAATGCTGAACTTATAATGTGGCTACTAATACTGGAAAAGCTAAATCAAAGTCCAAGTATACAGATTTTACGATATTCTTGCAGAAAAATGTAATATGAATGCAAATGTCTCATTCATGATTTGCCTAAATGTACCTGGGTGACTTCACACTAAATGTTATGTTGTTCGCTCATACTTCAAGTTATCCATCTGAAACTTCACACATACACTGCTGCCATCTTGTGGACACCATTGGAATGACATGGCTGGAACTGGGACCTTTCTGTTGCATTTCAAAGATGGTTGTAGAAAAGAAGCATTAGATTTTTTCTTTGTATTTTCGTCTACCAGATCTATTGTGTTATATTCTCTTACATTCGATTCACATTTCCACAAACGTCTAAGTGTTTTCTTTCAAATGGTACTAAGAATATGCATATCCTTGCTTCAGGGCCGGAGGTGCAGGCAGTTAGATGTGGGTATGTCATTTAGGCGAAAATGGAAAAAAAGGGAGCAATGAAGCCCTTCATCTACTTTCCCAGAGTCAGATGAACTCATGGATACCATGTTTATGTTTCCACATCCAGTAGGAAGGAAGTTTTAGGTCATTTTGTGAGCCAATGCTAACTAGTGTTAGCGCATTGACTGGAGGTCTATGGTGTCTGAAAGTATCATTGCACTGTCATTGGTTTTCAATTGTGCTAATGCTATAGCAATTTTATTCAAACCGCATGCTGAGACATAAAAATGTCTTCATTGCCAAAATCCTGAAGTATTCCTTTAAAAGGGAAACTTCACCACTAGACACTACTTGGGATGTTTTCCCAGTCTCCCTACATAATTATCACATTTATTTATATAGCCCTTCTTACATCAGCTGATATCTCAAAGTCCTGTACAGAAACCCAGCCTAAAACCCCAAACAGCACGCAATGCAGGTGTAGAAGCATGGTGGCTAGGAAAAACTCCCTAGAAAGGCCAAAACCTAGGAAGAAACCTAGAGAGGAACCAGGCTATGAGGGGTGGCCAGTCCTCTTCTGGCTGTGCCGGGTGGAGATTATAACAGGACATGGCCAAGATGTTCAAATGTTCATAAATGACCAGCATGATCAAATAATAATAATCATAGTAGTTGTCGAGGGTGCAACAAGTCAGAAACTCAAGAGTAAATGTCAGTTGGCTTTTTCATAGCCGATAATTATGAGTGATGAGAGGATGTTTCAGACATAAAAATACACTATAGCTGTATTTTAAAATTTTCACAACCAATGACGTCATTGCTTGATTAAGTCTGCTGCCTGCCATGCTGCTGCCTCTAGCAATTATTGTGGCCTTTGTGTTTCGCCAATCATGCGAGTCGATTATGGTTGTCATAGTTCAATTGAGCCAGGCCATTTCAGAATATCTAGGTTGACCGTCGAAGGCAGACTTTTGAAAACATGGGTCTGCTACATAAATAGCTACAATTGCTGCATCTGATGATTCCTTTTTCCAAGAAGAGCTGGGCAACAAAAACATTTTTGATGTTATTTAACATACCCTGAACGAAAATATAAACACAACATGTAAAATGTTGGTCACCTCTCTCATGAGCTGAAATAAAAGATCCCAGAAATGTTTCATATCCTCAAAAAGCTTGTTTCTCAAAACTGTTGTACACAAATTTGTTTACATCCCTGTTAGTGAGCATTTATCCTTTGCCAAGATAATCTATCAACCTGACAGGTGTGGCATATCAAGAAGCTCCTTAAACAGCATGGTCATTACACAGGTGCATCTTGTGCTGGGGACAATAAAAGGCCACTCTAAAAATGTGCAGTTTTGTCACACAACACAATGCCATAGTTGTCCCAAGTTTTGAGGGAGCTTGCAATTGGCATGCTGACTGCAGGAATTTCCACCAGAGCTGTTGCCAGATAATGTAATGTTAATTTCTCTACCATATGCGGCCTCCAACCATAATAATGCACACTTTAAGTGGATACATACAGTAGATCCTCGTTTTAGACACTAACATGAAATCAAATAGACACGTCACCACAAACTTAAACCATAATTGCCTTACTGCTTAAGCAATACAATTGACAATTGTTAGAAAATAATGAATCCCAAACGGGACTAACCAATGTAATGATTGTGTGAAATAGCCTACAGAGAGGTGCAGTGTTCGGGCGCTAGCAACACTGCATGCCCAACACCAACTGAGCTCTCAAACCAACAAGTAGCTAATAGGCTACCTGTTGCCTAAAATAAAGCACATTCTTTTATAAACAAATTAAATTGAGTTTGTGTTACCTCTAACAGCACAAACGAATGGTGCACTCACAAGTTTAATGCAATGGCAGTAATGCAGTTTATTGAAATGGAAATATTTGTAGGCTACTTGGCAGCATGTGGAATGGAGATTGGTGGTTCGAGGAGATGAAAGAGTAGTAGAGAGCTTGCATCATCACATATGCTTCTGTTCAATTGGCCTAAATATTCAATAAATAAAGAAATAGCCTAAATGTTGAAAAATGTAATTGTTCAATAAATGTTGAAGAGAAAACAGGGAAATGTACAGGGAATTTTACAGAGTGCATAGAGGAGTTCTGTATCTATAATTCTTTAAATAATTGTTATGCTTTTTGTGAATGTTTATCGTGAGTAATTTAGTAAATTGTTAGTAAATTCCCTGGAAGTTTGCGGGGGGTATGCTAGTTCTGAACGTCACATGCTAATGTAAAAAGCTGTTTTTTGATATAAATATGAACTTGATTGAACAAAACATGCATGTATTGTATAACATAATGTCCTAGGGTTGTCATCTGATGAAGATCATCAAAGGTTAGTGCTGCATTTAGCTGTCTTCTGGGTTTTTGTGACATTATATGCTAGCTTGAAAAATGGGTGTCTGATTATTTCTGGCTGGGTACTCTGCTGACATAATCTAATGTTTTGCTTTCGTTGTAAAGCCTTTTTGAAATCGGACAGTGTGGTTAGATTAACGAGAGTCTTGTCTTTAAATAGCTGTAAAATAGTCATATGTTTGAGAAATTGAAGTAATAGGATTTTTAAGGTATTTGAAAATCGCGCCACAGGATTCAACTGGCTGTTACGTAGGTGGGACGAATTCGTCCCGCCTGCCCTAGAGAGGTTATAAACAAACAAGAAATAAGACAAAAACAAATCATCTGAATCCTTGAGCGTGCATAACTTGTCACCCCCCAAAGTCAATACTTAGTAGAGCCATCTTTAGCAGCAATTGCAGCTGCAAGTCTCTTGGGGTATGTCTCTATAAGCTTGGCACATCTAGCCCCTGGGATTTTTGCCTATTCTTCAAGGCAAAACTGCTCCAGCTCCGTCAAGCTGGATGGGTTCTGCTGGTGTACGGCAATTTTTAAGTCATACCACAGTCTCAATTCACTTCACCAATTTGGACTATTTTGCGTATGTCCATTACATGAAATCCAAATAAAAAAACATTTAAATTACAGGTTGTAATGCAACGAAATAGCAAAAACGCCAAGGGGGATAAATATTTTTGCAAGGCACTGTAGATATGTGGTAGTGGTGGAGTAGGGGCCTGAGGGCACACAGTATGTTGTGAAATCTGTGAATGTATTGTAATGTTTTAAAATGGTATAAACTGCCTCAAATTTTGCAGGACCCCAGGAAGAGTAGCGCCTGCTTTGGCATCAGCTAATGGGGATCCATAATAAATACAAATACAAGGTGGTCGAATAGATTAGGATGCCGTCGATATACAAGATTACCTGGCGCACATGCATGTCCCGAAACACCTCTTTCACGAATGCCTGGAACACCGACGGAGCATTGGCTAAACCATAAGTCATCACCAAGTACTCTAATTGCCCAGACACTGTGCTGAAGGCAGTCTTCCATTCACCCCCCTTCCCAGATGAGGATCAAATTGTAGGCACTTCGCATGTCCAGCTTGGTAAAAAAAAACTGTGACCCGTGGAGCTGTTCAATGGTGGCCGGCACTAACGGGAGAGGGTAGCGGTACTTGGTGGTAATGGCATTGAGACCTCTGTAGTCAATACATTGACCCCCCTCCTTCTTGGCCACGAAGAATAAACCAGCCAATGCAGGGGAGGTGAATGGGCGGATGAAACACTGTTGAAGAACCTCCTGAATTCACTCCTCATTGCCTTGGTTTCAGCTACCGACAGGTAGATGGGCTGCGTGGAGGCGCACAGTCCGTTAGCAGGTCGATGGCACAGTCCCATGAGCGATGAGGAGGGAGAAAGTTGGCGCGAGTCTTGGAGAAAACACCTGGAGATCCTGGTAAACCTGCGGGATGTCGACCTGCAGGGTAACCGCAGGACTCTCATCTGACGTCGAACTACAAGGTAAGGGAAAGTAGGTATTCTGGCATCTGGGTACCCAGGCAGTGATCTCCATCCTCGGCCAGGAGATGGTGGGGTTGTGGCGTTGGAGCCACGGGAGGGCAAGGATGACTTTGTGTACGATTGCCTGGATAATGAATGGGAGGCTTTCTTGGTGCAGGAGTTCCACGGTGATGGTGAGTGAAGCTGTGATGTCTGTGACTGTGCCAGATCCCAGTGGTCTGTTATCCAGTGCTTGAACCGGAAATGGAGAGGAGAGCAGGTATGATGTTATGTTCAGGGAGGAAGTAAGGGCCTGGTCAATAAAATTCCCTGTGGCTCCAGAGTCCACTAGAGCTGTGGAAACAACAAGAGGGACAGCCAGCTAGTGAAATCTGTACTACGAAAGCCTTGGTGGAGAGTGAAGATGATGGAATACCCACACCTACCCCAGGAGACTGATGATCACTGGATCATTGCTCTGCTCTAGTGACTCTCGGGTTAGAACATAGCGGACACTGTTGAAGCTGGTGTCCCTCCTGGCCCCAGTTGTCTCTGACGGCATCGCTCAGCCGTGGGGAGGCATGTGGCCCCTACCTACATGGGTTCAGGCTCTGACTCACATTGGCCAACGAAGGAGGGAGAGAGGCGATGGGAATGCCGACGCTCCTGAAGGAGGTTATCCAGGAGGATGGCCATCGCAATGAGAGGGTGTTGTCTCGGCATGCCAGCTCCATCAGGACCTCCTCACGTAATCCTCTTCTGAATAAGGCACGAAGCACCGGCTCATTCCATGGATGCTGCCACTGTCTGGTCCTCCTGCCGTAGTTGGAGTAGGCGCTCACAGCCTTCTCTGCCCTCCGTTGGATGATCAAAGACTCCTCTGAACAGCCATGAACCTCCCATAGGAACCCAGCTCCTCCTCTCCTCTCTGACGGTCGTAGCCCATTCCTACTCCTGCCCGGTCAACAAGGAAATAACCGTGACATCCTTGGACCTCTCGGTGGTGGGGGCTCCCGTTTGATGAGCAAAATAGAGGGAGCATTGGTGGAGGAAGCCACACCATTTGGATGGAGACCTGTCATATTAGTCTGGAAGGGACAAACGGGCATCACTGACCTGAATGGGCTGGCTCGCTGGGTCAACTCATGGTATAGGATCCTCCGCTCGTTAGGGGTGACGCCGCTTGGGGCAGATCTAGACGTTGAAGAACGTGGAGGACCTCATCCAATCGCCATTCCCAGTTGCGCCAGCTGATCGTAGTGTTGGCGAAGTAGATCTACCTGTTCGCCGACCATCTGGGAGATGTCTCAGTTGGCTGCTGCTTCCATTCTGTGAGGCAATATTCTGTAACGTAGATGCAGGGAGTTAGGAAGCAAGTGCAGTTAGCGAGTTTAATGACAAAGACCATTGACCGATACAAAAAAGAAAAGCATCTAAACATGGAAATATAAACAATATTTCCTGGTGGGTGATAACAACAGAGTGCTATATAAAATGGAATTAATCAGGAAGGTGATGAAGTCCAGGTGTGCCTAATGTGGCGCAGGTGGGCGTAATGAAGTTTGCCAAGTGTGCGTAAGGATGGGTTGCCATCCCCAAACCATAGCCCTAACCTTAACCACTTGGAATGAAATTATCTGCAGAAATTGTTGCAACCCCTATTACTAGCCTGTTCAACCTCTCGTGTCATCTCAGATTCCCAAAGATTGGAAAGCAGCTGCGGTCATCCCCCTCTTCAAAGGGGGGGACACTCTTGACCCAAACTGCTACAGACCTATATCTATCCTACCCTGCCTTTCTAAAGTCTTCGAAAGTCAAGTGAACAAACAGATTACCGACCATTTCGAATCCCACTGCACCTTCTCCGCGATGCAATCTAGTTTCAGAGCTGGTCATGGGTGCACCTCAGCCACACTCAAGGTCCTAAACAATATCTTAACCGCCATCAATAAGAAACAACACTGTGCAGCCGTATTCATTTACATGGCCAAGGCTTTTGACTCTGTCAATCACCATATCATCATCGGCAGACTCAATAGCCTTGGTTTCTCAAATGATTGCCTCGCCTGGTTCACCAACTACTTCTCTGATAGAGTTCAGTGTGTCAAATCGGAGGGCCCGTTGTCCGGGCCTCTGGCAGTCTCTATGGGGATGCCACAGGGTTCAATTCTTGGGCCGACTCTTTTCTCTGTATACATCAATGATATCGCTCTTGCTGCTAGTGAGTCTCTGATCCACCTCTACGCAGACGACACCATTCTGTATACTTTTGGCCCTTCTTTGGACACTGTGTTAACTACCCTCCAGACGAGCTTCAATGCCATACAACTCTCCTTCCGTGGCCTCCAACTGCTCTTAAATACAAGTAAAACTAAATGTATGCTCTTCAACCAATCGCTGCCTGCACCTGCCCGCCTGTCCAGCATCACTACTCTGGACGGTTCTGACTTAGAATATGTGGACAACTACAAATACCTAGGTGTCTGGTTAGACTGTAAACTCTCCTTCCAGACTCACATCAAACATCTCCAGTCCAAAGTTAAATCTAGAATTGGCTTCCTATTTCGCAACAAAGCATCTTTCACTCATGCTGCCAAACATAATCCTCATAAAACTGACCATCCTACCGATCCTCGACTTCGGCGATGTCATTTACAAAATAGCCTCCAATACCCTACTCAATAAATTGGATGCAGTCTATCACAGTGCCATCCGTTTTGTCACCAAAGCCCCATATACTACCCACCACTGCGACCTGTACGCTCTTGTTGGCTGGCCCTCGCTTCATACTCGTCGCCAAATCCACTGGCTCCAAGTCATCTACAAGGCCCTGCTAGGTAAAGTTCCCCCTTATCTCAGCTCGCTGGTCACCATAGCAGCACCCACCTGTAGCATGCGCTCCAGCAGGTATATCTCTCTGGTCACCCCCAAAGCCAATTCCTCCTTCGGCCACCTCTCCTTCCAGTTCTCTGCTGCCAATGACTGGAACGAACTACAACAATCTCTAAAACTGGAAACACTTATCTCCCTCACTAGCTTTAAGCACCAGCTGTCAGAGCAGCTCACAGATTACTGCACCTGTACATAGCCCATCTATAATTTAGCCCAAACAACTACCACTTCCCCTTCTGTATTTATTTATTAATTTATTTATTTTGCTCCTTTGCACCACATTGTTTCTATTTCTACTTTGCACTTTATTCCTCTACAAATCTACCATTCAAGTGTTTTTTTGCTATATTGTATTTACTTTGCCACCATGGCCTTTTTTGCCTTTACCTCCCTTATCTCACCTCATTTGCTCACTTTGTATATAGACTTATTTTTCTACTATATTATTGACTGTATGTTTGTTTTACTCCATGTGTAACTGTGTGTTGTTGTATGTGTCAAACTGCTTTGCTTTATCTTGGCCAGGTCGCAATTGTAAATGAGAACTTGTTCTCAACTTGCCTACCTGGTTAAATAAAGGTGAAATAAATAAATAAATTAAAAAGCCTAAACTGTTAACCTTTGAGACGTTTCTCGTTTAACCCTGTAACCATGCAGAATGTTTCCACCTCCATGTTTGACGGTGGGGATGGTGTTCTTGGGGTCATAGGCAGCATTCCTCCTCCTCCAAACACGGTGAGTTGAGTTGATGCCAAAGAGCTCCATTTTGGTCTCATCTGACCACAACACTTTCACCCAGTTGTCCTCTGAATCATTCAGATGTTCATTGGCAAACTTCAGGCGGGCATGTATATGTGCTTTCTTGAGCAGGGGGACCTTGCGGGCGCTGCAGGATTTCAGTCCTTCACGGCGTAGTGTGTTACCAATTGTTTTCTTGGTGATTATGGTCCCAGCTGCCTTGAGATCATTGACAAGATCCTCCCGTGTAGTTCTGGGCTGATTCCTCAACGTTCTCATGATCATTGCATCTCCACGAGGTGAGATCTTGCATGGAGCCCCAGGCAGAAGGATATTGACAGTTCTTTTGTGTTTCTTCCATTTGCGAATAATCGCACCAACTGTTGTCACCTTCTCATCAAGCTGCTTGGAGATGGTCTTGTAGCCCATTCCATCCTTGTGTAGGTCTACAATCTTGTCCCTGACATCCTTGGAGAGCTCTTTGGTCTTGGCCATGGTGGAGAGTTTGGAATCTGATGATTGATTGCTTCTGTGGACAGGTGTCTTTTATACAGGTAACAAACTGAGATTAGGAGCACTCTCTTTAAGAGTGTGCTCCTAATCTCAGCTCGTTACCTGTATAAAAGACACCTGGGAGCCTGAAATCTTTCTGATTGAGAGGGGGTCAAATACTTATTTCCCTCATTAAAATGCAAATCAATTTATAACATTTTTGACATGCGTTTTTCTGGATTTTTTAGTTGTTATTCTGTCTCTCACTGTTCAAATAAACCTACCATTAAAATTATAGACTGATCATTTCTTTGTTAGTGGGCAAACGTACAAAATAAGCAGGGGATCAAATACTTTTTTCCCTCACTGTACGTGTCATCACACTCCATCATCTGATTGCTTGAGTAGGCGGTCCTTCTGAATTTGTGGCTGTCATCACTCTCATCTGATGTGGTAACATTCGTTTCAACATTAACAGCAGAGTGAAAGTGCAGGCTAATATTAGTATTTATAGGCACAAATTACTTGTACACTGTGTGATATGAACGAATGAATGACTGATTGATATACACTGAACAAAAATATGAATGCAACATGTAAAGTGCTGGTCCCATGTTTCATGAGCTGAAATAAAATATCTTCAACATTTTTCATAAACACAAATAGTTTATTTCTCTAAAATGTTGTGCACATATTTGTCAAGATAATCCATCCACCTGGCAGGTGTGGCATATCAAGAAGCTGATTAAACAGCATGATCATTACACAGGTGCACCTTGTGTTGGGGACAATAAATGGACACTTTAACATGTTCAGTTTTGTCACACAACAATGCCACAGATGTCTCAGATTGGAATGCTGACTAAAGGAATGTCCACCAGAGCTGTTGACAGATAATTAAAATTAAATTTCTCTACCATAAGCTGTCTCCAATGTCATTTTAGAGAATTTGGCAGTACGTCCAACTGGCCTCACATCTGCAAACCAGGACCTCCACATCTGGCTTCTTCACCTGCTCATCTGCATTCTCATCGTCCTCACCAAGGTCTTGACCCGACTGCAGTTCGGCTTCATAACCCACCTCAGTTGGCAAATGCTCACCTTCGATGGCCAATGGCACATTGGAGATGTGTGCTCTTCATGGATGAATCCTGGTCTCAACTGTACTGGGCAGATGGCAGACCACCTGTATGGCGTTGTGGGGGTGAGCATTTTGCTGATGTCAACGTTGTGAACAGAGTGTCCTGTGGTGGCAGTGGGGTTTTGGTATGAGCAGGCATAAGCTACAGACAAGGAACACAATTGCATTTTATCGATGACAATTTGAATGCACAGAGATACCGCGACAAAATCCTGAGGCCCATTGTCGTGCCATTCATCCGCCACCATCACCTCATTTTTCAGCATGATAATGCACAGCCCCATGTCGCAAGGATCTGTACACAATTCCTGGAAGCTGAAAACATCCCAGATCTTCTATGGCCTGCGTACTCACTAGACATGTAACCCATTAATCATGTTTGGGATGCTTTGGATCGACGTGTACGACACCGTGTTCCAGTTTACACCAATATCCAGCAACTTCGCACAGCCATTGAAAAGGAGTGGGAAAACATTCCACAGCCCACAATCAACAGCCTGATCAACTCTATGCGGAGATATGTTGTGCTGTATGAGGCAAATGGTGGTCACACCAGATACTGACTAAGACCAGTTTTTTCCTCTGGGACATTAAAGTTCCTATCTGATGCTACTTCATTTGTACACTAGATTGCACTCACTATATGTTGCGTTGTGGGTCACTGGTCACATGTCTAGGTACACAGGTGACCAGGAATTAGGTGTGCACAGATATGGCGGACATACAGTTCATAACATCCTCACCATGCTCATGTTAATGGGTTCTTACAACCCCACCTGTGCTAGAGTGGCTATCAGGAAGGAACATGCACTACATGACAAAAACTATGGCTCCCCCTTTGCTGCTATAACATCCTCCACTCTTCAGGGAAGGCTTTCCACTAGATGATGGAACATTGCTATGGGGATTTGCTTCCATTCAGCCACAAGAGCATTAGTGAGGTCGGACACTGATGTTGGGCGATTAGGCCTGGCTCGCAGTCGACGTTCCAATTCACCCCAAAGGTGTTCGATGGAATTGAGGTTAGGGCTCTGTGCAGGCCAGTCAAGTTCTTCGACACCGATCTTAAAAAAAACATTTCTGTATAGACCTCGCTTTGTGCACAGGGGCATTGTCATGCTGAAACAGGAAAGGGCCTTCCACAAACTGTTGCCACAAAGTTGGAAGCACAGAATCATCTAGAATGCCATTTTATGCTGTAGCTTTGAGATCTCTCTTCACTGGAACTAAGGAGCCTAGCCTGAACCATGAAAACAGCCCCACAACATTGTTCCTCCTCCACGAAACTTTAGTTGGCACTATGCACTCGGGCAGGTAGCGTTCTCCTAGCATCCGCCAAACCCAGATTTGTCCATCAGACTCCAGATAAAGCATTTCCACTGCTCCAGAATCCAATGGCGGTGAGCTTTACACCACTCCAGCTGGTGCTTGGCATTGAACATGGTGATCTTAGGCTTGTGTGTGGCTGCTCAGCCATGGAAACCCCTTTCATGAAGCTCCCAACGAACAGTTGTAGTGCTGATGTTGCTTCAAGAGGCAGCTTGGAACTCTGTAAGGAGTGTTGCAACCGAGGACGGATGATTTTTACACGCTTAAGCACTTGGGGCTCATGTTCGATGAACTTGTGTGGCATTTCTACTGCCAATGTTTGTCTATGGAGATTGCATGGCTGTGTGCTCGATTTTATACGCCTGTCAGCAACGGGTGTGGCTGAAATAGCTGAATCCACTCATTTGAAGGGATGTCCACATACTTTTGTGTATATATACACTGTACCAGTCAAACTTTGGACAAAAGTTTTGGTTTTTCTTAATTTTTACTATTTTCTACATTGTAGAATAATAGTGTAGACATCCAAACTGTGAAATAACACATATGTAGTAAACAAAAAAGTGTTAAACAAATCAAAATCTATTTTATAACCCTTTGCCTTGATGACAGCTTTCCACTGTCTTGGCATTCTCTCAGCAAGCTTCATGAAGTAGAAAACAGGTGTTCCTTATTAAAAGTTAATTTGTGGAATTTCTTTCGAATACAACAGGTATTACACCTTACAGTGAAATGCTTACTTATGAGCCCTTAACCAACAGTGCAGTTTAAAAAGAAATACGGATAAGAATAAGAGATACAAGTAACTAAAGAGCAGCAGTAAAAAATAACAATATATACGGGGGGTGCCGGTACAGAGTCAATGTGTTGGGACACCGGTTAGTTGAGGTAGTATGTACATGTAGGTAGAGTTATTAAAGTGACTATGCCTAGATGACAGCAGAGAGTGGCAGATGTGGGGAGGGGGGAGGGGGCAATGCAAATAGACTGGGTATCCATTTGACTAGATGTTCAGGAGTCTTATGGCTTGGGGGTATAAGCTGTTTAGAAGCCTCTTTCTGTACGGTTGCAGAGAACAGTCTATGACTAGGGTAGCTGGAGTCTTTGACAATTTTTAGTGCCTTCCTCTGACACCGCTTGGTAAAGAGTTCCTGGATGACAGGAAGATTGGCCCAAGTGATGTACTGGGCCATTCGCATTACCCTCTGTAGTGCCTTGCGGTCGGAGGCCGAGCAGTTGCCGTACCAGGCAGTGATGCAACCAGTCAGGATGCTCTCGATGGTGCAGCTGTAGAACCTTTTGAGGATCTGAGGACCCATGCCAAATCTTTTCAGCCTCCTGAGGGGGAATAAGTTTTGTCGTGTATGCTTCACGACTGTCTTGGTGTGCTTGGACCATGATAGTTTGTTGGCGATGTGGACTCCAAGGAACTTGAAGCTCTCAACCTGCTCCACTGCAGCCCCGTCGATGAGAATGGGGGAGTGCTCGGTCCTCTTTTTCCTGTAGCCCACAATCATCTCCTTTGTCTTGATCAAGCGCTATAATGAAACTGGCTCCCATGAGGACCACCACAGGAAAGGAAGACCCAGAGCTACCTCTGCTGCAGAGGATAAGTTCATTATAGTTACCAGCCTTAGAAATTGCAACCCAAATAAATGCTTCACGGAGTTCAAGTAACAGACACATATCAACATCAACTGTTCAAAGGATACAGCGTGAATCAGTCCTTCACGGTTGAATGCACTTTATAGTGTATTTCCCAACATTAAAAACAATGTAATTATTGTCAATAATATTTTTCCTTTTCCATCTACAATGTCATTATTGTATTTCACAGGGAACTTTAACTGCAAACTTAACTCCAAGCTGTATGCAAGTTTGGAACTAAGCCGGTATTAGTGCATTGTTTATGTTTGTTTGAAAGCTTCAAGTGTGTTTAGAACTATCATTGTCTGCCCATCTTGCATCCACAGCTCTGTCTATGATTTTGAGTGTGCTTACATTTCTCTAACCAACCTCATCCCTCACTTTACCATAAATTGACAGCGTTCAGGCTATTAATACTGACAACTGTGACATTTAAATATGCCCCCCCCCCCCAATTAAGTCGAGTAAAATAAGGTCATCTTACCTTCTACTACGATTATGAAAATGGCCTGCATTTTTTCAAGGCAGGGTTGGGACGACTCTGCCAAGGTTGCCCTTGGGGGTCAGCATTTCACACCTCAACAGTCCTGGCTTTTGCTTTTACCCAGGAGCAACACTGGCTTAAAGCCTAGGGCTTGTAGCTTCTCAAGCTGTAATAAAAGCATTTAATGAATATTATATTATACAGAGTGTGGTGTTAGGGGATACAGTGTTGTGTGAATTTGCCCGTAAAACATGGCATCATAGGAATCTACAATGTCTCAGGGTAAGTAGTGAATTGTACCAATGTGTCAATCATATACCATGTCACCTGACATACCTACTTCAAGATAATCTGCTCTCATTTCTGCTTGCCCGGTAAAAATGGCTGAGAGCCATCTTTCAGGTACAGTAGTGACTAGCTTTGCTTGCTACTAGTTGAAAAGTATACTAGGGAATGGCAATGCAGACATGAGAGACATAATGTAGAGGCCAGCAATTAAGAAGAAGTGTGCAGATCACCTTGATGCAAGCTGGTTGGCCAGGCATACCAAGAGATACATCGGTGTGCTCTAAAATATATTAATACTTTAGAAAATGTAGTAATATCTGAACAAAATCATATATGTTAAGGTTAAGATTAATGACAAGAGCATATACCAAGGTAACGGCAGAATCCTGAACACTCTTTCAAGCCAGGCCTCCCATTTTTTATCAAATTCTGTCAGTTATTTTGGACAGCCGTAACTTTTCAGGCTGTACATTTTGACAATGGCTGCACATTTTTGCAGCACATACCATTTAAAGATGACAACTGGTGCAGTTTTTGTTTCTTGAACCTCCTCCTGCCATGATCTGACTCGGACCAAAATATATACAAAAGAATTGTATTGTTAATATTCTATTAAATTCATAATTTTGCACAGCCTGATATTATACACTAAACGAAATATGTACGCAGCAAAATAAACTATTTTACTCAGTTACAGTTCATATAAGGAAATCAGTCAATTGAAATGAATTCATTAGGCCCTAATCTATAGATTTCACATGACTGGGAATACAGATATGCATCTGATGGTCACAGATACTTAAAAAAATAAGTAGGGACTGGGTCAGATAACCAGTCCTCTTCAATAAATATGCGAAATTTCTGGATATTAGCGAGAACCTGAACACGCTGTCGTACACCTCGATCCATAGTATCCCAAACATGCTCAATGTGTGACATGTCTGGTGAGTATGCAGGCCATGGAATTGTGTACAGATCCTTGCGACATGGGGCTGTGCATTATCATGCTGAAAGATGAGGTGATGGTGGCAGATGAATGTCATAACAATGGGCCTCAGGATCTTGTAATGGAATCTACCTAATTCCTGGTCACCTGTGTACCTAGACAGGTGACCAGTGACCCACAATGCAACATATAGTGAGTGCAATCTAGTGTACACATTAAGTAGGATCGGACAGGAACTTTAATGTCCCAGAGGAAAAAAACTGTCTTAGTATCTGGTGTGACCACCATTTGCCTCATACAGCACAACATATCTCCGCATAGAATTGATCAGGCTGTTGATTGTGGCCTGTGGAATGTTTTCCCACTCCTCTTCAATGGCTGTGCAAAGTTGCTGGATATTGGTGTAAACTGGAACACGGTGTCGTACACGTCGATCCAAAGCATCCCAAACAAGCTCAATGGGTTACATGTCTAGTGAGTACGCAGGCCATAGAAGATCTGGGATGTTTTCAGCTTCCAGGAATTGTGTACAGATTCTTGCGACATGGGGCTGTGCATTATCATGCTGAAAGATGAGGTGATGGTGGCGGATGAATGGCACGAAAGTGGGGCTCAGGATTTTGTCACGGTATCTCTGTGCATTCAAATTGCCACCTATAAAATGCAATTGTGTTCCTTGTCTGTAGCTTATGCCTGCCCATACCATAATCACACTGCAACCATGAGGCATGACATACAGGCTGTCTGCCATCTGCCAGGTACAATTGAAACCGGGATTCATCCGTGAAGTGCACACTTCTCCTGCTTGCCAGTGGCCATCAAAGGTGAGCATTTGCTCACTGAAGTTGGTTATGATGCCGAACTGCAGTCAGGTCAAGACCCTGGTGAGAACGACAAGCACGCAGATGAGCTTCCCTGAGCTTTTCTGATAGTTTGTGCAGAAATTCTTCGGTTATGCAAACCCACAGTTTCATCAGTTGTCTGGGTAGCTGGTCTCAGGTGAAGAAGCCGGATGTGTTGGTCTTGGGCTGGCGTGGTTACACGTGGCATACTGTTGTGATGCTTGTTGGAAGTTCTGCCAAATTCTCCAAAATAAAGGAGGCGGCTTATAGTAGAGAAATTAACATTAAATTCTCTGGCAACAGCTCTTTTGGACATTCCTGCAGTCAGCATGCCAAGCTGAGACATCTGTGGCATTGTTTTGTGACAAAACTGCACATTTTATAGTGGCCTTTTATTGTCCCCAGCACAAGGTGCACCTGTGTAATGGTCATGCTGTTTAATCAGTTTCTTGATATGCCACACCTGCCAGGTGGATGGCTTATCTTGGCGAAGGAGAAATGCTCACTAACAGGGATCCAAACAGGTTTCTGGGATCTTTTATTTCAGCTCATGAAACATGGGCCTAAGACTTCATATGTTGCGTTAATATTTTTGTTCAGTGTATTTAATGATCAATGTGGTTAAAACCCCCTAGTCGATGTCTGGGCCCCAGCAGAAGCATAATACAAAAATTCCCATGAACTTCCTTCAGTTTAAGCTAGAGACCAGTTTTATTGAATTGGATGTGTCTCAATCCATCGCATCCGCCGATGTCACACTTCCACATCCCGAAAACTGAACTTCTCACAAAATTGACTGTTGCGTCTGAATGGTTTGGCCAATTATGATCCCTCTATGGAAAGACGAGACTCTCATGAACACGATGGTGTTCTCCATTTTGCTCAACGACCCCCATAAACATCTTGGGACTCGTCTGAAGTCAGTACAGCCGACCTGCCAACTTCTGACTTTAGCGTCCGAACCGTTTGGGCTACACACTATGACCCATCTGTGGAAAGGTAAGACTCACACGTACATGTAGGTTGTTTTGCTCTAGGATGCCCACAGGCCACAAGACTCATCTGAAGGTCCCCATGTACCAGTTGAAAATATGAATGGAAGTACAGTATACAATGCCTTCGGAAAGTATTCAGACCCTTTCCCTTTTCCACATATTGTTATGTTAAATTCCTCATTAATACCCCATAATGACAAAGCGACAACTGGTTTTTAGAAATTCCTTAGTTACGTAAGTATTCAGACGCTTTGCTCTGGGACTCAGGTGCTCAGGTGCATCCTATGTTCATTGATCATCTTTGAGATATTTCTACAACTTGATAGGAGTCCACCTGTAGTAAATTCAGTTGAAAAGGATTTGGAAAGTCAACCAACTGTCTATATAAGGTCCCAGAGTTGACAGTGCATTTCAGAGTAAAAACCAGGCCATGAGATCGAAGAAATTGTCCGTAGAGCTCCAAGACAGGATTGTGTCGAGGCACAGATCTGGGGAAGGGTACCAAAACATTTCTGCCGCATTGAAGGTTCCAAGAACACAGTGACCTTTGTCATTCTTAAATGGAATAAGTTTGGAACCACCAAGGTGACCAAGAACCCGATGGTTATACTGACAGAGCTCCAGAGTTCCTCTGTGGAGATGGGATAACCTTCCAGAAGGACAACCATCTCTGCAGCACTCCATCAATCAGGCCTTTATGGTAGAGTGGCCAGATGGAAGCCACTCCTCAGTAAAAAGCACATGACAGCCCGCTATTAGTTTGCCAAAGGGAACTTAAAGGACTCTCAGACCATGAGAAACAAGATTCTCTGGTCTGATGAAACCAAAATTGAACTCTTTGTCCTGAATGTCAAGCGTCACGTCTGGACGAAACCTGGCACCATCCCTACAGTGAAGCATGGCGGTGGCATTATCATGCTTTGTGGACGTTTTTCAGCCGCAGGGTCAGGGAGACTAGTCAAATCAAATTGTATTGGTCACATGCACATACTGTATTTAGCAGAAGTTATTGTGGGTGTTGTGAAATGCTTGTGTTCCTCCAACAGTGCAGAAATATCTAACAATTCACAACAATACACACATCTAAAAGTAAAATAATGGTATTAAGAAATATATAAATATTAGGACGAGCAATGTCAAAGTGGCATTGACTAAAATACAGTAGAATAAAATACAGTATATACATATGAAATGAGTAAAGCAGTATGTAAACATTATTAACGTAACCAGTGATTCCATGTCTATGTATATTGGGCAGCAGCCTCTAAGGTGCAGGGTTGAGTAACCGGGTGGTAGCCGGCTAGTGACGGCTATTTAACAGTCTGATGGCCTTGAGATAGAAGCTGTTTTTCAGTCTCTCGGTCCCTGCTTTGTACTGACCTCGCCTTCTGGATGACAGTTGGGTGAACAGGCCCGTGGCTCGGGTGGTTGATGTCCTTGATGATTTTTTTGGCCTTTTTGTGACATCGGGTGCTGTAGGTGTCCTGGAGGGCAGACAGTGTGCCCCCTTTGATGCGTTGGGCAGTCTGAACCACCCTCTGGATAGCCCTGCAATAGCGGGAGGTGCAGTTGCCGTATCAGGCGGTGATACTACCTTGACAGGATGCTCTCAATTGTGCATCTGTAAAAGTTTGGGAGTGTCTTCTTCACAACACTGTTTGTATGTAAGGACCATTTCAGATCGTCAGTGATGTGTACGCCAAGGAACTTTCCACCTTCTCCACTGCGGTCCTGTCAATGTGGATAGGAGACATATTGACTGTCCCGAACCAGTTTCAAATCCCCAACACTCAAAGAAGGAGGAGACTGTGCTTTAGAAGCTGGCATGCAGGATATCTGATGAGAATACGTTGGAGAGTGGATAAACCGCCTCTACTCTCCGTTCTATTGGCGAATGTGCAATCACTGGAGAATAAACTGGATGAACCCCATTTGAGACTATCCTATCAACGTGATCTGAAGAACTGTAATATACTATGTTTTTCAGAGTCATCACTGATCAAGGACATGGTAAACATAAAACGAGCTGTTTTTTCTATACATCGGCAGGACAGAACGGTAACGTTGAGGAAGCTCAGATGAGAGGTGTGTCTCTTTGGTAAGAACAGCTGATACGCAAACTCTAATATTAAGAAAGTCTCAAGGTTTTGCTCACCTGAGTTAGAATACCTCATGATAAGATGTAGACCATACTATTTACCAAAAGAGTTTTCATCTTATTTCTCGTACCTGTCTATTTACCACCACAATCCAATGCAGGAACTAAGACCACACTCAACGAGCCATAAGGGCCTTAAGCACACAAGAAAATGCTCACCCAGAACAGCGCCCCTAGTGGCCGGTGACTTTAATGTAGGTAAACTGAAATCTGATTTACCTCATTTCTACCAGCATGTCACCTGTGCAACTAGAGGCTAAAAAACTCTAGATCACCTTTACTTCACATAGAGAGATGCATACAAAGCTTTTGATAAATCTGACTACAACTCTATTCTCTTGATCCCTGCTTACAAGCAAAAATTCAAGCAGGAAGCACAAGTGACACGCTCAATACGGAATTGGTCCGATGAAGCGGATGCTCTGCTACAGGACTGCTTCGCTAGCACAGACTGAAATATGTTCCGAAATTAATCAGTTGGCATTGAGTTTACCACATCATTCACCGGCTTCATTAATAAGTGCATTGATGACGTTGTCCCCACAGTGACCGTACATACATATCCCATTCAGAAGCCATGGATTACAGGCAACATCCGCACTGAGCTAAAGGCTATTGCTGCCGCTTTCAGTGAGTGGGACACTAATCCAGATGCTTATAAGAAATCCCGCCCTCCAACGAACCATTGAACAGGCAAAGCGTAAATACAGCACCAAGATCAAATCCTACTTCACCGGCTCTGACGGTCGTCAGATGTGGCAGGGCTTGCATACTCTCATGGATTACAAAAGGAAACCCAGTCGCGAGCTGTCCTGTGATGCAAGCCTACCAGACGAGCTAAATGCCCTCCACGTTTGCTTCGAGGCTACCAACACTGAAACATGCATGAGAGCACCAGCTTTTCCGGATGACTGTGTGATCACGCTCTCCATAATTGATGTAAGACCTTTAAACAGGTTAACATTCACAAGGCCGCAGGGCCAGACAGATTACCAGAACTCATACTCAGAACATACATTGTCCAACTGGCAAGTGTCTTCACTGACATTTTCAACATCTCCGTGACCCAGTCTGTAACACCTACATGTTTCAAAAAGACCACCGTAGTCTCTGTGTCCAAGAACGCCAAGGTAACCTGTCTAAATGACTATCGCCCCGTAGCACTCACATCTGTAGACATGAAATGCTTTGAAAGGCTGGTCATGGCTCACATCAACACCATCATCCCAGATACCCTGCACCCACCCTGCACCCATTCACATACCGCCCCAACAGATCCACGGATGACACAATCTCTATTACACTCCACACTGCCCTTTCCCACCTGGAAAAAAGGAACACCTACGTGAGAATGGTGTTCATTGATTACAGCTCAGCGTTCAATACCATAGTGCCCTGCTAGCTCATCACTAAGCTAAGGACTCTGGGATTCAACACTTCCCTGTACATCTAGACCTTGAACTTCCTGATGGGCCTCCCTCAGGTGGTGAGGGTAGGCAACAACACAACCGCTACGCTGACCCTCAACACGTGGGCCCCTCAGGGGTGTGTGCTTAATCCCCTCCTGTATTCCCTGTTCACCCATGACTGCGTGGCCGTGCACGACTCCAATACCATCATTAAGTTTGACGATGACATGACGGAGGTAGGTGTGATCCCCGACAATGATGGAACAGCCTACAGGGAGGGAGTCAGAGACCTGGCAGTGTGATGCCAGGACAACAACCTCTCACTCAATGTCAGCAAGACAAAAGAGCTGATCGTGGACTACAGGAACTGGAGGGCCGAGCATGCCCCCATCCACATCAACGAGGCTGTAGTGGAGCAGGTTGAGAGCTTCAAGTTCCTCTGTCCACATCACTAAGGAATTATTATTGTTCACACACACCGACACAGTCATGAAGAGGGCACAACAATGCCTCTTCCCCGTCATGCCTGATGTCCACCAGATGCATACGCCTTTTGTTTTGCCGCATTTTCCGTACTTGACGCACATATGCTTCGCTGTTCAACTAGCTAAAAGCTAGCTATTTGGAATCTGTGACTGTACTTCTGTTTGTACCACCTCATGGTAAAGCAACACACGAGATGAAAATATTGAATGCATGCGGTACACAGAACGCACTGCAGCCTAGTGTGGCACCCCCAATGTAGTGTTGCGGAATGCTCCATTCACAATGAATGACTTCCGCCGGAACGCAAAGAGTTTGATACATCAGGAGGCTGGGCATGGGTCCTCAGATCCTCAAAAGGTTCTACAGCTGCACCATTGAGAGCATCTTGACTGACTGCATCACCGCTTGGTATGGCAACTGCTTGGCATCCGACCACAAGGCGCTACAGAGGGTAGTGCGTATGGCCCTGCCATCCAGGACCTCTCTAACAGGCGGTGTCAGAAGAAGGCCCTAAAAATTGTCAGACTCCAGCCACCCAAGTCATAGTCTGTCCTCTCTGCTACCACACGGAAAGCGATACTGATGCACCAAGTCTGGGACCAACAGGACCCTGAACAGCTTCTACCCCCAAAACATAAGACTGCTACATAGTTATTTAAATAGTTAATAGTTATTCTTTTTTTTTTATCTCTCTCTCTGCATTGTTGGGAAGGGCCCATAAGTTAACTATTAGTCAACACCTGTTGTTTTTATGAAGCATGTGACAAATAAAATTTGATTTGATTTCTCATCCAGGAGTAGCTTGGGAGGCCATGATAGCATTTCTTAGAGGCCAAGTAACACAAAAAGAAGGCCAATATGGCAAGCAACGATTTGGAATAACAGATTCAGGTAGCTAAGAATTATTATAACTAGACATGTAAACCTCCAACTTTACATTGCTCAGAGCGAGACAGAAATATTTTGAGGAGGGGTACAAAGCAGGAAGAATACTAGCCAGATACTGTAGTTTAAAGGGAAACTTCACTGCTAGACACTATTTGGGGTGTTTTTCCAGTCTTCCTATATAATAATGAATAATGAGCAGGTGTTTCAGACATATTTATGCACTGTAGCTGTATTTTGGAATGTTCTCGCCTTGAGAGTTCAACCAATGACGTCATTGGTTGATTGAGCCTGCTGTCTGATTAAAAAAAGGCCGCCATTGGTTGATTGAGCCTGCTGTCTGATTTAAAAAATGGCGCCATTGGTTGATTGAGCCTGCTGTCTGATTTAAACATGAATGGAGTTATGTGTTGTAGCAATTATTGTGGGTTTTGTTTTTCGCCAATTGCATGATCACTCTAGCAGCGAGTATATATGTTTTTCCTTGTTCAATAGAGCCATTGTACTCAACAATGTTCCTATCTGCTAGGACATTGCAGTGTATCTAGGTTGACTCATTTTCCCTGGCTTTGTAAAGACTACAGCTTGACGGGGGCCTCACTTCCTTGTTCCCATCCTTGAAGGCAGGGGCGGTACTAGTTTTACTCTTTCCCTCATAATGCATACTCTAGGATTTATATTTTTTTATTTAGAACTTTATTTTCCTGTGCTATTGATAGTATTCATTTGTCTGACCATGCCCATGTTGCTCAGTATCCTTCCCTTTATTAAGGCTCGCAACTCCCACGGCACGCCCAGGCCTGGATTATCCTGCAGTATGAGCCTCTTTCCCAGTGAGGGGGCCTCCCTATCGTCCTACCCTAGGCTGAGTTAGCAGTGAAGTCCTGGGCTCCACTTTATCAACCCAGGTCACCCGTCTTGGTCTATCTCTCCTTGCCACAGAGGTTAGCTCAGGCCTTCTTACTGGTAACACTTCATGGGTAGCTTGTGACATGGTACACTACGCATCAGCGGAGGCTATTTCTGTGTACAACACCAACACGTAATCCAATATTTATTTATAGTCTGCTCAGCGCTATTTTAGCATGGCCCGGCTCTTACTAAGTGTTATCTCGCCTTTCACGCAGGATACGTTCAATCACGGGGTTATACTATTTTTATAAACTCGGCATAGTCTCAGACACTCCTGCTAGCGGCTGATCTTCCCTTTCTAGTTGACCGGGCAAGTCACAATCGCTAAGTCATCTGCTTCATGGCCCACGTGCCATCAGGCAACTCTACCAACTCCATCGCAGGGCTGAGATCTGAAGGGGGTGTTGCCATATAAAATGAACCTCCGACCTCTGGCAGAGGATCATCTGCATACGGTCTACCAGCACCAGTCATTTCCTCTCTGCCTTTGTCTGGGTCTTGCTACTCCCCAGCTGCCTGTGGTTGTGGCCACTTCCTGTCTTTCTTCCGCTTCTTCTTAATCTTCCTTGTCTCAGTGTTACCATAGCTCTGATGTGGAGACAGGAGGAGTCACCAGGTCATACTGACTAGCCTCATTCATGACAACTGTCTATAAGAGATTTTTAAGTAATTAACTACAATGGCTGCTTCTGATGATTCTTCTTTCTAAGAAAAGCTGGACGACAAACTTGTTTTCATTATTACTGAAACAGGATCCAAATGATAAATATAAAACTAATGGAGGCCTCTTACACTTCAGTGTTGTGATGGAAAAATTCTAGCAAAATGCTTAGCACATAGAATTATAAAGATATTGTCGAATATTATTAATTCTAACCAGACAG
Organism: Salmo salar; assembly: GCF_965601325.2. NCBI lineage: Eukaryota > Metazoa > Chordata > Actinopteri > Salmoniformes > Salmonidae > Salmo > Salmo salar. The sequence continues at coordinate 6,190,111 of NC_138311.1, forward strand.
GTTTTTTACATGGACGATACAATGGAGATAATATAAGGCAAGTACTGGAAACAATAGAACACTATGAGAAACCAGGCCTAGTATTTATAGCTGATTTTGAGAAGGCCTTTGATAAATTACAACTGGAGTTTATATATAAATGCCTGGAATATTTCAATTTTGGAGAATCTCTTATAAAATGGGTTACGGTTATGTATAGTAACCCTAGGTGTAAAATACTAAATAATGGCTACTTCTCAGAAAGTTTAAAATTGTCAAGAGGAGTAAAACGAGGTTGTCCACTATCGGCATATATATCTATTATTGCCATCGAAATGTTAGCTGTTAAAACCTCTTTGGTATAGGGGGCAGTATTTTCACGGCCGGATGAAAAACGTACCAAAATTAAACTGCCTGCTACTCGGGACCAGGAGGTAGGATATGCATATTATTAGTTGATTTGGATATAAAACACTCTGAAGTTTCTAAAACTGTTTGAATGATGTCTGTGAATATAACAGAACTCATATGGCAGGCAAAAATCTGAGAAGAATCCAACCCGGAAGTGGGAAATCTGAGGTTGTAGTTTTTCAAGTGATTGCCTTTACAGTATACAGTGACTTAGGGTTAATTTTGCACTTCCTAAAGCTTCCACTAGATGTCAACAGTCTTTAGAACCTTGTTTGAGGATTCTATAGTGAATTTGAAGGGAATAACAGCCCAAGGAAGTAGGTGTCCCATTATAAGGCATGGGTTCAGTCACGCGCGTCGCCTTTGGGAGCGAGCTGAGTTCATATTCATTCCTAAAGAGAACCGATAGGTCCGGTTGGAATTTTATTGAAGATATATGTTAAAAACAACCTAAAGATTGATTCTATACATCGTTTGACATGTTTCTACAAACTGTAGTATAACTTTTATAACCTAACGTGCAAACAAAATGGATGTATTTGGACATAAAGATAAACTTTATCGAACATTTATTGTGGAGCTGGGATTTCTGGGAGTGCATTCTGATGAAGATAATCAAAGGTAAGTGAATATTTATAATGGAATTTCTTAGTATTATTGACTCCAAGATGGCGGGTTTCTGTTTGCTTGTTGTTGGTGTCTTCTGGGCTGTACTCAGATTATTGCAAATTGTGCTTTCACCATTAACCTTTTTTGAAATCTGACAAAGCGGTTGCATTTATGAGAAGTGTATCTATAATTCTGTGCATAACACTTGTATATTGATCAAAGTTTATGATAAGTATTTCTGTAATATGTGTGCTCATTGTGCTCATTCACAGGAAGGTTTGGAGGGAAAACATTTCTGAACATTACGTGCCAATGTAAAATGTTTTTTTTTATATAAATATGAACTTTATCGAGCAAAACATACATGTATTGTATAATATGAAGTGCTATGAGTGCCATCTGATGAAGATCATCAAAGGTTAGTGCTTAATTTTAGCTGTATTTCTGGTTTTTGTGACGTCTCTCCTTGCTAGGAAAATAACTGTGTGGCTTTTCTTGTTTAGGTGGTGTCCTAACATAATCTAATGTTTTGCTTTCGCCGTAAAGCCTTTTTGAAATCGGACAATGTGGTTAGATTAACCTCTTACATCTAGAAGTTCCGCTAGCGGAACACCTGCTCCAATATCCAATGATAGGCGTGGCGCGAATTACAAATTCCTCAAAAATACAAAAACTTCAATTTTTCAAACATATGACTATTTCACAGCATTTTAAAAACAAGACTCTCCTTTATCTAACCACACTGTCCGATTTCAAAAAGGCTTTACAGCGAAAGCAAAACATTAGATTATGTCAGCAGAGTACCAAGCCAGAAATAATCAGACACCCATTTTTCAAGCTAACATATAATGTCACAAAAACCCAGAAGACAGCTAAATGCAGCACTAACCTTTGATGATCTTCATCAGATGACACACCTAGGACATTATGTTATACAATACATGCATGTTTTGTTCAATCAAGTTCATATTTATATCAAAAACCAGCTTTTTACATTAGCATGTGACGTTCAGAACTAGCATACCCCCCGCAAACTTCCGGGGAATTTGCTAACAATTTACTAAATTACTCACGATAAACGTTCACAAAAAGCATAACAATTATTTTAAGAATTATAGATACAGAACTCCTCTATGCACTCGATATGTCCGATTTTAAAATAGCTTTTTGGTGAAAGCACATTTTGCAATATTCTAAGTACATAGCCCAGCCATCACGGGCTAGTTATTTAGACATCCGGCAAGTTTAGCACTCACCAATATCAGATTCACTATTATAAAAGTTTGATTACCTTTTGTTGTCTTCGTCAGAATGCACTCCCAGGACTGCTATTTCAATAACAAATGTTGGTTTGGTCCAAAATAATCCATCGTTATATCCGAATAGCGGCGTTTTGTTCGTGCGTCCCAGACACTATCCGAAATGGTAAATCAGGGTCGTGCGCATGGCGCAATTCGTGACAAAAAAAATCTAAATATTCCATTACCGTACTTCGAAGAATGTCAACCGCTGTTTAAAATCCATTTTTATGCCATTTTTCTCGTAAAAAAGCGATAATATTCCGACCGGGAATGTCCATTTAGCTAAACAGAGGAAAGAAAACAAAGCTTTCGGTCGACGCGGGCACGAGCCTGAGTCTCACAGTACTGTAACCAGCCACTACCCAAACGCGCTACTTTGTTTCAGACAGAGCCTGCAAAGCCACGATTCAGCGTTTTGCCGCCTTCTGAGAGCCTATGGCAGCCGTAGGAAGTGTCACGGGACAGCTAAGATCCTCACTCTTCAATAAACAGAGACAAGAAGAACGACACTTTGTCAGACAGGCCACTTCCTGCATGAAATCTTCTCAGGTTTTTGCCTGCCATATGAGTTCTGTTATACTCACAGACACCATTCAAACAGTTTTAGAAACTTTAGGGTGTTTTCTATCCAAAGCCAATAATTATATGCATATTCTAGTTACTGGGCAGGAGTAGTAACCAGATTAAATCGGGTACGTTTTTTATCCAGCCGTGAAAATACTGCCCCCTAGCCATAACAGGTTAAGGAGAATCTTATCTTTAAAATGGTGTATAATACTTGTATGTGTGAGAAATTCTAATTATGAGATTTTTGCTGTTTTGAATTTGGCGCTCTGATTTTTCACTGGCTGTTGTCAAATCAATCCCGCTAACGGGATTCGAGTGTTAAGGGGTCACTAACAGGTTAAAATAAAGTGGTGATCCTAACTGACCTAAGACAGGGAATTTTTACTAGGATTAAACGTCAGAAATTGTGGAAAACTGAGTTTAAATGTATTTGGCTAAGGTGTATGTAAACTTCCGACTTCAACTGTATGTTAAGAATATCATGGAATATAATTGAACATTTTCGTTTCTCCATGCTTGGCTTAGAGCAGTGCCAAATGTTGCTGAAATGGACATCCACAACGGGAAGGCTATATATAACAATATTTTGGAGATTATTTCATTTTTTTAAACGACATTGAGCGATTTGTAATCTGAATAACGTCCAAAATAATATATTATATTATATTTAATAAATGGAGACCTACAACACATTCGGTTGGCCTACAGTATATCACAAAATATTTTTTCATCGCTACATGTAGGTCTCCTGATTTAAACCCGATCTAACTTGTTTGGCATCAACTGAAAACATTCATCCTTAACTCTGCCAAGCCGACAGGCAAAGATGAACTGGTCAAGGCCATCAAGATGTTTTGGCTAGAGAAAATGACGGTACAACAATGCAACACATACATTGATCATCTCAGCAAGGTTTTACCTGTGGTTGTGGAGCTGGGTGGAAGTGCGACTAAAATGTAGTTTAAATAAACATCCGCATTTGAATGTCTTTCTCGTTATTTTATTAACGAAAGCATAAAGATGTTGATGAAGAAATACTGTACTGCTGTTTTGAGTCAGAAATGTAACACCTTGGAGTACTTAAGCATCGAATACATTGCAAGTTGAGGGATTTTCAATGCAGTAGCCGGGCTATAAAAAGTATATTGTCCTGCTAATAGGAAACATTTGCATGATGGGCTGCACCTGTTACAGTGCTACAGTACACTTGTGAAAAACAAGTGTTTGAAAACGTGTTTTCAAAATGGCTCCAGTTGTCCATCACTACTGTAAATAAAAACACAGCATCTTGTTTACATTCTTTATTGTAACCACAATGTCACTCTTCTCCTGTAGCTCCAAGGCATAGCGATTGGTCTCTGCTATGTCTCACACCAGCTCCTCTGGCAGAAACAACTTGAAGCACTCTGCCTCCAATGGAAATGGCAAGGGGCGTTGCACTCCAGACTGGGACTCATCAAAGCAAACAGCAGGGCCAGGAGGGGTGAAATGGATGTCAGCCTTCCAGTTACCACAGAACTCCTGTACTTCATCCACTGTCGGTCTGCCTCCATCACCACCAGCATCTTCAAAGGGAACTGGGACTTTGTCAGGGACAAGGGGTCCTCAGATTCAGAGTCTTCAATGGCTGGGGGGCAGCTCCTCACTGGCACCGTCAGAATCTGATTCCTGACTTTCAGACTCATTGTCAGAATTTTTTTAAATCTCCAGAATTTACACATTTATGAGTTGTCTCCTTTTGAAAGACATTGCTAATGCTACAGCTTAGCTCATTAGCTACATACATAAACAACAACATTGAATGGCTCAGAGTGGGAGTGAGAGGTTACGTGATTGACTGCCTGCACGCGCCATTTGTATCAATAAATCACTATCAGAAAATGTTTTGTGTGGTAATTATTTATATATTTACTGTTTTATTCACATGTTTTTCAATTACCGGTGATAAATCATGTATTCCAATTCTTGCATAAATTGTAATGGGCACATATTATGTGTGTAAAATACTTTTTTGAAGGTTGTACTGATTATGATGAGCTAAGCTAATTCCAGCTATGTGTGGAGCCATGTTTGTTGACCAACAATGCATTCTGGGTTTCACGACATCGTCTGTCGAACCAAAGATGCTATAACAAAATTGGTCGAGTAAGGGTTCACTAATTTTTTGAGAACTTCAAGAAGTGAATGGTGGGATGTGAATGATGGTAGACGACACACCCCTTCAACATGCATACAATAAACAGATCAAACTCATCTTGTCTTCTCTTATTATCTTTGGTTTCTGTGAGGAAAAAAAGCATGGCTGCGAGCTGAAACTAATCATCATCGGATTACTTTAGACTTCTAGAAAGTGTTTTACTCTATTATTTTGATCAATGGTTAGCTCACCCGTGATGTGATTAATTATACATAGTAATTGCTATTAGCTAATTCATATTGTAGTTTGTGTCAGCCGAGAGTTAGAAAATTTGACCGCTTGTGTTGCAGAAAATATGACTGCTTGTGTCACGTCAATCTTTCCTCAGTTAGCGCTAGGACAACTGTAGCCTACATTTTTCCAGTTTGGATGATTGTGTTATGCTATAGACACTTCTGTGAATATCTGAACATTGCATCCAAAAATAAACTGCTCACATTCTGGACATGACTTTGTAAGGACTGTGTTTGTGTAAATATTTTCTGAAAAAAGTGTGACCAGCTCAAAAAGTGATTGTTCTGTCATTTGAAACTGGCCGTTCTAAATAAGCATTCTAAATAAGCGTTCTAATCACACGGGTGTGATTGTGCGCTTCAGGGACCACTGATGAATGATCACACCCATGTGATGGTACGTGTGAAAGGGTTAAAGATTCCAATTGATAAAGTTTTTTTAGCCATAATCGCCCCCAACTCAAATTAATACTGTACATTTGGGCACAGTCCATAGCGTGCTAGCGGGCTAGAATGTTGAGGGTTCGAAACCTGCTCCCTGCTTGTTTCATTAATCGAAGCCTCTCTAATGTCAAACATGTAGGATGTGATATACCGCAGAGCAGCTCTCTAGGACCTCTTTGGTCAGACAGCATCAGATACATGGGCTGCCAATTCTTGAGCATTCATTGTATGAATTGTTTGCCCTTTGATTGTTTATTTTGATCAATTCCCCATTACATTTGTCACCAGTTGGCCTAGTAAATGTACCGTTAATCCCAGTCAGTTGGTTACATACATTTCTGTTAATGCATGTATTAATTAGTCATTTACCATTCTCCTTCTCGGAGCGGAAACATTTCTCAACCTCCTACACTTGTGAAAAACAAGTTTTGGTTTATTTCATAACCATCATTTACGAGTTTTGTAAAAATGTTTTGTTGTTTCCTGTTTGGAATGCTCCATTTGAGAAATTAGCATGTGTCTGGTTCCTCTGTCCTGATAACTTTGAGGCACCGAGTATGCCTGAGCACGCATAGAAGTAGGACTACCTGGCCTGTTGTGCGCAAATGTAGGTAAGTGCCCATTTGGGGATGTCTGACTTCTGATTGTCTTTACTCACCATGTCCACCACTAATAAGCTGAGCTTCTCAGTCATTTTTTCTTCACCTAACACAGTAGCCTAAGTCAACAAAGTCATTTTATTTTTACGTCCGTTGCAAATAATAATAGTTCTTCACAGTATTTGAAAAATCTTTCCAACATTCTCCCGGCCCCGATAATCACCAAGCCTCAACGTGAAAGAGAAAAATATAATGATCTGATGATTCCATATATCCAGTGGAAACATCATAAACAGCTTTCTGTTCTGAGCTCACTGACACTGGAAACCCTAGGCAGACAAGCAGAGTAGAGAGATTAATGTTATTTGAAAGAACAGTAATTTTCATCAGAATATTTTCTTCTGTCTGTTTTCATTTGTTGGCTTTAGGCTTATGTGTCTTACTTAGTTGAGGATGGAAGTTATAGGTCTACTGCTGCATTGGCCTGTAGGTTATCTTTGAGTTCCATGAGCTCATTTCTTTAGCTGCCAATGGATCAGAGTGTAGGCTATCATACGGCAGAGGCTGGTGCTCTAGCCTTAGTTAAATTTTAACTTTGAGATTTTTATCATTTTTGATTCCAATTTTTATGATTAACCACATGACAATGATTTTGAGAAATTAAAATGTTATTATTGAAATGAAATTGTTCCAAAAAATGTGTGTATAATAATAATCATAACTGGTACGCAGATCGGTAGAAATGGTAGGATAAATTCTAAGCTTCCCTCAAAATTGAAACTTAGGAGCTGCCTACGGTCTTCAAGATAACAACCATTAAAAAATGGTGAACGCACATGCACACATAGGAGGTCCCTTGGGGTGTTCCGCAATGCTCGAAGGGGGGCCTGAGTGAAAAAGTTCGGGAATCCCTGATTTAACACACACTGAAGAGAGAGAGAACAATGTGTCATGACTGGCCGTCCTGTGAGTTTCCAAATAGGTCAGATACAGCTTTGTAATAAATAACTTCAACCAGACCCCCTCTCACTCGCAGAGGGGGGAAGGAGGGAACTGGTGGGGGTTAATACCTCAAGCCCTGTTGTAAATCAAAGAGGGAAGAATCAGGTCACCCTCTCCAAATTCACCGAAGGAATGTGCCTTTGTTTCACAGACTTTTCCCGCCTAAACTCTAACACGTTCTAAAGCGAATACTGGAATAATATTTCTAACATAGAAGCAATCTACAGAACACTAATGTCATATTGTGTGTTATTTTGTTATAAAGGAAAGACTGTAACTTAGAAAGTATATCCACTACATGTACGAAATTTCCATCTGATGCATTGTGCATGAAATATGAAAAAAGATGAAAGTGTTTTTGTTAAGAGAGGGACATGATTTTAGGAGCCATAAGCGATAATAGTTTTAAATAACTTTGTACAAGTGACAAGTCACGCCCACGAGTGAGTTTAGAAAGACTGTCAGCCTGACGGAACCTCCCCTCTTAACTCTTATGGCTCGGATCCCGTTACCGGGATCGATTTGACAACATCCGGTGAAATTGCAGAGCGCGAAATTCAAATGACAGAAATAGTCATATTTAACTTTCATGAAAATACTAGTGTCATACATCAAAATAAAGCTTAACTTCTTGTTAATCCAGCCGCTGGGTCAGATTTCAAAAAGGCTTTACGGTGAAAGCACACCATGTGATTATCTGAGGACAGCGCCCCTAACACGAAAGCATTAAAAACATTTTTCAACCAGGCAGGTGTGCCACAAAAGTAAAAAATGGCGATAAAATAAATGCCTTACCTTTGAAGATCTTCTTCTGTTGGCACTCCCAAAGGTCCCAGATACATCACAAATGGTCCTTTTGTTTGATAAATTCCTTCTTTATATCCCCAAAAACTCAGTTTAGCTGGCTTCATTCAATAATCCACCGGTTTCCCTCCTTCTTTTGCATACAAAATGAATCCCAAACGTTACCAATAAACTTCTCCAAACAAGTCAAACAATGTTTATAATCAAACCTCAGGTACCCTAATACGTAAATAAATGATTAAATTTAAGACAGAGAATCGTTATTGTCTTTACCGGAGAAAAACAACAAAGAATGCGTTCTCATCCATGCGCATGAAAACACTACAGCCAAAATGGGAGCCACTTAGAAAAATTACAAATTCTAGCTAATTTTTCCAAAAACAAGCCTGAATCTTTTGACATCTAGTGGAAGCCCTAGGAACTGCAATCTGGGAGGTTTTCGCCTCATATTAAACATGACAGCCATTGGAAACAGTGGTAGGCTGAAATGATTATTTTTTTGGATGGTTTGTCCTTGGGTTTTCGCCTGCCATATCAGTTCTGTTATACTCACAGACATGATTTTAACAGTTTTAGAAACTTTAGAGTGTTTTCTATCCGAATCTGCATTATATGCATATCCTAGCTTCTGGGCCTGAGTAACAGACAGTTTACTTTGGGCATGCTTTTCATCCAGACGTCAAAATACTGCCCCCTAGCCCAAAGAGGTTAAACAAACTGCATAAATGATGGGTAAGGAAATTAACATATTAGACCAGAGAGACGTAGAGCTGCAGCTCATGTTTAAAGTGGTTTGAACTCTGAATCTCAACACGAGGTAGAGACGATAAAGTCACGTCCTGGACAATCACTGGTACGGCTAACTAGCTGTCCTAAGTAAAGTATCTTTGAAAGTGAATTTAAGTGGGACCATTCTACTACTTTTCAAACCATCGTATTCCGCTACTCTCATCACCACACTGGGAAGCATCGACACGGCTGGCTAGCCTATCTTCAAAGAAGCTTCAAGAGCGAATGGAAGGAAAATCAACTCTGTAGTTCTGTTCAGGACTACACTACAAGTCACTGGATACCGGACGACTACAAAGAAGGACAGAAGTATGAGACTTGTCAGAACCGCGAAAAAGCCCAACCCCCTTTCCAAGGCAGCTCAGTTCCGAGAGAGATACGGCCTTTCACATAAATACATTTATGATTTCTTACTCCAAGCGGGCGGCAGTTCTTTTGCAAAGTATAGGAGGACTAGTAAGCGAGAGTAGTTTCTAAATGTACCAACGTTAAGTGTCTCTGTCCCTCTCCCTTTCTCGCCTTCTCCATGTCTTTTGTAACAAGCAGCCATATTGTTGTCAGTCCGCTAGGGACCTGTTTCTAATGTATTAAGTGTTTATGTTTATCCTGTGCTACCATTTAGTTAGGTAGTAAATCAATAATTAAACCAATTTGTTTAGTACAGAATCACAAGTAAAGCTAGGGTTTTTGCAGATGCAAGGAGGTTACGACTGTTCAGAATGATGATATGATATGAGGTTATGATTAATAAGTTGACTATTTATAGATGTGATAGGTAAAGACCTTTAAAGTTTAATTCAGGAGATGGTATCTCTTTAAAGAACCGCCCTCGTGGGGCCCCAGATCCTAATGAGTGAATTGTAACATGATTAATTTAATCGGATAACAATTAAACATATTTAGGTAATTAGATAAATAACAGTCTTCAGATTGATGTTAAAGTCAAGTCATGACAAATGCAAGCATGGCAATACTGCATATAACATAACCTGCGGTGACCAGTCTCCCCTGCCCCCCACTCCTCCACCAACCACAAGGATGCCTGGCACTGAACATTTCAGGCATTCCTTTGATTAGCCTGCTGGACCCCGCAAAACTTAGATAACTGGTAATGCGCACCAACAACACACAATTCATCAATCAAATGTATTTATAAAGCCCTTTTTACATCAGCAGATGTGACAATGTGCTGTACAGAAACCTAGCCTAAACTCCAAACTGCAAGCAATGCAGATGTAGATGCACGGTGGCTGGGAAAAACTCCCTAGAAAGGCCGGAACTTAGCAAGAAATCTAGAGAGGAACCAGGCTCTGAGGTGTGGCCAGTTCTCTTCTGGCTGTGCCGGGTGGAGATTATAAGAGTACATGGCCATTGAAGGCCATTTTTTCTTCAAGATGATCAGCAGGTTAAAATAATAATCACAGAGTTTGGAAAGGGTGCATCAGGTCAGTACCTCCGCAGTATTTGTCAGTTGGATTTTCATAGCCGAGCATACAGAGGTCGAGGTAGCAGGTGAAGTAGAGAGAGAAAGAGAGTTAAAAACAGCAGGTCCAGGACAAGATAGCACGTCTGGTGAACACGTCAGGGTTCCATAACCACAAGCAGAACAGTTCAAACTGGAGCAGCAGCACAACCAGATGGACTGGGACAGCCAGGAGTCATCAGGCCAGATAGTCCTGAGGCATGATCCTAGGGCTCAGGTCCTCAGGGAGGGGAAGGGGAGAAAGAGATATTTAGAGGGAGCATACTTAAATTCACACAGGACAACAGATAAAACAGGACAATTACACCAGATAACAGACTGATCCTAGCCCCCGGGCACATAGACTATTGCAGCATAAATACTGGAGACTGAGACTGGTGTCTCCCCATCCGATGATAACCCCGGACAGGACCAACCAGCCAGGATATAACCCCACCCACTTTGCCAAAGCAAAGCCCCACACCACTAGAGGGATATCAACAGCCCATCAACTTACTACACTGAGACAAGGCTGAGTATAGCCCACAAAGATCTCCTCCACCGCACGAGCCCGAGGGGGCGCAAAACCGGACAGGAAGATCACGTCTGTGTCTCAACCCACTCAAGTGACGCACCGCTCCTAGGGACGGCATGGAAGAGCTCTAGTAACTCAGTGACTCAGCCCCAATTATAGGGTCAGAGGCAGATAATCCCAGTGGGCAGAGACGAGCCGGCCAGGCAGAGTGCCAGTGCCTTGTCGTTCACCTTCGCGCCCCTGGGCCGGACTACACTCAATCATAGGACCTACTGAAGTGATGAGGACTTTAGTAAGGACTTAAAGATTGAGACCGAGTCTCTCACATGGATAGGCAGATCATACCATAAAAGTTGAGCTCTATACCCTAGCTTTAACAGGAAGCCAATGCAGAGAGGCTAGCACTGGAGTAATATGATCACATTTTTTGGTTCTAGTCAGGATTCTAGCAACCGTGTTTAGCACTAACTGAAGTTTAGATTTGTGCTTTATCTGGGTAGCCGGAGAGTAGAACATTGCAGTAGTCTAATCTAGAAGTGACAAAAGCATGGATGAGCTTTTCTGCATCATTTTTGGACAAAAAGTTTCAGATTTTTGCAATGTTACGAAGATGGAAAAAAGCTGTCCTTGAAATATTCTTGATATGTTTGTCAAAAGCGAGATCAGGATCCAGAGTAAAGCTGAGGTCCTTCACAGTTATATTTGAGATGACTGTACACCCATCAAGTTAATTGTCAGATCCAACAGCAGATCTCTTTGTTTCTTGGGACCTAGAACTAGTATCTCTGTTTTGTCCGAGTTAAAAAGTAAAACATTTGCTGCCATCACACTTCCGTATGTCTGAAACACAGGCTTCCAGGGTAGGCAATTTTGGGGCTTCACCATGTTTCATCAAAATGTACATCTGTATGTTGTCCGCATAGGAGTGAAAAATGACATTGTCTTTCCGAATTACATCACCAAGAGGTAGAATATACAGTGAAAACAATAGTGGTCCAGAAACGGAACCTTGGAGAACGCCGAAATGTACAATTGATTTGTCAGAGGACAAACCATCCACAGAGATGAACTGACATCTTTCCGACAGATAAGCTCTAAACCAGGCAAGAACTTGTCCGTATAGGAGTGAAAAATGACATTGTGTTTCCGAATTACATCACCAAGAGGTAGAATATACAGTGAAAACAATAGTGGTCCTGAAACGGAACCTTGGAGAACGCCGAAATGTACAATTGATTTGTCAGAGGACAAACCATCCACAGAGAGGAACTGACATCTTTCCGACAGATAAGCTCTAAACCAGGCAAGAACTTGTCCGTATGGACCAATTATGGTTTCTTATCTCTCCAAAAGAGATGGTGTCAAAAGCAGCACTAAGGTCTAGGAGCACGAGGACAGATGCAGAACCTTGATCTGACTCCATTAATACCTTCACGAGTGCAGTCTCAGTGCTCTGATAGGGTCTAAAACCAGACTGAAGCATTTCATATAGATTATTGTTCTTCAGGAAGGCAGTGAAGGGGGGGGTTCTACTAAGCTAACATATGGTCACACCAAGGATAATTTAGCTATTTGTTCTGAAGTGTCTGTTCTATATCTGAGAGATATAAGAAAGATCAGGATTTATATATTTTTTTACTCATATTTAACCGCTTTTCTTTTACTAAACTACTTCCATATATACTGTACGTCATTCATTTTTTTTTACTGGTAACGGGCTACTTTCAGGCGAGTCTTGTGAGGCTTGTGGAAGTCCTAGAGCAAAACAACCAAAATGTACAGTACGTGTTCTTGAAAGTCTCATCTTTCCATAGAGTGGTCATATTTAGTTTTTAGGCCAAACCGTTCAGACACTACAGACGTTTTCGTGAGAAGACAGATTGTCTCATGGTCTTACAAACACCGCTGTAGCTCGAACAGCGGAGGCCACCATTTGCCCATGCAAAATAACTGATATAGTATATATAGCTTAAAGAGACAGATTTTGATTGGGATTTTTTTATTATTATTATTATATTTCCACGGGGTTGCGGACATTGACTATAGGGGGTTGCATAACGTGTTGACATGATAGTTCAGCTGAAATGTACACAGCTTGTTTCCAAAACTATGCAGGTTACATAGAGGCATGTATCTGGATGGTAGACTTGTTCTCTCTGAAGTGCATTACCCCTCATATAGCAGTAGGAGTCAATGTTCAAGAATGAATCGTTGGATTGGCTTCACATTTTACTTCAGTAAACCTTTTTATTTAGGTTGATGGCATGACTTTGAAACAGTGACATAAAATATTTTTTGTGTTTCTATGCAGAATTTTCAACACAATTTCAACGTATACATAGTTCTGACGATTGTGTTGAAATTAGATTTATGTAACAACCTGTTACTCAGGCCTCTCTGGGCTAGGCGGGACGAATTCGTCCCACCTACGCAACAGCCAGTGTAATCCAGTGGCGCGATTTTCAAATACCTTAGAAATGCTATTACTTCAATTTCTCAAACATATGACTATTTTACAGCATTTTAAAGACAAGACTCTCGTTAACCTAACCACACTGTCCGATTTCAAAAAGGCTTTACAACGAAAGCAAAACATTAGATTATGTCAGCAGAGTACCCAGCCAGAAATAACCAGACACCCATTTTTCAAGCTAGCATATAATGTCACAAAAACCCAGAAGACAGCTAAATGCAGCACTAACCTTTGATGATCTTCATCAGATGACACACCTAGGACATTATGTTATACAATACATGCATGTTTTGTTCAATCAAGTTCATATTTATATCAAAAAACAGCTTTTTACATTAGCATGTGACGTTCAGAACTAGCATACCCCCCGCAAACCTCCGGTGAATTTACTAAATTACTCACGATAAACGTTCACAAAAAACATAACAATTATTTTAAGAATTATAGATACAGAACTCCTTTGTGCAATCGAGGTGTCCGATTTTAAAATAGCTTTTCGGTGAAAGCACATTTTGCAATATTCTCAGTAGATAGCCCAGCCATCACGGCTAGCCATTTAGACACTGACCAAGTTTAGCCCTGACCAAACTCCGATTTACTATTACAAAAGTTTGATTACCTTTGTTGTCTTCGTCAGAATGCACTCCCAGGACTGCTACTTCAATAACAAATGTTGGTTTGGTCCAAAATAATCCATCGTTATATCCAAATAGCGGTGTTTTGTTCGTGCGTTCCAAGACACTATCCGAAGTGTAAATAAGGGTCACGAGCATGGCGCAATTCGTGACAAAAAAAATCTAAATATTCCATTACCGTACTTCGAAGCATGTCAACCGCTGTTTAAAATCCATTTTTATGCCATTTTTCTCGTAAAAAAGCGATAAGATTCCGACCGGGAATCTGCGTTTAGGTAAACAGAGGAAAGAAAAGAACGCATTCGGTCGACGCGGGCACGCGCCTGAGTCTCACAGTACTGTAACCAGCCACTACCCAAACGCGCTACTTTTTTTCAGCCAGAGCCTGCAAAGCCACGATTCAGCTTTTTGCCGCCTTCTGAGAGCCCATTGGAGCCGTAGGAAGTGTCACGTAACAGCAGAGATCCTTTGTTTTGGATAGAGATGACAAAGAAGGCCAAGAAATGGTCAGACAGGGTACTTCCTGTACAGAATCTTCTCAGGTTTTGACCTGCCATTTGAGTTCTGTTATACTCACAGACACCATTCAAACAGTTTTAGAAACTTTGGAGTGTTTTCTATCCAAAGCCAATAATTATATGCATATTCTAGTTACTGGGCAGGAGTAGTAACCAGATTAAATCGGGTAAGTTTTTTATCCAGCCGTGTCAATACTGCCCCCTAGCCCTAACAGGCTAAGTCAATGTATTTATGTTGAAGTTTTACCCTAATTACAACGCTGGTTGAAATTAGATGAAAACAGTACTGGTTGATTACTTTTTCAAATCCAATGTAATTTCCAACAAATTACATTGAAACAACAGTGATTCAACCAGTGTATGCCCAGAGGCTTCTTTTTATATATATATTTTTATACTAGGCTGTCACGGATCCCCCCGGTACTGATGCTCATTCTGTTCACCATTTCCGGAGATCTACGTCAACGGCTTTCTAGGCTTCACTGAACGGGATTCATTATCATCAACCGCGGACTGTCTTGTCTGATTAAACACACCTGGTTCCCATTTCCCCCGATTAGTATGTTATACTCTGTTCCCTCTGTCTTTTTAGGTTATTGTTCCCATGTCCGTTGGTGGTGTGAGTACCCCTTCGTTGGTGCAGCTGTTATGCTGCGTGCTATATGTATTGTGTATTACGGGAATCGTCCCATGTCGGTCAAAGAGGTTTACCCTCGCTCTTTTGTTTGTGTACAGCCCAGTGTTGTTGTATACTTGTTTGTTTTGGGTGTATTAAAAAACCCTATTGTGTATTCCTGCGCCTGTCTCCAACATTCTTTATACCAGCATGACAGAATAACCAACCCGCAAAATGGAGACAGCAGGAAAGACCGAGCTGGCCACGATTGTAGGGACAGTACAGCACCACAAGGACTGTCTCTCCAGACTTGGTATTGCCATGGACAGTGTGCTGGCAACCATCCTGCGCTTGGAGGGGAGTGTGCAGTCCCTCCAGTCTCCAGCACCGATTCCGGTACCAGCTCCCACACCACGACCTACCTCTGTATCATTGGAGCCAGTCCGTGGAATACCCCTGTCCCTCCCGGAGCGCCTCGACTGCACACCAGCAAGATGCAAGGGGTTCCTTCTACAATGCGACCTGTTCCTCGTTCGCTACGCCGGGCTGTTTCTGGAAGAGACAGGGTTGCCACCGTCATCTCGGCACTGACCGGACGGGCTTTGGACTGGGGTGCCACGGTCTGGGAGACAGGCGGACCCGAGGTCGAGTCCTACGAGTGCTTCACCCTCCTCTTCCGCTCGGTGTTTGATCATCCTGTGGAGGGCCGAGAGGAGGGTGAGTGTCCAGTCCGACTGACAGGCATCTTGGACTGCCTCGGATATCGCCCTGGAGTTCCGTACCATCGCGGCCTCCACCGGATGGAACGAGTTGACTCTGGTCACCGTTTTCCGCAGCGGACTGCGGGAGGAGGTACAGCTGGAGTTAGCCTGCCGTGATGATAACCTGTCATTCGACCAGCTCATCAGCATGGTGATCCGGTTAAACAACCTTCTGCCGTCCCGAAGAAGACCTGCGCGGAATTCGGAGCCCATGGCTACCTCTGTTCCGTGGCCAGAGCAGATGGAGAAGGTTCGTCATGTTTGTCCGAGGCAGAGCATAGGAGAAGGAGGAATCTGGGCCTCTGCTTCTATTGTGGAGAGAGGGGTCATTTCTCCCCAACCTGCTCTCTATCCACTAGGAGGCGAGGAGGTGACAAGTCAGGGAATTCTCCTGCGCCAACCCAGGTAGAAGGCAAGGTCTCCTCTCCGTGTCTGTCAAATCAACCAGTGTGTTTTCCCATTAAATTCTCTGAGTACCCTAGCCCTTCACTCCCGTTAGCTCTGATTAATTCCGGAACTGCCAGGGAATCTCTTACAAAGCGTTGGCCACTGCATTACTCATTCCTTTGGTTCCCCTACAGTCACCCATTCCAGTTTGAGCCCTGGATAATCATCCAATAGGGACAGGGCTCGTACTGTACATCACATTACTGTTCCTGTTTCTTTGCTGAACCATGACACTCATTCAGAACAGATCACTTTCTTGATTATAGACACCCCCACACACCCCATTGTTTTAGGTCTCCCCTGGTGGAGTTTCCATAACCTGGTTATTTCCTGGTCGGAGAGGAGACTGCTGGGTTGGTCGCAGGAGTGTCAATGGAGGTGTCTCGTGGTGTCTGTCAACACCACTACAGGGGGAGTGTTTCTACCTTGGGCGGAGTACTCGCAGAATTCCCTCCGCCACACATCCACTAACCTCACTCCTTTCAGTGTGTGTTTGGGTATCAGCCGGCCCTGGCACCTTGGCATCCGAGCCAGACCGAGGCTCCTGTGGTGGACGAGTGGTTTCGATGTACTGAGGAGATCTGGAACACTGCGCACACTCGTCTCCAGCGCGCCGCCCTTTGGCACAAGGAACAGGCCAACTGCCACCTCAGTGAGGCGCATGTTTTCTGCCCAGGCAACCGGGTCTGGCTTTCCACCCGGAACCTGCCCCTCCGCCTGCCCTGTCGGAAGCTGAGCCCACGGTTTGTGGGGCCGTTTAAAGTCCTGAAGAGGGTTAATGAGGTAACGTACCGTTTACAACTCCCTGATGATGACCGCATTACACGACCTTTCATGTGTCTCTCCTCAGGCCAGTGGTGCCTGGTCCCCTCGCTACGGCTGGACCCAGTGACGCCCCGCCTCCTCCTCTGGACATCGAGGGAGGTCCGGCGTACTCGGTCCAGCAGGTCCTGGATTCGAGGCGTCGGGGGGGTCTCCAGTACCTCATCGACTGGGAGGGGTACGGCCCAGAGGAGCAGTGCTAGGTTATTGTGGTGGACATCCTGGATGCTTCGCTGACCAGGGATTTTCACCGTCGGCACCTAGACCAACCTGCACAGCGCCCCCCAAGGCCGGTGTCATCCCGCATCGGGAGGGGGGGGGGGGGGGGGGGGTGGTACTATCACGGATCCCCCCGGTACTGATGCTCATTCTGTTCACCAGTTCCGGAGATCAACGTCAACGGCTTTCTAGGCTCCACTGAACGGAATTCATTATCATCAACTCCAGACTGTCTTGTCTGATTACACACACCTGGTTCCCATTTCCCCTGATTAGTATGTTATATATGTGCCCTCTGTTCCCTCTGTCTTTGTAGGTTATTGTTCCCATGTCCGTTGGTGGTGTAAGTACCTATGCGTTGGTGCAGCTGTTATGCTGCGTGGTGTGTGTATATATATATATATATTGTGTATTATGGGTATCGTCCCATGTCGGTCAAAGAGGTTTACCCTCGCTCTTTTGTTTGGTGTGTTTTTGTATACTTGTTTATTTTGGGTGTATTAAAAACCCCTATTGTGTATTCCTGCGCCTGTCTCCACATATCCTTTATACCAGCGTGGCATAGGGCTAATAGCCTATTCGAGGAAAGAAGCAGGTTTGCTCTTGCTAATTGCTGGATGTAAAACAGGCCTATCTGCAACATAAGCCAAATTAACTCTCATGGAAGTTGAGGAGAGAAAGTGCATTGGTGTGATCACTTTGTCTGGTTATGATAACAATGTAGCACTGATGCATTTTAGATAGTTGCACAGGACATACAGAGAGATGAACATAGTGACAAAGAAGATCCAAAGGAATTGACAACAATTACAAAAATGGAAATCACTTTCAAACCACTTGAGCTTCAAGGCAAGCAATGACATGATGTAAAAGATGTGCAGACTAAACGCTGTTTGCTGTTCAATTGTTACATTTAAATAAACGTTTTTATAATTTTGTCAATGAACACACACTGAAAGCACTGAATGGTTGTGTTACCACCGTATTACTAGGACTACAGTGTGTAATAGGATGCGTTGATCAGTCAATTGACAAGTGTATTGAAGAATGATAAACTAGCCTCCAGTGTGGATGATCGCTATCTTTTTTCCCCCAAGATGGCGTAGCAGTTCAGACGCTAAAAACAGACCTCCCTCCATCTTCCACCAGCTTGCTACCTATGGCCCGGCTAGCTGTCGGAATCTCACTGGACCCTTTGATCACTCGGCTAAGCATGCCTCTCCTCAATGTCAATATGCAATGTCTATTGCTGTTCTGGTTAGTGTTTATTGGCTTATTTCACTGTAGAGCCTCTAGCCCTGCTCATTATACCTTATCCAACCTCTCAGTTCCTCCACCCACACATGCTATGACATCTTCTGGTTTCAATGATGTTTCTAGAGACAATATCTCTCTCATCATCACTAAATGCCAAGGTTTACCTCCTCTGTATTCACATCCCACCATACCATGTCTGTACATTATACCTTGAAGCTATTTTATCGCCCCCAGAAACCTGCTCCTTTTCTCGCTATTCTGGACATCACAGACGACCGATTCTTATAGCTTTTAGCCGTACCCTCATACTCAGTCTTCTCTGCTCCTCTGGGGATGTAGAGGTGAATCCAGGCCCTGCAGTGCCTGGCTCCACTCCTACTCCCCAGGCGCTCTCTTTTGATGACTTCTGTAACCGTAATAGCCTTGGTTTCATGCATGTTAACATTAGAAGCCTCCTCCCTAAGTTTGTTTTATTCACTGCTTTAGCACACTCTGCCAACCCGGATGTCCTAGCTGTGTCTGAATCTTGGCTTAGGAAGTCCACCAAAAACTCTGAAATCTTCATCCCTAACTACAACGTTTTCAGACAAGATAGAACGACCAAAGGGGGCGGTGTTGCAATCTACTGCAGAGATAGCCTGCAGAGCTCTGTCCTGCTATCCAGGTCTGTACCCAAACAATTTGAATTTCTACTTTTAAAAATCCACTTCTCCAAAAACAAGTCTCTCACCGTTGCCGCCTGCTATAGACCCCCCTCGGCCCCTAGCTGTGCTCTGGACACCATATGTGAACTGATTGCCCCCCATCTATCTTCAGAGCTCGTGCTACTAGGTGACCTAAACTGGGACATGCTTAACACCCCAGCCATCCTACAATCCAAGCTTGATGCCCTCAATCTCACACAAATTATTAATGAACCCACCAGGTACAACCCCAAAGCCGCAAACACTGGCACCCTCATAGATATCATCCTAACCAACATGCCCTCTAAATACACCTCTGCTGTTTTCAACCAAGATCTCAGCGATCACTGCCTCATTGCCTGCACCCGTAATGGTTCAGCGGTCAAACGACCTCCACTCATCCCTGAAACATTTCAACGAGCAAGCCTTTCTAATCGACCTGGCCCTTGTATCCTGGAAGGATATTGACCTCATCCCTTCAGTAGAGGATGCCTGGTTATTTTTTAAAAACGCCTTCCTCACCATCTTAAATAAGCATGCCCCTTTCAAGAAATTTAGAACCAGGAACAAATATAGCCCTTGGTTCTCCCCAGACCTGACTGCCCTTAACCAACACAAAAATATCCTGTGGCGTTCTGCATTAGCATCGAACTGCCCCCGCGATATGCAACTTTTCAGAGAAGTTAGAAACCAACACACACAGGCAGTTAGAAACACCAAGGCTAGCTTTTTCAAACAGAAATTTGCTTCCTGCAACACAAACTCTAAAAAGTTCTGGGACACTGTAAAGTCCATGGAGAATAAGAACACCTCCTCCCAACTGCCCACTGCACTGAGGATAGGAAACTATGTCACCACCGATAAGCCCACTATAATTGAGAATTTCAATAAGCATTTTTCTACGGCTGGCCATGCTTTCCACCTAACTACCCCTACTGCATTCAACAGCACTGCACCCCCCACAGCTACTCGCCCAAGCCTCCCCCATTTCTCCTTCTCCCAAATCCATTCAGCTGATGTTCTGAAAGAGCTGCAAAATCTGGACCCCTACAAATCAGCTGGGCTTGACAATCTGGACCCTTTCTTTCTAAAATTGTCTGCTGAAATTATTGCAACCCCTATTACTAGCCTGTTCAACCTCTCTTTCGTGTCGTCTGAGATTCCCATAGATTGGAAAGCAGCTGCTGTCATCCCCCTCTTCAAAGGAGGTGACACTCTTGACCCAAATTACTACAGACCTATATCCATCCTACCCTGCCTTTCTAAGGTCTTCGAAAGCCAAGTCAACAAACAGATTACCGACCATTTCGAATCCCACCGCACCCTCTCCGCTATGCAATCTGGTTTCAGAGCTGGTCATGGGTGCACCTCAGCCACGCTCAAGATCCTAAACGACATCGTAACCGCCATAGATAAGAAACAATACTGTGCTGCCGTATTCATTGACCTGGCCAAAGCTTTTGATTCTGTTAATCACCACATCCTCATCGGCAGACTCAGTAGCCTTGGTTTCTCAAACGATTGCGTCGCCTGGTTCACCAACTACTTCTCTGATAGAGTTCAGTGTGTCAAATCGGAGGGCCTGCTGTCCGGACCTCTGGCAGTCTCTATGGGGGTACCACAGGGTTCAATTCTTGGGCCAACTCTTTTCTCTGTATACATCTCTGATCCACCTCTACGCAGACGACACCATTCTGTATACTTCTGGCCCATCTTTGGACACTGTGTTAACAACCCTCCAGACGAGCTTCAATGCCATACAACTCTCCTTCCATGGTCTCCAACTGCTCCTAAATACAAGTAAAACTAAATGCATGCTCTTCAACCGAACGCTGCCTGCACCTGCCCGCCTGTCCAGCATCACTTCTCTGGACGGTTCTGACTTAGAATTTGTGGACAACTACAAATACCTAGGTGTCTGGTTAGACTGTAAACTCTCCTTCCAGACTCACATTAATCATCTCCAATCCAAAGTTAAATCTAGAATTGGCTTCCTATTTCGCAACAAAGCATGCTTCACTCATGTTGCCAAACATACCCTCGTAAAACTGACCATCCTACCAATCCTCGACTTCGGCGATGTCATTTACAAAATAGCCTCCAATACCCTACTCAACAAGCTGGATGCAGTCTATCACAGTGCCATCCATTTTGTCACCAAAGCCCCATATACTACCCACCACTGCGACCTGTACGCTCTCGTTGGCTGGTCTTCGCTTCATAATCGTCGCCAAACACATTGGCTCCAGGTCATCTACAAGACCCTGCTAGGTAAAGTCCCCCCTTATCTCCGCTCACTGGTCACCATAGCAGCACCCACCTGTAGCACGCGCTCCAGCAGGTATATCTCTCTGGTCACCCCTAAAGCCAACTCCTCCTTTGGTCGTCTCTCCTTCCAGTTCTCTGCTGCCAATGACTGGAACGAACTACAAAAATCTCTGAAACTGGAAACACTTATCTCCCTCACTAGCTTTAAGCACCAGCTATCAGAGCAGCTCCCAGATCACTGCACCTGTACATAGCCCATCTATAATTTAGCCCAAACTACTACCTCTTCCCCTACTGTATTTATTTATTTTATCTATTATTTTGCTCCTTTGCACCATATTATTTATATTTTAACTTTGAACTTTCTTCAAATTATAAATCTACCATTCCAGTGTTTTACTTGCTATACTTTATTTACTTTGCCACCATGGCCTTTTTTGCCTTTACCTCCCTTATC
The DNA here is from genome assembly GCF_965601325.2 of Salmo salar. NCBI lineage: Eukaryota > Metazoa > Chordata > Actinopteri > Salmoniformes > Salmonidae > Salmo > Salmo salar. The sequence continues at coordinate 6,212,199 of NC_138311.1, forward strand.
TCACATCATTTGCTCACATTGTATATAGTCTTATTTATGTCTACTGTATCATTGATTGTATGTTGTTTTACTCCATGTGTAACTCTGTGTTCTTTGTATGTTGTCGAACTGCTTTGCTTTATCTTGGCCAGGTCGCAATTGTAAATGAGAACTTGTTCTCAACTTGTCTACCTGGTTAAATAAAGGTGAAATAAAATAAAAATAAAATAAAATTGTGGGTTTGAGTCCGGACTTGTGATAAACTTCTTTCAAATAATAATGGAAAAGTGTTTGTTCACTTCCTTTTATGTCAACATTTGTAATTGGCTGATGCAGAACTTGTTCCAGGAAAGAATCATTGTCTGGTGAGGTTCGCATAGGGCTAACATGTGCAGGGTTATCTGATGGGACCAGCTACAATGTAACGTTCTATCACGTGCAAGTAAATCGACGATTTTGAGCCAGAGCAACTGTTTATAATGTTCGCAAGTATGGCTCCACTGTACTTTCCATGAAGATTCCTTGTCACATTATGTTGACAAATTATGTTGAATCAATGTTCAACCAGTTTATGCGTAATAGGTTGTAGCCTGGTACACAAGGCTAGTAATCCCCAACAACAAATACATTTGCAGAAAAAAAAGCTCAAGGACTCCAGCATTTTCAAAATGTCAATCTTAGCGCTTGCTTTCTTCCTCTTTTTACCATTAGCTTCATTATAACCATAGAGATGTTGGAATTTACCATATATTATCTACTGAATTGATTGCCTATTTCAAATAGTTTGCACCATCTCACTGGGTTAGAGAAGTAAAGTTCCCACAGTACTTATACACTGAGTATAAAGCATTTATATAGTGGAAATGTCAAGTTAAGCCATCCTAATTGTCATTATACCACATGCACCATATTGCCATTTAGCAAACTCACTAGACAGGCCTACATCTTCCTCAAACCAGTTGCAACGGAGCCCCCAAAAAATGTCTACACCAACTGTAATACCACTACTGGCCAAAAGAGGGCAGTGTGGCTATAACGATCACTCAAAATATATGAATTACACCCAAGCTTTCTCTCAACAAGCTCTCTCAGCATCAGGGGCTTTGTAAAACAGGGAAGTGTAGGTTAATTTGAAGGCTTATCTAAAAGATTAATGTGCATGTTGTGCATAATAACTGTATATATAATCAGTGTGAGGCCATCGTCAAGTCAAGGCAGGGTGATTGAATCCTCAATCCTGACAATCTGTCTAGCATGCCAGAACTCTGTGTCTGATGAATTGGAGCAATAGGAAAATAGACACAGGAAATTGAGGGGTAGGACACAGGAGCGCACAGGTAAAATGATAGGCAGAGCACTTCTCAGTTCCTGGCTGATTACTCTTGTGTGTATTGCCACAGTGACAAACCAATGACCAAATGCTATAATCATTTTATTACTCTGTGTCCACTATTAAGCCACACACTCCCATAGTGTTCAGAATATTTACAGTTTATTGGTAGAGTCTGGAAAAAAAAGCCCCAGAAGTGACTTGAAAGGAAAAACTTCCATTGACATGATAAATGTGTAATGTATTAACTAATACACAACTAAATCATTAACATCCATCACATCAGTGACGTGCAGCCAGGATAGGGTGAAAATGAATGAAAAAAAGAAATGTAATGAAAAATAAATATACATTTTATCAATAATTATTTTGTCATCTTCATGTTTTTTCTGCATGATAAAATCAATTTCTGACCTAGTACTTCCCACATTTGCGGTGTTCTGATACAAAATATGCAAGGAGGCCAGGGGAAAGGCAGCCTTGGCGTGTGCCTTTCTCCTGCCCTTCAAACTCAACGCATGGCACTGACATGACTTGTGCATGCGTGTTTCTACCTTATACTACTGCCAGCTAACGGACGCCGAAAGGCAGGCAGAGAGCGTTGCTTCCTTTCATCTGTCAATAGGTCCCATTCATTTTCATTGCACTGAAATAATAAATGCAAATCAAATTGTATTTGTCACATGCGCCGAATACAACCGTGAAATGCTTACTTACGAGCCCATTCCCAACCATGCAGAGTTAAAAATTAAGAAAATATTAGCAAATAAGAAGAAAAAAAAGGATATAGTGACACAATAAAATAACAATAACGAGGCTATAAACAAGGAGAACCGGTTCCCCGTCAATGTACAGGGGTACCAGGTAGTTGAGGTAATTGAATTAATATGTACATTTAGGTAGGAGAAAAAGTGACTAGGCAATAAGGATAGAAAATGAACAGAGTAGCAGCAGTGTATGTGAAACTGTGTCTGTGTGTGTGATTGTGTGCGTGCGTGTGGCATAAAAATGTAATGGTGTGTGTTTTGTGTGTGTGAGCGTATGTAGTGTGTGTGCGTGTGTGTAGTGTTTGTTAGTGTGTGGGTAGAGTCCAGTGAGTGTGCATAGAGCCAATGCAAGAATGTCAGTGCTGCAAAAAAAGGAGGTCATTGCAAATAGTCCGGGTAGCCATTTCATGAACTGTTCAACAGTCTTATGGATTGGGGGTAGAAGCTGTTCAGGAGCCTTTTGTTCGCTGATTTGGCGCATCGGTACCTCTTACAGTGCGGTAGCAGAAAGAACAGTCAATGACTTGGGTGGCTGAAGTCTTTGACAATTTTTAGGGCCTTCCTCTGAATGCCTGGTATAGAGGTCCTGGATGGCAGGAAGCTTGGCCGCGTTGATGTACTGGGCCGTACGCACTACCATCTGTAGTGCCTTGTGGTTGGATGCCAAGCAGTTGCCATACCAAGCGGTGATGCATCCAGTCAAGATGCTCTCAATGGTACAGCTGTAGAACTTTTTGAAGATCTGAGGGCCCATGCCAAATCTTTTCCACCTCCTAAGGGGGAAGAGGCGTTGTTGTAACCTGTTCACGACTGTGTTGGTGTGTTTGGACCATGAAAGGCACATAGCGATGTGGACACCGAGGAACTTGAAGCTCTGGACCCGCTCCACTACAGCCCCGGTGATGTCAATGGGGATGTGCTCGGCCATCCATTTCCTTTAGTCCACAATCAGCTTCTTTGTCTTGCTGACATAAAGGAAGAGGTTGTTGTTCTCGCACCACACTGCCAGGTCTCTGACCTCCTTCTAGGCTGTCTCATCGTCGTCAGTGATCAGGCCTACCACTGTAATGTCGTCAGCAAACTAATGATGGTATTGGAGTCGTGTGGCCACCAGTCGTGGGTGAACAGGGAGTACAGCAGGGAACTAAGCACGCACCCCGAGCCCCCGTGTTGAGGGTCAGCATGGCGATTGTGTTGTTGCTTACCCACCTGGAGGCGGCCTGTCAGGAAGTCCAGGATCAAGATGCAGAGGGAGGTGTTTAATGCCAGCGTCCTTAGGTTAGTGATGAGCTTGGAGGACACAATGGTGTGGAACGCTGAGCTGTAGTCAAAAAACAGCATTCTCACGTAGGTGTTTCTTTTGTCCAGGTGAGAAAGGGCAGTATGGAATGCAATAGAGATTGCGTCATCTGTGGATCTGTTGTGGTGGTATGTGAATTGGAGTGGGTCCAGGGTGTCTGGGATGATTGTGTTGATGTGAGTCATGACTAGCCATTCAAAGCATTTAATGGCTACAGATGTGAGTGCTCCGGGGCAATGATAATTTAGACAGGCTACCTTGGCTTTCTTGGCCACATGGACTATGGTGGTCTGTTTGAAACATGTAGGTATTACGTATTGGGTTAGGGAGAGGTTGAAAATGTCAGTGAAGACCCTTGCCAGATAGACAGCGCATGCTCTGAGTACACGTCCTGGTAATCTTCTGGCCCTGCGGCCTTGTGAATGGTAATCTGTTTAAAGGTCTTACATCAACTATGGAGAGCGTGATCACACAGTCGTCCATAACAGACGAGATCTCGTCTGGGATCCCCAAAGATTGGAAAGCTGCCCGCTGTCATCGCCCTCTTCAAAGGGGGAGACACTCTAGATCAAAACTGCTACAGACCTATATCTATCCTACCCTGCCTTTCTAAGGTCTTCGAAAGCCAAGTTAATAAACAGATCACCGACCATTTCGAATCCCACCGTACCTTCTCCGCTATGAAATCTGGCTTCCGAGCTGGTCATTAGTGCAACTCAGCCATGCTCAAGGTCCAAAACGATATCATAACTGCCATCGATAAGAGACAATACTATGCAGCCGTATTCATCGATCTGGCCAAGGCTTTCGATTCTGTCAATCACCACATTCTTATCGGCAGACTCAACAGCCTTGGTTTCTCAAATGACTGCCTCGCCTGGTTCACCAACTACTTCTCTGATAGAGTTCAGTGTGTCAAATCGGAGGGCCTGTTGTCCGGACCTCTGGCAGTCTCTATGGGGGTGCCACAGGGTTCAATTCTCGGGCTGGCTCTCTTCTCTGTATACATCAATGATGTTGCTCTTGCTGCTGGTGATTCTCTGATCCACCTCTACGCAGACGACACCATTCTGAATACTTCTGGGCCTTCTTTGGACACTGTGCTAACTAACCTCCAGACGAGCTTCAATGCCATACAACTCTCCTTCCGTGGCCTCCAACTGCTCTTAAATGCAAGTAAAACTAAATGCATGCTCTTCAACCGATCGCTGCCCGCACCTGCCCGCCCGTCCAACATCACTACTCTGGACGGTTCTGACCAAGAATATGTGGACAACTACAAATACCTAGGTGTCTGGTTAGACTGTAAACTCTCCTTCCACACCCACATTAAGCATCTCCAATCCTAAATTAAATCTAGAATCGGCTTCCTGTTTTGCAACAAAGCATCCTTCACTCATGCTGCCAAACATACCCTGGTAAAACTGACTATCCTTCCGATCCTCGACTTCGGCGATGTCATTTACAAAATAGCCTCCAACGCTCTTCGCAACAAATTGGATTCAGTCTATCACAGTGCCATTCGTTTTGTCACCAAAGCCCCATATTCTACCCACCACTGCGACCTGTACGCTCTTGTTGGCTGGCCCTCGCTTCATACTCATCGCCAAACCCACTGGCTCCAGGTCATCTACAAGTCTTTGCTAGGTAAAGCCCCGCCTTATCTCAGCTCACTGGTCACCATAGCAGCACTCACCCGCAGCACGCGCTCCAGCAGGTATATTTCACTGGTCACCCCCAAAGCCAATTCCTCCTTCAGCCTTTCCTTCCAGTTTTCTGCTCCCAATGACTGGAACGAACTGCAAAAATCACTGAAGCTGGAGACTCTTATCTCCCTCACTAACTTCAAGCACCAGCTGTCAGAGCAGCTCACAGATCATAGCACCTGTACATAGCCCATCTGTAAATAGCCAATCCAACTACCTCATCCCCATACTGTATTTATTTATTTATTTAGCTCCTTTGCACCCCAGTATCTCTACTTGCACATTCATCTTCTGCACATCTATCAATCCAGTGTTTAATTGCTATATTGTAATTACCTCGCCACTATGGCCTATTTTATTGTCTTATCTCCCTTATCTTACCTCATTTTCTCTGTATAATACTTTCTTTCTACTGTATTATTGACTGTATGTTTGTTTATTCCACGTGTAACTCTGTGTTGTTGTATGTGTCGAACTGCTTTGCTTTATCTTGGCCAGGTCGCAGTTGTAAATGAGAACTTGTTCTCAACTAGCCTACCTGGTTAAATAAAGGTGAAATAAAAAAATAAGATATAATAAAACAGCTGATGAGCTCATTCATGGTTCAGTGTTGTTTGCTTAGGTGTGAGCATAGAAAGTTTTTAGCTTGTATGGTAGGCTTGAGTCACTTTACAGCTCGCGGCTGAGTTTCCCTTTGTAATCCGTGATAGTTTGCAAGCCATGCCACATCCGACGAGCATCAGAGCTGGTGTAGTAGCATTTGATCTTAGTCATGTATTGACGCTTTGCCTGTTTGATGGTTCATCGGACGGCATAGCGGGATTTCTTAAAAGCGTTCGGATTAGTGTCCCGACCCTTGAAAGCAGCAGCTATAGCCTTTAGCACAGTAAGGCTGTTGCCTGCAATCCATGGCTTCTGGTGGGATTGCGTATTGATGTGAAAAAAGTAATGGTATAGGCAGGAGGACAGGCATAGCTCGCTCTTGCCTATGGACGTCACGTGTCATCTGTTGGTTACATTCATTTTACTGCTAGCCAAATAAAGCTGATCAGGATGGCTAACAAATTGCATCAGAAAGAATTTTCAAAGTTGGATTTTTTAGCAAAACAAGGGGTGATAAGGGATGGAAGACCAACATCTGAGTTTAGGGACCTTAGGGACAGAAAATAACACAATCATATCAATATGAGTGGTGTCAATGTAAAGACTGGCTCTGTGGCTGCACTGCTAGCAGCCGACTACTGCTTCCCCTGCCTGCTTCTCCACCAGCGACAGCGTGTGGACAAGATCCGGTTACTGCCACTTAAACAACTTGCCAAAAGCACTCAACAATCATGAGAAATCTGTCTCACATCCAAAGCCAGATAGCTCTTAAGACATTTGGCAGCTCAGAGATAGATCTGACATTGAATGAACAACGGAGATTCAACATCAGCATGCACAATGCAAAGGTAAACGATAACCCTGAGATTTTGTAAGACCTAGCTAATTAATGCTCAATCATGCTACCTAGGTAAACAGGAGTTGGTATTTCATGGCAACGATGAGAGTGCAAACTCATCAAACAGGACCTAGGGCAACAACAGTTGAAGTCAGAAGTTTACATACACCTTAGCCAAGTACATTTAAACTCAGTTTTTCACAATTCCTGACATTTAATCCTAGTAAAAGTTCCCTGTCTTAGGTCAGTTAAGAATGTGAAATGTCAGAATAATAGTAGAGATAATTATTTATTTCCGCTTTTATTTCTTTCATCACATTCCCAGTGGGTCAGAAGTTTACATACACTCAATTAGTATTTGGTAGCATTGCCTTCCAAAAGCTTCCCACAATAAGTTGGGTGAATTTTGGCCCCTTCCTCCTGACAGAGCTGGTGTAACTGAGTCAGGTTTGTAGGCCTCCTTGCTCGCACACCCTTTTTCAGTTCTGCCCACAAATTTTCTATAGGATTGAGGTCAGGGCTTTGTGATGGCCACTCCAATACCTTGACTTTGTTGTCCCTAAGCCAATTTGCCACAACTATGGAAGTATGCGTGGGGTCATTGTCCATTTGGAAGACCCATTTGCGACCAAGCTTTAATTATTGACTGATGTCTGGAGATGTTGCTTCAATATATCCACATAATTTTCCTCCCTCATGATGCCATTTATTTTGTGAAGTGCACCAGTCCCTCCTGCAGCAACGCACCCCCACAACATGATGCTGCCACCCCTGTGCTTCACGGTTGGGATGGTGTTCTTTGGCTTGCAAGCCTCCCCTTTTATCATAACGATGGTCACTATGGCCAAACAGTTCTATTTTTGTTTCATCAGACCAGAGGATATTTCTCCAAAAAGTACAATCTTTGTGCTCATGTGCAGTTGCAGACCATAGTCTGGATTTGTTATGGTGGTTTTGGAGCAGTGGCTTCTTCCTTGCTAAGTGGCCTTTCAGGTTATGTCGATATAGGACTCGTTCTACTGTGGACATAGATACTTTTGTACCTGTTTCCTTCAGCATCTTCACAGGGTCCTTTGCTGTTGTTCTGGGATTGATTTGCACTTTTCGCACCAAAGTATATTTATCTTTAGGAGACAGAAAGCGTTTCCTTCCTGAGCGGTATGACGGCTGTGTGGTCCCATGGTGTTTTACTTGCGTACTATTATTTGTACAGATGAACGTGGTACCTTCAGGCATTTGGAATTTGCTCCCAAGGATGAACCAGACTTGTGGAGGTCTACACTTTTTTTTCTTTGGTCTTGGACGATTTCTTTTGATTTTCCCATGATGTCAAGCAAAAAGGCACTGAGTTCGAAGGTAGTCCTTGAAATACATCCACAGGTACTCCTCCAATTGACTCAGATGATGTCAATTAGCCTGTCAGAAGCTTCTAAAGCCATGACATCATTTTCTGGAATTTTCCAAGCTGTTTAAAGGCACAGTCAACTAAGTGTATGTAAACTTCTGACCCACTGGAATTGTGATACTGTGAATTATAAGTGAAATAATCTGTCTGTAAACAATTGTTGGAAAAATTACTTGTGTCATGCACAAAGTAGATGTCCTATAACCGACTTGCAAAAACTATAGTTTGTTAACAAGAAATTTGTGGAGTGGTTGAAAAACGAGTTTTAATGACTCCAACCTAAGTGTATGTAAACTTCCGACTTCAACTGTATGTAGAACTATTACATGCCTTTGTTGAAAAAACAAACAGTTAAGAACGGCAACTGTGTTTGCTTTTTGCTCATGGCCTATGATGGAATTTTCAATGACATTAACACGCTCTTCTGTGTTCTGCAGAAAAAATGTATGTACGTATATTGGTTTCTGCCACACCCGTATCAGCAACATAGTGGAAGCATTGGAACGGCAGCGATAAGACTTTGATCGGTTCAAGCAGAAATCCATTGAATTGGGCATGGCAGAAAGCAAAACTCGTAGTAAACAGCTGATCAGAGTAGAGAAGTTGCGAATTTAATACAACATACTGGACAAAATACATATTCAGATGAGAGCCAGGTTTGACCACTTTGGTGAACTTAATTTCCTTGGCTTAGTGGACTACAAAAATTTGGAAACAATGTCACAAAAGTTCAACATCAGCAAATGAAAGCCTGTCAAAATATGCCAAGTACTTTGATTTCGTTAGTCTTAAGACTCACACATCTTGTCGCATTGTACAGTTCACAAATGGTACGAGACGCATCACCTGGACAGCTCCTCAGCTTTTTGTTCCAGCATTAACTGACACAGAATGTCCACGAGGTGACAAAGTTACTGCAGCTGGTCCTGACTATACGAGACACAACAGCATCCGTTGAGAGGTCATTTTCTGCTCTAAAACAGATAAAGACATGCAGTCAAAACCGGACCGATCAAGGATGACTCTCATCCCTTGCCATTATCTCCATCACACTGAGATGGCCAACAAGGAGGAGTTTTACAGTTCAGTCACTTACATCCGTTTATCCATATTTACACTATCCACGTCTACGAATATTACATGTCTAGGCATTTTATGTGTTTCGCGCTGTCTACAAGTATGCTCAATTGAAAGTGTGTGCCCACTCGGCCTCAGACCTCACTGTACGTCACTGCATCACATTATCATAAAATTATCACCTCATCACAATTCACCCATTTGAGCTTTTTACAACTACTATGCTTCTTGAAATAAAGATGTAGGCTTGGGCGGTATCCAGATTGTCATACCTTCATACCGACCTTGTGCCATACCTGGATATTTGGTAATACCGGCACTGAACACAAGGGCCGCTATTTTCAAACCCCACTGAGCCGTTGTAATCCGAAGGTTAGCAATGCTAACAAGTACATGTACAATTTGATGGAGAATGCTAACGAAATGCTAACTAGCGCATTGCGGATATTTTATACAGTCTTTAACCTAAAGTATTTGCAGGACAGACATCCCAGCTCATAAAGTTATACAAGTAATAAAAAAATGCTACACACAGCATGCTACATGCACAAAACAAATATCAGACTAGGAGGGGATTCTCTGCTGTTATCAAGTGAAACTTGATTTTGAAATAAGCTAACCACATAGCTAGATAGCTAACGAACTACTACATTTGCAAACCAAGTGCACAACTGCAGAGCATTTATCACATTTTAGACAGTTAACTTAATATTTGTAAGATATCTAGCTGGCAAACTTTTAGTTGTGAATTCCAAACTGTAACTAGATAACCTGGCACGTGCTGCACAACAGTGAGTGACTAACAAGGCTCCGATCTCTCATCATTGTTGCCTGTAAACAAGCACCATAATGAAAAATGATTTGACAGGTGAAATGAAGCATGCAATCTTCTGTATCTCCTAACATATTGCACAAGTTGACTGCAGCTATTTACCCCAAAAGTAGCTACAAAAATTGTAATTTATAAACAAAACTTCAAAGAAACAGTTCTGACGGTATTGACGGAATTGAAAAACCATCCCGTGGCTATTTCCAAATACCACGGTATACGGTATATTGGTATACCGCCCAAGCCTAGATCTATCTGTCTTTTTTTAATCAATATTTCATTTTTTTCCCAACCAACTAGTCCGTCGTGGGGATCTCTTTGAAGAGTCAGTCTGCAGCCTGGGGGTGGGTGGTGGATGGGAGAGAGAGCCAGGTACCTGAGCTCTAACCTCAAACTGGGGGGTACTGCTCACACCCTGACTACTACAATCAGGGAAAAGTAAGAAGCCTGTGTTTTTTTCTAAAGGGCAGAAGGGACTGACCAGCTTGCTGATGCGATTGTCTTTATGATAATCAAATTGGAGAGCTTCATAGGATTTGTGTTTAAATGTTTCATCATCAGTGATCCTGAATGTGTTCTAGTCTAATTCTTCATCCTTCCACAAAAATGAGACTCTAAATGTTTTCACTAAACTTTTTAAAATTACAAAGTGGGTTACCTTTCTTTGGTCAGGGCTGGGTTCCCCCAAAAGCATCTAAGATCATAATTCCACTGAAACTAAATAAATGACAGATGATCTTAGTGCTACAATTCTTTGAGGAAACCCAGCCCTGGTCTGCAGAACAGACTTCAGCTGCTTTTACACAACACAATATTCACCATGAGTTTCTATGTAGTCTCAATATTCTTAAGGACTTCGGGGAGTCCTATGGAAATATTGGGGTAAACTTTGTGTCATGTGTAACAAAAGCTGTCTAAAGACCTTTAATGGTTGTTCCAAATATGGTTGATATTTATTGATCAGTGATTCTCAAAATGGTTGGAGGGCAAGATAACATAAAGGTTAGTTAATATAATGGTGTATGTGTGTTAAATTACCATAGTCTTAGTAAATACTTACACACAGTTCATTAAGTCAGAGTGACTCACTGTCAATGCACCCCTATGTTACAGTACTGTACTCCTGAAAGCCTCCTAGCTGATGTGGTACTTTCTTTATCCACACTGCAGCAATGGGAGTTACACTTATAGAACTGGATTAATGTTTGACAGTAAGTCTTCTGTGCGTGAAATTCACCAACTGAAGCACTTTGCTGTTCTACAATTGGTCTTGTTTTTGTTCTTGGTCATGGCAAGACAAAGTTCCACGTTATGACCTATGTCCACTGGGTGTGATGGGTCCGATAAAATGGCAGAGCCCATTTATTTTTAATGGGAGGAACTTGGTGAACAGAGTGTGCATAAATTTGGGTAATCTGAAATATGAATTATGCAAATTCTATGCTGGATTGGCTGTTGATACCTAGCAAACTGTAGCGATCAACCATCAGCAAATCAAGCATTTAATCAATTTCAATTTAAAAAACCCTGTTAGCTGCAAATCTTTTGGGGAACCCTCCTATTCTGTACCACTGTACTGTATATCTCTTCCTTGCTCTACAGTATAACCAAGCTAATACCTCTACCACTGTATCTCTTGTGCTCCAACAAACAGTTTAATAAATCAACCTCTGCATACAGGATATGGCTCCCAGTCATGTTTCTTTAGAAGCTACTTAATAATGGTAATCAGGATAATCAACAACCCAGACGATTAAATCTTTACACTTGACTCTCTTAATTACCCTACATTGTTCCCCTTCGCCCCAGAAAACAGGTCTGCTTCTAGCTTTCATGTGGTTTGTTCCTCCTAAGTGTTTAGGATAGTGTATGAATATCACAGCTCGACTTTGCTCTCTTAAAATGGCTGAAAGGTCTTCCGCTCCTCTTCTCGTCACAATGTTATGTGTGAATCAACCAGTAGCTGCACTGTTTCATGTATTATTGAACTATTTTAGTGGGCCTACCGCCTAGCTCAGGCACTCATTATCATAAGACCCTCCAGACATTCCGTCAGTCGCACAAAAGAGTGAGTCAACTCACACGCTTTCACAAGGCGCCCAAGACAGCGCAGAACACACAAGTGGTGCGGGATGGAAGGGTGTATGGCTTTGCTGTAGCGACGACTGTAACGCTCAACCATCCGCTGCATCAGTGACAAGCTGACAGTGTCAAAGAGTCTTTGTCTCTCTCACATAAACTGTCCCTGAAGCTGTCGTGTGAGGGAGATGTAGAACAGTATGTTTTAGAGGGGGAAGTTGTTTTTGTTCCCATCCTCTTGTTTTTAATACGTCGTATCTCTCCTGTCAGGGCTCTGGGGTGGTGGGTGTCTAGTAGTGGAGGAGGAGTGTTACTGTTGTTGAGACCCTGCGGAGTCTGACCATGTGGTACCTGTATGCTAGTCTTTATCTTTTACGCCTTGTCAAAAGGCTCAAAGCAGTTGAAGCGCAGACCGGCTCTTTGTCACCTACTCTATGCAGAGGTGTGTGTGTGTGTGTGTGTGTGTGTGTGTGTGTGTGTGTGTGTGTGTGTGTGTGTGTGTGTGTGTGTGTGTGTGTGTGTGTGTGCGTGTGTGTGTGCATGTGTGTGTGTGCATGTGTGTGTGTGTGTGTGTGTGTGTGTGTGTCTGTGTGTGTGGAGACGAGCGGGTGAAACAGATGCGGGGAAACTGTAAAACTCAATATGAACCCTGCAGAGGCCTTCCTCTCTCTGTTCAATTATTTAGGGTTTAAGAAAAGAGGCAACAGTATCAACATATTTCCTCTGAAGCCTTTCAGGAGGAATGAATATTTTCTCGTCTTCGCCAAATAGCCGGAAATGGAAAGAAATACCTTCAATTGGATTGTTGGCTCTGGTGTTTTCCCTGTACAGTCTTCACTTTTACACAGTGCGTCATATTGAAAAATTCCTGGGGACCAACATGTATGGAAGCCCTGACAGGAAACGATTTCCATGCTATCTAAATGTATTCCTAGCTGTTCCTTAATGCTTTTCCTTTCTGCCATATTCGAAAGAGAAAAGAGAGAAGGGTAGGTGTGGAAGACAGAGGAGAAAAAACAGTGCTCACCTATTTAATTTCCCTCTACCATTTCCTCCCGGCATGCCTTAACTCTCCACACTCTGACATTTGATTCTAGAAAGGGATGTCACGGCGAGGCACCACGGTAACGCCTCTAATTACTCTGAAGTCAAATAAATAAGTTGGCTTTTCTCTCTGTGAAGATGACAGGTTTGCCAACATCCCTGAAACATTGAAAAATCACTTTCAAACTGTGTGTGTGTGTGTGTGTGTGTGCATAGAGTGAGAAACTCAAACAGGGTAAAAGCTTGACAGCTAAAGTGTTTTTTTGTGTTTTTTATTATTATTTTAGTTTTTTACTGTGCTAATGCGCACGTCCAAATATACAGAATAGAAAGCTCTATTTGAGAATGATATGGTTAGAGTTTCTCCAGACTGATAGTGCTGAGGGTGATCTCCCTTTTATTTGTTGGTTATTGGTTGTGACCTTGCCTGTTCACCAACGCTGTCATTCCCGAGTGTGTATCTACATCTCCAACAGCAGTTCAGGTGTTTTACCATGGTCATAGAAGGAGACAACCAGACAAATGTGTTACACAAATCCAAAGGAGGTCTAATGAGTGTTGTCGTTGGGGTTAGCTCCTTGACTTAGGATCTTGTTAGACTTCAGAAACACAAAGTATCATTTCTCGGTTTTGTGGGAGGCTTTCAAAGCAACCTCTGCATGAATAGTTCAGTGAGTGTGGCTTTTTTCTGTGGATCACTGGTAAGCTACAGGGCGATATATAGTGAGCTCCAAAAGTATTGGGACAGTGATATTTTCTATTGTTGTTTTGGCTCTGTACTCCAGCACTTTTGATTTGAAATGATACAATGACTATGAGGTTAAAGTGAAGACTGTCAGCTATAATTTGAGGGTATTTTTATCCATATCAGGTGAATCATTTAGAAATTACAGCAATTTATGTAAATAGTCCCCCCCATTTTAAATAGTCCCCCCTGTTTAACAAGGACTCTCCTCACCAGTGTCATGATCAAAGATATGATCAAGAGTCTCACATACAGTATATCGTTTGGTCATTGTGCTGCCGCAGAATGAATTGTGAGCAAGGCCTCAAAAAAGCTTTATATACCAGAACTGCGAGAAAAGTTCTATATATTATTGAAACATCGTTGAGAGTGTTTGTAAGAATGCCAACAGGTGTGGTTCCCTTAGGGGAAAGATTCTATTGGGGAAAGGTTCCTGTGGGGGTTGCCATGGAAGCCAAGAAGGGGAGTGAGGTGTGTGTGTTTGTGCTAAAACACACATGCATGTGGGTCTGGGAGAGGAAGTGTGTCCATCTGATGAATGGGCATGTGCCTGAACTCAATTTTATACACTAATTGTAGTCTCACCCATTCATTTCTAATGACCGGTCATTTTTGACAGGGAACACCACAGGTGTACAAACGTTAAATAAAACACCCAAAATGTAATGAAAATCATCAAAATGTATTTTGTGTGTTCAGATGCCCTGTGTGGACAAAGTCATGGAACCTTATGACAATCAGATTAAACAAACTACATTTTTCATAGAGAAAATTTTGAAATCGGTCCAATTTGACCGGAACACAGCAGGAGGGTTAATATGGATGCTACCATGATTACGGATAATCCTGAATGAATCGTGAATAGTGAGGAGTGAGTTAAAGGCGCACAAATATCATACCCCCAAAAAAATGCTAACCTTCCCTGTTATTGTAATGGTGAAGGTATGATATTTGTGCGTCTGTAACATATTATATTCTTATTTACAATAAAAGTGACTCCAAAATGACACAGTACAGTATTTACCATTAATTTCTACGTGTACAAAAAGTTCTGTAATTTCTAAATGGTTCACCCGATATGGAAGAAAATACCCCCACATTAAAGCTGACAGTCTGTACTTTAACTTCATTAATAGTCATTGCATCATTTCAAATCCAAAGTGCTGGAGCACAGAGCCAAATCAACAAAAAATGTGTCACTGTCCCAATACTTTTGGAGCTCACTGTCAGTCGGGCCAAGCTGGACTTGGCTTGTGTAGGTCAGAGCCCTATACCATGAATCAGGTTTGAGAACTTACCGAGGTAGCTTTGGTCAACTTTGAGTTCAACTCGGAATAACCGGTACCATGAAAGTGGCATACCTTTTAGCCAGGAACAATTATATGGCAACGAATCCTTCAGAAATACTCTGCTCCGGAGCAGGCTAACTCCATTTTTCATGAATGAAGTGTGTGAGCCACGAGTTGAGGACCAATGAAATCAGATTACTACCCTCTTGCAAAGATTGCGTCATCATCCCCTTCATTTGAGGAAGATGACCAATTAAACATTTTATTGATAAATTTTTGTTGTTGTTGTGTTTAGCTCCCTTGTTAAATGCCTATCACATTACATATTTAGCATACAGAATTAATTTGAAACTTCACAAATTATCAATTAGAGTGGGAAAAAAGTGCTTGTGGATGTGCATTGATAAGCACACCAAAGCACACCAAAGATGTGGTTAACAATAAGTGATAAAATAAAGAAGTAACTTATAAAAGCCCATTTCACACCACAGCTGGCTGAATTTGCAAGATACCTTTTCTTTCATTTTGATTTTGGCACAAATAAAAATGTGCCACTGACTCACCCATGGATTAATGTTTCAGCATTGTCTCAGTGAAGAGTTCAAAGTTCGACTAGCCACGTGCGACATGCACGCGCTGTTACAAGCCTACTAGAATAAGCGGCAGGCGGATATGCAATATCCACCGTCATAATACGGATGAGGCCTGAGCTTGAATGTGAAGCTAACAGAAGCTGACTAGCTTTAGTAAACCCTGAGTACATGGACAATACAATGGAGATAATATACAATATTTACTTGAGAAAATAGAACAATATGAAACATCAAACAAACAAGGCCTTGTCGTCAGATTTTGAAAACGCTTTTGATAAAGTACGACTAGAATTTATATCTAAATGCCTGGACTATTTTAACATTGGTAAATCTCTTAAACAATGGGTTAAACTTATGAATAGCAACTCCATGTGTAAAATAGTAAATAATGTTTACTTCTCACATGCCTCACAAGACTCGTCTGTAGGTCACACGGTATCAGTTGAAGAAATGAAAGGAAGTATATATATATGGAGACGGTTTTGTGGCAAAATAAGGGGTTAAATACATGTTAAAATAAATAAAAATGTTTCCTGATCTTTCTTATTTCTCTCAGATATAGGATAGACACTTCAGAACAAACTTCCTTTAGATTTTTTTTTGGGGGGGGGGTCTATCTGTTGTTCCATGCAGTGAATCTGTCATATTTTTTTGATACTTCAAGCGGTCTTAAAATTCCAAATCAAATAGCAAAATTATCCTTGGACACCAAAACAATTCCATATAGCTTAGTAGAAACCCCCGACAAAAATGAGGGATTAAATACATGTAAAATATATATAATAATAATGAAGTTTCCTGAACTTTTTAAAAACCACAAAGACTGCCGGAAAGCCTCGAACGATCATAATTTCTGACTCACACAATGGAGGAACATATTCCCTGTAGCCTACTTTACATGGTAAGCTGTATGTGTCACTTCACTTTTTAGTATGGAAAATGGTTGTGAAAATGTTTCAACAATAGTCAAAGCATATTGACACAATTACAGTCTTTGTGGAATAAAAATCGAATTTCATCAATCTCATGTGGAAATACGTATTTGAGTGAACATTAGCAAGCCAGCAGCAGCTTGCCGTCTAGCTGGCTAGGTTTTGAATATTTACTAGCCCATACTTAGCTATGTTATCAACATATGGCAGTACACAAACAAAATCTAGCTCACTTATTTAGAAAAAATAGCCACAAATTAATTCAGAAATGGAGGACAAGGATAGCTACAGTATCTATAGCAAGCTAACGTTAGCAGCTGCCTGTTCAACAAAAATCCCCTGTGACAATGTTCCCCACTGAGCAAAATCCACAATGCACCCCTCCAAAGTGAGCACAGTGCTTGGGCATCTCCGAAATGCCACCAGATCCGCTATTGACGAAGCGTCGCATTTCAGTTTAGACGCACTTGGCAGCAGTGGCGACGTGTCATTCAAGGCCTGTTTTGCATGTTATTTTTGCATTAATATGTGTCACATATCATTGAGTTAATAAAGCCACATACAAACATGGTCTCTTTCTTGCCTAAGGCAGCTCCAAAATGCAGGTGTTTCAGACTAGCTCAGTGCTTTCTGTGGTGGTGGGGCAGCCAGCGGAAAATACGGAGCGTAGGGATTGGTAATGTTCTAAAGTTTTGCCGTGATTGGCTCAGTGTTCTGTCACTCATGGGGGACACTACGACACTGCAAAATCTATGTCCCTTGGGTGCTGCCATAGACTTACATTAGAAGTGCCCATCCAAGAAGGCTCAAGGTCATTGGCCACAGATAAAGTGTCAAATTACAGTATATGTACCGTAGCTTTGATTGGACTGATCATGTCAAAATCATACTTTGAAAATCTTAGCTAGCAAGCTAGACAAGCCGTCATCTTCATGCATCAAGTCAGCAATCTACTGGCAAATTATTTTTAATCCTTGTCATATGAAGAGAAATTATAGATAAAAAAATTATACAGCAAGTATGAAATCGCAAATTCAACACTTAGTGCTAAGGCACCACTGCAGCCTGGGTTCGATCCCAAGCTGTGTCACAGCCGGCTGTGACCGGGAGACCCATGAGGCAGTGCACAATTGGCCCACCGTCGTCTGGGTTAGGGGAGGGTTTGGTTGGCCAGATGTCCTTGTCTCATCGTGCTCTAGCAACTCCTTGTGGCGGGCTGGGCGCCTGCAAGCTGACTTCGGTCATCAGCTCGACAGTGTTTCCTCCAACACATTGGTGCGGCTGGCCTTCGGGTTAATGAGCAGTTTGTCAAGAAGCAGTGTGGCTTGGCTCTCGACCTTCGCCGAGTCCGTAGGGGAGTTGCAGCGATGATCTAAGGACACAATGCGAGACCCAAATGCATACACAGGAAGCAGATGGTTGAGCTCCGATATTTATTAATCCAAGGGGTAGGCAAAAGGTAGGTCGGGGACAGGCGAGAGTTCATAAACCGGGTCAGTCCAAAACAGTATCAGATGAAGGGCAGTCTCAAGGCCAGGCCATGCAGTGGTTCAGTAACCAGATCCGAGTCAAAACAGTACAAGGGGATAGGCAGGCTTGAAGACAGAACAGGCAGAGTGGTCAGCAGAAGGGTTCGGAGTCAGGACAGGCAAGGGTCAAAACCAGGAGGACTAGAATCAAAAGAGACTGGGAATAGGAGCAAGGAAAAATGCTGGTTGACTTGGCAAACAAGACGAACAGGCGCAGAGAGACAGGAAACACAGGTATATATACACTGGGGATAATAAGCGACACCTGGAGGAGGTGGAGACAATCACAAGGACAGGTGAAACAGATCAGGGTGTGACAGATGAGACA
Organism: Salmo salar; assembly: GCF_965601325.2. Classification (NCBI taxonomy): domain Eukaryota; kingdom Metazoa; phylum Chordata; class Actinopteri; order Salmoniformes; family Salmonidae; genus Salmo; species Salmo salar. Next base: position 6,230,572 of record NC_138311.1, read on the forward strand.
AGATTGTAACTACCAATTGGATATCTGTAAGGGGTGCGTGTTGGTGGCAGGGAAGTCAGGCGCAGGAGAACGAACTTGGTATAAACCAAGTTTTTTATTAAATGCTGACAAAACTCCAAAACAACCAAAATGTACAAAATAACAAAGTGGGTACGAAACCCGTCATGCACCAACACTGAATAGCACATCACATACAAACAAAACAATCTCCGACAAGGACATGAGGGGAAACAGAGGGTTAAATACACAACATGTAATTTATGGGATTGGAACCAGGTGTGAAGGAAGACAAGACAAAACCAATGGAAAATGAAAAATGGATCAGTGATGGCTAGAAGGTCGGTGACGTCGACCGCCGAACACCGCCCAAACAAGGAGAGGGACCAACTTCGGCGGAAGTCATGACAAAATCACGAAAAAAGGGGTAACGCCATGGGCCAGAAAAGTTTGAATATGTTGGCCATGCTGTCAATCCAGCATGATTTCTGCCGCGTTCAAAAACAACTGGAATCTCGGAACTGGGAAATCTCAGACTGTAGTGAGTTCAAGATAACTTGTGTAGTAAGCTGTTAGTAGCCCATGTTCCTGATCCTAATAATTTGATCCCTTTTCTCCCTCATAACTGTTCTGACTTGATGGTGCACATGTTGTCTATAACCTGTTTTAGATAAATGTAATCATCTAATATTGTAAGAGCTTTCATTGTCTGCTTACATGCCACCTTTATTTATCCTATGGTTCTGACTTGGTTTACAGGGAGAATACTGTAAGAAAGCCCATGTTCTGAATTTTGTAACTGTACATTTCAAAAGTGCTGAACAAATAGTTATTTTTTCTTCATCTGTCCCAGCTCGCTCATTAATGTCTTAATCAAAATTATGGATTGCCTCTTCCGCTCGTCGTGCCATAGTTTGTACATTTCAATTGTCAGTAAAAAACACATTTGTTTAAGCAAGTCAGCCATATCAGCTATGTTTTTTAAGAAGGTTGTAAATGAGGCTGAATTAACTGTTTCGCTGCCAGACAAGTCTCCGCTGATAGCCAAGTGTAGTGGTGATAAGGATTCACTCCATGGTGCTAAAAAGTAAGCTCTGCTGTTGGGACAGCTTTATGTAGGCCCTAACAGTTTGTGGGCACTGTTTGTCACCGTTATATTTAAATGTTTTAAATGTAACTGTTATTTAACTAGGCAAGTCAGTTAATTGGGTCTAGGGGGCAGTATTTTCACGACCGAATGAAAAATGTACCCAATTTAAACAGGTTACTACTCTGGCCCAGAAAATAGAATATGCATATTATTAGTAGATTTGGATAGAAAACACTCTGAAGTTTCTAAAACTGTTTGAATGGTGTCTGTGAGTATAACAGAACTCATATGGCAGGCAAAAACCTGAGAAAAAATGAATCAGGAAGTGGAAGAAATGAGAAATGTAGTTCTTCTTTTGAATCCCTTGAGAAACTACAGTGACATAGGGTTTACGTTGCACCTCCTAAGGCTTCCATTGGCTGTCAACAATCTTTAGGAACTGGTTTTATCCGTCACCTGTTACCGGGCAGAAAATTGTGGCTCAGTCAATCAGTGGCCAGTCTGAGGACAGGTGTCTCGTGACGCACGTGCACGCAAGTTCGCTGTTTGTTATTTTTCTTCTGGGATGAATACCTATTTTCCAGTTGGAAAATTATCGCAATTTTACGTTAAAAAATACCCTAAAGGATTGATTGTAAACATCATTTGACATGTTTCTACAAACGGTAATGGAACTTTTGAACTTTTCGTCTATGGATTTGGGCCCACGACACATGGCATTGTAAAGTGTTCTGGATGGGTCAACAAAACGGAGGTATTTGGACATAAATGATGGACTTTGCAGAACAAATGAACATTTCTTGTGGAAGTGGGAGCCCTTCCGAGTGCATTCTGCCGAAGATCAGCAAAGGTAAGAAAATATTTCGAACATATTTTTAGAGATTTGTCGACGCCATAGTTGTAGGCTAACTGCATAGCTTAGCATTGAAGGCTAAGTTCTGTACTCAGAATATTGAACAATGTGCTTTTTCCGTAAAGTTATTTTGAAATCTGACAAAGTTGTTGCATAAAGAAGTAGATTATCTCTAATTCTTTAAATAATTGTTATACATTTTGTCAACGTTTATGAGTTCTTCTGTAAATTAATGTGGCCATTTACCGAAGGTTATGGGGAGAAAACATTTTCTGAACGTCACGCGCCAATGTAAAAATTCGGGTTTTGGATATAAATATGAACTTTATCGAACAAAAAATGCATGCATTGTCTAACATGATGTCCTATGAGTGTCATCTGATGAAGATTGTCAAAGGTTAGTGCTTAATTTTAGCTGTATATCTGGTTTTGTGACGGCTATCCGTGCTTGGAAAATTGCTTTTTTTTTTGCTAAGGTGCTATCCTAAAATAATCTAATGTTTTGCTTTCACCGTAAAACCTTTTTGAAATCGGACAATATGGTTGGATTAACGAGTAGAGTATCTTTAAAATGCCGTATAATACTTGAATTTTAATTTGGAGATGATTTTTTTTTTTTTTTTGCGCCGTGCTATCTCACTGGTTGTTGTCCAACCAATTCCGTTAACGGGATTTTATCTCGAAGGTGTCCTCAAGAGGTTTTTAAGAACAAATTCTGATTTACAATGATGGCCTACTGGGGAACAGTTATAGTGTCACTGTTAGAGTGCAATTAATGTATTGTTTAGTGTTGTGTAGTGGCTTTGCTAGCATGCATAAAACATTTGGGGTTTTTGCTTGCCCCACCAAGACTAAAATGCTAAAATCGGCACTGCAGACTGTATAGAAAACTACCCCGGAGCCACAGAATGGCCGAGTTACAACAACACGCAGCCCCCACAAACACCTTGAAAACTTGTTCTATACAGTAACAGTGACCTCCGTCGCATCCAAAATGTATCTTTCCCTTAGGCTTATACTATCTATAGTATGACAGCATCAGTAGTTAGCTACCAACAGCTGGCAGACGTTTACATTTTGCATCGTGCTAGCAAGCTAGCTCTTTGATTTTCCCTTAGCCAGTTGACATCCATGCTCACTGAAGCCAATGATAATGATTGGTCTCTGCTTGTGCTGATGGCTGTTTGTGATGCTTTGGAAGTCAAAATGATGCTAAGGAGGAGAGGATCCACTTTGAGAAGCAACTTCATTCTGAAGCACTCCTTCCATTGTTGATAGCAGTTTATCCCACTTTGTACAATGTTTTTCATTCATCGATGCTAAGGAGGAGAGGATCCACTTTGAGAAGCAACTTCATTCTGAAGCACTCCTTCCACTATTGATAGCAGTTTATCTTTGTACAATGTTTTTCATTCATTGTGTAACGCTGACCACGGGGAGTTGTGGGATCTTTTCCAAAGGTAGAGCTGATTTGCAAAAAAACTGAAACTCAACTTTTTAGAACAACATTATAAATTTATAACAATTGATAACAAGAGAGTTTGTAATTTGGGAATGTTTTCTTGGGGTACTGCATTTCTAGCATCGAGAAATAAGTGCTACACTGCCTTTAAACCCTAACTGGTTCTCCGATAGATTACAAAGAAAGGCTCATCTTTTTTCAAAAATTACATTTTTGCCTTCATACAGATTACAACTTCTCATTTTCTGGTTAATTGAAAATTAAACCTCGTTCAAAGAATCAGTCAAAAGTTTGGACACACCTACTCATTGAAGGGTTTTTCTTTATTTTTTCTATTTTCTACATTGTAGAATAATAGTGAAGACATCAAGACTATGAAATAACACATATGGAATCATGTAGTAACCCTAAACAAATCAAAATATATTTTAGGTTTTAGATTATTCAAAGTAGCCACCCTTTGACTTGATGACAGCTTTGCACACTTTTGGTATTCTCTCAACCAGCTTCATTAAGAATAATTTTCCAACAGATTTGAAGGAGTTCCCACATATGCTGAGCACTTGTTGGCTGCTTTTCCTTCACTCTGCGGTCCAACTCGTCCCCAAACCATCTCAATTGGGTTGAGGTTGAGTGATTGTGGAGGCCAGGTAATCTGATGCAACACTCCATCACCCTCCTTGTCAAATAGCCCTAACACAGCCTGGAGGTGGGTTTTTGGGTCATTGTCCTGTTGAAAAACAAATGATAGTCCCATTAAGTGCAAACCAGATGGGATGGCGTATCGCTGCAGAATAATATGGTAGCCATGCTGGTTAAGTGTGCCTTGAATTCTAAATAAATCACAGACAGTGTCACCAGCAAAGCACCCCCACACCATCACACCTCTTCTTCCATGCTTCACAGTGGGACCCACACATGCAGAGATCATCCATTCACCTACTCTGCGTCTCACAAAGACACGGTGGTTGGAACCAAAAATGTCTAACTTGGACTCATCAGACCAAAGGACAGATTTCCACTGTACTAATGTCCATTGCTTGTGTTTCTTGGCCCAAGCAAGTCTCTTCTTCTTATTGGTGTCCTTTTAGTAGTGGTTTCATTGCAGCAATTCAACCATGATGGCCTGATTCATGTCGTCTCCTCTGAACAGTTTATCGTGAGATGGGTCTGCTACTTAAACTCTGGGAAGCATTTATTTGGGCTGCATTCTGAGGTGCAGTTAACTCTAATGAACTTATCCTCTGCAGCAGAGGTAACGCTGGGTCTTTCTTTTCCTGTCGCGGTCTTCATGAGAGCCAGTTTCATCAGAGCATTTGGTGGACCTTCATGTCTTAAAGTTATGATGAACTGTCCTTTCTCTTATTTGAGTTGTTCTTGCCATAATATGGACTTGGTCTTTCCCAAATAGAGCTATATTCAGTAAACCACCCCATAACTTGTCACAGTTAGGAAAGCTAACTGGAAGGCAGTTAGGAAAGCTAAGGCTAGCTTTTTCAAGCAGAAATTTGCATCCTGTAGCACAAACTCAAAAAAGTTCTGGGACACTGTAAAGTCCACGGAGAAGGAGAGCACCTCCTCCCAGCTGCCCACTGCACTGAGGCTAGGAAACACTGTCACCACAGATAAATCCACTATAATTGAGAATTTCCATAAGCATTTTTCTATGGCTGGGCATGCTTTCCACCTGGCTACCCCCACCCCGGTCAACAGCCCTGCACCCCCCACAGAAACTCGCCCAAGCCTCCCCCATTTCTCCTTCACCCAAATACACACAGCTGATGTTCTGAAAGAGCTGAAAAATATGGACCCCTACAAATCAGCCGGGCTAGACAATCTGGACCCTCTCCACCTAAAATTATCTGCCGAAATTGTTGCAACCCCTATTACTAGCCTGTTCAACCTCTCTTTCGTATCGTTTGAGATTCCCAAAGATGAAAGATGTCACGGAGACACTCTAGACCCAAACTGCTACAGACCTATATCTATCTTACCCTGCCTTTCTAAGGTCTGCGAAAGCCAAGTTAACAAACAGATTACCGACCATTTTGAATCCCACCGTACCTTCTCCGCTATGCAATCTGGTTTCAGAGCTGGTCATGGGTGCACCTCAGCCACGCTCAAGGTCCAAAACGATATCATAAATGCCATCGATAAGAGATATTGCTGTGCAGCCATATTCATCGACCTGGCCAAAGCTTTCGACTCTGTCAATCACCACAATCTTATCGGCAGACTCAACAGCCTTGGTTTCTCAAATGATTGCCTCGCCTGGTTCACCAACTACTTCTGTGATAGAGTTCAGTGTGTCAAATCGGAGGGCCTGTTGTCCGGACCTCTGGCAGTCTCTATGGGGGTGCCACAGGGTTCAATTCTTGGGCCGACTCTCTTCTCTGTATACATAAATAATATCGCTCTTGCTGCTGGTGATTCTCTGATCCACCTCTACGCAGACAAAAACCATTCTGTATACCTCTGGCACTTCTTTGGACACTGTGTTAACAACCCTCCAGACGAGCTTCAATGCCATACAACTCTACTTCCGTGGCCTCCAACTGCTCTTAAATGCAAGTGAAACTAAATGCATGCTCTTCAACTGATCGCTGCCCGCACCTGCCCGCCGGTCCAACATCACTACTCTGGACGGTTCTGACCAAGAATATGTGGACAACTACAAATACCTAGGTGTCTGGTTAGACTGTAAACTCTCCTTCCACACCCACATTAAGCATCTCCAATCCAAAATTAAATCTAGAATCGGCTTCCTATTTCACAACAAAGCATCCTTCACTCATGTGCCAAACATACCCTCGTAAAACTGACCATCCTACGGTTCCTCAACTTCGGCGATGTCATTTACAACATAGCCTCCAACACTCTACTCAACAAATTGGATGCAGTCTATCACAGTGCCATCCGTTTTGTCACCAAAGCCCCATATACTACCCACCACTGCGACCTGTACGCTCTCGTTGGCTGGCCCTCGCTTCATACTCGTCGCCAAACCCACTGACTCCGGGTCATCTACAAGTCTTTGCTAGGTAAAGCCCCGCTTTATCTCAGCTCATTGGTCACCATAGCAGTACCCACCCGTAGCACGCACCAGCAGGTATATCTCACTGGTCACCCCCAAAGCCAATTCTTCCTTTGGCCGCCTTCCCTTCCAGTTCACTGCTGCCAATGACTGGAACGAACTGCAAAAATCACTGAAGCTGGAGACTCATATCTCCCTCACTAGCTTTAAGCACCAGCTGTCAGAGCAGCTCACAGATCACTGCGCCTATATATAGCCCATCTGTAAATAGCCCATCCAACTACCTCATCCCCATACTGTATTTATTTATTTATCTTGCTCCTCTGCACCCCAAATATCTCTACTTCCACATTCATCTTCTGCACATCTACCATTCCAGTGTTTAATTGCTATATTGTAATTACTTAGTCACCATGGCCTTTTTATTGCCTCACCTCCCTTATCCTACCTCATTTGCACACACTGTATATAGACTTTTTCTACTGTATGTTTGTTTATCCCATGTGTAACTCTGTGTTGTATGTGTCGAACTGCTTTGCTTTATCTTGGCCAGGTCACAGTTGTAAATCAGAACTTGTTCTCAACTAGCCTACCTGGTTAAATAAAGGTGAAATAAAAATAAAATAAAAAACAACACATTTGATTGGCTCAAACGCATTAAGAAAGAAATTCCATAAATTAACTTTTAACAAGGCACACAATAATATAATAATACTCTTAGGAAAAATATTCATCTTTATCAATTCAAAATGATCAAAATTCATGTAAGACAGCCCAGGTGAAAAATGTATTGCACGTGGAAATCAAAGGAGGATGGTCTATGGAGATAGGTGGGATTGGCTGAGGGTAGCATGATCGGTAATAGTACACAGACATTATTTTCAGAAATAACTATCTATTCAAAATGTAATGTGTATAATAAAAAAAGGATATCTTTGTTAAGTAACTACTGTGTATAAAAGTACCATGTATGTAAAATGAGTGTAAAATGTATATGTAACAAAGCAGCTGTAAAAATGTAATTGCACCCCCCAAAAAAAGTAAATAGAGGCCTGGGCTTGTTGATTAAGCCAAGCTGAACATGGCTTGTAAGTCTGGCCTAACAGAATTTGTCGTTTAGTTTGAGCCTAGCTGGATTTGACTTGTAGGTCTAGCCCAGCTGGGCTTTGCCTTTTCGTTTCTAAGTCCAGCCTAGATGGACTTGGCTTGTATGTCGGGCCTAGCTGGACTTGGCTTGTAGGTTGGGCCTAGCTGGACTTGGCTTGTAGGTTGGGCCTAGCTGGACTTGGCTTGTAGGTTGGGCCTAGCTGGACTTGGCTTGTAGGTCGGGCCTAGCTGGATTTGGCTTGTAGGTTGGGCCTAGATGGACTTGGCTTGTAGGTTGGGCCAAGATGGACTTGGCTTGTAGGTTGGGCCTAGCTGGATTTGACTTGTATGTCAGGCCTAGCTGGCCTTCGCTTATGTGTCGGACCTACCTGGACGTGGCTTGTAGGTTCGGGCCTAGCTGGATTTGGCTTGAGGTGGAGGTCCACACAACAATACACATTTGCAGACACATGCTAGCGCGCACGCGCACACACACACACACACACACACACACACACACACACACACACACACATACACACACACACACACACACACACACACACACCAAGTCCTTCTCTGGAACATTTTACCCTGCTCCAGAAGTGTCATACTACTCAGCAGCAGCAGCTGGAATTCACACTTACAAACGAGCCCTGTTTGCCAACAAAGCCTTACCTTATAAATTATAGATGATGAAACAATCTTAAAACATGTTCATTAATGAACACTTTTTTTTAAAGAAAGCAGCTCATAAATATTTATTTCAAGCAAATATTGATACAACTCTCTCCCTCTCTCTTCCTCGACAACCAGTACATACTATATCTCGTGAGAGAGGATTTGCCTCAGCAACCGTGACTAGACGAGCAAGAGACACATGCGTGACTGTAGCATCTGTGTCGTCTGTGACGGCTGCTAGCTCTTTTTCTCCAGGAGCAGAGCTGCCTGCCTAGCGACATGCTATTACAGCGCCATGGAAGAGATGTTTGTGAGAGAGGATGACACATTATTATCCTTTAATCTGAGTCTCAGCTTGTTGAGCATCAAATTGAAATATCCTGAACAGATGTAAAAACACATGTGAGCCCGGGCGCACAAGCTGTGGCGCTCTTTGTTTCATCTGCCGATGATGGGAGCCTTAAGGAGAAGCTTTTTAAAATTTCATCACTATTCAAAAGGATAATTAATCCGTACCCCCAGGCTTTGATTATGCGATACCCAGTGTGTACTGCTGGTGTTGCCTTAATGAGACACTCATCAGCGCTCTGCCTGTGCTTTCCCCAACAAACACACAGTTTGCATAAGGTACTTAAGATTCTGCAAAGGTACTGCCGTGTGTGTGTGTGTGTATGTGTGAGAAAGACAGAGAGTGGCTTCAGTCCCATTTTAATTTGCAGCACAATTCTTAAGGTAAGGTCGGATCACGCTAGTTGTTGTGGTTTGTTTACAAGGGGACCCTTGTCAAACTGTCAACCGAAAGGCCTGTTTTACTCACAAAGACACACACAAAAATGCACACACACACACACACACACACACACACACACACACACACACACACACACACACACACACACACACACACACACACACACACACACACACACACACACACACACACACACACACACACACACTCAAAGCTAACACATGTCAATTAATTACACACACATTCACTCTCTCCTGCTATGGCTCTGAGCTGTGTTTGGTGAAGAGAGAGAGAGAGAGAGAAAGTGTCCGGGTTAAGAGAGGGGTGAGGTGATGCAGTGTAAGGACTTGGACAAGTAGATTCAGACTGACTGTGCATATGGTGGGAGAAGGAGGAGAGTATTGGGGGTGTAGGAGGTAATGAGACCTGTCAATTTGAATGTCTCAAGGCCAACCAGCCAGCCAGAAAGATGGCTGAGGCAGCCATTTTCCTTAGGAAAAATATTTTGGGATAATTCCTCACCCTTGACCACGATCAATCCCTAAACAGCTCTGTTACCACGGTAATTACTGGGCTCTTCTGTGGATGTTAGCAGTGGTCACTGACCTGCGGCAGGCGTTACAAAGCGTGACAGGCAGGATACAGGTGTTAGATAAAGCGGGACAAAATAACAACAGCTACCGCATCCACATACACACTCAGTGCGGTGTCTATCGTCACACGGCACACGATAATGACATGATAGCAACCACGTGGTTTGTGGAATGCAGGAGGATAGACACTGGTTCAGATCACAGGACAGTAGCGTTCACACATACAGACAACACACGCTCACTCACAACAGACACATACACACATACAAAAACACATATATAAACATACAAACACCCACACACAGACAGCCTTCTCTACCACACTTCTCTACCCGCCAATCCGTCTCTTTAATGACATGAGGGAGGGGAAAGGAGCAAAAGCATCTGTCAATTATCACCCATAATATGTGCAAACATCCCCAATGAGATGCACCTAATCATGTGTTTCAGAGTGGAGTGGGCAAGGGGGAATACAGCAGCAGGTGTAGATTATGCCTTAGTGAGGCCTGTATTATATATACACTGTTTTATTTAGGATCTGTATTGTACAGTTCTTTAGCGATGGTAGCGCTGCAGTATTCCCCTCATTGCTATGACACCCTGAGGGGTATTGGGAGACCCACAAATCACCCGCTTAAATCTGATAGGCCCTTAAATACAGCTGTGACCTTAGCCTGGGTGACAAGAAAGCCATACATACACTTTGCATTTCTATGGGTTGCTTTGTGCCGATTGTGTTGTATTCAAAGAGCGTGATGTGATTTTTTTGTGGATTTGGTGATGTGAATATCGTGTGGTGTCTTGTGGATCTTTGAGTGATTATTTCCCTCAGAATTTTAGCAATGTCAGCGACCCACGCACAAACATGTGCGCACCCAGGAACACACACATGGCACCCCACTTCTGTAAAAAGAATTAATTAATTTACCCCTTTTTCATGGGATCCAATTGGTAATTACAATCTTGTCCCATCGCTGCAACTCCCGTATGGACTCGGGAGAGGCAAAGGTCGAGAGCGAAGCTTCCTTCAAAACACAACCCAGCCGCTTCTTTACACAATTCCCGCTTACCTCGGAAGCCAGCCGCACCAATGTGGGAGGAAACACCGTACACCTGGCGATAGTGTCAGCGTGCATTGCGCCCAGCCCACCACAGGAGTTGCTAGAGCACAATGGGACAAGAACATCCCTGCCGGCCAAATCCTCTCCTAACCCTGATGACGCTGGGTCTCCCGGTCGTGGCCGGCTGCGACAGAGCGTGGACTCGAACCAGGTTCTCTAGTGACACAGCTAACACTGTGATGCAGTGCCTTAGACCAGTGTGCCACTCGGAAGGCACTCATTCTTTTCTGTGGGTTCAAAACAACAATAGTTAATCATCAGTGTAATTAATATACCTTGATAAAGATTGTATTGAATAAATAATACAAATACTGAACTATAGTGTATGTAAAAAAAAAAGGGGGAAGTTATATTATTTTATAATAATACAATTTCTCAAAGGAAAAGATTTTGTTTGCCAAGTACAATTTTTTTAATCAAAAAGATAGGGGTCACAATTATTGGCACCACTGTTTTTAATACCCTTTAATACCTCACTTTGCGAGGACAACGGTACTGAGCCTTTATCTAATATGTTTTATGAGATTGGAGAGCACATTGGGAGGAAACTTAGACCATTCATACAGAATCTTTCCAGATCCTTGATATCCTTTGTCTGCGCTTATGGACTACCCTCTTCAATTCAAACCACATGTTTATAATGGGGTTCTAGTCCGGAGACTGAGATGGCAATTGCAAAATGTTGATTTTTGTGGTCAATTAAGCATTTTTTTGTGGATTTTGATGTGTGCTTGAGGCTATTGTCTTACTGGAAGTTCCAGTTGCGGACAAGTTTCAGCCTCCAGGAAGAGGCAACCAGGTTTTTGGCTAAAATATCCTGGTACTGGGTAACGTTCATGATGCCATTAGTTTACACTAGAAAAGCAGGGCCTCGAGGGACCCCCCTTTGAGCCATTAAGCAGTCATTTTGACACAAGCATTCTGACAGTCTAATAAATAAATGTAATATATGCCATGGGAAAAATAATCATTTGGTTGTGTTTATGAAGGTCTTGGGTAACATCAGAATATGAAAAAAATATTATTTCAAAGAACACACCAGCATTTTCATTATGTTATGTTACTGTATGCTATCTGTTTCCACGTGCTCATGTCTGGAGGCATGGAAAGGTGTTTACTTTTGGAATAAATTATATTTTGAAATAGAGCTAATCTCTTCATTTGTTTGAGTTATTTGGAAATGGCAAGGGTTTTGGAAACCTCAGAATCTGCTCTTACTGATAGTATATAGAAATCAAAACATCTTACCTGCATGTGACTCCCCATACGGACAGTTTTTACAATTTCAATATATTTAACTTCCCTAAAAATGTATTTCAAATATATGTAGATACATTTCCATCTTTGCTCAAACGCATGTAATTCCTGACAATTCCAGAAATGCGTGGCTTTAACATCTAGTCTACAGATGCTCCTTTCCAATAAATATTGAGTGTCTTATTCTTGTGACATGATGATTGATGCTTTGCTACAGTTTGACAAATAAAAATAATCTAGCTCTTTTGTCCATACCAATCTCATCATGTAGGCTAGCCTACCCACTACAGTACACCCGCACTGTATCTGCGAGCTGTTGGCTAGCGCGCAAGTGCCAATACCAGAGTGGGCACATTCGCTATATAACACATCATTTTTTGTGACAAAACCTTCAGTAGAGTTGAAAATGCAATGGAAACTCATTTAAGTTATATTCTTTATTCAGTACATTGGCATTTTTTATGCGCACTACGTCATCAAATACAGCCTTTTATCCGCATCAAATCAATTTGATGGAGACATCTCAGGTAGGCAAATGTGCATATTGTTTCCATGCATATTATGGAATAGTCAAAACTTTGGCAGTGATATAATAGAAATTGTTATGGTGAGTAAAAAAAACAACATTTGATTTGACAACATTTTTACATTCTGTCATAAGCATTCATAAATGTTCAACTTCCTACAAAACACTTTTCACATCTCAAGAGGTTAAAATTGGACATAGTAAGTGCCTCTCCTCAGCTTAATTAAATGATGAAAAAATCTAGTGCCTGAGATGTGAAAGACATGAAGTCACTATATGAGCGATAATGTGTCATTTTTGTAGTAATTTAAATGCATTTTAGTGCTTTTGGTATGTGTCAAGTACAATAAAAATACATTTTGACAAAGCATCTGGAGGCAAGGCTTGTTGAATGCTTGGCCTTGGTTTAGCTTTCTTTGGGCCACCCATGTGAGAAAGTGGCATGCCAGTTCATGTGCTATGTTGTACATTGTTAATAAAGGTTGAGCTTGTACACTGCCAGTTCCACAGCCTTAATTAGACTCACATACAGTACAGTGCCTTCCAAAATAATTCATACTCCTTGACTTATTCCACATTTTGCTGTGTTCACAGCCTGAATTCAAACGGGCTTAAATATATTTTTTTCTCAACCATCATGCATAATGACAAGGTGAAAACATATTTTTAGAAAGGTTTCCAAATGTATTACATTATATACAGTGCATTTGGAAAGTATTCAGACCCCTTTACTTTTTTTCTTCACATTTTGTTACATTACAGCCTTATTTTAAAATGGATGAAAAAGTGTTTTTCCCTCATCAATCTACACACAATACCCTATAATGAAAAAGCAAAAACAGGTTTAAAAATTTTTTGCAAATGTAAATTAAAAAACAATAGAAATACATTATTTACATGAGTATTCAGACCCTTTGCTATAAGACTCGAAATTTAGCATTATGGTGCATTATGTTTCCATTGATCATCCTTGAGATGTTTCTACAACTTGATTGGAGTCCACCTGTGGTAAATTCAATTAATTGGACATGATTTGGAAAGGCACGCACCTGTCTATATAAGGTCTCACAGTTGACAGTGTATGTCAGAGCAAAAACCAAGCCATGAGGTTGAAGGAATTGTCCTTAGAGCTCCGAGACAGAATTGTGATGTAGGGAAGGGTACCAAAAAATGTCTGCAGCATTGAAGGTCCCCAAGAATACTGTGGCCTCCATCATTCTTAAATGGAAGAAGTTTGGAACCACCAATACTCTTCCTAGAGCTGGCTAAAAGTTGCAATCGGGGGAGAAGAGCCTTGGTCAGGGCGGTGACCAAGAATCCGATGGTCATTCTGACAGAGCTCCAGAGTTCTTCTGTGGAGATGGAAGAACCTTCCAGAAGGACAACTTTCTCTGCGGCACCCAATTAGGCCTTAATGGTAGAGTGGACAGACGGAAGTCACTCCACGGTAAAAGGCCCATGACAGCCTGCCAGGCGTTGCCAAAAGGCACTTAAAGGCCTCTCAGACCATTATGAAACCAAGATTGAACTCTTTGGCCAGCCAGAGCCCAGACTTGAACCCGATCGAACATCATTGGATTGACCTGAAAATAGCTGTGGAGCGACACTCCCCATCCAACCTGACAGAGCTTAAGAGGATTTGCAGAGAAATATGGGACAAACTCCCCAAATCGAGGTGTGCCAAGCTTGTAGCATCATACCCAAGAAGACTTGAGGCTGTAATCGCCGTCAAAGGTGCTTCAACAAAGTACTGAGTAAAGGGTCTGAATACTTATGGATGTGATATTTAAGTTTTTTTATTTTTAATAAATATGCAAAAAAAAAATAAAAAATGTTTTGACGTTTTCATTAAGAGGTATTGTGTGTAGATTGATGAGGGAAAATGTTTGTTTTTTTAACTTTATTTTAGAATATGGCAGTAACGTAATAAAATGTGGAAAAAATCAAGGGTTCTGTACACAAATATCTAATTTACATAAATATTCACACCCCTTAGTCAATACTTTGTAGAAGCACCTTTGGCAGAGATTACAACTGTGAGTCTTTCTGGGTAAGTCTCTATGAGCTTTCCACACCTGAATTGTGCAATGTTTGCCCATTATTCTTTTCAAAATTCTTCAAGCTCTGTCAAATTGGTTGATTATCATTGCTTGACAAACATTTTCAGGTTTTCCTATAGATTTTCAAGTATATTTAAGTCAAACTGTAACTCGACCACTCAGGAACATTCACTGTCTTCTTGGTAAGTAAGTCCTGTGAAGATGTGGCCTTGTGTTTTAGGCATTTGTCCTGCTAAAAAGGGAATTAATCTCCCAGTGTCTGATGGAAAGCAGACACTGGGAAAGGTAATCGTCTAGGATTTTTCTTGAGCTTACCTTCATTCTGCAATTTTTTTTAATCCTGAAAAACTCCCATCCTTAACGATTACAAGCATATGAATAACATGATGGAGCCACCACTATGGTTGAAAATATGGAGTGGTACTTAGTAGTATGTTGCATTGGATTTTCAGGACTAAAAGTGAATTGCTTTTTCTTTCCTCTCTGGCAAATGAGTTAGGAAGGATGCCTGTATCTTTCTAGTGACTAGGTGTATTGATACACCATCGAAAGTGTAATTAATAGTTTTAACATGCTCGAAGGGATATTCAATGTCTGCTTTTTATTTTTTACCCATCTACGAAATGGGTGCCTTTCTTTGCGAGGCATTGTAAAACCTCCCTGGTCTTTGTGGTTGAATCTCTGTTTGAAATTCACTGCTCGACTGATGGACCTTACAGATAATTGTATGCATTGCGTACAGAGATGAGGTAGTCATTCAAAAATCATGTTAAACACTACTGTGGCACACAGAGTGAGTCTATGCTTCTTATTATGTGACTTGTTAAGATTTTTTTCCATCATGAACTTATTTAGACTAAACAAAACGAAGGGGTTGAATAATTATTGACCCAAGACATTTCAGCTTTTTATTTTTAAATCATTTCTAAAAATGTCGAAAAACATAATTCCACTTTGACATTATAGGGTATTGTGTGTAGGCCAGTGACCAAAAATCTAAATTGAAGCCTATGGAAAAAGTCAAGCAGTGAAGGCACTGTAAGTGCATGTGATACGAAAGAGCTCCATCGTCACCATTCCATTACAATAATATTTAGATTTTTTTAAATATTTTCCATACATTTGAATGTAATATATACTGCTCAAAAAAATGAAGGGAACACTTAAACAACACATCCTAGATCTGAATGAAAGAAATAATCTTATTAAATACTTTTTTCTTTACATAGTTGAATGTGCTGACAACAAAATCACACAAAAATAATCAATGGAAATCCAATTTATCAACCCATGGAGGTCTGGATTTGGAGTCACACTCAAAATTAAAGTGGAAAACCACACTACAGGCTGATCCAACTTTGATGTAATGTCCTTAAAACAAGTCAAAATGAGGCTCAGTAGGGTGTGTGGCCTCCACGTGCCTGTATGACCTCCCCACAACGCCTGGGCATGCTCCTGATGAGGTGGCGGATGGTCTCCTGAGGGATCTCCTCCCAGACCTGGACTAAAGCATCCGCCAACTCCTGGACAGTCTGTGGTGCAACGTGGCGTTGGTGGATGGAGCGAGACATGATGTCCCAGATGTGCTCAATTGGATTCAGGTCTGGGGAACGGGCGGGCCAGTCCATAGCATCAATGCCTTCCTCTTGCAGGAACTGCTGACACACTCCAGCCACATGAGGTCTAGCATTGTCTTGCATTAGGAGGAACCCAGGGCCAACCGCACCAGCATATGGTCTCACAAGGGGTCTGAGGATCTCATCTCATTACCTAATAGCAGTCAGGCTACCTCTGGCGAGCACATGGAGGGCTGTGCGGCCCCCCAAAGAAATGCCATCCCACACCATGACTGACCCACCACCAAACCGGTCATGCTGGAGGATGTTGCAGGCAGCAGAACGTTCTCCACGGCGTCTCCAGACTGTCACGTCTGTCACATGTGCTCAGTGTGAACCTGCTTTCATCTGTGAAGAGCACAGGGCGCCAGTGGCGAATTTGCCAATCTTGGTGTTCTCTGGCAAATGCCAAACGTCCTGCACGGTGTTGGGCTGTAAGCACAACCCCCAACTGTGGACGTCGGGCCCTTATACCACCCTCATGGAGTCTGTTTCTGACCATTTGAGCAGACACATGCACATCTGTGGCCTGCTGGAGGTCATTTTGCAGGGCTCTGGCAGTGCTCCTCCTGCTCATCCTTGCACAAAGGCGGAGGTAGCGGTCTTGCTGCTGGGTTGTTGCCCTCCTACGGCCTCCTCCACGTCTCCTGATGTACTAGCCTGTCTCCTGGTAGCGCCTCCATGCTCTGGACACTACGCTGACAGACACAGCAAAACCTTCTTGCCACAGCTCGCATTGATGTGCCATCCTGGATGAGCTGCACTACCTGAGCCACTTGTAGACTCCGTCTCATGCTACCACTAGAGTGAAAGCACCGCCAGCATTCAAAAGTGACCAAAACATCAGCCAGGAAGCATAGGAACTGAGAAGTGGTCTGTGGTCACCACCTGCAGAACCACTCCTTTATTGGGGGTGTCTTGCTAATTGCCTATAATTTCCACCTGTTGTCTATTCCATTTGCACAACAGCATGTGACATTTATTGTCAATCAGTGTTGCTTCCTAAGTGGACAGTTTGGTTTCACAGAAGTGTGATTGACTTGGAGTTACATTGTGTTGTTTAAGTGTTCCCTTTATTTTTTGAGCAGTGTATATATGTGTTACTGTCACGGGTGCCGTAGGGTGTAGACCAAAATGCAGCGGGAAAATGTATACTCATCTTCTTTTTTTATTTTAGGACAAAGTAGGAAAACCAAAACGTATCCAAAAAACACAACGACGATTAACTGTCCTGTAAGGCATGAAGCTATACACGGAAACAATCTCCCACAAAATCCCATGACAAACACATTCCTAAATATAGGACCTTCAATCAGAGGCAACGATAGACAGCTGCCTCCAATTGAAGGCCCCAATCCCCATTACAAAACATAGAAATGCAAACGCCTAGACAGAACATAGAAATAAACTAACAGAACGATAACCCAAAAACCCCGGAATACATAAATCAAATACCCCTCTACATACACAACCACCCCGAACCATATAAACCAAATGCCCCCTCTACATGAACACATACAGAAACACACCCAGAACCACATAAAACAAATACCCCCTGCCACGTCCTGACCAAACTATAAGAACAAATAACCACTTTACTGGTCAGGACGTGACAGTTACGTTCAAATGTATGGCAAATATTAATTTCTTACAAATACAATCAAATGTAATATATTTCACAATACATATCCATTACTTGAATTGCATTTTTTTTCCGTATAGGTCTGTAGGAATCAATTCTTGGCGCTCCGGGATTTCCCCTTAAAGATACTGATAATCTATTATTGAGAAGATAATTATATTGGATTCACCGTTTGTGTACCATGTCTCCTAAAGTTCTGAATAAAGGGTTTGATATCAGACCATTTCCTACCTGAATATATTCCTTCACTTTGATTTCCCTTGCCTTCCAGGTTACCCACTTGGTCATTTTGTAAATATATTTTATTTTCTGGAACCATTACATTCACCCATCTCATTGTTATTTCATTGTTAGAGATATCCAAATGTTTTTTTGCACCCACCATGCGTCATGTCCACTATGGTCATGTGAGGTGAAATGTGTATATTTTGGGATGTGAAGATTCAGACTCTGACCTGACGAAGGTCCGTTTCGGATTGAAAACGTTGTCAATAAAGCGCTGAATTGGGAGCTTTAACAGTATGGGGGCCTTCTTGTTCTATACTAGTATTCTTTATTAGCCCAGCACGTATGTTTTTAAAGATGTGCGTATGACCACAAACGTATAAATACATACATCAATCATAGAGAAATGCTCCATTCTCTTACATTATGTTAGAACTGTAGCTGAACTGCACATAAAACAAAAACACCCCAATCCTACCCTTGGTCACGTCGCTGACTTCTCCCAAGATGCTTTTCTATTATCCTCCATACAGGAAGCGTCTGCGGCCCTGTCAGGTTTCAACATTTCATGAGGGACCATCTGTGATTTATACACATGTAGAGACATGTATCTCTTGACAACACAGTGCGCTCTCTCTCTCTCCGTCTCTCTCCCTCTCTCTCTCTCTCTCTCTCTCCTTGACAGATAATAGCATGTCACTTGTCACTGAGACCCTAAGAAGCCCTGTGCTAGCAATTTAGCATGTTAGCGCTCTGTAGAAGTGACATCGAATGTCTTGTGCTAGCGGTTTAGCGAGCCTTCTTCCTGAAGTGACATCTAAGTAGGGGCATCGGGACCAGCTAACAGTAGACAGTCCCACGCACCTTGAGTGCCTTTAAATCCAATCCCAGGCTTGACACCGGCAGGAATAAGCTTTGGACAGGTGAGTGATAAGGCCCTGTTCTCCATCCTAAATGGCACCCTATTCCCTATCTAGTGCACTATTTTTCATCAGGGTCCATAGGGTTCTAGTTAAAAGTAGTGCTCTACATGGGGAGTAGGGTACCATTTGAGATGCAGACCTGCTTTCACCAGGATCAGAGAAGACCAGAGCCTTGCAGAAGCAAGACAGATTAAGTCCTTGAACAATAAAATAATATGATAATGACCCATTTAAAACAGTCAATGATAGATATGTCTTCAGTTTGGCAGACAGAGATTTGAGTCATTTTATAGATGAGCTTATCAATCATTAGTCTGATCAATAGTTTTCCTGCAGCTTACCGAGGATGACATATGCATCACTCCCCATACGCTGTACAAATATAAAGACTCAAAACACAATGATTGTGTAATGAAACCATGAAAAGTAGTGCACCTAACCTGCAATCTGCAATGTAAACCCAAATCTAAGTGTTATGATACACAGAAAGTGTTTTAAAACAGAATAGACTTACTCTGAATCACCCAAAGTGGTTTTCAATCTGAATTTAAAACACTTTTTGGGGTTTCAGTGCGTGTAAAAGGCAACATCCAAACACTTTTTTTTGTGTCTCTCACACAATCAAAAGGTTAAGAAATGCAAATGGTTTATAACCTAAATATTGATTGATGTTAAAGGCCTATGGAAAATATTTTGGGTGGAATTGCACAAAAAAACAGGAGACAGAAAATGAGTGAATGTGGAACAGGTGGAAGCAGTGATTGAACCCGTGACTTCTGGGGCAAGATGGTACATTTAATTGGAATTTCATTGGAATTTTACACACTCAACTGTCCAAAAAATATTCGGGGGTGACTTTAAATTGAAAAAACACAAAACAACAACAATAATAAGTAGTATTTGTATTTTATTTCACCCACAAATTTGAGAACTAATCCAACTTAAAATGTTGCTCAAAATGTATATTTTATGAGGATAACCAAAAGTAGAGAGAATTGATGATCCATTTCCACATTTCCAACTTTTAATGTTAGAAGCAAATACACAATCTTGTAATGCTTGTTGTAAAACCTACAGTTACTGCTGATGGATTGAGCACTGGGCTCAACAATGCCTCCAAACAAATGATCAGATGGCAAATGATCAGATACATAAATCAATGTTAAACATTCAAATACTCTAGAAGAAGTGATTTTATTCTGCAATAGACACCATAATAGTGTTTAGACATTTAAGAAAAAGGAAATGACACCAAAAGAGAAGGTATCTATATAATTCTGCACGAAACAGAACTTGAAACACCAAAATAGTGTGTTCAACCTTTAACGGTAGTGCTCACGGTAGTGCTCTCAGTCCGTGGCAAGGTGTTGCAAAACACCTGATTATGTGGTGTTACAACACACCATGTAATGTTTCAAATCATCTTCTTTGCGTTAGCGGCAGCTCAGTTACCACTAGTTTTGGTGTTAAAAGCACTTCATTTTAACAGTGTGGAGCATTGTAGAGAAAATGATTGAATATGTCCTTATCATAAATTATCAGGCTTTTATTGAAGTTTGTTAACCCTGTACACTCTTGGGAATTGGCCTATATAGATATGGCTAAATTGATTTTTTTTTTTACGGAAGAAATATGAAATGCATACGCATGGTAGCAATTGAAAGGGAACAGTTTAAAGATTATTGGAAAATTATTAGACCAAAGTTGAGGACCTGACACAAGTCTGAATCGAAACACTACACTGTTGATTTACAGTTGAAGTCGGAAGTTTACGTACACTTAGGTTGGAGTCATTAAAACTCGTTTTTCAACCACTCCACAAATTTCTGTTAACAAACTACAGCTCTGGCAAGTCGGTTAGGACATCTACTTTGTGCATGAAACAAGTCATTTTTCCAACAACTGTTTACAGACAGATTATTTCACTTATAATTCACTGTATCACAAATTCCAGTGGGTCAGAAGTTTACATACACTAAGTTGACTGTGCCTTTAAACAGCTTGGAAAATTCCAGAAAATGATGTCATGGCTTTAGAAGCTTCTGATAGGCTAATTGACATAATTTTTGTCAATTGGAGGTGTACCTGTGGATGAATTTCAAGGCCTACCTTCAAACTCAGTGCCTCTTTGCTTGACATCATGGGAAAATCAAAAGAAATCAGCCAAGACCTCAGAAATAATAGTAGACCTCCACAAGTCTGGTTCATTCTTGGGAGCAATTTCCAAATGCCTGAAGGTACCATGTTCATCTGTACAAGTATAAGCACCATGGTACCCGGCAGCCATCATACCGCTCAGGAAGGATATGCGTTCTGGGATTCAAATCAATCCCAGAACAACAGCAAAGGACCCTGTGAAGATGCTGGAGGAAACAGGTACAAAAGTATCTATATCCACAGTAAAACGAGTCCTATATCGACATAACCTGAAAGGCAGCTCAACAAGGAAGAAGAAGCCACTGCTGCAAAACCGCCATAAAAAAGCCAGACTACGGTTTGCAACTGCACATGGGGACAAAGATCGTACTTTTTGTAAAAATATCCTCTGGTCTGGTGAAATAAAAATAGAACTGTTTGGCCATAATGACCATCGTTATGTTTGGAGGAAAAAGGCGGAGGCTTGCATGCCGAAGAACACCATCCCGACTGTGAAGCACGGGGGCAGCAGCATCATGTTGTGGGAGTGCTTTGCTGCAGGAGGGTCTGGTGCACTTCCCAAAAGAGATGGCTTCATGAGGATGGAAAATTATGTGGATATATTGAAGCAACATCTCAAGACATCAGTCAGGAAGATAAAGCTTGGTCGCAAATGGGTCTTCCAAATGGTCAATGACCCCAAGCATACTTCCAAGTTGTGGCAAAATGGCAACAAAGTCAAAGTTTTGGAGTGGCCCTCACAAAGCCCTGACCTCAATCCTACAGAAATGTGTGGGCAGAACTGAAAAAGCATGTGCAAGCAAGGAGGCCTACAAACCTGACTCAGTTACACCAGCTCTGTCCGGAGGAATGGGCCAAAATTCACCCAACTTATTGTGGGAAGCTTGTGGAAGGCTGCCCAAAACGTTTGACCCAAGTTAAATCATTTAATGGCAATGCTACCAAATACTAATTGAGTGTATGTAAACTTCTGACCCACTGGGAATGGGATGAAATAAATAAAAGCTGAAATAAATCATTCTCTCCACTATTATTCTGACATTTCACATTCTTAAAATAAAGTGGTGATCCTAACTAACCTAAGACAGGGAATGTTTACTAGGATTGAATGTCAGGAATTGTGAAAAACTGAGATTAAATGTATTTGGCTAAGGTGTATGTTAACTTCTGACTTCAACTGTATGTGCATTTTACATTTACTGTACTTTTCGCTGCATTTGTTGATAATAAAATCTGAAAATACTCTGGATTCATTCAGTAACGTGATAAGAATATTCCTGGGAGTATGTACACATTAGACCAAAAAATGACATGGGTTTGAGTGAGAGGACTAACTGGTGTCGCCAAGTGGCCACACACCTCTCCAAAGTCTGCACAGTTCCTAAGCAATTTCAATGCACTTTTATGACTCAGAGAAGAGTCAAACTATAAGGTGCTTTTTTGAGCTCTCCTACCTTTGCCATTGAGAACCTAGAGCAAACACAATTGTAGTTGTTGTGTTTGGAACACAGCCCTGCATCCCCGCCCTCACACTATTACTGTTGTTTACTCAACCCAAAAACAACCCATTATAAATCACAATCAGGGTCAGCTGGGCGTGATTTGAAAGCTTGTTCTATTGCCAACATGACTAGCTAAGTTAGAAAATATGATCTTACAGTGAGGCTTTCACAGGGCAATTCAGAGAAACAGATCATCATTTTGGTCATCATAGAAAGATGTCGTGTGCATTCAGGTGCGTGTTCTACGGTGAATTTTCTTCACAATAGACAAACATAGACTCATTATGTTCAGAACATTCCAGGGTATGACACCATGTCATCTTGTAACTGTACATCAAACATATTTTTCATAAACATTGACATTGTATATCACATGTGTTTTATGATATGGAAATGTGAAGTGCACATTTGGATTCATGGGTGTTTGGTTTGCTTATATGATATCACAGTGGTATTTATTATTTATTATAATTTTCAATCTCCCATCTTTCAAAATACATAGATTCATCTTAATTTACAGCATTTAGCCTTCCCTGTAGCTCAGTTGGTAGAGCATGGTGTTTGCAACGCATGGTGTTTGCAACGCCAGGGTTATGGGTTCGATTCCCACGGGGGGGCAGCACAGAAAAAAATGAATGAAATGTATGCATTCACTACTGTAAGTCACTATGGATAAGAGCATCTGCTAAATGACTAAAATGTAGATTTACTCTCAGCAAAAAAAGTTGCCTAATTAGTGGGAGGGATGTGGGCAACTTCTTGTCGAGCGCGGTGCTCAAGTTTAGTACGGCTGTCAGTCAATACCTAAATAGCACTGTGAAACGCAGAGCCTGAGCTCTGATGTAATTTATAACATGTTACTGTACAGCCACAGCTTTCAAGTGTAGGCACTTATCAGTGCCCAAATCTGCCACTTTGAACCCGTATACGGTGTAGAAGGTTAACTGATAATTCACCTGGGACATAAAGAACAAAATATGTTTTATAGAATATAGATGCATATCAAATTAATCATGCTGTTATATATGGATAATTATAAAGCAACATTACAGCACACGACGGTTCCCTGAATACCTCCCTCTCTCCTCTCCTCCTTTCTGAGTGACACATGCTGTGATAAACATATGTCCTACTTTCTCCTCTGTCTTTTCTCCTCTACCTTTTTTCCCCACTTCCCCCTTTCTCATCTCCACCTTTCTGAGTGACAAACGCTGCGATACTCAAGGCCCATAGTCTGCAGCAGCATACCCTTCCCTCCCACCTCCGCTGCTCTCTCCGGTCAATGAGTGTCAATCAGAGCCCAGGCCCGGCGTGCAGATTGGCAACACGTCTCTGCATCCCTCACAAAACAATTATGATTGGGGCTGTTGTGGAGATGGGATTCCAGGGCCGCTTCTACCTCCTCGCCGCGCTGTTCTTCCCCAGGCCGGTGGGGTCCTGCCATGGGAAGCAATTATCACTGGATGCCAGCTGACAGGCCTATTCCACCACCAGCACCGACCGGCCCGCATCCTCAGGCGCTCTCTAGGCAAATAGCATCCTCCACCACTCCACGCACTCATCTCAAACCTCTTACCAACTGTTGGCTTCTATCACACACATAGATTGTTCCCTTTGTTCCACCCAGAGTTGTGTTCGGGGAGCGAGATGGACACACAGGCAGACAATAAGGAGGTGTTTTAGTTTTGATTTCTGCTGTAGTGTTATAGGCTGGGGTGGTGTGTGTGTACACAAAGATAACGGGACCACGCTGGTTCCTCCGTTGTCCTATCCCAGACCCTCCAGGAGAAGGGAAAAGAAGAGAGGAGGGAGACGGCTTCTCCATCAGTTTGATAGGCACTCTGTCAAGGAGCAGTGAAGTACCAAGGTTCTCTCTACACTTTTGTGTTGATGCGCTTTTGTTTTTTGTTAAGCTTTAATTTTGCAGACCACCGATTCTTCACTGTTGGTGGATAATGGGGTCATATTTTACTTTTTTCTCTCAGTTATATTTACTGATATTGATACATTTTTTAAAGGATGTTAAATATGTAAAGCACTAATGAATACTGTGTTGTACTCACTTTGGTTTAAATCACTACAGTTGTAGGCTTGATTACCAACAACGCCGAAACGGCGTACAGGGAGGAGGTGAGGGCCCTCGGAGTGTGGTGTCAGGAAAATAACCTCTCTCTCAACGTCAACCAAACAAAGGTGATGATCCTGGACTTCAGGAAATAGCAGAGGGAGCATCCCCCATCCACATCGATGGGACAGTAGTGGAGAAGGTGGAAAGTTTGAAGTTCCTTGGCGTACACATCACGGACAAACTGAAATGGTCCACCCACACAGACAGCGTGGTGAAGAAGGCGCAACAGCGCCTCTTCAACCTCAGGAGGCTGAAGAAATTTGGCTTGTCATCTAAAACACTCACAAACTTTTACAGATGCACAATCGAGAGCATCCTGTCGGGATGTATCACCGCCTGGTAGGGAAACTGCTCCGCCCACAACCGCAAGGCCCTCCAGAGGGTAGTGAGGTCTGCACAATGCATCACCGGGGTAAACTACGTGCCCTCCAGGACACCTACAGCACCCGATGACAGAATAAGGCAAGAAAGATAATCAAGGATAACAACCACCCAAGCCACTGTCTGTTCACCCCGCTATCATCCAGAAGGCGAGGTCAGTACAGGTGCATCAAAGCTGGGACCGAGAGACTGAAAAACAGCTTCTATCGCAAGGCCACTACTCAAGGCCATCACTAACATAGAGTGGCTGCTGTCAACATACAGACTTAAATCTCTGGCCACTTTAATACATTTAATAAATGGATTTAATAAAGGTATCACTAGTCACTTTAAATAACGCCACTATAATAATGTCTACATATCCTACATTACACATCTCATATGTATATTCTATACCATCTACTGCATCTTGCCATCGCTCATCCATATATTTATATGTACATATTCTTATTCATCCCTTTACGTTTGTGTGTATAAGGTAGTCGTTGTGAATTTGTTAGATTACTTGTTAGATATTACTGTGCTGTTGGAACTAGAAGCACAAGCATTTTGCTACACTCGCATTAACATCTGCTCACCATGTGTATGTGACCAATACAATTTGATTGGATTGTATGCGAACTCTCCTCCTGGAGGGCTACTGGGTGTGCAGGATTCTGCTCTGTGCCCTGACTTACATGTGTTCAAACCAGTTTAAATACACAGGCTATAACCTGTGCAGCATGTTCCTTAGAAGGCCATATAAGGATCGAGACCCTGGTGGAGAAGTGTTGGAGCTGGAAAAAGGATCCGGATTTACCGAAACAGAAGAGATTGAATGACAATGAGGAAACAAGAGACTCATCTGTCAATTGATTTACTAATTAAATAAACACATCAAGGCAAAGTTCAGTGAATGCTCTGATCACTATAATTAATGCATGGGGTATCCCTCTCTTTCTTACACACTATCCCTCTCTCTATGTACCTACGGTTGTGAAAGAATAAATACATTAGAATACATACTGCCATCGACTAATTACCATGCAAATAATGCCTCAACAAAGCATACAGGGACTGGTAATCTCTGCCAGTAATTCCCCAACGTGCTTAAAGCTGTCTACGGTGCAATTAGTGAGGGAGAGAGAGAGGGATAGAGAGATGCAATAAAAGACAGGAATGACTGTCACTTATTCATCATCAAATTAATTCCGTCTTTTTTCTCTCCTGCCCTCATCTGAGGTAGCGACTGTTCCATGTCACCCGCTCCTCGCCGGGAATGTTGTACCTATAATAGGCATAATAAAATGTTAAAAACGGGATCGCTGGCAACGTGGCAGTAGCAAAACAGCAAAACATCTTACACACACTTTCTGATAATTACTTGACCTGTTGCTCTGCTTCGGGCCTCATGTTTGGCCTTGTGACGAGGATTTCATGTCCCTCTGCTGTAATAGGCGATCTGGCCTTTGATCAGGGCCGGGCATCGCAGATGTCAGCATCACTGGCTGTTAATTTACTTCAGGGGGAGAGGTTTCAAAAGGAAAAGACCCCTGCTGTCTGACGTCTGCTGGATAGGCTACACAGCCCTGTGTCTGTTAAGACGAGGCCCAAGGAACGTCTCTTGGTAAATATTGTTGTGGTGATTGTACAGGGAACAGACAAAGCGGGGCTTGACAACCCTGTGGATGCAGGACAAGCGCAATGCCTCCTGTGTTGTAATGGTCCAGACCTCTTGGTAGAGGCCCTAGAGTACATAAATATAGAGATGCAAAATTGTTATTTAGGTGCCTGGTTAGAAACAAAAACAGACCAGCGAGGAAAAACCTCCTCGATATAGACAAAAATAAATAAACTGTGTGTCACGGTCATGATAATGGACGGACCAAAGCGCAGCATGTGTTGAGTTCCACATCTTTATTTGCAGGGGAAAACGTAACCCAGAGGGCTCTCTATGGTCAGGGCGTGACACTGTGTGCCTTTAAATTCCTCATCAATCTGCTCTATTAGACATGCAATGGCACCTCAGCCAAGGTTCTTGCGTCTTTGAAGTCATAATTCTGAAAAGCAAATGTCGTAATTTTGATGAGACAACCTCTTCATATTGCCTCTGAGCCGTCCTATTTAGACTTTTGAAAATCCAATGTTTGCAACCGGTGAACAAGGTTAGCTCATGAGATCAGGTTATTCACCTGTACAGTACATCTTATGAAAAGTTTATAACCAATAGGCTGTGTCACAACCTGATCTGTTTCACCTGTCTTTGTGTTTGTCTCCACCCATCTTGTCGCCCATCTTCCCCATTATCCCCGTGCATTTATACCTGTGTTCTCTGTTTGTCTGTTGACAGTTCTGCTTGTCTTGTCAGGCCTTACCAGCGTGCTTTACCGTCTTCCTTTTTCTCAAGTTCTGTTCCCTAGTTTTCCCAGTTCTGACTATTCTGCCTGCCCTGACCCCGAGCCTGCCTGCCGTCCTGTACCTACATAACTCTGACCTGATCACAAACCCCTGCCTGTCCTCGACCTGCCCTTTGCCTGCCCCGTGTTTACAATAAATCATCTGAGAACTGTACTATCCACCTCCTGTGTCTGCATCTGGGTCATTTCCTGAGTCGTGATAGACTGTGAAAAAGAGTTAACTTACATGCCTTCTACAGGGAATATTGGCTCATAATAAAATGTCTATAAAATGTCTCAAGTTCACTCTACCAAACCAGTTGAGTTCTGAGGAATTTTCAATATGACCAAACTTCAACCGATGGTAACCTACTTTAGACAAGTCTAACTAACCCAGGTAATTACTTCCTCTAGAGGATCCTAATACAAAGAGAACTATAATCTCCTAAAACAAGCTCAGAGGAGGGCCTTGTTTAAATATTCAAACCTCATCTCAATTCAATCCCTGGTGAATTCAAAGCACACGTCCCCATCCTCCGCTACCAGCACCAAAATCAAAGACAGGGACACAATCAAATGGACTGTCCGTTTGTTCATCAGTGTAATATAACATAAATATGCCCAAACTAGGAAACAAACAAGGAGAATGTGCCTTATTATCAGCATCACCATTATCATAATGATCTTATTTGGCTAAATATTGTTGTGATTAGGGGCCAGAAAACACTGTGCTTCCCCATGGGGTAATGAGGGGCAAGGGATCTTCTTTATTCCACACCCCTGACAAGTCTTTTATTACTGTTACACTAAATGGAGGAAATGATTATCACTTCAGCCCAGCAATGACTCTCTGTGTACCCTTGATGTCAAAGTGAAACATAGTGTACCCTCTTTTAATATTTGATCGTTTTTTCAATGTAATTTGGTCCAATTCATCATTTATTTCCTTTAATTTACTGGCCCCTGTGACATCACTCTGATCTAGATGTCCTGCTTATGATATCGGGTTATCTTTTGGTGTTCAATATTTTACATTATTTTGGTCACTTTGGCCACTTTGGGGGCCAAAAACTTTTCTTACTCTCTGTTGCCCTGCTCTCTACCTCTTAGGACAAGCAGATTTCATGACCAACAAAAGAGGAATTATTATTCATAGATGCAACATTATTATGATAGTCTGGGTGGTTCACGTAACTAAATATTTGTTTTTCAGAAGGTCCTAATTAGTGTGTGTTTTTACATAGTTGAAGTACTTGGGAATGTATGGTTTTAAAACACAAACAATGCCAGTTTGACTGGGTATGATAAGATAGATAAAAACAGGTTGACACTAAAAGAGACAGAGCTGTAACATATGGATATAGCATAATGATTAAATACATCCACAATGGTTTTCCATGGTAGAATACATTAGTTTAATTGTGTATTGTCCATGTATTAATAAGTTGGTTGTCAAGGGCCACCATGTTCTGTGGATAACAGGATGTTTCGCAGACTGGAACATCAATCTTGTTAAAAACGTCAGGGACATAAAGAAAATGGTATGTAAAAGGTTACAAAATGGCAGGAAACAATGGCGTTATCTAGCCTACTCAACATGCAGGGGAGAAAGGAACAACATCTGATGATCTGCTGTCGACGTATGTGTCTCTGTGTCTGCGCTTGTTATTATTTGCAATTAATAAAAAGAAAAGCCATCAGCAACCACGTTTCCATCCACAGTTTTAATGCAAGGAAAGTCACTATAAAAAAATTACTGCTGTGATGGAAACAGGAAGTTACGGTACAATTTTGTAAATGCCCACAGATAACTTGTTCGTTCGACATGGTGGGTTAGTTTTGTGTCAGTAAAATGTATTTAAAAAGTATTATGGAAACGCCTTTATGCGCAAATATTGATATAATAACCATCATATGGAACTTAACTTGGAGTTACGTGATGATATGGTGTGTGGTCCTCCCACGACTAATCGGGAAACAATGCAGTTTAATTAGTGATCTTCATGTTCTTTTTCAATAAATATTGACCATCTGATTCTGTTGACATGATGATCGATGTTTGACTGCCGTTTGACAAATATATATATTCTCGCACTTATCTATAATAATCTCATCATGTAGACTAGCCTAGCCGCACAACCTACCCGCACTGCAGTGGCGACCCGTCATTCAGGACAGGTGTAGTAGAGCCCCACCTGTTTTGAGCCCCACATGTTTTGCTAAAAAATATATAAATATATATACAGTATCTCACAAAAGTGAGTACACCCCTCACATTTTTGTAAATATTTGAGTATATCTTTTCATGTGACAACACTGAAGTAATGACACTTTGCTACAATGTAAAGTAGTCAGTGTACAGCTTGTTTAACAGTGTAAATTTGCTGTCCCCTCAAAATAACACAACACACAGCCATTAAACTGCTGGCAACAAAAGTGAGTACACCCCTAAGTGAAAATATCCAAATTGGGCCCAAAGTGTCAATATTTTGTGTGGCCACCATAATTTTCCAGCACTGCCTTAACCCTCTTGGGCATGGAGTTTACCAGAGCTTCACAGGTTGCCATGGGAGTCCTCTTCCACTCCTCCATGATGACATCACGGAGCTGGTGGATGTTAGAGACCTTGCACTCCTCCACCTTCCGTTTGAGGATGCCCCACAGATGCTCAATAGGGTTTAGGTCTGGAGACATGCTTGGCCAGTCCATCACCTTTACCCTCAGCTTCTTTAGCAAGGCAGTGGTCGTCTAGGAGGTGTGTTTGGGGTCGTTATCATGTTGGAATACTGCCCTGCGGCCCAGTCTCCGAAGGGAGGGGATCATGCTCTGCTTCAGTATGTCACAGTACATGTTGGCATTCATGATTCCCTCAATGAACTGTAGCTCCCCAGTGCCGGCAGCACTCATGCAGCCCCAGACCATGACACTCCCACCACCATGCTGGACTGTAGGCAAGACACACTTGTCTTTGTACTCCTCACCTGGTTGCCGCCACACACGCTTGACACCATCTGAACCAAATAAGTTTATCTTGGTCTCATCAGACCACAGGACATGGTTCCAGTAATCCATGTCCTTAGTCTGCTTGTCTTCAGCAAACTGTTTGCGGGCTTTCTTGTGCATCATCTTTAGAAGGGGCTTCCTTCTGGGATGACAGCCATGCAGGCCAATTTGATGCAGTGTGCGGCGTATGGTCTGAGCACTGACAGGCTGACCCCCCACCCCTTCAACCTCTGCAGCAATGCTGGCAGCACTCATACGTCTATTTCCCAAAGACAACCTCTGGATATGATGCTGAGCACGTGCACTCAACTTCTTTGGTCAACCATGGCGAGGCCTGTTCTGAGTGGAACCTGTCCTGTTAAACCGCTGTATGGTCTTGGCCACCGTGTTGCAGCTCAGTTTCAGGGTCTTGGCAATCTTCTTATAGCCCAGGCCATCTTTATGTAGAGCAACAATTCTTTTTTTCAGATCCTCAGAGAGTTCTTTGCCATGAGGTGCCATGTTGAACTTCCAGTGACCAGTCAGTATGAGAGCGATGACACCAAATTTAACACACCTGCTCCCCATTCACACCTGAGACCTTGTAACACCAACGAGTCACATGACACCGGGGAGGGAAAATGGCTAATTAGGCCCAATTTGGACATTTTCACTTAGGGGTGTACTCACTTTTGTTGCCAGCGGTTTAGACATTAATGTCTGTGTGTTGTGTTATTTTGAGGGGACAGCTAATTTACACTGTTATACAAGCTGTACACTCACTACTTTACATTGTAGCAAAGTGTCATTACTTCAGTGTTGTCACATGAAAAGATATACTCAAATATTTACAAAAATGTGAGGGGTGTACTCACTTTTCTGAGATACTGTATATATATATATATAAAATGTAAAAACAATATTGAGTTAATAAAGCCACGTTCAAACATGGTCTCTTTTTTGCTTTCTTGAGTAAGGCAGCTCCAAAATGCAGATGTTTCAGCCTAGCTCAGTGCTTTCTGTGGTGGTGTGACAGCCAGTGGAAAATATTGAGCGTAGGGGTTGGTAACGTTCTCTAGTTGCACTTTGATTGACACAGTGTTCTGTCACTCATGGGGTCCCTACGTCACCGCAAAATCTACAGGTAGAGCTTGAAAATTCAAGCCCCTTGGGTTTTGCAATAGAGTTACATCCGAAGTGCCCGTCCAAGAAGGCTCAAGGTCATTTGACATAAACATTACACAACAAGTTGAAAATTGCAAACTCAACAATGAGTGGTTTGGTAGGAATCAGTGGCTAACTGCAAGCATTGCAAAGCAGTCCCTGTCCTGCTATTCAGTGGAGTGGGTGTGTGTGTCCAAGTCTGAGTTAAGGGTCTCTTTTCCAAGCTTAAAAGGATAAACATTCAACATTGGCCATGCTGTTAATCCAGGATGACTTTTGCTGGGTTCAAACAACTGGAAACTCGAAACTGGGATATCTCAGACTTTAGTGAGTTCAAGACAACTGGGAACTCTGAAAAAATGAGCTTTGACTTGGAAATAGGTTTAGAACGATCATCCTACTCGGAACTCCAAGTAGGGAACTTGGGCCTCATCTAGAGCTCAAACCTGAAGATCACTGACATCATGACGAGCTTCAGAAGAAAAATATTTGTTTCTTGCCATTTTGAGCCTGTAATCGAACCCACAAATGCTGACGCTCCAGATACTCAACCGTCTAAAGAAGGCCAGATTTATTGCTTCTTTAATCAGACCAACAGTTTTCAGCTGTTCTAACAAAATTGCAAAAGGGTTTTCTAATGATCAATTAGCCTGATAAACTTGGATTAGCTAACACAACGTGCAATTGGAACACAGGAGTGATGGTTGCTGATAATAGGCCATGGTACGCCTATGTAGGTATTCCATTAAAAATCATCTGTTTCCATCTACAATAGTCATTTACAAAATTAACAATGTCTACACTGTATTTCTGATCAATTTGATGTTGTTTTAATGGACACAAAATGTGCACTTCTTTCAAAAACAAGGAAATTTCTAAGTGACCCCAAACAGTTTTTAATGTCCCGTTAGTAGGATATACGTGCTCATAGCTTGTCTATTTTATTATCCAATGATTGTACGTTGGCTAATAGGACCAATGGTAAATGCAGATTACCCACTCGTTGTCGGATCGTTACAAGAAACCCAGACCTTCGTCCCCGATATCTCTGTCTCTTTCTCCTGTGAATGACGGGGATGAGGGTTTTTCTGAAGTAAATCTTCCCATCCAACTCGTTAAAGAAAATGTATTCCTCCAGTACGGGGTGAGTAATCGCTCTGCTGTTATCTAGAAGCTCTTTTCGGTCATAAGACACGGTGGCAGAAACATTATGTACAAAATAAGTTACAAATAATGCGAAAAAACACACAATAGCATAATTGGTCAGGGGATCGTAAAACGGCAGCCATCTCCTCTGGTGCCCTTATTTCCAGTGTATGTTGTGTAGTAAACTATTAGTACCCCATGTGCCTCACCCAAATCCTTTTGTCCCTTTCCCCCTCATAATTGAGCCTACTGTTCGGACTTGGTGGTGCACATGTAGCTTATAGCCTGTTTTAGAGAAATGTAATCATCAAATATTGTAAGAGCTTTCAATTTCTGCTTACATGCCCCCTTTACTTATCCTACGGTTCTGACTTGGTGTACAGGGAGAATGCTGTAAGAACGGCCCATGTTCTGAATTTTGTTGCTGTACATTTCAAAAGTGCTGAACAAATAGTTAAATTGACCACGTCTGTCCTAGCTCGCTCATTAATGTCTTAATCGAAATTACGGATTGCCTCTTATCCGCTCGTTGTCCCCTTATGCCATAGTTTGTACATCTCAATTGTCAGTAGAAACCACATTTGTTCAAGCAAGTCAGCCATATCAGCTATGTTTTTTCAAAAGGCAGTAAATGAGGTTGAATTAACTGTTTTGCTGCCAGACAAGGCTCCGTGATAGCCAGATGTAGCAGTGTTACGGATTCACTCCATGGTGCTGAAAGGTAAGCTCTGCTGTTGGGACAGCTTTATGTAGGCCCTAACAGTTTGTTGGCACTGTTGGTCACTGTTATAGTGCAATTAATGTATTGTTTTGTGTTGTGTTCTGAAGTGGCTTGCTGGCATCCTTCAAAAAAGTTGGGGGAAAGGTTGCCCCACCAAGATAGGGGGAAGGTTGGGGGGAAGGTTGCCCCCCAAGATGGGGGGAAGGTTGCCCCACTAAAATCGCCACTGCCGCACTGTATTTGCGAGCTGTTCGCTAGAGTGCACATGCCAAGACCAGAGTAAACACATGAAACAACAGTTTTTGTGGCAAAACTATCGGTAGAGTTGAAATTGCGATGGAAATACATTGAACTTTAGATTTTTATACAATACATGAAAACTTAAGTGAAGAAGTACATTTTGTGTGCACTACATCATGGACTGAACAGCAAGTCCGTTTGGTGGAAACACACCACTGGTGGGAAAATGCG
This sequence comes from Salmo salar, assembly GCF_965601325.2. Taxonomy (NCBI): domain Eukaryota; kingdom Metazoa; phylum Chordata; class Actinopteri; order Salmoniformes; family Salmonidae; genus Salmo; species Salmo salar. The sequence goes on from NC_138311.1 coordinate 6,264,516, forward strand.
CATATTTTCTTTATGCAGATTTTAGAATATTGGAATGAAAATCTATCAGCAATTTAGTTGGAAACCTAGTTAATTACATGTTAAAATCTGAGCGCATTCATTATTTTCATTATGTCCTCCCACCAAATTGCATCAAGCTTATGAAATATTTCTTCCACTCGTTCAAAGGCTTGTTAGAGCTTATATTAAATTACAGCTCCAGCTGTAACAGGCTGTCAGGTCTTTTTAGCAAATCATTAGTCAGGATTTATTCCTTGGTATAGACAGCGGAGCAATAGTGCCCGACAGGCCTAATTGTTGTGTGGCAGCTAAAGGTCGGCTAATGAAGCAGGGGCTGATGGGGGCTGGGGTGATCGAGTGTGGATGGGAGAATTTCCCAAAGTTTCTTTAGATCAAAGTGGAGCCAAGGCAGAGTGTTTGGTAAATTGTCAGCTTCAGATTAAACCTGTCTGAGACCTCGCCTTTACATTTGAGAGCAAGAGATAAAGAGAGAAAAAGAGAGGGGAAGAGAGAGCAAAAGAAGTAGAGATGGGTAGAAAGAGAAAGAGGGAAACATGGGTAGGGAGAAAAAAAGGAAAAGATAAGAAGTGAGAGATAGGAGAAAAAGAGTGAGAGGAAGAGAGGGAAAGATGGGTATAGAGAGAGAGGGAGGAAAATAGTGTCAGAGGGAGATAGATGGAGAAGGAAGAAAGACGGAGAGAAAGAAAGAGGGAAAAACTATAAACATGTCATCCCCACGAATGATGCAGCACCCTTGGGCCAATCGGTGTAATTGACAGATCTTTGTGACAAAACGCATCATTCACCCGCGTGTGACTAACGTATGAATGGATGGACGAACGAACGAACGAACACAGATCCATAGTCCCCTCCCCGATTTCATCATAGGGGCCAATAAGAAGGGGAAAAATATGGGGAAGAGTAACATTTTACTGTATATGAGCCTCCTGTTTATAATGCAATATGGATGCACTTACAGCACCTAATAGCACATTATAAGACTTGCTATAAGCATTCACAACCAGCTCAAGCATCAGGGTCATTAAGTATGAGGAACAGCAATCATCAACTTCATAAAGACTAGATATACAAGGATTTTAAAAAGTCAAGGCCTATACTTCTAGCCCTGGACCTCTTGGGGGAAAAAACTCTAACACATACTTATTCACAGTATGATAGAGTATAATGAGCATAAAGAGTAGGTTAAACTAGTCATGTAAAGGCATAGAGGGAAACAATGGTCATTGGGCTTCATACTGTAGATACAACATAAGCTATCCTCCTCAACAGGTGAAAACATCAGTGGTTACTAACCGCTCTGGAACACTAGTGTCAGGAACACGGTTCCTTAATCTGTATGGCAAGGCATTGATGTGAGATTGGAGCCTGGGTAATGTGGCTGTGTTCCATGAGGCCTGAGTTTGGCAGGGAAACAAAGAGAAGATTAGCCCTGGCCAGCCAGTCACAATGCTTCTCATTACTCTCCTCAGCATGCACGGGTAGGATTGCATGTTGTGAGAACCTGCCACAGGTTCTTAGAGTTGATGAGGCAGAACTAGCCTGATCCCAGATCTGTTTGTGCTGTCCAACTGATTTTCGATCAGGCTAGGGTTGCACTACCGCAACTGGTATTTTACCCACTGCTCTTATTTACTGTACGTACATATTCATGTCATGGCGCTTGTACACTATGAGATAGATTGTATTCAGATTTGGGAGGTCTTGACTATGATATGCTGTGTAAGATGTTAGTTGGATTTTGCAATTGTGCGTCCCCGCTAGGCAAAAACTGGTTGAATCAACGTCGTTTCCACGTCATTTCAACCCCCAAAATCTATGCGACGACATTGAATCAACGTGGATAACTCAATGGATTCTCAAAAAGTAATCAACGTAAGAGCATTTAGTCTTATTTATACCAAACTTTAACCTAAGTCCAAGGACATGGTGACATTTCTTGTTGATTTCAAGTTGAGTTCACAATGGCTGACAACTCAACAAATGTAAATTAAAACCAGACGTTGAATTGACTTCTGTGCCAGTTAGCTAGCTAGTTACAACGAGTAGATCTGTTGCTAGCTAGCAAAAGCTGATAGCTTTATCATTAGCTAGCATGTCATTCCGGGATAAGGAGCATTTTAGATTTCAGTTTATTCCAAGTGATAATTTAAGGCTACAAAAATCTATAGGAAAAGTAGAGTAAATCTAATATAGTCAGGACACACTAATTTCAATCATACTTACAAATAAGAAATGCCATATTATCCCTCTCAAGAGTTGGATTAGAATGATTGCAGAGCACGCTGCCTCAGACTGTCAGGATGTTAATTTTCTTGCGCACAAACTACATTACTTTGCTGTGATGATTTATTTTATTCATTCTTGTCTCTCACTTTTGTCTCACATTATCTATTCAGCTCTCCTGTGTCCTGCTCTCAGAGATCAACTAAGTGCTATTCACCAAGCATGGACTGATTCACTTACCTGTGAGGAGAACCATCCTACTGCAGTTTGAACTAGCCCTGCCATCACTATTTAGACATTAGGATCTTATATGCTTTTGCCTGATGTCTTTGCTGGATTTTGTCTTAGACAGTCTTGTCAGGGCTGCAGGTTAAGAGCATTGGGCCATTAACCGAAAGGCTGCTGGTTCGAATCTCCGAGCCGACTAGGTGAAAAATCAAGGCAACTTAACCCTAGTTCCAACTGTAAGTCGCTCTGGATAAGAGCGTCTGCTAAATGACTAAAATGTAATGTAATTGTCTCTCTCTACTTCGGTCAGCTACATTGGTGACTAGCGTGGGATCCTTCCGAAACGCTTATGGGTCCTAGGCACACAAATTCTCCAAGAGAGAAGCAAGTGTTGATGACAGGTCTACAGTCTTCATCAGAGGTCCAGGCTTTTGGAATATATGGTAAAACTATAATTTCTGGACTGCAACATTGTGCCCTCCACGGCACATGATATTCAGTTGAAGTCGGAAGTTTGCATACACCTTAGCCAAATAGATTTAAACTCACAATTCATGACATTTAATCCTAGTAAAAATTCCCTGTTTAGGTCAGTTAGGATCACCACTTTATTTTAAGAATGTGAAATGTCAGAATAATAGTAGAGAGAATGATTTATTTCAGCTTTTATTTCTTTCATCACATTCCCAGTGGGTCAGACGTTTACATACACTCAATTAGTATTTGATAGCATTGCCTTTAAATTGTTTCACTTCGGTCAAACGTTTCACAATAAGTTGTGTAAATTGAGTCAGGTTTGTAGGCCTCCTTGCTCGCACATGCTTTTTCAGTTCTGTCCACAAATGTTCTATAAGATTGAGGTCAGGGCTTTGTGATGGCCACTCCAATACCTTGACTTTGTTGTCCCTAAGCCATTTTGCCACCACAACTTTGGAAGTATGCTTGGGGTCATTGTCCATTTGGAAGACCCATTTGCGACCAAGCTTTAACTTGCTGACTTATGTCTTGAGATGTTGCTTCCACATCATTTTCCTTCCTCTTGATCCATCTATTTTGTGATGTGCACCAGTCCCTCCTGCAGAAAAGTACCCCCACAACATGATGCTGCCAGCCCCGTGCTTCACAGTTGGGAAACATAACATAACGATGGTCATTATGGCCAAACAGTTCAATTTGTGTTTCATCAGACCAGAGGACAATTCTACAAAAAGTACGAGCTTTGTCCCCATATGCAGTTGCAAACTGTAGTCTGGCTTTTTTATGGCGGTTTTGGAGCAGAGGCTTCTTCCTTGCTGAGCGGCCTTTCAGGTTATGTCGATATGGCACTCGTTTTACTGTGGATATAGATACTTTAAGTCTGGAGAATATATCTAATGATAACCACACAAAAGTTGGTGAATGCAGATGCTTCTGAAGCTGAGAAAAATTACTTGCCGTGTGGGAGTCTCACTTCGGGAAATGGCAGTCAAAGACCAGTAAACTGAATTCACGCTCAAAGCTTATTTGTGACCGACCGCCTGGATTCTGTCTTATGTAGCAAAATTTGAAATGTATATATTTTTTTTTACATAGGATGAAAGTGGAGACTCAGAGTTAGATATTGGTATATCATACACTACAGTCGAGGAACAATGGGTTAAGTAATTAATGCTTTGAAAGTTGATAAACTTGTAACCCCACTTTTGAGAAAATGGCCCTTGAATGTTTTGATACACCTACTGGAGAGCTCATCTTTGTATTCAACCATTCAGCATCGTTCATACCCTCTTAAGCCTTAGTCCCACTCATCTCTTTAAGGATTCAAATGTGAGGCCATGTTGTAAGCACATGCTATATCAAATAAAATCTAAGTTTATTTGTCACATGCACAGGGTACAGAAGGTTTAAATGGTAGCTGAACCTCGGCAAGACGGAGCTACTCTTCGTCCCGGGGAAGGACTGCCCGTTCCATGATCTCGTCATCACGGTGGACAACTCCATTGTGTCCTCCTCCCAGAGTGCTAAGAGCCTCAGCGTGACCCTGGACAACACCCTGTCGTTCTCCGCTAACATCAAGGCGGTGACCCGATCCTGTAGGTTCATGCTATACAACATTCGCAGAGTACGACCCTGCCTTTCACAGGAAGCGGCGCAGGTCCTAATCCAGGCACTTGTCATCTCCCGCCTGGATTACTGCAACTCCCTGTTGGCGGGGCTCCCTGCCTGTGCCATTAAACCCCTACAACTCATCCAGAACGCCGCAGCCCGTCTGGTGTTCAACCTTCCCAAGTTCTCTGACGTCACCCCGCTCCTCCGCACACTCCACTAGCTTCCAGTTAAAGCTCGCACCTGCTACAAGACCATGGTGCTTGCATACGGAGCTGTGAGGGGAACGGCACCTCCGTACCTTCAGGCTCTGATCAGGCCCTACACCCAAACAAGGGCACTGCGTTCATCCACCTCTGGCCTGCTGGCCCCCCTACCTCTGCGGAAGCACAGTTCCCGCTCAGCCCAGTCAAAACTGTTCGCTGCCCTGGCACCCCAATGGTGGAACAAGCTCCCTCACGACGCCAGGACAGCGGAGTCAATCACCACCTTCCGTAGACACCTGAAACCCCACCTCTTTAAGGAATACCTGGGATAGGATATAGTAATCCTTCTAACCCCTCCCCAAAAAAAGATATAGTTGTACTATTGTAAAGTGGTTGTTCCACTGGATATCATAAGGTGAATGCACCAATTTGTAAGTCGCTCTGGATAAGAGCGTCTGCTAAATGACGTAAATGTAAAATGTAATAGTACTTGCATACTTGCATAGTAGCAATTTCAAAAACAGAAAGTGTCCAGAAAAAAAGTATATTATTATAAATATTTTACCGTTATTAGATGACGCTTACCCGACACACTTGTCTAAATTGATGGGTAATGTGAAGGAAATTCTATAGCCACCCCTCACCCACATCTAGCTAAGTGGATGGGTAACTATTGTCTAGACATTTACACATGTTCATGAAATAGAATCAATGGCCATAATCAACCCCCAGACACACCTGCTAATTTGATGGGTCACTTAACCTGTTAGGGCTAGGGGGCAGTATTGACACGGCCGGATAAAAAACGTACCCAATTTAATCTGGTTACTACTCCTGCCCAGTAACTAGAATATGCATATAATTATTGGCTTTGGATAGGAAATACCCTAAAGTTTCTAAAACTGTTTGAATGGTGTCTGTGAGTATAACAGAACTCATATGGCAGGCAAAAACCTGAGAAGATTCTGAACAGGAAGTGGCCTGTCTGACAAGTTGTTGTTCATCTTGGCCATTTTTATTGAAGACTGAGGATCTTTGCTGGAATGTGACACTTCCTACGGCTCCCATAGGCTCTCAGAGCCCGGGAAAAAGCTGAATGATATCGAGGCAGCCCCAGGCTGAAACACATTATCGCGTTTGGATAGTGGCTGGTCAGAGTACTCTGAGACTCAGGCTCGTGCATGAGGGCAAGAGATGTTTTTATTTTCTCTCTCTTTGTACGTATACACGCTTTCCCGGTCGGAATATTATCGCTTTTTTACGAGAAAAATTGCATAAAAATTGATTTTAAACAGCGGTTGACATGCTTCGAAGTACGGTAATGGAATATTTAGAAATTTTTTGTAATGCGCCATGCTCATCACCCTTATTTACCCTTTCGGAGAGTGTCTTGAACGCACGAACAAAATATTTGGATATAACAATGGATTATTTGGGACCAAACCAACATTTGTTATTGAAGTAGAAGTCCTGGGAGGTAATAACATTTTTCTTATAGTAAATGTGACTTTGGTGAGTGCTAAACTTGCTGGCTGTCTAAATAGCTAGCCCTGTGATGCCGGGCTATCTACTGAGAATATTGCAAAATGTGCTTTCACCTAAAAGCTATTTTAAAATCGGACATATCGAGTGCATAGAGGAGTTCTGTATCTATAATTCTTAAAATAATTGTTATGTTTTTTGTGAACGTTTATGGTGAGTAATTTAGTAAATTCACCGGCAGTGTTCGGTCGGAATGCTAGTCACATGCTAGTCACACTCTAATGTAAAACGCTGGTTTTTGATATAAATATGAACTTGATTGAACAAAACATGCATGTATTGTATAACATAATGTCCTAGGGTTGTCGTCTGATGAAGATCATCAAAGGTTAGTGCTGCATTTAGCTGTGGTTTGGGTTTATGTGACATTATATGCTAGCTTGAAAAATGGGTGTCTGATTATTTGCAAGCGTCCCACCTAGCCCATAGAGGTTAATAATCCATCCGAAGTGGAGTATTTTGTTTAGACACGTAGCTAGCTAGGTAGCTAGTTAGCTAAACAATGAACCGGCATAACCCCAACTCATTCTACCACAAATACAAACATTGTCATATTGTAGTATGAATCTGCAGGTAGCTAAAGCTAACAAACTAGCTAATATTAGGCTATAACTAGCAATGTAAATAGATTTTTTATTCAAATAATTTTGCTACACAGATCATACATGTAACGTTAGCTAGCGAGCCAGCAAGTTAACGTTTGCTAGCTAACTAACAGTATGCTTTAACTTGAAATAAAAATGACTTTCTGACAAAATTAGAAACTTATATCTGGAAATTGTAGCTAGACACTTACCCGTATACAAGGATGAACGCTTCATGGCAGACTGGAACTATTTAACTATTTAACTGTTTTGTTTGTAGCTACATCTTGTTTGGCCAGCTTTGTGTCAAGTCACTCCTTTTCACACTGACTGGGGCGTGTGCAGAAAGTAGCCCATCACTTTTTCCTACTGATCTGTTGATAGTGTCTGCTAAATTCAGAGCATCAATGTTGTTGAGAAAAGTAGCCAAACTTTTGTAGTTCTCGATGGCTAATCTTTCAAAAACGGCACGGTAGAAAGGATTGTCAACACATATCGAACAGCTCACGTTATAGACAGAAGCGAACTATGTGGCAGACCAATCCAAACTCATCTCCTGGCATGTCCAGCCCATACATTATCTCAGCCAATCATGGCTAGTGGGAAGGTTTCTGTCTTCTTCCAAGGCTAAACATACTAGGCTCATAATTAAAACATTTTATTCGTATTTATGGATGGAATACAAGTTCACATGTTCCAGACGGCATTGCTGACCAAAAAACACATTTTGATAAAAAAATACATGTTTCCGTTCAAATGCTGCACCTGTTAAGTAGTGACGTGCGACATACACCTAGTTTCCTGAAACGAGTCACATTTACACCCAATCACCATCTCTTCAAAGTAAGTTACTAAATACAGTCCATTTTGTAACACTTTCAATAAAAATGGGCTTTTCAATTATGTTAAAATGAATGTATTTGTCACAGCTGTCTTCAAAAATGGACCAAGGCGCAGCGGGAATGTGGATACTCATAGTTTTTTAATACTCAAGTAAGGCATCCACAGGAAAAAACAATAAACAAGACAGTAACAGTTTTGCAGGCTAACTAACGCAGTGCAAAAACAACTACCCACAACCCCAATGAAAAACACACACTACTATATTGGACTCCCAATCAAAGGCAACTCAACACACCTGCCTTCAATTGGGAGTCCAATCACCAACACAACACTTAACACACAAAAACCCTGCCACGTCCTGACCAAAACTAATACAATTGCTCCCTCTGCTGGTCAGGACGGGACAGTATTGAGATTATACATTTTTGATGTATGTCCATTTTAAAGTGGTTGACATTCATTAAAATGTTGATGAAGGTAGTATGTTAAACTAAAGAAAATATACATTTTCATCAAGTTTTTGACATTTTTATGTTTACTTTTTGAAAATACTAATATTAATGGCCAAAAATACCAACAATTTTCAAAATTGATAGGTAGATGCAAAAATGTCATTTCATCCTGTGGAGCCTGGCCTTAAATTAGCAAACTTCCTGTCAGAGTCTCCTGTCTAAACAAATCTGAAGAGCAGCAGGCAAATTTGTTATGCAAACAAGATTTTGGGGCTAGGTATGAATATTCATGAGCTGTAGTTCAGAATGTGCAGTGTGATTGGCTCAACCATATGTAGACATATGTAAGACCTGTTGCAACAGCTCATGGGTCCCATTATGCCTGTTGAAAACCAAGCACCGAATTCCACAGTAAGAACCTCAAGCAGGGTGGCGGTAGTGTGATGGCTTGGGGATACTTTGCTGCCTCATGACCTGGAAAAATTGCCTTAATAGAAGGAACCATGAATTCTGCTCTGTATCAGAGAATTCTACAGGAGAATGTCAGGCCATCCATCTGTGAGCTGAAGCTGAAGTGCAGCAGAGTCAAATGTAGAATTTTAGGACCCCTTTAGGTATCACTTTTTTGATAAAATATAGATTTTGTCCTTTACTACTCAAGCCCATAGAACGCATCGAATAGCACATTTATAAATGACGAAACGGACATTTAGTTGACGCTGTACCGGTACCCCCTGTATATAGTCTCGCTATTGTTATTTCACTGCTGCTCTTTAACTACCTGTTACTTTTATTTCTTATTCTTATTCATATTTTTTAAACTGCATTGTTGGTTAGGGGCTTGTAAGTAAACATTTCACTGTAACGTCTACACCTGTTGTATTCGGCACATGTGACTAATAAAATTAGATTTAATTTGATTTGAAAATAAATAATAAGAAACAAGGTTTTGAAGTGGAGATATAAAAAAACTCAGGAAATACTTTGTTGTTTTCTTTGCACATATTTAACCTCTTTTTTGGGATATGCACAAAACTACCTTCATACTTTCATTTGTTTTTTAAACCAGTACTGGTTACCTTCAAAGGAGTGCCTTGTCACTTGTGGGGGTCGTAGAGCAAAACAGATGCCATGATGTTCATGAGTGTCTCCCCTGTCCATATAGTGGTCATAATAGTTTGTAGGTTGTTCGGACGCTACAGACGTTTACATGAGAAGACCAATGTTCGGGATATCTCATGGTCTGACAAACACCACTCTAGCTCTTCCACCTTTCACCGCAGATGTGATGGATGTAAAGTGATGTATTTTTTTTATGCACCGGTGCATCAATCGACTCTAGGGGGTTAAACACTAACCTGCGGAGCTTCAAGCTAATCCCCGGATGTCACAATTCTTCAGAACCACTCTGTTTAAAGAGGTAGTTACAGCATGGTATTTCATGCTGTAACTCTCCATAACAGTCATATATTCACGTCAAGAGCAACATAAAGTTATTTTCTCATTTGTCTGAGAAGTCAGAGTAATTTGTGTGAATGTTCTTTTATACCTCCCTGGTGATACATAAATTATGAGCAGCACTTTATGGCTCTCCAAAACGATATGTTTTCCCTCAAAACGATTTGTTTTTCCAGTTTTTTCTTATTATTTTTTGGTCAGTCTATCAGAGAGCCCTGATTCATTGTTAGAGAAATGTATTTTAGAAGGTTATAATGTCGAAATATTTTCACAAATAATTTAAAAAAATTCTTCTTTTTCAATTCCTCTCTCAGACTCCGCACCTGTGAAAAGTTTGGGAAATGGGGTGATTTCACATTTTCTCAAGACTCATTACTCAACAATCATGTTTTATTTTATGTAATTTGTGTAGTTCTGTCATCAATTTAGTCAATCTTTTCTTTTTTCACGCAAATGTACAACATGAGTGGTTCCAGGGCCATTAACAAAAGTCTCCTCTTTGAGCCAACGAGACTAAATACGTCACTGAAACACAGTACTTTTAGTTTAGAGACACAATTTTGTCTCCATTCTTTTAGCGTGGATATTCTGCACCAAATGTCAAAGTGCAATTGGTTTATGGATGAAAAATAAGCGTACACAAATTTCAATTATACTGTAGTTTACTTTCACTCAGTTATGGCTGACAGCATTGATGATGTATTACTGTAAGTTATTACCAGAAAAGTTTCAAAAGGTTCAGTCAATTTAGAAAGTATGTGCATGTGTCTGTTTTACAGGACCAGAGGTCATTCGTTGAGGAGAAAAAATATATGAGATCTGATGAGTTTGAGATCTGTTATCTTTCAACACGTGTGCATGCGTGTTTGTGTGCCTGCCTGAGTGTGCATGAACGGGCACATCTGTATCTGTTTGAGTGTGTGTGCATGCACAAGCGTGTGTGTGTGTGTGTGTGTGTGTGTGTGTGTGTGTGTGTGTGTGTGTGTGTGTGTGTGTGTGTGTGTGTGTGTGTGTGTGTGCGTGTGCGTGTGCGTGCGTGTGTGTCTGTGTCTGTGTGTGTGTGTAAGTTATTCCACTTTAGCGACGGGAGTGGGAAAACAATTGTTCCTGACTGATTTTCCCCTAACCCCTTAATTTACTCCATGTGTACCACTGCAAATCTAAGGCCTGGCTGAGCAGCACAGTGCAGGGCCCACTCTCCTGCGCTCAGCTTGATTAAAGCACCAGCCACTCACCTGTTCCTCATTAGCCTGGCCAGGACCCCACTAAATAAGTTAGCACCCGTATGTTACAATTCCGCATGCTTTCTACTTGTATGTACTATTTTGTTTGTATTAAGTTGACAGGTTTATAAATTATGGGACGGGATTTAGTGATTCTCTGTGTGCTATGGGGGGAGAAGGAGGGAGCAGGGGAAAGGACCAGTGGTGGAGAAAGAGCGGAGACGTCCTGTGTTTTCCTGGCCGTGGAGATAAATGAGGGGCTGGGTTAGGAAACAATGGCTTTGCAATAATCAGCAGTGTAAAAAAGCATACAGATGCAGGCAGGGAGTCTAGTGTAGTTGTTTTTTTGTGTGTTTTTTTTAGGGGCTAGATCAGCTTTAATATTGCAGATAGATTGTGGCTTCTATCATTGTAATTGTCTGCATAATTTCCATATATTTCGAGGAAAAAAAATACATATTTGTATATATTTTCCTTCTTTATTATTTTCACCTAACCCTATCATCCTTAGTGAACCCTAGTGTAGTTAGAATAATACTACATCTCACGACGTTCACACGCAGTACGACAAAATCAAACAAACCAAACAAATGCAATATACTGTATTTGAGAGTTGATGGATATCGTGTGTATGGTGCTATCAAAACAAAAGGATATATGCAATATATGCTAGACACTTGTAGAACAATTTAAATAAATTCATTAATAAATAAAAATGCACCAACAATGTTGGTCATTACTGAGACAGCTAAAGGGCATTATGCATGATCAGTTTATCCCGTTAATGTCATTTTTGTCTCTCCCCTACAAGCGAGTGACTCTTCTGACCTCTGCCTGGTCGGCATGGACACATATTAACACTCTGGGCTCTGAACAACATTTAAACAATTTGGCAAATTATCTGTGGGGCCACTTTTATAGGGCTTGCTCATTACCTGCAGGGTGAAGAAAGCCAAAGTATACAAGAGAAATAAAAAGAGAGCGAGAAAGAGAGCAGCCCCATTTCCATACATTATTGCAGCCTTGCCTTTCCCAGCAATCTACAGAGGAAACACCTGTTAGCCTTTCTCCCTGGCGCCCCTCTCTCCTCCTTCGCTCCTCTCTTTCATCCCTCCCTCTATCACTCCAACTTCCCTCCCAATAGTCATACAACCACTCCACAAACAGGTGTTCCCCTTCAAAGAGCTATTTCTCCACATAGCGAGGGCAGAACCTAGAGATAGAGATAGGGGGCCATTGTAGACCTGTGGGGCGCAGGAGAGGTCTGGGAGGCAATAAAGTGAACCCCTGCAGGGGACCCTGGAGATAGAGGGCCGAACTGAAAGGGCACTGTCCACCAGGTGTTTACTGTAATACCATCATAACGTATTGACCACACGTGGAGGTACAGTTGTTCCCCGGGCCCCTCCACTCCAAAACAAATTGTCAGAGGAGCAAAGAGTAAAAAAAAAAAAAAAAAGATACGTCTGTTCTGTCGGCAGAGGGGTTAAAGTTAATTTGATCGGGCATGTGTACTCTGGGCGAGTAGAACATCTGCATTCGGTGGCATGGCCCCATTTGTTGCAATTTTGTGTCTCATTTCCATTTGCAAGAGAGATAACTGCTCACATATGGAAGCAATAGATAGAAGAGGTCAATGCAATTTCTTTCACCAGAGGGACGGAGAGAGGGAGAATGGAAAAAATCCTCATGCAGTAATCTCAGCTGGCATAAGAAGAAACAAAGATGTGGTTGGTGGGGTTTGGGGAAAGCATTCCTTCACTCCAGTGATTCCTTGATTCCTGCTCTACCAGCCTAAAGAAGAATCAAGCCCAACCATCTCCATACCCACTCCAATCATTCCTATTATCAACTGATTGGCTCTGGTGACATGATGTTGCAGAGCTATGCCCTCATATATGTTCTATCTTAACCAAGGTAATCATCTACCGCAGCATTTGCTCTTGCAGGAAAGGCCGTAGTTCCCATTCTAATTAGGCAGCTAACTGAACCTGACGAAGAGACTCTGAACGCGCTGCGAAACCATCAAGTGACAAATGACCTGCTGTCAATTCAAGTGATTTAGAAACCTTGTTAGACATCTTTTTGGTAGAGAAAATGAGTATTTCGAAAAACCTAATAACTATTTATTGAAAACTTCAAATAACTATGTTCATGCCTCCTCTTATCTCCTCCAACCAGTCCCAAACATGTTCATATGCCATCCTTAATGACAGAAATGTGGTAAAACTTAGGTCTAATTTCTTGCAGCAACATCAGTTTTGATAGTTCATTTTTTGTGTGAAGTCGTGGCATTTTCAGCCAAGTGATTCCACTACCACACAGCTTGCCATCAAAAGCCTTGTTGCTTTATCAAATATGTATATCAATTACGGTAAAGAAGGAAACAACCTCTATGTTTTTAGAAAGTTCACGCATGCAGGAGGAATACAATTTGAAATACAGTGCAACGTCATGTCATCTCTCACCTGGCATCTGAAGACTCGTTGGCTTTGATTTCTGTCTGCAATATAATTTTGCACTAATGAAAGTTTAACCATGTGGTCGCTCTTCATTCTCAGGAACAATTATGTTACAAATTAGCAGACGACTTCAAAGCCTATATGCGCAATAGTCACAACAAAGGGCAATAGGATCTTCATATGCAGACGGCAAGATGATTTCAATCTCCTCTTTCATTTGAGACTAAAGAGCATCCAGCAATCACTCACTCCTTCCTCGCTCTTCTTGAAATCCTCTAATAAGGCAACTTAAACCCCCAGCTTCCAACGGGTATCAAAGTCACCAGAGAGCAATTAGGATTTAGCCGGAATAGTTAGCAAAAGACCAGAGGAATCTCGTTTCCCACCATAATGTCAGGACTTTGGAGACTAATCTAATTGAGTGTCTTTTTTGTGTGTGATTATTTATGATTATAAAGTGTTAGTGGAGAAGTCTGGAGGAGATACAGTATCTGGAAATAGGGAAAAGTTTGATGTGGATCAGTGTCACAGTGATCCCACTGATTAATTATGTCCGGAATGCCTAATGGGCTGCCTTTCGTTCAGTTTTAAGGAAAAAGCCCCAAACTTTTAAACATTTCTTTGATGGATAAATTGACTAAAGATACATGGAGTTGGAGTGATTAATATTTTCTGGATTTGAAAGATGGTGTGTTGCTTCACATGCTGTACACTGGGGCCTGTGAAAAAGCCTAAATCCTTTTCAGAGTAAAAAATAAAAGTTCAAAACGTGATCCAACCCATGACGTACACAATAAATGACTGTAGGAGTCTGTTTATTCAACCCCAAAATACAAATGTATGGTACATTCCTCCATATTCAACTTATTAAATATACTCACCCTTACCACAAGTGGGATACTAGAGCATTAGTAGAATTTAAGGGCTATTTCCAAAACAAAAACAAAAAATATATAATAATACATTTACTGATTTGACCATGTATGAGCATAACATTATGAAACTTCAGAAGGTATATTGAATACATTTGGTAACACTGTGCATTATGTTTCCCCTATTACAATGTAACTACACAGTAACAAATGTTCTAACAAGATGGTAGCTACATTGGTATTGCTATATAATTACATGGTAATAGGGTTTGGTCCTAGAGTTGTGAAACATGGATAGAACATAAAGGGGAGTAATCATTGTAAAAAAAAAGGCAATAATTGAGTGACAAGAAAATTATCATTATCATTACTATGTCCTAAAAATGCATTCAATCGATCTCACCTGAATCATTCCACTGGGTTTTTGTTATTAGCAATATAGCTCAGACATGGTCTCTTCTCATCCCTCTGTCTGTGACAACAGAGCTCAACAGAACCTCTTTCCTCAGAAGTGCCCCATAAGCCCTCATTTCCTGTGGTGGGGCTGTGGAATTGGCTGAGGGGCACACTGGGTCCTGTGGGGGGGGGCTTCTGCTGAGGCTGAGAGACATGGCTCGTGTTCGTTAGGGCACACTGTAGCTCAACGTTTTGCAATGGAAAATTAAAAATTCTGTTTCTTATTGGACAGGTTCAGAAAGTGCCTGACTGTTTTCCCAGTTTCTGACTGTTGTTTTTCCTTTCAATTTCGTGTCTACTGAACATGGCCCTGGATTGGACACCACACCATCTCCACCAATCCGGAGCCACACTGGCTGTGGGCAGTAATTTAATCAAACTTACAATGGTGAAAAATAACATTGATCATGTGCTGCCTGCTAAAACATACCCTTTTTGATTTCTGAAGAAATGTATTTTTATGAATTGAATTTTGTTTTTACCCAATTAATATAGTGGTTCAATTGCAACGAACAGGCAAACTTAACTTGCAGCTGCAGGTTACCGCTGGATTTCTTAATAAAACGCTGCTAACGGTAGACTACATGCACCTGCGGGCTAAACTAAGCTTGATTGCATTGAAACACCCACAAGGATAAACCATCAGATCAGTTGATCTCTTGTTGTTACCGGTTCAAGTGATTATGATACCAGATAGCTGGTCTAGATTCTTTACTCCCGTCCCCAATGAAATAGCATCGGAAACCGTAAGGCTGGTGAATGTAAAAATACTTATTTCAGTATAAGAATATACACTGAATAAAAATATAAATGCAACACGCAACAATATGAAAGATTTTACTGAAATCAGTTAATTTAAATACATTCATTTGGCCATTATCTATGGATTTCACATGATTGGGAATACAGATGTGCATCTTTTAGTCACAGATACCTTCAAATAATGGTAGGGGCATCGATCAGAAAACCAGTCAATATCTTGTGTGACCACCATTTGCCTCATGCAGCACGTAGAGTTGATCAGGCTGTTGATTGTGGCCTGTGGAATGTTGTCCCAATCCTCTTCAATTGCTTTGCGAAGTTTCTGGATATTGGCGGGAATTGGAACACGCTGTTGTACACGTCAATCCAGAGCATCCCAAACATGCTCAATGGGTGACAAGTCTGGTGTGTATTTAGGCCATGGAAGAACTGAGATATTTTCAGCTTCCAGGAATTGTGTACAGATCCTTGCAACATGGGGCTGTGCATTATCATGCTGAAGCATGAGGTGATGGTGGTGGATGACAAAACAATGTGCCTAAGGATCTCATTAGGGTATCTGGCATCAATTAAAATGCAATTGTATTTATTGTCTGTAGCTAATGCCTGCCCATAGCATAACCTCACCGCAACTTTGGAGCACTCTGTTCACAACATTGACATCAGCAAACCGCTCGCCCACACAACGCCATTCGCGCTGTCTGCCATCTGCCCGCTACAGTTGAAACGAGGATTCATCCATGAAGAGCACACTTCTCCAGCAGGCCAATGGCCATCAAACTTGAGCATTTGTCCACTGAAGTCAGATCAAGACCCTGGTGAGGATGATGAGCACGCAGATGAGCTTCCCTGAGACAGTTTCTGACAGTTCTTCGGTTGTGCAAACCCAGTTTCATCAGCTGTACGGGTGGCTGTTCTCAGGCAGTCCCGCAGGTGAAGAAGCCGGATGTATGTGGAGGTCCTGGTCTGGCGTGGTTACACGTGGTCTGCGGTTGTGAGGCCGGTTGGACCTACTGCCAAATTCTCTAAAAGGATGTTGGAGGCGGCTTATGGTAGAGAAATTAACAATACATTATCTGGCAACAGCTCTGGCGGACATTCTTGCAGTCAATTGCAAGCTCCCTCAAAACTTGAGACATCTGTGTTATTGTGTTGTGTGACAAAACTGCACATTTTAGAGTGGCCTGTTATTGTCCCCAGCACAAGGTGCACCTGTGTAATGATCATGCAGTTTAATCAGCTTCTTGAAATGCCACATCTGTCAGGTGGATGGATTATCTTGGCAAAGGAGAAATGCTCACTAACTGGGATGTAAATAAATATGTGCACAAAATTTGTGAGAAACAAGCTTTTTGTGTGTATGGAACATTTCTGGGATCTTTTATTTCAGCTCATGAACCAACACTTTACATGTTGCGTTTATATTTTTTGTTCAGTGTAGAAGTAGTAGACCCATTTTTTCTTCAAAAGTTTCACCTTAAATGTGTAAATAATATAATATACGCCATTCTAAATAAATCACGGTGTACTTCATATAGTTACATATTTCAAATAGAGACTGTCCTGGGATTTTTAACCCCTGATATTGATAAGGAAGGACCATATCAGACAACTTTCTTATAAAATAAGTTGTAGATAATGGATTATACAAATTGTAAACGAATAAAATAATAGCAATAGGCCATCAACATTTGTTTTCTACGTGTACAACGTCGGGTAAACTGCCACAGTAGATTTGTCGTGGTAAACTAGAAAATACATTATTTCAATTGTACGGAACGATTGTCAAATAGATAAATCACCCTAAATCTGCTCATAAAGTAGGACTAAGTTGTTCCGATGATAAGACCAACCAGAGGGCGAAATAGTCTTGAAAAATGTTGGCTGCAATCAACAACAAAAAAGATAACGTCGACATCTGCGTTAGGCGGGCGGTACATCGCTGGCCAATGATGGTTGCAATTGATAATCAGCAGTGATTTTAGTGCATATTGATGGTTTAACGGGAGATCAGCTGGTGATAATCTGGTGGCCTTCGATGGTTGCAATTGGCCCAATTTAGTTTGCTTTCTCATTCGTTATTTTTCCGCGTTGCAGATTTTCCTCAACGCAGGTTTGATCAAACCGCAGGCCGTGACTGAGGGCTAACTGTGTGGCTAAACTGTGTGGACAGAGAGAGCTCATTAAGAGGACCTGTGTTTGTTTAACAGATACCGAGGGCTCTTTTTCCTCCAATAACATCCAATCATTAATGAGGGTTTGTGTGTGTAGAGGAATTAGGGCGGCTGTAGTCATGAATCATGAGACACATCAGTCTTGTGTTATTGATTTGATCTCAAACACACCACTGACAGGGATACAACTGAGAGGAATCTGAGAGGCACGGAGAACAATATGCTCTCTTATATGCCTGCTTATATGCCCTCTCATACACCCTGATTCAGTCATAAAAATGGAAATCAGTCTATAGACTTCATTGTGTTTTCATCATTTTATAACAAATGTGGTGGGGAGATTAGATTTATTCTTCAGTACTTTCAGTTTATTCAGACACTGATAGTATGAAATGAGTGGGGAAACAGAGAGAGAGGGAAATGCAGAAAAGCTCTGGGACCGGTATTCATACCCACGCTAGGGTGGTGTATATGTGCTGTAGGCTGTGTTACTGTCACGATTGTCGTAAGGAGTGGACCAAAACGCAGCGGGAAAATGTATACTCATCTTTTTTATTTGAAGAAGGAAAAACAAAATAAACACGTATACAAAAACAAACGACTACAAACAGTCCCGTCAGGTGCAACAAACACTAAACCAGGAAATAACTACCCACAAACCCCCATAGAACAAACACCCCTATAAATAGGACCTTCAATCAGAGGCAACGAGAAGCAGCTGCCTCCAATTGAAGGTCAACCCAATAAAAACCACAAAGAAATAGACCAACTAGAAATAACATAGAAATACACTAACATAGAACATAACCCAAACAACCCTGAAACACCCTAAACAAACACCCCCTGCCACGCTCTGACCAAACTACAATAACAAAGAGCCCCTTACTGGTCAGGTCCTGACCATAGTAAGATGTTATTTTCTATGGTAGAGTAGGTCAGGGCGTGACAGGGTATTTTTCTATGTTTTGTATTTCTATGTTCAGGTTCTAGTTTTGTATTTCTATGTTGGGTTTGTTTGGGATGATCTCCAATTAGAGGCAGCTGGTCCTCGTTGTCTCAAATTGGAGATTGTACTTAAGCAGGGTTTTTTTCCACCTGGGTTTGTGGGAGATTAATTTTGAGTTGTGTATGTTTCACCTCTACGTCACGTTTTTTTTTTGTCATTCAGTTTATTTATGTATTGCATAGTTTCACAGTATAAATCAAATGTGGAACGACACACACGCTGCACTTTGGTCCGCTCATTCCTACGACAACCGTGACAGTTACCCTCTATGGGCTAGGTGGGACGCTTGCATCCCACCTACTCAACAGCCAGTGTAATCCCGTGGCGCGATATTCAAATACCTCAAAAATGCAAAAACTTCAATTTTTCAAACATATGACTATTTTACACCATTTTAAAGACAAGACTCTCGTTAATCTAACCACACTGTCTGATTTCAAAAAGGCTTTACAACGAAAACAAAACATTAGATTATGTCAGCAGAGTACCCAGCCAGAAATAATCAGACACCCATTTTTCAAGCTAGCATATAATGTCACATAAACCCAAACCACAGCTAAATGCAGCACTAACCTTTGATGATCTTCATCAGATGACAACCCTAGGACATTATGTTATACAATACATGCATGTTTTGTTCAATCAAGTTCATATTTATCTCAAAAACCAGCTTTTTACATTAGCATGTGACTAGCATGTGACTAGCATTCCGACTGAACACTGCCGGTGAATTTACTAAATTACTCACGATAAACGTTCACAAAAAACATAACAATTTTTTAAAGAATTATAGATACAGAACTCCTTTATGCACTCGATATGTCCGATTTTAAAATAGCTTTTCGGTGAAAGCACATTTTGCAATATTCTCAGTAGATAGCCCGGCATCACAGGGCTAGCTATTTAGACACCCAGCAAGTTTAGCACTCACCAAAGTCAGATTTACTATAAGAAAAATGTTATTACCTTTGCTGTTCTTCGTCAGAATTCACTCCCAGGACTTCTACTTCAATAACAAATGTTGGTTTGGTCCCAAATAATCCATTGTTATATCCAAATAGCGGCGTTTTGTTCGTGCGTTCAAGACACTATCCGAAAGGGTAAATAAGGGTGACGAGCATGGCGCATTTCGTCACAAAAAAATTCATTACCGTACTTCGAAGCATGTCAACCGCTATTTAAAATCCATTTTTATGCAATTTTTCTCGTAAAAAAGCGATAATATTCCGACCGGGAAATCGTTTTTTATTACAATGAGAGTGAAAGTAAAAGCATGCTATCCCCTCATGCACGAGCCTCAGTCTAATGGCCCTCTGATAGAGCACTTGCCAAACGCGCTAATGTGTTTCAGCCTGGGGATGGAATTACATCGTTCAGCTTTTTCCCGCCTTCTGAGAGCCCATGGGAGCCGTAGGAAGTGTCACGTCATGCCAGAGATCCCCTGTATTTGTTAGAGATGATTAAGGAGGGCAAGAAATGGTCAGACAGGCCACTTCCTGTAAGGAATCTTCGCAGGTTTTGGCCTGCCAAATGAGTTCTGTTATACTCACAGACACCATTCAAACAGTTTTAGAACCTTTAGGGTGTTTTCTATCCAAAGCCAATAATTATATGCATATTCTCGTTACTGGGCAGGAGTAGTAACCAGATTAAATCGGGTACGTTTTTTATCCGGCCGTGCAAATACTGCCCCCTAGCCCCAACAGGTTACCCACTGGACCAGCGTTAGGCATATCAAAGTGAGTTGGCTTCATGTGTATTTCAGAATTATGTGTATTTTTAGGTAGGATAAAATAAGACTGGAACCTAACCTATGCAGTGGCGATTTTAGCATGTAAATCTTGGTGGGGAAAAAAAAGAAATTGGGGATGCATGCCAGCAAAGCCACTACACAACACTAAACAATACATTAATTGCATTATAACAGTGACAAACGGTGCCCACAAACTGTTAGGGTCTACATAAAGCTGTCCCAACAGCAGAGTCAGCCTCATTTACTGCCTTTTAATTCAGCCTCATTTACTGCCTTTTGAAAAACAGCTGATATGGCTGACTTGCTTAAACAAATGTGGTTTCTACTGACAGTTGAGATGTACAAACTATGGCATAAGGGGGCGACAAGCACATAGGAGGCAATCCATAATTTTGATTATGACAATGTGCAAGGGACGACGGACGTTGTCAATATAATAATTTGTTCAGTACTTTTGAAATGTACAGCGACAGAATTCAGAACATGGACTACATGTTGTACAGTGTACTCCCTGTACAACAAGTCAGAACCGTAGGATGTTTAAAGGGGGCATATAAACAGACAAGGAAAGCTCTTCAGACAATGAATATTCAATGATTACATTTCTCTAAAACAGGTTATAGGCTACATGTTAACCACCAAGTTAGAACAGTAGGCGAAATAAAGAGGTGAAAATAGACCAAATTATTAGGGTGAGGCACATTGAACGCCATTTGGGTCTTTGCGTGTCAAAAAAGATACACGTCATATAACACTATTTGACAAGTTAAATAAGATTTTAATTTGACACGTCAAATAACACATTTTTATTATAGAATGTTGTGTGTGCTGAATTTGCACATGCAAGCCAAGCGCCACCACTACTGTCAAAGCTGTCAAAGCTGCACAAAAAAAGTTGGCAAACAAGCACACACCGGGCCACGAACGATGTGTTTACAATACCGCATTGGTGAAAATACACCAAATTATTAGGGTGAGGCACATGGGCTACTAACAGCTTACTACACAACATACACTTAGTATTACTTTCTTAGCTACAGTAGACATTTTTTACATTTTAGACATTTAGCAGACGCTCTTATCCAGAGCGACTTACAAATTGGTGCATTCACCTATAATATCCAGTGGAACAACCACTTTACAATAGTGCATCTAAATCTTTTAAGGGGGGGGTTAGAAGGATTACTTTATCCTATCCCAGGTATTCCTTGAAGAGGTGGGGTTTCAGGTGTCTCCGGAAGGTGGTGATTGACTCCGCTGTCCTGGCGTCGTGAGGGAGCTTGTTCCACCATTGGGGTGCCAGAGCAGCGAACAGTTTTGACTGGGCTTAGCGGGAACTGTGCTTCCTCAGAGGTAGGGAGGCGAGCAGGCCAGAGGTGGATGAACGGAGTGCCCTTGTTTGGGTGTAGGGCCTGATCAGAGCCTGAAGGTACGGAGGTGCCGTTCCCCTCACAGCTCCGTAGACAAGCACCATGGTCTTGTAGCGGATGCGAGCTTCGACTGGAAGCCAGTGGAGAGAGCGGAGGAGCGGGGTGACGTGAGAGAACTTGGGAAGGTTGAACACCAGACGGGCTGCGGCGTTCTGGATGAGTTGTAGGGGTTTAATGGCACAGGCAGGGAGCCCAGCCAACAGCGAGTTGCAAAAATCCAGACGGGAGATGACAAGTGCCTGGATTAGGACCTGTGCCGCTTCCTGTGTGAGGCAGGGTCGTACTCTGCGAATGTTGTAGAGCATGAACCTACAGGATCGGGTCACCGCCTTGATGTTGGTGGAGAACGACAGGGTGTTGTCCAGGGTCACGCCAAGGCTCTTAGCACTCTGGGAGGAGGACACAAGGGAGTTGTCAACCGTGATGGCGAGATCATGGAACGGGCAGTCCTTCCCCGGGAGGAAGAGCAGCTCCGTCTTGCCGAGGTTCAGCTTGAGGTGGTGATCCGTCATCCACACTGATATGTCTGCCAGACATGCAGAGATGCGATTCGCCACCTGGTTGTCAGAAGGGGGAAAGGAGAAGATTAATTGTGTGTCATCTGCATAGCAATGATATGAGAGACCATGTGAGGATATGACAGAGCCAAGTGACTTGGTGTATAGCGACAATAGGAGCGGGCCAAGAACAGAGCCCTGGGGGACACCAGTGGTGAGAGCACGTGGTGCGGAGACGGATTCTCGCCACGCCACCTGGTAGGAGCGACCTGTCAGGTAGGACGCAATCCAAGCGTGCGCGGTGCCGGAGATGCCCAGCTCGGAGAGGGTGGAGAGGAGGATCTGATGGTTCACGGTATCAAAGGCAGCAGATAGGTCTAGAAGGATGAGAGCAGAGGAGAGAGAGTTAGCTTTAGCAGTGCGGAGAGCCTCCGTGACACAGAGAAGAGCAGTCTCAGTTGAATGCCCAGTCTTGAAACCTGACTGATAAGGATCAAGAAGGTCATTCTGAGAGAGATAGCAAGAGAGCTGGCCAAGGACGGCGCGTTCAAGAGTTTTGGAGAGAAAGGAAAGAAGGGATACTGGTCTGTAGTTGTTGACATCGGAGGGATCGAGTGTAGGTTTTTTCAGAAGGGGTGCAACTCTCGCTCTCTTGAAGACGGAAGGGACGTAGCCAGCGGTCAAGGATGCGTTGATGAGCGAGGTGAGGTAGGGGAGAAGGTCTCCGGAAATGTTCTGGAGAAGAGAGGAGGGGATAGGGTCAAGTGGGCAGGTTGTTGGGCGGCCGGCTGTCACAAGACGCGAGATTTCATCTGGAGAGAGAGGGGAGAAAGAGGTCAAAGCACAGGGTAGGGCAGTGTGAGCAGGACCAGCAGTGTCGTTTGACTTAGCAAACGAGGATCGGATGTCGTCAACCTTCTTTTCAAAATGGTTGACGAAGTCATCCGCAGAGAGGGATGAGGGGGGGGGGAGGGGGAGGAGGATTCAGGAGGGAGGAGAAGGTAGCAAAGAGCTTCCTAGGGTTAGAGGCAGATGCTTGGAGTTTAGAGTGGTAGAAAGTGGCTTTAGCAGCAGAGACAGAAGAGGAAAATGTAGAGAGGAGGGAGTGAAAGGATGCCAGGTCCGCAGGGAGGCGAGTTTTCCTCCATTTCCGCTCGGCTGCCCGGAGCCCTGTTCAGTGAGCTCGCAGTGAGTCGTCGAGCCACGGAGCAGGAGGGGAGGACCGAGCCGGCCTGGAGGATAGGGGACAGAGGAAATCAAAGGATGCAGAGAGGGAGGAGAGGAGGGTTGAGGAGGCAGAATCAGGAGATAGGTTGGAGAAGGTTTGAGCAGAGGGAAGAGATGATAGGATGGAAGAGGAGAGAGTAGCGGGAGAGAGAGAGCGAAGGTTGGGACGGCGCAATACCATCCGAGTAGGGGGAGAGTGAGAAGTGTTGGATGAGAGCGAGAGGGAAAAGGATACAAGGTAGTGGTCGGAGACTTGGAGGGGAGTTGCAATGAGATTAGTGGAAGAACAGCATCTAGTAAAGATGAGGTCAAGCGTATTGCCTGCCTTGTGAGTAGGGGGGGAAGGTGAGAGGGTGAGGTCGAAAGAGGAGAGGAGTGGAAAGAAGGAGGCAGAGAGGAATGAGTCGAAGGTAGACGTGGGGAGGTTAAAGTCACCCAGAACTGTGAGAGGTGAGCCATCCTCAGGAAAGGAACTTATCAAGGCGTCAAGCACATTGATGAACTCTCCAAGGGAACCTGGAGGGCGATAAATGATAAGGATGTTAAGCTTGAAAGGGCTGGTAACTGTGCATGGAATTCAAATGAGGAGATAGACAGATGGGTCAGGGGAGAAAGAGAGAATGTCCACTTGGGAGAGATGAGGATTCCAGTGCCACCACCCCGCTGGCTCGATGCTCTAGGGGTATGCGAGAACACGTAGTCAGACGAGGAGAGAGCAGTAGGAGTAGCAGTGTTATCTGTGGTGATCCATGTTTCCGTCAGCGCCAGGAAGTCTAGGGACTGGAGGGTAGCATAGGCTGAGATGAACTCAGCCTTGTTGGCCGCAGACCGGCAGTTCCAGAGGCTGCCGGAGACCTGGAACTCCACGTGGGTCGTGCGCGCTGGGACCACCAGGTTAGAGTGGCAGCGGCCACGCGGTGTGGAGCGTTTGTATGGCCTGTGCAGAGGAGAGAGAACAGGGATAGGCAGACACATAGTAGACAAGCTACAGAAGAGGCTACGCTAATGCAAATGAGATTGGAGTGACAAGTGGACTACACGTCTCGAATGTTCAGGAAGTTAAGCTTACGTTGCAAAAATGTTATTGACTAAAATGATACAGTACTGCTGGCTGGTGGAGTAGGCTAGCTAGCAGTGGCTGCGTTGTTGACTTTGAACGTGTAGCTGGCTAGGTAACCTCGGTAGTTTCAGTACTACACCTTGTCATGATACAAAGCAACTTTGTAGCTAGCTAGCTAACATAACACTAATCAAGACGTTCCTTGTAGTGTATTTAGTTTCAACAATGCTGCTCGTCGGTAATAGTTGGCTAGGTTAGGAAAAATGGCGTCGCGGGGGACGGAAATAGCTGGCTAGCTAACCTCGATGGCTGGCTAGCTAACAATTATCAATTAACAATTATCAAGCTATGACAAAGACAACTAGGTAGCTAGCTAGGTAACACTGCACTAGTCAAATCGTTCCGTTGTAAAGTATTAGTAACTACAGCGCTGCTAGTCGGTAACGGTTGGCTAGCTGGCAGTGGGTTAATGATGACTAGGTGTGTTGAGTAAGTCTGGCGCCGCGTCGCGGCTGGCTAGCACACCTCGATAATACTCAAACTCAAACTACACAATTATCTTAGATACAGAGACAGCAAAGACAACTATGTAGCTGGCTAACTAACACTAACACCACACTAATCAAGTCGTTGCGTTGTAATGCAATAGTTTCTGCGGTGCTGCTAGTCGGTAGAAGTTGGCTAGCTAACAGTGATGACTAGCTAGCTAGCAGCTAGCAGTGTTGACTACGTTAGGAGGACGAAGATAGCTAGCCTCGATAATTACTCAGTTACACAAAACTACACAATTATCTTTGATACAAAGACGGCTATGTAGCTAGCTAAGAAGAATTCCTCAGATCAAACAAATCAAGCCGTTGTAATGTAGCGAAGTGTAATATTACCTGTGGAGCGAAGCGTGGTGCGACTGCTCGCTCCAAACCGGAAGTAGAATCTCCCTTGCATTTTACATCTTTTACGCAGCAGCATACAAGATATTTTTGGACTCACCTTGTAAATGTGACGCAGTTGTCCTTTGTGGGAAAATTTTCTCATCAAACTTTGTCATCAAAGTCTGGCATTCTCTGGATTTATGGTGGGAACTCGGGAAAAAAACACACAGCCACTCCATTGAATAGCAGGCTAACGTTAGTGGTTGTGTTGCAATGCTTGTAATTAGCAACTGATTCCTTCCAAACAACTCATTGTTGAATTTGCAATTTCCAACTTGTTGTGTAATCTTTATGTCCAATGGCCGATGAGCACCGATACGTTTTATCAATAATTTCTCTTCATTATTTCTCTTCATATGACAAGGATTAAAAAGGATTTGCCAGTAGATTGTCGACTTGATTCATGAAGATGACTCTATGGCACTTAAACTTGGCGATGATGTACTGTCCCCATGAGTGACAATCACGGCGCAATGCTCCGTATTTTCTGCTGGCTCGCCCCACCACCACATAAAGCACTGAGCTAGGCTGAAACACCTGCATTTTGGAGCTGCTTTACTCAAGAAAACAAAAAAGAGACCATGTGTGTATGCAGCTTTGTTAACTGAATGATATATATATACATTTTTTACGTTGTTTGCAAACTGATATGTAACACATATTAATGCCAAAACAACATGCAAAACAGGCAACCCCCCCCAGAAATACATATATATATATTTATTTTATTTTATTTTAATTACTATTATATATTTTTATTTCTGCCCCACCTGCCCTGAATGACAAGTCACCACTGAACCTATGTAGTTTGTGTCATGCAATCATTGTGCAGTGAACTACTATTGTGTGGAAAGGTCATGGCTCAAGTTAAAGTATAGTCATCTTACATTGGAAATGACGGATATCAAAGGAAGGGCCCAATAATGATCTGTCTACGTTGAGAACTGAAACAGAAACCTTTTATTTTGGCTGAGTAGTCCAAGCTGTGTACCAGTTTCTCCAGCTAATCCACCCCATGTCATGTGCCAAAGGCAAGAAGTGGCAAGGAGTCGAATGTCAGCTAAAGAGACTGGTGTTGAGGCTAGAGTAGTCCATCTGTGAAACCAAAGTTCTTACTTAAGGTCTACACTTAAGTAATACATAGTAAAACATCATTAATAAAGCCTTTACGAATGATCTGTTCATTTACAAATCAATATTCTGACATCACAAAAACCAATAAGTCATTTATAACTATTAATTACTGTGATTTCACAGCAAAATTTTTGAAATTGTGACTAGATCAATGTCAAATAATTTATTTAACCTATTACTGGACCTTCATTTAGGGTGTGAGAGAGGTTTCTTGATCTCTTATGACCCTCTGATCATATCCTAGTCCTAGGGAGTTTGTCAGGATAGAGGTTGAGGACACATGGTAGTGTGTTAAGGCCATATTGGGGTGGCCTGTGTGTCAGGAAGTATTCAACAGCTTGTAACACACTGTAGCCATGAATACAGCCATAACCAGGGTCACCATGGGAGCGAGAGAGAGAGAGAAAAATCAGCCACAACTAGAGGTAAATGAGCATGGCCTTGTCAAACAGTAAATACAGCCACCGTGTAATTGGCTTCAGCCACAAAGCCCAGCTACACAACTGTCCACTGATAACGAGTTAAGCTGGGGATAAATGGCTTGTGATAAAACTGTGATAAAACACCACAGAACCACAGCAGTGGCTCTGTTTAAGTCCCAGGTATACGAGCCATAAATAAAAGCCCCGCATTTCCTCCCAATCGCTCCCGACAATCCTGACATTTCCGCCATTTCCCCCCCCCCAAAAAAATGAAACCTAATTCCTGACGTGAGAACAAACTTGGGCACAGGTTCAGACAAGCCAGCAGCAATTATCAGACAGAGGGAGAGAAGGAGTGGAGAGAGAAAGAGAGAGACAGTATAATCATAGTGATTTATGGTCTGTGTTCATGTTAAGCATGTTATGTGTATAATGATACCACCACGCGTTATTGCCAAATACTTGCCTGCTTACAATAAAACAAGTTCCATTTCCCCCATTCAAAGAATCTGGTCTGCTGCGGGGAAGGAATTGCAATTAAATAATAATATTCCAAAACGAAAAGTGGGCGAAATGGGGGGGGGGGGTTGTAATAATAGGGGTTTGGCGTGGCATTCTAGTTTCCTAGATTTACATTTGAGGAAGCTACTCAATTCAGTCAATTCCAGAAAGGTCCAGCTCATCTGGGTTCTGGTTCCTGAGTGTTATTACCTATCAAAAGCTTCCTCGTTTTTATGAAGTTCTTTACTGAGTGTTTGACAAAGGGAGAAACTAGTTTAATGGCTTGCTAAATCAAGGCATGGCCCCACAAGATTCCAATCATTCTGGGAGAATGTCTGGAAATGCAAAAAATGCGCTATGATGCCATCGTTCCTTTTCTTATTAATTTGTTTTAAATTAGGCCTTCGATTGCATAATTCAATCAGGCTTTCACTATTAATTATAATCTGGATTTGACATGAAAGATATACCTTTTTTATTGAAGAATGTACATGACTACACTTGACGAGAAAGAGTGGATTAAAAAAAAAACAATAAAACACTTCCAATATAAATTGGAGAACTAAGGTATATTGGTGTACAAGTGCTTAACAAGTCCATCAAAGTATGGTGGAAGTGGAGGCCTTCCTGTGTGAAATACTAGCTGATGGGTGTATGATGTTGCAGCTCATACCCTGTTCACTGCACAATAGCAGGTAACCATTCAAAGTGGCAACCTGGTCATGATCAATAAGGCATCAGTGTTGGGGCTCCTAGAGTTGGATTTATTTTAATTCACTAATCCTGTAATGGCTGAGTCCTTTTCTCTCTCTCCCTCTTTCTCTCTTTCTTTCTCTCTGTGGCTGTGGGTCTTTACACTGAGAATGACAGGGTTCAGCCCATGCCTGGCCTGTCTCTCTCAACCACTCTGGAGAAGTTACAGAGCCGCTAAGTGGCATTTGACTCCTTAAGCTCCTGGAGGAAGGAGGTGAGGGGCGTTGGGAGGGTTGGGGTGGGTGGGTGGGGTGGGGGTGAAGGGGTTGGAGGTGAGGGGTTGGGGGGGGTGTAACAGATGAAACATTCAACCCCGAGAGTTTGCAGCATGCATGGCTCGGAGGGGGAGAAGTAGACTAATGGGGAAATTATTTATGAACTATTTGCAGTGCACCTGAAAATACCTCCAGTGAAATTATGTTTGGCAACGTGAACGGCTTTGAAGTCAATGGAGTGGCAATAAAAATTAGGCCTTCATTAGAGAAGCCGGGCCTTTCAAACTGAATCGGCACAGTCTGGGCAGGTCAGAGGCAGTTAGGCTGCGCTCGCCTCCACTCCGTTATGGCAGCCCCCAAACAGATGGAAGCAATTTTCCCTGATTCTCTGCTGTTTTTATGATTTTCCCCTTTCATTTTTTTCGGTCTCCGCGCTGCACTCCTTTTATGTCGCATTTAGGAAATTAACACTAACTGACAAATTACTTTGTAAATAAAGGGGGTATAGCTTTAGAATGTTGAAACCAGGAGTAGCCCAAGGGCCAGTGTTCTCCCAGCAACAAAGAAATCCTTGATAGCTGTTTAGATATGCCAGCCCACAGCCTGGCTTTATTTTATCAAGTGCACATAATTTTTCAATTGAATTAAATGTAAGGCATTCATTTCCCTGGTGTGCACCACTTGTGCAACATGTACACTCACAGAGGGGGGAAATGGTGCACTTGAGAAAGAAAAAAAGAAAAGAACAGTCTTTGCAAGGATGTGGGGGTCATTTGTAAAGTTCTTTGGCCAAGAGCAGACAAATCGCATTCACAATAAAAAGAAGGGGGCGACCTAAATGAAAGGCCGTAATCTTCAGAAAGCCAGACGCACCAAAAACTCCAAGGGATTGTAATCTACGGAGATGTAAGCTAATTACTTAATCACTTACATTTGTAAATCGTATTATTGTAAAAGGAATGACTGTAGTGATTCAATTACAGATATTTATCTCCTAATAGCGCTGATTAGCAAGTGATGCTAATCTGTCATTCTGGAAGGCTGATATTAACAGCATCAATCTAACGGAACAATAAACAGCTAATATGAAAGAAAACTTTTGTCTGCTGTGTGACCAGATGGTCCGCTTTACTGTGGAATGTGCAATATTCTGGCCTGGCTGGCCGCAGAGCTAATGATGGGAACCACAAACTGTTGACTTATTTAATTGAGTTGTTTTGGCCCATTAACCCTTTGTCTGACACACAGATGAATAAGGTTCTATGAGAACAAATATGTTTTTGTCTTGGATTTAAGTACAAAACAAGTATTGAAGCTATTTCTTATCTTTGGTAGGACCATATTTAACTGAAGAATTCACAACAATTGAAAACAGAGAGACAAACAAAATAGGATCATTCTGTTAATCTGTGCCTCAGACCTTTGTGTCAATTGTATTCATAACATACAGAAATAGTAATAATATACTTTTTTGAACAGTTTAACCATTTATCAAGACTCAGACACTTTGAAAGCAATTGCATAATGCATTAAGCAAAGAAAACTTGAGAAAAACATGTCATGTCCCTTTAAAACCTTCATGTAAAAAGTGATGTGAAAAAGTATGAACTGTAAATATTTCTGGTGACCTGGCCATGTGAATAATCGTGAAATATTAGATTACCCCCCCTGCAAAAACGATGACCTTTTTCAGTGTTTTGTATTTTTGTGCTCTGCACTAAATTCTTTGCAGAAAATTCCAAATGGAGGAAATGTGGAAGCAAACCTATTCTCTGGTGTTGGCAGTAATGCTACAGAAGCTGCTATAAATTATGCATCAGGAATATATGTATATGTATTGAATTTAATAATAAGAGTTAGTTCGTACGTGCCAGCTTTTGTACATGCTTAAGAATCACTGGGGGATATCCTCACACCCGACAGGTTTTTATTTACTTTTCTCTCATTCTAACACTCCTGCCGACTTTCACCGCTGTCTCGCGGCAAGCCATGGGAAATAAAACGAAAAGAGCATAATTAAAACAATAATAAAGTCTCCTCTTGTTTGGGGGCTCAGTTGCCAAGGTTATTTCCTCGCGGTTGCATTTGATTACAGTGGAGGAATTCGGCGGGACTGTCGAGGGGCGTTAGTACAGAGTTAACTAAACCAAACCCTGCCACGATGGGCTACGTTCTCTAATCAAGTCAACACTGACAGTGAGTTCACAGCTCTTTCTCTTTTTCTCTTTCATCACAGACCTGACATTCTGTTGAGTGTCAATTTTGAATACCTTTTGATAGACAAAAGACATCATTGCCACAACAGTAACAACATTACAAACCCAGACTCCACCACACATTCCCACTTCTGAGTTACTCATACGCAAACACACACATAAGGCTCATGGGGTTATCTTTGTATGCCTGTTCATCCATAACCCCCTCCCCATGTCCCCTTTGCCTCGACCCAGGTTGAGGTTGACTGTCCTGGACCTGTCACGCGTCCACTCTGCCTTAATGTTGTCTGGCTGGTTGGCCCCTGGTGCCTGGTCTGCGGCGGCAGGGTAGCAGAATGCTAAAGCATTTTGCCTTGCCCTGGGCGAGAACATGTTGCGGTGCAGAGGAGAGGGAAGCTGCTGTTTGTCTGTACTGCCGAGGCTCTGGAATCTTCTAGTCAATCACACACACACACATACATTTACGCATGCACACACACACACATGTGCGCATGCACACACACAAACACACACACACGTACGCATGCACACACAGTCAGTGAAATATCATGGCCGAGCTGGAACACCTGTTTCGGACTGAAGACTCGTTGGCACTCTCTGTCAGATCCCAATAATTCTATGTCCTTCATGATGCTGCCCTTCTTGGAAGATAACATAAAATAGAGCCAGTGCTTTTTCTTTGATTTGTGGGTGTGGTGCCACATTTGATTCACAATAAAATATTTTGTCAGTATACAACGGCCTAAACAGTATACTTTAATGGTCCATGATTGAGTGTCAGTCCTCACCCATACTTTTAATATACATTAATTAGTTTATCAATATTAATTTTCATGATATAATTGTACATTTCCGTATTATAAAGCAAAAGTTGTCAAATGACTCTTATAATACATAATCAACATTCCATGTACAACCGAGATGTTCTAGCCAAGTGCAGAGGCCTGTCAGTGGATTGAGCTGTGAAAACCACAAAGTAGACCCACATATCATCAAACAAAAATGCTTAGGTATCCGCGCCGAAAGACGGACGCTAAACAGGGGGACACTATTAGGATGACATCAGGGACGACCTCTCAACAGCTGCATGGGAGTGCTGTCTTTGAGAAGCATGCCAGCGGAGGCAAAATGGACTCCAATACAAGGGAACACTGATGGACTAACAGCAACAAGAGCCTCCAAGTCATCACCAGCCTAACCACGCGCTGAGTGAGTTCTGTGCTTGTTTGAAGCAGCGGGGCTTAATAAAGGCCTTACTCGTCTACGGCTGATCACATGGGTACTTGTGAAAACATGCTATTTCAGTGACCGCTCCGCTCGATATTTCACAGAGCAGATGCCGTGTTACACAGAATGTTGTCCCCCCTTTTTTTGTCGTTGTGGGACCCTGTGTTCTGATTGAGTTAACAGCTGTGATATGAGCCGGAGTGTTCTGTGTTTTCACTCACTGGAGCAATTTTGCTTATAAAAGGTTCCATCAGTACCACTCTGGCGGGCTACGGAGTGTTTCTTTTAATCTCTTTGACTGTGCAATGTGCCAGCTGGTCAAACGGTGGAGAGAGGGAGAGAGAAAGTTGCTGGAGTGATGCTGTTATAAGTGATTCATTGTCCTTATGCATATGGACACACAACCACGCACACACTCACACATATGCACAAATACTATACACACACACAGACAGTGTTATCTGAACATTCACACATACATACATACACGGACCCCGTGAAAGTGTATACCCCACTACTATTGCTGTTTGGACCCATGCTAATTCTTATGAATCACTGCTCGATTTTTATAGAACAAATTACATCAGTAAGGAAATCATGTAGATGTATATTTGGATTACAGATTTTTTCTTTCTTTGCTCGATTCCTTTGATTTGAGTTTGATGCACTGAATGAGCTTCTCGGTGGGAAATGTTTTGGCAACATTTCACAAAGTTTGGTTTGACCTCGGCTCACAGGTACTTGTGAATGAATTTTCATGTGTGGCTCTACTCTACTCCGCTCAGCCTGGAGTCTGTTCCTCCCACGGGGGCCTCTTAAACATAGTAAACTTCTACCCCTCAGAGTGCACACTGTGATTTAACACTTCAGCATTACCAACATAAAACCCCTTTTTCCACCACATTTTCTGTCCAATTATCTTTCCATTGTGAATTTGAGAATGCAATCTATTTGCACTGCTCTGGTGGTGGTGGTGGTGGTGTGTGTGTCTGTGGAAGCTTCTCAGAGGAGGAAGGGGAGGTCCATCCTACACAGTGAATTTGGTTTAAAAAAAAAGTACAAGTTTGCCTTTTTATATAAAACTATACTAAATATATTCACATCAACAAATAACTGATCAAAACACACTGTTTTGCAATGTAGGTCTACAGTAGCCTCAACAGAACTCTGTAGGGTAGCAGCATGGTGAAGCTGGAGGACAGCTATTTTCCATCCTCCTCTGGGTACATTGACTACAATACAAAACCTAGGAGGCTCATTGTTCTCAACTCCTTCCATGGACATCCAGAAGACGTCCTCCAACCTATCATATCTCTTTGCAGCATGAACTGACACGTTGTCCATCCAATCAAAGGATCAGAGAATGAATCTAGTACTGAAAGCATAAGCTACATCTAGCTAGCACTGCAGTGCATAAAATGTGGTGAGTAGCTGTGTCAAAGAGAGAAAAAGACAATAGTTGAACAGTTTTGACCAATATCATTTCTTCAAAAATGAAGCAGCAGAGAGTGTGAGAAATAGCTGTCTTTTTTTCACTTTTACTTAGCTAATGCAGCTAAGTTAACCTACTCAACAACTTGATTCAAACAGAGAGGAATGTTATTTCTGTTAGCTAGCTGGCTAATTCTATACAACACTCCAAATATTCCAAGTCAAGGTAAGCTTTAGGTGTATTGCAACCGGGGCCCGCCGGTGTAACTGCTAAACTGCTTGCTGTGCACTGTACTGTGTGATTGTACACATGGATTGGATTGAGGGTTTATTAACGCGTTATTTCTAGTAGCTCTGTTGACTATGACTTTAGCAAATATGGTGACAACGATGTAGGCTGTATGTAGTGGTTATTGGTTATAGTATGAAGGTTTGGCTTGGAGAGTTTTTTTCCGCCTGGTCACAGACAGCGATTGTGTTACGTGCTGAAGTCCACAAGGGAAGATGTGAGAGGAGGATAGCATGTAGATGTGATGATGCTGTTTGTATGGCTGCTATGAAAGTGAACTGTGTGTGCGTGTGATCATGGGTGTATTCAACTCTTTGGACTAATGATTACACCCTAGATCAGCTAGATGCAGGCAAGAGTGTGCAAGGCGATATTGAATGTGTCACTGTCGGTCGCCTTGATTACTCCAATTAGTCTCTCGACCTGTGCACCTACATTATAAACGTTAATTTGTCGGCTAAGTTATAGCAACCTCATCATGGGTATAGGGAAAATTTGAGTATCATGTAGTAGCTTAAACCTATCGGTGTTACACCCCGAATGGAAGAAAAAAAGGAAAAAACAAGACAACAAGCAGCTTAGCACGCTTAGCTTGTGCTTATTAGGCCTTTGCCGACGCTTTTGCTGCTAAGAGATTGAATGGAGTTATTTGAACTGGTGAAGACTGAGTCTGGGGTAGGGTATTCTGACGAAACACAGCGACACACACAAGGTGGTGGCCCCAGAGCCTGTGTAGCATTGGACTGCTGTCTCAGAAAACAGAAAATAAATAAATTCCTCAGAAGTGGATAGACTAATGTGTTTGTGTCTGTGGACCCTGCTGTTTACCCAAGCTGCTTACTAGTATGAGTTAGTGAGTTTTTTAGGTACAGATGTTGGCGTATACCGTAATGCTTTACCTTAGAGCAGTCATCAACTTAAGAAGCGATGGAGAAGATGGAATAAAGAATAGATGGAAGTTAGCACATTAGGTTCCTTGGAAGTTGTGGGAACGTATGTTTTTGGTTTCACATTGGTTGTGGGAACGAAACCATACCCCACTGGGAACAGACGTCAGTTCAACATGTAGTTTTGATTTTCATTTGGTTGAGTTGTCAACTAAT
This sequence comes from Salmo salar, assembly GCF_965601325.2. Classification (NCBI taxonomy): domain Eukaryota; kingdom Metazoa; phylum Chordata; class Actinopteri; order Salmoniformes; family Salmonidae; genus Salmo; species Salmo salar. Next base: position 6,299,303 of record NC_138311.1, read on the forward strand.
GTGAATTCAACGTCAAATCAATAAAATATTTCACCATGTCATTGGATTTAGGTAAAACGTTGGGTGAAAAAAATATGAATCTGTCACGCCTGATCCCGCTCCCCCTCCCTGGCACTCAAAGACGCCAGGCTTCCCAGCATTATGCACTCCTGCCACCATCAGTATGCACAGCTGCCTCCCCCCGTCACGCGCATCAGCAATTACTGGACTCACCTGGATTCAATCACCTGTGTCATTACTTCCCCTACATCTGTCTGTTCCCAAGCTCTGTTCCCTGCTTCAGGATTAATGTTTATTTGTCTTTGCATACCCAGTTCTGACACTGTCTCTATCCTGTTTGATGTCTGTTCCATATTAAATGTTCTACTCACCTAAAATGACATACCCAAATCTAACTGCCTGTAGCTCAGGCCCTGAAGCAAGGATATGCATATTCTTGGTACCGTTTAAAAGGAAGCACTTTGAGGTTTGTGGAAATGTGAAAGGAATGTAGGAGAATATAACACAAAATAACTGGTACAAGATAATACAAAGACAAAACCAACCGTTATTTAGTATTTTTTTGTACCATCATCTTTGAAATGCAAGAGAAATGCCATAATGTATTATTCCAGCCAATATGCAATTTAGATTTTGACCACTAGATAGCAGCAGTGTATTTGCAAAGTTTAGGCTGATCCAATGAACCATTGCATTTCTGTTCAAAATGTTGTATCAAGACTGCCCAAATGTGCCTAATTTGTTAATTAAAAACTGTTCATGTTCAAAATTGTGTACTCTCCTCAAACAATAGCATGGTATTCTTTCACTGTATTAGCTACTGTAAATTTGACAGTGCAGTTAGATTAACAAGAGTTTAAGATTTCTGCCAATATCAGATATGTCTATGTCCTGGGGCATTTTCTTGTTACTTACAACCTCATGCTAATCGCATTAGCCTACGTTAGCTCAACCGTCCCGTGGATGGGACACCATCCCGAAGATGCTAATGGACCTGTTGTTATAACATAGGGTGTCCAATCCAAAATGCATCTTATGAACAATGGGTAAAATAAGTAGATAATGTAGATAATCCTCTAAGAAAACCAATGGTCCAAACCTCATGTCTCTATCATAATCCATTACAAACTTATTGGAGTTTTGACCCTTGTAGGATGGTAAAAATTAGTGAGACTAAATCAATGGAGGCCAGAGAAAAAAAGTGGTCATAAATCAGGAAAATAGAATTACGTCAGCTAGGTTGGATGCTGTGCAAGAATTATGGATACCTGACAGGCTTACGATTGAACTCATCGTCTTTCTTTTCAAATCCAGAGGACATAAAACAATATACAGTATAAAGGTAAGATAGATATCGATCGAATACCTATGAAAGAATGCTGTTCATAGACTACAGCTCAGACTTCAACACCATCGTGCCCTCCAAGCTCATCACAAAGCTTGGGGCCCTGGGTTTGAACCCCGCCTGTGCAACTGGTGCAACTGGGTCCTGGACTTCCTAACGGGTCGACACCCAAATGGATTTAATTGTCATTTTTTTGTCAATGATCTACACAAAATACTGAAAGTGAAAGAAAACTTTTTAAAAAATGTTGTAAATATAATGGAAAATAAAACACAATTTATCTTGTCATAGATTTTCAAGCCGGATTAAGTCAAAGCTGTAACTAGGCCACTGAGGAACATTCAATGTCGTCTTGGTAAGCAACTGCAGTGTATATTTTGCCTTGTGTTATAGCTAATTGTCCTGCTGAAAGGTACATTTGTCTCCCAGTGTCTTTTGGAAAGCAGACTGAATCAGGTTTTACTCCAGGATTTTGCCTGTGCTTAGCTCTATTACATGTATTTTTATCCTAAAAAACTCCCTAGTCTTTGCCAATGACAAGCATAGCCATAACATTATGCAGCCACCACCATTCTTGAAAATATTAACATTTACATTTACATTTAAGTCATTTAGCAGACGCTAATATCCAGAGCGACTTACAAATTGGTGCATTCACCTTATAATATCCAGTGGAACAACCACTTTACAATAGTGCATCTAAATCTTTTAGCGGGGGTTAGAAGGATTACTTTATCCTATCCCAGGTATTCCTTAAAGAGGTGGGGTTTCAGGTGTCTCCGGAAGGTGGTGATTGACTCCGCTGTCCTGGCGTCGTGAGGGAGCTTGTTCCACCATTGGGGTGCCAGAGCAGCGAACAGTTTTGACTGGGCTGAGTGGGAACTGTGCTTCCTCAGAGGTAGGGAGGCGAGCAGGCCAGAGGTGGATGAACGCAGTGCCCTTTTACTGTTCCCAAGCCTGTTACTTAGCGATGTGTTGTGTTGGATTTGCCCCAAACATAACGCTATGTATCAGGACAAAAAGTTAATTTCTTTGGAACATTTTTTGCAGTATTACTTTAGTGCCATATTGCAAACAGGATTCATGTACAGACTTCCATCTTTTTACTCTGTAATTTATGTTAGTATTGTAGAGTAAGTACAATGTTGTTGATCCATCCTCAGTTGTCTCCTATCACAGCCATTAAACTCCCATTGGCCTCCCCATTGGCCTGAAATCCCTGGTTTCCTTCTTCTCCGACAACTGAAATAGGAAGGGATACTGTATCTTTGTAGTGACTAGGTGTATTGATACACCATCCAAAGTGTAATTAATAACTGCACCATGCTCAAAGGGATATTCAATGTCTTATATTTTCCCAATCTACCAATAGGTCCCCTTCTTTGTGAACAATTGGAAAACCTCCCTGGTCTTCGTGAATTAATCTGTGCTTGAAATTCATTGCTCAAATGAGGGACCTTACAGGTGTGGGATACAGAGCTGTGAATTTAAAAATCATGTTAAACACTACTATTGCAAATAAAGTGAGTCCATGCAATTTATTATGTGACTTGTTAAGCATATTTTTACTCCTGAATTTTCACTTGCCATAATAAAAGGGTTAAGCATACCCCAAGATTTTATTTTCAAAGCCTTTCAAAGCCTTCAAAGCCTGCTCGTCAAACGTCTCATTCCAAAATGATGTGCATTAATATGGAGTTGGTCCGCCCTTTGTTGCTATATCAGCCTCTACTCTTCTGGCAAGGCTTTCCACTCAATGTTGGAACATTGCTGCGGGGAATTGCTTCCATTCAGCCACAGGAGCATTAGTGAGGTCGGGCACTGATGTTGGGCCTGGCTCGCAGTCGGCGTTCCAATTCATCCCAAAGGTGTTCGATAGAGTTGAGGTCAGGGCTCTGGGCAGGCCAGTCAACTTCTTACACACCGATCTCGACAAACCATTTCTGTATGGACCTTGCTTTGTTCACTCGGGGCTCCTGAGCGGTGCAGCGGTCTAAGGCACTGCATCTCAGTGCTAGAGGCGTCACTACAGACCCTGGTTCGATTTCAGGCTCTATCCCAGCCAGCCCTGATTCAGAATCCCATAGAGCTACTCACAATTGGCCCAGCATCATCCGGGGTAGGGTTTGGCCGGGGTAGGCCGTCATTGTAAATAAGAATTTGTTCTTAACTGACTTGCCTAGTTAAATAAAGGTTAAAAATATTTTACTTTTTTAAAGTACATGGGGGCATTATCAAGCTGAAATAGCAAAGGGTCTTCCCCAAACTATTGCCACAAAGTTGGAAGCACAGAATAATCTAGAATGTAATTTTTTTGCTGAAGCGTTTAAGAGTACCCAGGCGCCAAGCCTGAACCATGAAAAACAGCCACAGACCATTATTCCTCCTCCACCACACTTTACAAGTTGGCACAAAGCAATGGGCTAGGTAGCGTTCTCCTGGCATCTGCCGAACCCAGATCAAATCAAATCAAATGTATTTATATAGCCCTTCTTACATCAGCTGATATCTCAAAGTGCTGTACAGAAACCCAGCCTAAAACCCCAAACAGCAAGCAATGCAGGTGTAGAAGCACGGTGGCTAGGAAAAACTCCCTAGAAAGGCCAAAACCTAGGAAGAAACCTAGAGAGGAACCAGGCTATGAGGGGTGGCCAGTCCTCTTCTGGCTGTGCCGGGTGGAGATTATAACAGCACATGGCCTAGATGTTCAAATGTTCATAAATGACCAGCATTGTCAAATAATAATAATCATAGTAGTTGTCGAGGGTGCAACAAGTCAGTAACACAAGAGTAAGTGTCAGTTGGCTTTTTCATAGCCGATCTTTGAGAGTATCTCTATCGCTCCTGCTGTCTCTAGAGAGTTGAAAACAGCAGGTCTGGGACAGGTAGCACATCCGGTGAAAAGGTCAGGGTTCCAGCAGGTCTAGGACAACAGGTCTGGGACAGGTAGCACGTCCGGTGAACAGGTCAGGGTCCCATAGCTGCAGGCAGAACAGTTGGAGCTGGAGCAGCAGCAGGGCCAGGTGAACTGGGGACAGCAAGGAGTCATCAAGCCAGGTAGTCCTGAGGCATGGTCCTAGGGCTCAGGTCCTCCGAGAGAGAGAAAGAAAGAAAGAGAAAGAGAGAATTAGAGAGAGCATATTTAAATTCACACAGGACACCGGAAAAGACAAGAGAAATACTCCAGATGTGACAGACTGACCCTAGCCCCCCGACACATAAACTACTGCAGCATAAATACTGGAGACTGAGACAGGAGGGGTCAGGAGACACTGTGGCCCCATCCGATGAAACCCCCGGACAGGGCCAAACAGGTAGGATATAACCCCACCCACTTTGCCAAAGCACAGCCTCCACACCACTGGAGGGATATCTCCAACCACCAACATACCATCACGGATTCCTCCGTCGGCTTGCTAGATGGTGAAGTGAGATTCATCACTCCAAAGAACGCGTTTCCACTGCTCCAGAGTCCAATGGATGTGAGCTTTACACCACTCCAGCCGATGCTTGGCATTGCGCATGGTGATCTTAGGCTTGTGTGCGGCTGCTCGGCCATAGAAACCCATTTCAGGAAGCTCCCGATGAACAGTTCTTGTGCTGACGTTGCTTCCAGAGTTAGTTTGGAACTCGGTAGTGAGTGCTGCAACCGAGGACAGATGATTTTTATACGCTATTCGCTTTAGCACTCGGCTGTCCCGTTCTGTGAGCTTGTGTGGCCTACGACTTCGCGGCTGAGACATTGTTGCTTCTAGATGTTTCCACTTAGCTGCCCTGGTAAGTAACAGTACTTACCAGGGCAGCTCTACCAGGGCAGCTCTTGCAGGGCAGAAATTTGACGAACTGACTCGTTGGAAAGGTGGCATCCTATGACAGATGAAAGTCACTGAGCTTTTCCGCACAGGCCATTCTACTTCCAATGTTTGTCTATGGAGATGTACTTGGCTGTGTGTCGAATCCACTAATTTGAAGGGGTGTCCACATACTTTTTTCCCTCTAATGTGGTGTACTACTATAGTAAAAACTACAGTATATACTATTGTAGTTATTGCAGATATTACTGTAGTATTTACTAGTGTTTTTTGTTTTATTATCTTTGTGCCGGATACAGTTCATCAGATTAATGTAGTGTAGTGATTAGTGTAGTGGATATAGTCTGAAAAAGGGTGCCTCTGAGCACACATGAAAGGGAGCACCATCCCCCAAAGGAACCCCCCACTTTCCAAAAGTCAACCAAACAATCCTGGTGGGACAATTAGGCCACATGTTCTTTTGTTATAATAGATCTGTCTGGACTGGCCAAGGATTCCATTACCATCCCATGACAAAACAAGTGCTGAAGTGTAAACAAGAACATTGATGTCATATTTTGAGTACTTACCAGCAATGTTTGAGGCTTGTACTTTATTTTGGTTCTGAATGTGATAATACTCCAGCAGACATGGAGTCCGTTTCTTTTGGACTGTCCACAGCAGGCAGGTGTCCTATCTCAACCTGTGTGAGAAATAAAGGAAAACAGAACAAGAAGTGTTGGTATTCATTTGAAATTAACAAAGGAGAACATATCTGAAGACCATGATAGCTGTTCTGTTTTTGTGGCATAATGTCATCTATTACATGGCTAACACTATAAGTTAAAGTCAATTTATTTGTTTCACAAGCACGTGGAAATTGTATAATTAGTTGGAAAGTACTTGAATCACGATGAAAATAATGGCAGCACTCAATTTGTAGTAATAAAAAAAATAAAACGTTTTCAGCATTCTTAGTCATTTTGAGTCTTTCCACAAGAAAATGTACAGGCCTTTCATATTTTATCATGAGAATAGCTAGCTACTATTCAATCAATCAGATAATGTAAGCTCATCATCACACCTACCCCCATTCCACTTTCTTCTTACATGCGTAAATCACCCACTGATGGGACCGCTGTATTCCTCATAGGAGCATCTCATCTTATGGCTTCTCAGCTCCATCTTCTCATAATAGTCTCCAGGGAAAAAGAAAGTGCAAACTAGATAGCTAACATTATTAACTTTTTGAGGTCCTTGGTCGGAGTGTTGTTATCTACATTTACTATTATCCAGAGCATTCGGAAAGTATTCAGACCCCTTGACTTTTTCAACATTTTGTTGCGTTACAGCCTTATTCTAAAATGTATGAAATAGTTTTTTCCCCTCTTCAATCTACACACAATAACCAATAATGACAAAGAAAAATGGTTTCGAAATTTTTGCAAATGTATGTACATTTTTAATGAAATATTACATTTACATAAGTATTCAGACCCTTTTCTCAATACTTTGTTGAAGCACCTTTGTCAGCGATTACAGCCTCACTTGTATTTGGGGACTTTCTCCCATTCTTCTCTGCAGATCCTCTCAAACTCTGTCAAGATGGATGGGGAGCGTCACAACACACCTATTTTCAGGTCTCTCCAGAGAAGTTGGATTGGGTTCAAGTCTGGGATCTGGCCGGGCCACTCAAGGACATAAAGAAACTTGTCCTGAAGCCACTGCTGTGTTGTCTTGGCTGTGTGCTTAGGGTCATTGTTCTGTTGGAAGGTGAACCTTCACTCCAGTCTGAAGTCCTGAGCGCTTTGGAGCAGGTTTTCATCAAGGATCTCTCTAGACTTTGATCTGTTCATCTTTCCCTTGATCCTGACTAATCTCCCAGCCCCTGCTGCTGAAAAACATCACCATGCTACACCGTGCCAGGTTTCCTCAATACTTGACGCTTGGCATTCAGGCCAAAGAGTTCGATCTTGGTTTCATCAGCACAGAGAATCTTGTTTCTCATGGTCTGAGAGTCATTTAGGTGCCTTTTGGCAAACTCCAAGTGGGCTGTCATGTGCCTTTTACTGAGGAGTTGCTTCCATTTGGCCACTCTACCATAAATGCCTGATTAGTGGAGTGCTGCAGAGATGGTTGTGATTCTGAAAGTTTCTCCCATCTCCACAGAGGAACTCTGAAGTTCTGTCAGAGTTATCACTGGGTTCTTGGTTACCTCCCTGACAAGGTCCTTCTCTCCTGATTGCTCAGTTTGGACAGGCGGACAGCACTAGGAAGAGTCTTGGTGGTTCCAAACTTCTTCCATTTAAGAATGATGGAGGCCATTGTGTTCTTGGGGACCTTCAATGCTGCAGACATTTTTTGGTACCCTTCCCCAGATCTGTGCCTCTACACAATCCTGTGAGCCAAGTGCAAGTGTTGGTTCAGGAAAGTAGAGAAGCACCATGGTCTTGTAGTGGATGCGAGCTTAGACTGGAAGCCAGTGGAGTGTGTGGAGGAGCAGGATAACATGGGAGATCATGGGAAGTTTGAAAATCAGGCATACTGCAGTGTTATGGACAAATTGCAGGGGTTTGATGGCACAAACGGGGAGTCCAACCAACAGCAAGTTGCCATAGTCCAGATGGGAGAAGACAACTGCCTTGATTAGGACCTGTGCTGCTTCCTGGGCAAGGTAGAGCAGGAGCGAGTAAATGCTTTGATTTTTGCTGAGAACGAAAGGGTGTTGTCCAGGGTCACTCCAAGGTTCTTTGCGTTCTTGGAGGGCAACACTGTGGAATTGCCAACCGGGATGGAGAGGTCTTTGAGCTGAGATATCTGCCAGGCACGCAGAGATGTGTTTCGCCACCTGGGTGTCAGAAGGGGGGAAGGAGAAAAGAAATTGATTGTCATCTGCATAGCAAGGATTGGAGAGACCATGGGAAGATATGATAGAGCCGAGTGACTTGGTGTATAAAGCGAAGAGGAGAGGGCCTAGAACCGAGCCCTGGGGGACCCCAGTAGTAAGAGTGTGTGGTGTAGACAGAGATCCTCTCCACATCAAATGGTAGGAGTGGCCTGCCAAATAGGATGCAATCCAAGAGTGTGCAGAGCCTGAGACACCCAGCCTTGAAAGGGTGGAGAGGAGAATCTGATGGTTCACGGTGTCGAAGGCAGTGGATATATCTAAGAGGATGAGAACAAAGAAAAAATAGTTAGCTTTGACAGTGAGGAGAGCCTCCGTGACACAGAGAAGTGCAGTCTCGGTTGAGTGACCCGTCTTGAAGCCTGATTTGTTAATGTCAAGAAGATCCTTCTAAGAGAGATAACAAAAGAGTTGGTCAGAGACAGCACGCTCAAGTGTTTTGGAAAGAAGGGATACAGGTCTACAGCAGTTGACATCAGATGAGTTGAGTGTTGGTTTCTTGAGGTGGGGCGCAACTTGGGCCATTTTGAAATCAGAGGGGATGCAGCCAGTGGTCAGGATTGAGTTGATGAGGGAAGTTGGAGCGAGAGAAGATCCCCAGAGATGGTATGGAAAAGGGAGAAGGGGATGGGGTCGAGCAGACAGGATGTCGGGTGGCCAGACCTCACTAGTTGCAGGATTCATCTGGAGAGAGAGGGGAGAAAGAGGTCAAGGTGTATGGTAGTTCTGTGTGAGTGGGACCAATGGACTTAGTAGGCTGAGTGAATGAGGAGTGCATGTTGTCAACCTTCTTTTCAAAGTGGTTGACAAAGTCATTTGCAGAGAGGGAGGAGTGAAGGGGAGGGATGGAGGATTAAGGAGGTAGGAGATGGTGGAAAAGAGTTTCCTAGTGTTACTTTAGAGTGAAAGAAAGTGGCTTTAGCTGCAGACACAGAGGAAGAAAAGGTAGAGAGGACTGAGTGAAATTATTATAGGTCCTCTGGAAGTTTAGTTTTCCTCCATTTCTGCTCAGCTGCCCACAGCCCTGTTCTGTAAGCTCGCAATGAGTCACTCAGCCACAGAGCCACAGAGCAACGGCGCAACGGAGCAGGAGGGGAGGGCCGAGCCGGCCGTTGATCAGTAGGCAAATAGCCTCTAGTAAAGATGAGGTCAAGCGTATTGCCTGTATTGTGATGGCTTGTGGGGTTTGGGAAAGGGTGACATCAAAAGAGGCAAGGAGGGGAAAGAGAGAGTTGGAAAGAAAGTAATCGAAGACAGAAGTCGGGAGGTTTAACCTCCCTGGGCGAAGTCAACTGCCAGTGGAATCACGTGGCGCGAAATACAAATACCTCAAAAATGCTATAACTTCAATTTCTCAAACACCATTTTAAAGACAAGACTCTCGTTAACTTGTTATGGATAGGGGGCAGTATTTTCACGGCCGGATAAAAAACGTACCCGATTTAATCTGGTTATTACTCCTGCCCAGAAACGAGAATATGCATATAATTAGTAGCTTTGGATAGAAAACACTCCAAAGTTTCCAAAACTGTTTGAATGGTGTCTGTGAGTATAACAGAACTCAAATGGCAGGCCAAAACCTGAGAAGTTTCTGTACAGGAAGTACCCTGTCTGACCATTTCTTGGCCTTCTTTGTCATCTCTATCCAAAACAGAGGATCTCTGCTGTAACGTGACACTTTCTAAGGCTCCCATAGGCTCTCAGAAGGCGCCAGAATGTTGAATGATGACTCTGCAGTCTCTGGCTGAAAAACAGTAGCGCATTTGGATAGTGGTCGATCTGAGAACAATGAGATGGGCGTGCGCGTGCATGTGAAGAGTCCATTTTGCATTTTCAGTCTTTGAACGAAAACAACGACTCCCGGTCGGAATATTATCGCTATTTTACGAGAAAAATCGCATAAAAATTGATTTTAAACAGCGTTTGACATGCTTCGAAGTACGGTAATGGAATATTTAGAATTTTTTTGGCACGAAACGCGCCGGCGCGTCACCCTTCGTTACCCTTCGGATAGTGTCTTCAACACACGAACAAACCACCGCTATTTGGATATAACTATGGATTATTTGGAACCAAACCAACATTTGTTGTTGAAGTAGAAGTCCTGGGAGTGCATTCTGACAAAGAACAGCAAAGGTAATCGAATTTTTCTTATAGTAAATCTGAGTTTGGTGAGTACCAAACTTGGTGGGTGTCAAAATAGCTAGCCCTGTGATGGCCGGGCTATCTACTCAGAATATTGCAAAATGTGCTTTCACCGAAAAGCTATTTTAAAATCGGACACCGCGATTGCATAAAGGAGTTCTGTATCTATAATTCTTAAAATAATTGTTATGTTTTTTGTGAACGTTTATCGTGAGTAATTTAGTAAATTCACCGGCAGTGTTCGGTGGGAATGCTAGTTCTGAACGTCACATGCTAATGTAAAAAGCTGGTTTTTGATATAAATATGAACTTGATTGAACAAAACATGCATGTATTGTATAACATAATGTCCTAGGAGTGTCATCTGATGAAGATCATCAAAGGTTAGTGCTGCATTTAGCTGTGGTTTTGGTTTTTGTGACATTATATGCTAGCTTGAAAAATGGGTGTCTGATTATTTCTGGCTGGGTACTCTCCTAACATAATCTAATGTTTTGCTTTCGTTGTAAAGCCTTTTTGAAATTGGACAGTGTGGTTAGATAAAGGAGAGTCTTGTCTTTAAAATGGTGTAAAATAGTCATATGTTTGAAAAATTGAAGTTTTCGGATTTTCGAGGAGTTTGTATTTCGCGCCACGCCCTATCATTGGATATTGGAGCGGTGTTCCGCTAGCGGAACGTCTAGATGTAAGTTAAGATGCCAAGTGTGAAGAGCGGTGAGCCACAGTCAGAAAATGAGCTTATCAAAGTGTCAAGCTCATTATGGAACTCTCCAAGGGCACCTGGTGGGCAATACACACAGCCTACATTGTTGTCACCATATTAACATAGTCAACATAACTACTAGAACTAACATGCTGCTGACTCTACAGTTACACCAGCGAGCCCCGGTGGCAATAACTTAAAACCTCTTACATCTAGACGTTCCGCTAGCGGAACACCGTTCCAATATCCAATGATAGGGCGTGGCGCGAAATTCAAACTCCTTGAAAATCAGAAAACTTCAATTTTTCAAACATATGACTATTTTACACCATTTAAAACCTGTTAGGGCTAGGGGGCAGCATTTGCACGTCTGGATAAAAAAAATGTACCCGATTTAATCTGGTTACTAATCCTACCCAGTAACTAGAATATGCATATACTTATTATATATGGATAGAAAACACTCTAAAGTTTCTAAAACTGTTTGAATGGTGTCTGTGAGTATAACAGAACTCATTTGGCAGGCAAAACCCTGAGACATTTTCTGACAGGAAGTGGATACCTGATGTGTTGTATTGACTTTAAACCTATCCCATTGAAAAACACAGGGGTTTAGGAATATTTTGGCACTTCCTATTGCTTCCACTAGATGTCACCAGCCTTTACAAAGTGTTTTGAGTCTTCTGGAGGGAGATCTGACCGAACAAGAGCCATGGAACGATGATGTCCCATTAGACACCTGGCGCGCGAGTTCATGTTGGGTACCCTCGTTCCAATACGTTATAAAAGAGTATGCATTCGTCCACCTTGAATATTATTCATGTTCTGGTTAAAAAAGGCCCTAATGATTTATGCTATACAACGTTTGACATGTTTGAACGAACGGAAATATATTTTTTCCCCTCGTTCATGACGAGAAGTCCGGCTGGCTTAGATCATGTGCGAACAAGACGGAGATTTTTGGACATAAATGATGAGCTTTTTTGAACAAAACTACATTCGTTATGGACCTGTGATACCTGGAAGTGACATCTGATGAAGAGAATCAAAGGTAATGGATTATTTACATAGTATTTTCGATTTTAGATCTCCCCAACATGACGTCTAGTCTGTATCGCAACGCGTATTTTTCTGGGCGCAGTGCTCAGATTATTGCAAAGTGTGATTTCCCAGTAAGGTTATTTTTAAATCTGGCAAGTTGATTGCGTTCAAGAGATGTAAATCTATAATTCTTTAAATGACAATATAATATTTTACCAATGTTTTCTAATTTTAATTATTTCATTTGTGACGCTGACTTGACTGCCGGTTATTGGAGGGAAGCGATTTCCTCAACATCAATGCCATAGTAAAACGCTGTTTTTGGATATAAATATGAACTTGATAGAACTAAAAATGCATGCATTGTCTAACATAATGTCCTAGGAGTGTCATCTGATGGAGATTGTAAAAGGTTAGTGCATCATTTTAGCTGGTTTTATGGTTTTGGTGACCCTGTCTTTGACTTGACAAAACATTACACACAACTCTTGTAAATGTACTGTCCTAACATACTCTAAACTTATGCTTTCGCCGTAAAACCTTTTTGAAATCGTAAAACGTGGTTAGATTAAGGAGATGTTTATCTTTCAAATGGTGTAAAATAGTTGTATTTTTGAAAAATTTGAATTTTGACATTTATTTGGATTCAAATTTGCCGCTCTTGAAATGCACCTGCTGTTGATGGAGTGCACCACGGGTGGCACGCTAGCGTCCCACCTAGCCCATAGAGGTTAACCTCTCTGGGCTAGGCGGGACGAATTCGTCCCACCTACGTAACAGCCACTTGCAGCCTGTGGCGCGATTTTCAAAACCTTAAAAATCCTATTACTTCAATTTCTCAAACGTTACAGCTAAGATCCTTACTTTTCAATAAACAGATGCAAGACGCCCAACTCCTTGTCAGACAGGCCACTTCCTGCATGAAACCTTGTCAAGTTTTTGCCTGCCATAGGAGTTCTGTTATACTCACAGACACCATTCAAACAGTTTTAGAAACTTTAGGGTGTTTTCTATCCAAACCTGAACAATAATATGCATATTCTAGCTTCTGAGTTGGTGTAGGAGGCAGTTAAAAATGGGCACATATTTTTTCCAAAATTCTCAATACTGCCCCCTAGCCCAAACAGGTTAAAGACAAGACTCTCCTTTATCTAACCACACTGTCCAATTTCACAAAGGCTTTACAACGCAAGCATTAGATTATGTCAGCAGAGTACCCAGCCAGAAATAATCAGACACCCATTTTTTAAGCTAGCATATAATGTCACAAAACCAAAACCACAGCTAAATGCAGCACTAACCTTTGATGATCTTCACCAGATGACACTCCTAGGAAATTATGTTATACAATACATGCATGTTTTGTTCAATCAAGTACATATTTATATCAAAAACCAGCTTTTTACATTAGCATGTGCAAGCGTCCCACCTAGCCCATAGAGGTTAAGCAATCGCGGTGTCCGATTTTAAAATAGCTTTTCGGCGAAAGCACATTTTGCAATATTCTGAGTAGATAGCCCGGCCATCACAGGCTAGCTATTTTGACACCCACCAAGTTTGGTACTCACCAAACTCAGATTTACTATAAGAAAAATTGGATTACCTTTGCTGTTTTTCGTCAGAATGCACTCCCAGGACTTCTAATTCAACAACAAATGTTGGTTTGGTTCCAAATAATCCATAGTTATATCCAAATAGCGGTGGTTTGTTCGTGCGTTCAAGACACTATCCGAAGGGTAACGTAGGGTGACGCGCGGACGCATATCGTGACAAAAAAATGCAAAATATTCCATTACCGTACTTCGAAGCATGTCAAACGCTGTTTAAAATCAATTTTTATGCGATTTTTCTCGTAAAATAGTGATAATATTCCGACCGGGAGTCGTTGATTTCGTTCAAAGACTGAAAATGCAAAATGGACTCTTCACATGCATGCGCACGCCCATCTCATTGTTCTCAGATCGACCACTATCCAAATGCGCTACTGTTTTTCAGCCAGAGACTGCAGAGTCATCATTCAACGTTCTGGCGCCTTCTGAGAGCCTATGGGAGCCTTAGAAAGTGTCACATTACAGCAGAGATCCTCTGTTTTGGATAGAGATGACAAAGAAGGCCAAGAAATGGTCAGACAGGGTACTTCCTGTACAGAATCTTCTCAGGTTTTGGCCTGCCATTTGAGTTCTGTTATACTCATAGACACCATTCAAACAGTTTTAGAAACTTTGGAGTGTTTTCTATCCAAAGCTACTAATTATATGCATATTTTAGTTTCTGGGCAGTAGTAATAACCAGATTAAATCGGGTACGTTTTTTATCCGGCCGTGAAAATACTGCCCCCTATCCATAACAAGTTAATAAAACCAAAAGCTTACCTTGACTTGGAAGAGCTCCAGTGTTGGACAGCCATAGCCAGCTAGCTAACATAGCATCCCTCTCTGTTTGAGCCGGGTGTTTGAGTAGGCTAAACTAGCTAGCTGCATTTGCTAGCTAATTCCGCCTTCATTTTAGAAGAAATTAACTATTGTCTTTCTCTCTCTTTGAGTCAACTACTCACCACATTTTATGCACTGCATTGCTCGCTAATTGTAGGTTATGCTTTCAGTACCAGATTCATTCTCTGATCCTGTGATCGGTGAACAGCATGTCAGTTCATGCTGCAAGGGCTCTGATGGGTTGGAGGATGTCCTCTGTAAATTGTCATAATTACTGTGTTAGTCTCCTAGGTTTTGTATTGAAGTCAATGTACCCAGAGGAGGACGGAAACTAGCTGTGCTCCGGCTACACAATGGTGCTACCCTACAGAGGGCTGTTGAGTCTACTGTAGAGCTTCATCGCAAAACAGTGTGTTTTAATCAATTATTTGGTGACATATAAATATGCTTAAGTTTTATCTACAAAGGAAAACTTTTTCAATGTTTCACTATTTTAATTTGTATGAAATTCACTGAGGAGGATGGTCTTCCCCTTCCACCTCTGAGGAGCCTCCACTGTCTTGGACTATGAGAGAAAATGTAAGATAAAGAGAGAGCAGCTGGAGTAGCGGTGTTCTCTGGGGTGATCCATTTCTCCGTTAAGGCCAAAAAGTAAAGGGATTGAAGGGCAGCATAGGCAAAAATATTTTTTTTTAACTTCAAATCGGCAGTTCCAAACGCTGCCAGAGACTTGGGAATTCCACATGGCTTGTGTAGGGTTAAAAACTGCTGCTGTCCCACTGTCTCAGCTGGCCAGCTGTGTTGACACTCGGGTACAGCCTATCTTTGCACCCACCGTCACTGGGGATGAATGAAATGCGTAGTTCTGAAAAAATAGTTCAAAAAATAAATGTTTTTCAAACTATACTGCTCAAAAAAATAAAGGGAACACTTAAACAACACATCCTAGATCTGAATGAAAAAAAAGAATCTTATTAAATACTTTTTTCTTTACATAGTTGAATGTGCTGACAACAAAATCACACAAAAATAATCACTGGAAATCCAATTTATCAACCCATGGAGGTCTGGATTTGGAGTCACACTCAAAATTAAAGTGGAAAACCACACTACAGGCTGATCCAACTTTGATGTAATGTCCTTAAAACAAGTCAAAATGAGGCTCAGTAGTGTGTGTGGCCTCCACGTGCCTGTATGACCTCCCTACAACACCTGGGCATGCTCCTGATGAGGTGGCGGATGGTCTCCTGAGGGATCTCCTCCCAGACCTGGACTAAAGCATCCGCCAACTCCTGGACAGTCTGTGGTGCAACGTGGCGTTGGTGGATGGAGCGAGACATGATGTCCCAGATGTGCTCAATTGGATTCAGGTCTGGGGAACGGGCGGGCCAGTCCATAGCATCAATGCCTTCTTCTTGCAGGAACTGCTGACACACTCCAGCCACATGAGGTCTAGCATTGTCTTGCATTAGGAGGAACCCAGGGCCAACCGCACCAGCATATGGTCTCACAAGGGGTCTGAGGATCTCATCTCGGTACCTAATGGCAGTCAGGCTACCTCTGGCGAGCACATGGAGGGCTGTGCGGCCCCCCAAAGAAATGCCACCCCACACCATGACTGACCCACCGCCAAACTGGTCATGCTGGAGGATGTTGCAGGCAGCAGAACGTTCTCCACGGCATCTCCAGACTCTGTCACATCTGTCACATGTGCTCAGTGTGAACCTGCTTTCATCTGTGAAAAGCACAGGGCGCCAGTGGCAAATTTGCCAATCTTCAATCTTGGTGTTCTCTGGCAAATGCCAAACGTCCTGCACGGTGTTGGGCTGTAAGCACAACCCCCACCTGTGGACGTCGGGCCCTCATACCACCCTCATGGAGTCTATTTCTGACCGTTTGAGCAGACACATGCACATTTGTGGCCTGCTGGAGGTCATTTTGCAGGGCTCTGGCAGTGCTCCTCCTTGCACAAAGGCGGAGGTAGTGGTCTTGCTGCTGGGTTGTTGCCCTCCTACGGCCTCCTCCACGTCTCCTGATGTACTGGCCTGTCTTCTGGTAGGGCCTCCATGCTCTGGACACTACGCTGACAGACACAGCAAACCTTCTTGCCACAGCTCGCATTGATGTGCCATCCTGGATGAGCTGCACTACCTGAGCCACTTGTGTGGGTTGTAGACTCCGTCTCATGCTACCACTAGAGTGAAAGCACCGCCAGCATTCAAAAGTGACTAAAACATCAGCCAGGAAGCATTGGAACTGAGAAGTGGTCTGTGGTCCCCACCTGCAGAACCACTCCTTTATTGGGGGTGTCTTGCTAATTGCCTATAATTTCCACCTGTTGTCTATTCCATTTGCACAACAGCATGTGAAATTTATTGTCAATCAGTGTTGCTTCCTAAGTGGACAGTTTGATTTCACCGAAGTGTGATTGACTTGGAGTTACATTGTGTTGTTTAAGTGTTCCCTTTATTTTTTTGAGCAGTGTATATTCCAAATATGATCATGTTGTTCGCAATTTATGTTATTCTTCAATAACACAAACTCCAAAGCAAATCAGGGGGAGGAAAATAGGTTTATTCAAGGAGGACAAATCATACGGGGAGGTAGATGGTCATTCTCCTCTGTCTTCAGTGATGTTCTCCAGTGATTCTCTCCTCTGGTTCTCTCTTGTGGTTCTCTCCCTAGAACAAAGGGACAGCATGTAGTTTTATAACCCAGCCCTAGTTTGTGGTTGACCAATTAAAATTCCTTGCAATAAAACTAACCAATGGCCAAATAACAAGTATCCTATTTCAGAAGACATATTCCTCCCATGTCTCTGAACCATTGATCAATAATTCCCTATTACAGAAAAAGCACTATTTCCATTGATCGTTAGTACTCTATTGACTCTCATCCTCTTGACCTCTCGTACTCTGTATCTTGTGTATCTTGTGTATTTATCTTCGACATATTCTTACAATTTCATATATGCGTGCAAAAATCTAAACCACCCAGCTTTTGAGTAGTTAAAAGGTCTATTTCCCTGATTTTGAGAGGAGCTGGCTAGTAAATACCCATAGACGTCCAGCAATTGCGCTAAGCTAACAATATGCTACCTTCAGCTTTCTTCAAACTGCACACAGAGACATAAAAAGGGTAACCATGAGTTCGTTTGACTCTGGATAAGTAGGAAATGACACAAAATCCCCAAACCCTGAAGTATCCCTTTAAGTTCTGGGTGTATATATGTTACAAATTTGATGTTCCGGTTTGCGAAGTCTCCACCATCGCAAAACGAAACTCTCAGCTAAAGCAGCCCTTTCCCCTTTGCTAATTAAGGCCCAGTGCAGTCTAAAATGTGATTTTTCTGTGTTTAAAATATATTTCTACACTAAAAGTTTGGAATAATACTGTGAAATTGTGAAAATTATGATAATGCATTTTTCGTCTAAGTGTCACGTATACTCCCTCCCACTCCCTCCCACTCCCTCTAGGTCGTCAGGCTGCTGATTATCCCGCACACCTGTCACCATTGTCTCGCGCACCTGCGCCTCATGACACTCACCTGGACTCCATCACCTCCTTGATTATCTTCCCTATATCTGTCACTCCCCTTGGTTCTTTCCTCAGGTGTTATTGTCGGTGCATTGTTTGTGTTCACTGTTTATTAAAACAAACACTCCCTGAACTTGCTTCCCGACTCTCAGCGCACTTGTTACCCTAAGAGCTGTTTGAAAAGACTGCTTGAAGTTTCAGCCTGTTTTTGGTGGGATAGAGCTTTGGCCTTTCCGTAGTGACATCACTAAATTAGTTAATATACCAATAAGAAAGAGAGTTTCAAACCTCTCTGCCAATAACAACTCGTCTTCAGTTGTCCCCTCCCCAGTCATACCACTCCCAGACAGTCCTAGCAAAATTCTTGCTTGAGAAATCATACTTTGTTAAGAAGCTATTTACATTATTTTACTGTATTTTCTCCATACACATTAGCAAAACATTCACATTCCTCAAGTCCACAATAGTCTGTGAATAAAATGTTAAATATATGTCCTTTAACATTGTGTATTGTGTGCTTATTATTTTACCATTAATATGTTCTAGGCTATTTTGAGACCTTAAGGAGCATCAGGTACTGCTGGAATGTCAACGAATGACATTTCCATACTTTTGTGTGAAATTACACTGGGCACTCAAAACATTTGTAAAGTATAAATAGCTCACACTTTATATGAGGCCACACAACAAGACATAACGAATGATTAATGATAGTAAATAGTCTATAAGGCCCTATATTAAACATCTAATGACTGGAGTAATCATTAATAAATGAATAAACTTTATTATTCCATTATAAATGCTTTATTACATGCTACCAAAGAGTTTTACGCCATCTGATGCAATGCTAGGTTGTCAATTGCAGGCTATTAACAGGGTGTCTGGTGGTAGCATCACAGATGAGTGCCACCTTTCCTGCTCACTAGGCCTGGGAAAGATGAGGCCGTGAGTAGGTTTTATGACTTTTATGACTTAATGCCGGTCGTAAACTCTGAGACATTTGTGAAAAACTTTAACATCAAAAGATTGGACATTGGAACATACGTTTTGAAATCCCAACTTTTGGGAAGGTTGGTGGGGATCCAAACAATAATCCTGTCAGATAATTGATTGTTTTGTAATATCATTAAAGAAGTTATAATGGAAACATTGTAACTTTATGAGCTTTCACAATGTATATGTCAGTTACAACTAAATGTTGTAAAACTTATATGATTAAATATGAAACTATTTGTGAGAAGATGAAATGTGATTTTGGCCTTCTAAATGAGATAATAGTTTTTCATATAAAGTTTTACCCAATCCGTAACCACGCCCACGTGAGCAAAGACATTATGCCAAAAGGATGGAATGCCCCTTTTGCCAGAGTGCTTATAAAGGTCTCCAAACTAAATTTACATTAGACCAGTACATTGCCGGGTTACTACTGGCGTGTAAAATGGTCAGGAGCTGAACCCTGAATAATCAACCATTGAGACCAGAAAGCGTGGAGCGTTGGCTACATGTTGAAACGGTTTAAAACCACAAGACCAGTATACGTGCAGCGCGAGCTGAATATGTTACAAATGGTTAAATCACTACAGACCAGCATGACTGACAGCGTGAGCTGAACATTATGAAATGGTTAGAAACTCTGAAACTTTCAACTGCAAAGAAGAAGACTAGACTACGACATGCACTGCCTGCAGTTCTGCATGTAACATAGCCTAGTAAACTTAATTAACAGAGGACCACCGCGTGTGTGCCTCTGGAGGATCCAGGCTAACGAACACTCAGAGACAAAGAAGCCTATTACATCTACTAAGGACATTGTGACCTCTGGTGGACAACCAGAGACTTACATCGAACTACCAGCCATAGACGGACGAGTGGTTTCAGAGAGATGACAAAGGCATACAAGCGTAAATATATCCGTTGCATTTCTTTTTGAATGAGCGGTCGTTCATGCGCAAATTATTCATTTTTCATGAGCATAGTTTCCACATGTATGTATCAGCCCACTCTCTTTGTCTCTCCCGCTCTCTTTATCTTACCCCTCCCCTTCCATTGTGTAACAAGCCGTCATATCAGGTTAGTCCACTTGGGACTTTTCATTGCATTATGTTAGTAATCAATTCAACCTATACTATGTGTGTTTATGTATTTCTGTGTGATTATTTAGTTAGTCAGTAAATAAATAACTAAGCCCATTTGTGTAAGCTGAGTCATCATGTAGACTAGGGTTCGTGCAGATTTATAGAATATTGACGTTCAGAATGAGACTGATATGAGGAAATGATTGATGGGTGATGGGTAGGATATCGAGATATGCTGATGTTTTGTTGAGTTAATTTGGGAAACAGTAACTCATTACATAATATTTTCCGGTGGTGCCCCAGGTTACTAATGAGTTAATTGTTACATGACTAATTTAATCATGTAATAATTAAACGATGAATCGAGGAATAGCCGTCATCACATAAATGATACTCACGTCACGACACATTCATTTGTTAATGCCCTACAGCACAAAGACCGACATGTACGTATTCGTGAGTCTCACCTTTCCATAGAGGCATCATATTAGTGTGTAGCCCAAACTGTTCGGAAGCTATATACAGATGTGGGCAGATCAGCATTAGAGCAAAGCGGAGAACACCATCATGTTTATGAGGGTCTCATCTTTCCATACAGTGGTCATATTAGTTTGTAGGCCAAACCGTTTGGGGGCTACAGACCTTTTTGTGAGAAGACCGATTTTCGGGATGTCTCAAGGTCTGACAATCATTGTTGTAGCTGTGCCACCTTCCACTGCAGATGTGGAAGGCCGCCATTAGCGGATACGGTGGGATGTGACATAGCCCAAAAAATAGATATCTCTATCTTAAGTTGGTCCACAAGAATTGTAACGTTATTGTTTTGTTCTCTCTATTTCCTGTGTTTTTGGCTATTGGTTTTATGCATTTTATATTAGCCAGTGGAATGTAGAGTGTGTGATACATAAAACATTGTTTTCAAATTATTTTATTCGGACTATGTAAGAGGAAAATATTGCTGTTGATTAATTTGCAATAATAGCACTTAGGTTAATTAAATACTTTTACTGTTATCTAATGAATGTATTATATGAGTTTGCTTTGATGCTTGCTGAGGAGAGGTGTGTGCAGCATAGAGCAGCTTGCAATTTCATGTCAATGCCTTGCACTGCATTTATTCACTGCAGTTATTTATTTTCATCCAGTATTAAATGACCAGAACCGGCAGCAGTGTGTCCCGTGTCCAATCAATCTACATGCACATCAAAACACAACACAGAACCGAAGGCAGAGCGCAGTAGCCAGCACATTCACACATAGGCCCAGACAGGATACACTAACAATAATGAACATAGTAGCTTAATTTCTTATGATTGTGCTAACCTGTCTGGGAAGAAATTGCATGAAATTAAGTTTGATATATATACAAGTAGAAGTAAAGTAGGAAACAGTAAGGTACACAGAAACTATGGTAAAACAATTAACAAAGTAATAGTAAATTACATGGTAACAGGGGAACAGATCATCACTTTAGAATACAGTGTCAAGGCCCCGTAGATACACTGAAACTATGGTGAAACTATAAAGAATGTAACAGTAAGGTACACAGAAATTACTGTGAAAAAATTATGGAAGTAATTGTAATTTACATGCTAAGAGGGAACATATCGCCACTTTAGAATACATTGTCAAGGCCCCGTAGGTACACAGAAACTATGCTAAGACTATTAAGAGAAAAAATACATAATTCAGTAATTACATAATAATTACTGAAGTACAGTGCTGAAATAGCAGGGAAACAAGACACAACGACAAGGTAACTATCCAGCTACAAGCTAAGACCCAAAAGGTATTTTTTGAGGTTGGCCCACATTCAGTATAAGTATGATGTAGTTTCTCAAGCACATTCTTATTAAGTATACAGTGCTGCTGAGAAGAGGTGAAATGGCCTTACATCCTTACTACATAATATCTGCTTATTAGGGTCAATTATTCAAAATTCTTCAGTAACGAATAACAGTTTCTACATAACAGCCAGGAAAATTACATCACACTTTACATCAATATTTAGCAGCTACATACAAACTATTAACTGGTTATTACCGCATTATTACCTGGTTGTTGTCCTGTTACTTTCCTGTTGTTTACTGTTACTTACTTACTCATTTCAGCACTGTAAGCTAAAGTGCTACCACACTCGTCCTTCTTTACTTCTCTCTTCTGTGTCTTTCTCCAAACGTTATATTATTCCAACTCCCCTTAGTCTTAGCAAAGCCACAACAGCTTTACCTTTTACTGATGCATACCAAAGCATCCCTGTTTACCTCAAAAACACTCTCACACAGCATACACACACCCACACACACACACACACACACACACACACACACACACACACACACACACACACACACACACACACACACACACACACACACACACACACACACACACACACACAAACTGGCCCCTGCTACCTCTCTTAGGGTTCTCCGCTTGCATGCATTTGTATTCAAAAACAGTGATCGCTGTCAGGGTCTAAACTTTAATGAACACTCAGAACTTAGAATTTAACGCACTTCATCCTGGAGTTGAACTTTCTGAGGTGAAATGGTGGTGTGTGTGTGACTGTTTGCTTGTTTGTGTGTGGGTGTGCCTGCGTGCGTACTTGTGTGTGTTATCACGGCGAACCAGAAGGCAGATGCTGATATTTTACATTAAATCTAGTCTTGCAAAAGCGAGATTTGGAGAGTGAACTTTGGAAGGTCATCCACAAGTAAATGGAGGGGCCTCGTTTTGCATAAAACTCTTGAGACGGATGTGTGACAAGGCCGCTTACCATGTAAGTCTGCTGACGAGCTCCCATCGCCTCTTATTAACACCGCCCAAGCAAGGAGTGTCAGACGCCGTCTCTAACCATACGCTAACTTCCCTGCCGTATGAAAGCAGGTGACAGACAGAGTTACTCACATGACCCGCCTCCATCCTCCTCCATCTCCCATTATGACTGGGAAAATAATATGGAAAGATAGAATAACAAAGAGCAGGGTTTGGATAGGCATTAACAGAACCAGGGAACAATTAGGGGTGCATTTTTCCTGTTGTCGTCCCGTGGGTGGGGGGGGGCATTTAAGTAGTTTCAGAGAGACATCCTGCACCTGTATGATATCCCCCTTCCCCCCCTCATCTGACAAACGGGGTGGTGTGGGAGTGTGAAAATAACCTCTCTTTAACCTCCGACCTCTGACCTTCTCTCCATTTGAAAGTGTAAAATGGGTGGCAGTGGAAGACATGGCCTTACACAAGATGAAGGGAGAGAGAGTGAAGAAAAAAGAAAAGGAAAAGCGTAGTTATACTGATGCGTTATGAGTCGTGGGGTTGAAATATGATACCTGTGTGACACTTATTTAGAATCATGCTCAGGAATGACATGAAAAGCCTGCTATTTTCTCTTGCTCTGTTACAACATTCTTGAAGATTGCACAAAAAGTAGAATTACTCACATTTCTAAATTCTATACTTTTTGTCTGGTATTAGAGCACTCCTTGGCCTTCTCAGTTGTTTTCATCGGAGCAGAAAGGAAGAGTGGGAAGCAGTGTGCCTGTATGTTACCAGTAGGTGCAGCTGTAGTTCAACCCATAGAGAGAGATAGAGAGAGAAAGAAAGAGAGCGAAAGAGAGAGAGAAAGAAAGAGAGCGAGAGAGATGAATACTCAATGTTCCACATGACATTTGTTTGCATTTATGCTGTTTATTATATAGGCTGATCTGCATAAAATCACCTGCTAAATGACATATTAGTAACATTAGAGAAAAAAGGTCTCAACAGATTCAACACTGTCCTCGAATAAACTAAGGTCTTTATTTACATTGTGTGCAGTAGAACCAGGTGTGTTAGTGCTAGGCTGGAGAAAAAGCCTGCACCCCCTTAGCTTCTGCAGGACCAAGGTTGGTTACCACTGTAGTATCTCTGAGGTCATACTGTATTTTTTTCAGAGTGTATGCTGAGAGATTGCAGGCGCTGTTTGATTAGTCCATGTAAGCACAGTCAGGACATCTCAATTAACATACCTTCAGTCACTCAGGAGACCAGAGAAATTCAGATCTCAGGACTCGCTCTATGGCATCTGGAGCTCTAGCTTTTCTGTTTGTTTGGTTGTTGTTGTTTCTTACCACTGGTTCTAATCTAATCAAATCAAAGTTTATTTGACATGGGCACAGGATACAGAAGGTGTAAAACAGTACAGTGAAATGCTTACCTGCAAGCTATTTCCCAACAATTAAATGTTCAATAGCAAGGTAAGAGGAAATAGTATAAGTATATAAGTATATAAGAAATAAGAGAAACACGAGAATGTAAGCTATATACAGGGTCAGTGCCAGTACCATAATTTCAATATGCAGGGATACTTGAGTCGTTGAGGTAGATGTGTACATGTAAGCAGGGGTAATAAAGTTACTTATAGCAGGATAGATACTACTACTACTACTACTACTACTACTACTAATAAATAATAGCAGGAAAGGGACTGGTGGCAGGATAAAAACATGTTTAAAAATAATCAATAGCAGCAGCTGTTCAACCAACAAGCTCTCACAGTCTCACTGCAGAATTAGACATTTATCAATGTTTCTCCACATTTCAAAATGTTTTTGACACCCTGGGTTGCTCACGCTGCTCTGTATCATTCAATTTCTCTAAACATCACATTTGGAAGCTGCTGCAGTGCATCGTTCCATTTCTCCAAAAGTTACATTTAAGTTTAGGCATTCATTCTGAATGGCTAAGGTAAAGTTTAAGCTTTGGGATAGGGTTAAAACATTACGTTTACAAATTCATTCAGAATGGTTAAGGTAAGGGTGAATGTTTGGGATAAAAAAAAATAAACAGTGTCCACCACTAGGATTGAACACACAACCTTCTGATCATGACTCTGGATCAGAAGGTTGTGTGTTCAATCCCAGTGGTGGACACTGTTTTTTATTTACAATTTTCGAAGTCAATCTTCAACAATCCCTCTGGTTCAACAGTCTTACTGCATGGGGGTAATAGCTGTCTTGGAGGCTGTTGGTCTGAGACCTGACGCTCTGGTACCACCTGCCGGACGGTAGCAGAGAGAACAGTCCATGGCAGGGGTGGACAAGGAAGTACGGCTGTACTTACAACTGTCAGAAGGTTACTAAAACAAAGAGACTTGAGACGTAAAATAAATCAAAACCAAGGAAGGTTACGAGTACAGTATGTAATATTAAAATGGGATCAAACACCTCATCTTTTATAAGTGTGGGCGTGCTTATGTGTGGTGTGCTTGCATGTGTGCTTTCCTTTTATGCGTCAGGTGGATTTCTCCCTGAACTCTGACCCCTTCTAAAGTCGTCCAGCTAGTTGTCTGAACAGGTCCGCTTCCTGTGGGCAGAAACACACTTCCTGTTTGACTGGCAGCCCCTCAGTCCTGCTCTGTTCTGCAGTGGAGGACTGTGGAGTAGGACTGTGTGAGTGAGTGTGTGTGTGCGTCCATGAGTATGTGTGTGCGTATGCATCAAAGTGTGTGTGTGCGTCCATATGTGTGTGTGTTATGCCTGGAGGACCATGGAGTGGTCTTAACTTCAGCTGTGATTAATACACCCATCACTTTGTAAATGCTGCCTGCCTGTCCCCTGGCCTCAGTCTCTGCCTCCACAGACTGGGCCAATGTTTGCCTTTCTCAAATACCCCTCCGTTTACGACAGCCCGGGGAAAAAAATGAGCATTCTTTAATTTTATAATAAGTCTGTGGACTTTTTGGGGTGAAAGAAAGGATTGGCCTCATTAGGTTTAATTGTTTCATCTAAATAGCATGTAATTTTCACTTCATGGATTATATAAATACCTTAAATGCACCTCGCTGTTATTTGTGTATCTTGTGAGTAGCCTCAAAATCTGAAGTCAGTATGGAGTGAGGGGTTGGATAGGGGGAGTTGTGTGTTTGCGTCCGTGCGCGTGTGTGTGTGCACAAGCACGTCTGTCTGTCTGTGCATGTGCGATGGAACACGGGGAGAAAGGAGAAGGGGAGGGAAGAGTAAAGGGATAGAGAGGAAGCCAGAAAAGAGGAGGGTGGGGGGCGTCACGCAAAGCTGAGCAGAGTAGTTGACATCTGCCCATTAATGACCCCATTGTTGTGATAGGTGTTAGCTTTAGCTCAGAGTGGGGCCGTTGCAATCTAGCCCGTCACTGAAAGGATAGGGGGAACGTTAGTCGTGTGTGTGTGGGGGTGTGTGTGTGTGTGTGTGTGTGTGTGTGGTGTGTGTGTGTGTGTGTGTGTGTGTGTGTGTGTGTGTGTGTGTGTGTGTGTGTGTGTGTGTGTGTGTGTGTGTGTGTGTGTGTGTGTGTGTGTGTGTGTCAGTTTGTCCATGGGCAGGTAGCCTAGTGATTAGAGTGTTGGGTTAGTAACTGAAAGGTTGCTGGACTGAATCCCCAAGCTGACAAGGTAAAAATCAGTCGTTCTGCCCCTGAACAAGGCAGTTAACCCACTGTTCCCCGGTAGGCTGTCATTGTAAATTTGAATTTGTTAGTTAAATAAAATTAAACATTTGTGTGTATGTAGTCTATCCCCCACACCTCCCTATGCCATATTTCTAGTGTAGGACATCTCTTAGCTCCAGAGGAGTGGACCAGGTCTAATAAAGTGAACCCTGCTTGCTCCTGTCTGATCCCGAGAACACCAAATACACTTATTAACACAGGGGGCAGCTGCCAACGCAGGCCTCTCCTTTGTCTGGATAGGCCTGGGATTCAATTTCTCTGCTCCCCAGGGAAAAGAGCCTCTAGGGCGGGCAAGCTGGCCCTCAGTCAGAGACATGGAGACAGAGAGAGGACCCTACAAATCAGCACCCAACAGTTCTAGTTATTGATTGGTTGATTGATTGATTAATTTAAATGTTCATGATACACAGAGATATCAACTTGACTCGTTTACTCATTATCCATTAATGATATAACTCATCTGTGGACTATAATATTGATATCTCTCAAAGCTATGAATGAATGAAAGAGTTAGGCCTAGATTCAATCAGTTCAGCGATAACTGGTGATAAACAACGATCGCGTGGCATATCATTGTTTTTATTTAGGCAAAAGCAATGATATGCTATGCAGTTGTCGGTTTTCGCAGGTGTAAGGTTCTGTATTTCTTTTCTTAGTCAACCTTGTGTTCAGTTTCATTGTGTTCTTGAACGTAGCCCCGTTTCTTTGTGTTCTTGAACGTAGCCCTGTCTTTCATTTTTGTTCATTGATTTCTGCTGTGTTACTCACCTGGTCTCATCAGCTCCTTATTTAGTTCAGTTCATTCGGTTTGTGCCTTTGTGAGATATTGTTTGTTTTGACTCTACTAAGCCTATTCCTAGCTCGTTTGTGAGAACCAGTTATAGCCTTCAGTCCTAGTTTTGATTCACCTGCCTGTTTGCTGACCTGTGTATGACCATTGCATGCCTTTGACCACGATTCCTGCCTTCTGTGAAGGTGTAATAAACACCTGCCGCGCTCTGCGCGTGAATCTACACCTTTTTCTCCCTGAGTATTCATTACTGCGGGTTAATACTGAACTGATTGAATGGAGGCCTTATAATTCTGAGGGCAGTCATTTAGACACAAGAGGAGAGCTTAGGACTGACTGTAAGGGAGAGTATTTGCTGCTGTCCAGGAAATCACTGTTAATTATATTGACACAGATGTTAGACGCAGATTGACAAAGAACATAATTGAAACCAAATACTCCTACAGTAAGTTGGTCCCTGAAATAGAATATATACAGACTGTCCTAATGATGGAGATACATACTTACAGTACTGTACACACTGTGGCTTGTTCTAGGGCCTAGCTCAGTGCACCAGCTGTCAAGTGTCATTATGAACCTATTTGGGACTAATTCCATGAAATCACTTGAAATGATGTAATCATTATGGATCTCCACGTTGAGTGTATACATAGGAGGCCTAATGACTCATGCATGTCGCCCATATTAAGGAATTTTCATTGAGTGTAGATTATAATGGTCAACTCAACACATGCTGAATCAAGCAGGCGTGATGGAGATGATTGTGTCACAATGAAAAAGTATTACAAGTGATCTTTAGTCTCTGGTCTACTAACAATGGTCATCTTGATTTCACATAAAAAGTAAATTACGCAACTCAGCCACGTTAACCTGTTGGGGATAGGGGGCAGTATTTGCACGGCCGGATAAAAAACGTACCCAATTTAATCTGGTTACTACTCCTGCCCAGTAACGAGAATATGCATATAATTGTTTGATTTGGATAGAAAACACCCTAAAGTTTCTAAAACTGTTTGAATGGTGTCTGTGAGTATAACAGAACTCATATGGCAGGCCAAAACCTGAGAAGATTCCAAACAGGAAGTGCCCTCTCTGACCATTTCTTGGCCTTCTTTGTCATCTCGATCCAAAACAGAGGATCTCTACTGTAACGTGACACTTTCTAAGGCTCCCATGGGCTCTCAGAAGGCGCCAGAATGTTGAATGATGACTCTGCAGTTACTGGCTGAAAAACAGTAGTGCATTTGGTAAGAGGTCGATCTGAGAACAATGAGACGGGCGTGCGCGTGAAGAGTCCATTTTACATTTTGAGTCTTTGAACGAAAAGGACGTCTCCCGGTCGGAATATTATTGCTATTTTACAATAAAAATCGCATAAAAATTTATTTTAAACAGCGATTGACATGCTTCGAAGTACGGTAATGGAATATTTAGAATTTTTTGGTCACGATATGCGCCGGCGCATCACCATTCGGATAGTGTCTTGAACGCACTAACAAAACAGAGGATATTTGGATATAACTATGGATTATTTGGAACCAAACCAACATTTGTTGTTGACGTAGAAGTCCTGGGAGTGCATTCTGACGAAGAACAGCAAAGGTAATCCAATTTTTCTTATAGTAAATCTGAGTTTGGTGAGTACCAAACTTGGTGGGTGTCAAAATAGCTAGCCTGTGATGGCCGGGCTATCTACTCAGAATGTTGCAAAATGTGCTTTCACCGAAAAGCTATTTTAAAATCGTACACCGCGATTGCATAAAGGAGTTCTGTATCTATAATTCTTAAAATAATTGTTATATTTTTTGTGAACGTTTATCGTGAGTAATTTAGTAAATTCACCGGAAGTGTTCGGTGGGAATGCTAGTTCTGAAGATCACATGCTAATGTAAAAAGCTGGTTTTTGATATAAATATGAACTTGATTGAACAAAACATGCATGTATTGTATAACATAATGTCCTAGGAGTGTCATCTGATGAAGATCATCAAAGGTTAGTGCTGCATTTAGCTGTGGTTTTGGTTTTTGTGACATTATATGCTAGCTTGAAAAATGGGTGTCTGATTATTTCTGGCTGGGTACTCTGCTGACATAATCTAATGTTTTGCTTTCGTTGTAAAGCCTTTTTGAAATCGGACAGTGTGGTTAGATTAACGAGAGTCTTGTCTTTAACCTGTTAGGGCTAGGGGGCAGTTTTTTATCCAGCCATGTCAATACTGCCCCCTAGCCCTAACAGGTTAACTTATTGGGGATAGGGGGCAGTATTTGCACGGCCGGATAAAAAATGTACCCGATTTAATCTGGTTACTACTCCTGCCCAGTAACTAGAATATGCATATAATTAGTAGATTTGGATAGAAAGCACTCTAAAGTTTCTAAAACTGTTTGAATGGTGTCTGTGAGTATAACATAACTCATATGGCAGTCAAAACCCTGAGACAAATCCTAACAGAATATGGACATCTGCTGTGTGGAATCACTTCAAACCTTTGCCATTGAAACACACAGGGACTTATTAATAATTTAGCACTTCCTAAGGCTTCCACTAGATGTCAACAGTCAAAGTGGTTTGAGTCTTCTATGGTAGAAACTGACCCAAAGAGAGTCTTGGGAAGTTGGTCACAGGGGGAGTGCTATTACTACTATGACGCGGGCGCCCATGGGAAACCTTTTGTTCTGAAACGTTTATTAAGACAATGCAATCGTCCGCCTTGAATATTATTGAAGCTCTGGTTGAAAAAGGCCCTAAAGATTTATGTTATACAACGTTTGACATGTTTGAACGAACGTAAATATATATTTTTTGCACATTCGTGACGACAAGTCCCTCGCGCTTCAGTACATTATGAGTAGCCTTCGGGAACGCGCTAACAAGAAGGAACTATTGGGACATAAATTATTAACTTTTTCAAACAAAACTACATTTGTTGTGAACCTGGGATTTCTGGAAGTGCCTTCTGATGAAGACAATCAAAGGTAAGGGAATATTTACAATAGTATTTTTGATTTTAGATGGTTCCAAGATGGCGCTAACATGTATCGCCTAGCCTATTTTTCTGAGCATAACACGTCGTTTATTGCAAAGTGTGATTTCCCAGTAAAGTTATTTTTTAATTAATTAATTCACGAGATGTTAATCTATAATTCTTTGAATGACAATATTACATTTTAACAATGTTTTCAAATAGTAATTTTGTAAATTGTAGCACTGGTTCACCGGAAGCATTTGAGAGAAAATATTTTCTGAACGTCACGAGACCGATCTAAAATGCTGTTTTTATATGTAAATATGAACTTTATCGAACAAAAAATGCATGTATTGTGTAACATGATGTCCTAGGAGTGTCATCTGATGAAGATTGTCAAAGGTTAGTGCTGCATTTAGCTGTGTTTTGGGTATTTGTGATGCATCTAGTTGCTTTGAAAATGGCAGTGTGATTTTTTTTGGCAGGGTACTCTCCTAACATAATCTAATGTTTTGCTTTTGCTGTAAAGCCTTTTTGAAATCGGACAACGTGGTTCGATTCAGGAGAGGTGTATCTACAAAATGGTGTAAAATAGTCATATGTTTGAGAAATTGAAGTTATAGCATTTATGAGGTTTTGTATTTCGCACGACGCGATTCCACTGGTTGTTGACTAGGGTGGGACGCAAACGTCCCACCTTGCCCAGACAGGTTAATTAAAGCACTTTTTAGTGCAAGTATGAAGTATTTTTCCGTATCTCCAGGTCCACACCATTGAATGACTGTATACAGTTATTTATCACGTCTGCAATTATAAACAAAAAAAGGCCCAAATATGAAATAAGGCCATATCTAGAGTAGTTATACATTTGTGCTTTCTAGACTAAGAGGCTAATTGTTTAATGTCACCCTGAAATTGTCAGAGATGAGACATTGTCAGCTAGCCAGCTCGTATTGATGGTAGGCTATTGCCTGCCATAGCTGTAGCTATGAATACTACTCTGAAAATGACAAAGCAAGACAAGGAATCTTCTCTTGGATTATTTTGTTTTCTGGAGGATGAACTACCAAAGTGATTTGGACTAGAACAATACTACCATGTGCACAAGAAAGTAAGCCCACATGAGGACGGTGGATGGCTCATAATAATGGCTGGAATGGAGTGGCTGGAATGGTATCAACACAGTGTCGCTAAGTACAAATAATGGAACTGTAGCGCTTCAATTTGTGGATTCACAGTTATTCCAACAGACTCATATTTGTGATGTGCTGTCGGTGTCGTAGCGAAATAGCTTAGGTGACGCGCAACCCACATGACTACACAACGAGCTGTGACTCACTGGTCTGGTATCTCAGGCTTGTTAAAGGGTAGGTTAGCAAAAAATGTTGAGCGACTGACTGGTTCTTACATGCAAGCTATTTACATCTGCAATTCCCCCATGCTTCCTCATCAATTTGCTAAGCCACCACTAGAGAATTAAACAAGCCAAGTTAATGTAACTAAACTGTGGGGAGAAAAACTCTGATGGAGCTTTCGGAAAAGGAGATTGAGAGACGACACTGCCACATAATAATGACAAATTTAGGGATTGAATTAAAATAGGAGCAACTTAAAGTATTTCAAGCATTTGTGCAAGGGGAGGATGCATTGGCGGTCTTTACCAGCTAGCTAGCTAGTTATAGTCTTCAAGAAGCTAGGAAAACAGCCTCTAAGTCTGACAGTCGTGTCCCCGCTAAAGGCTATGGTGGACGGAGGACCAAATCCGCTAAGCAACAGACCTGGGTTTCAGAGAGGTGGTTGTGGAGCAAGAATGCTATATGGGAGGGTGCATGTGACCTTTTCTTCAGAAGTCCAGAGAGCTGGCTGGGGAACACCAGGAAAGATGCGTTGGCCTCAGTCCTATACAGCTCCAAGATCATTGGAATCGTTGTGGATAAAGTCCATATGACCTACATATGGCATGTACATGACCTAGAACTGTATTTCAACGGTATAGAATGGCACTGCGATGGAACGTCGGAATGGAAATTATAGTGACGACACAGCAGTGAATGATTGAAAATGTTGTATTTGTTCAAAGGTACCTGCTCCAGAGTGCTCATTACCTCAGACTGGGTCGAAGATTCACCTTCCAACAAGACAACAACCCTAAGTGCAATGCAGAAGTGACTTTGGGATAAGTCTTTGAATGTCCTGAGCGCTCTGAAGCAGGTTTTCATTAAGAATCTCTCTGTACATTGCTCCGTTCATCTTTGCCTCAATCCTGACTAGTCTCCCAAACCCTGCTGCTGAAGAAAATCCCCACAGCTGCCACCACCATGCTTCAACGTAGGGATGGTGCCAGGTTTCCTCCAGACGTGATGCTTGGCATTCAGGGCAAAGACTTCAATCTTGGTTTCATCAGACCAGAGAATATTGTTTCTCGTGGTCTGAGAGTCTTTCGGTACCTTTTGGCAAACTCCAAGTGGGCTGTCATGTGCCTTTTACTGAGGAGTGGCTTCCGTCTGGCCACTCTACCATAAAGTCCTGATTGGTGGAGTGCTGCAGAGATGGTTATCCTTCTGGAAGGTTCTCCCATCTCCACAGAGGAACTCTAGAGCTCTGTCAGAGAGACCATCGGTTTCTTGGTCACCTCCCTGACCAAGGCCCTTCTCCCCCGATTGGTCAGTTTGGCTGGGCAGCCAGCTCTAGGAAGAGTCTTGTTGGTTCCAAACTTCTTCTATTTAAGATCTGTGCCTCGACACAATCCTGTCTCGGAGTTCTACTGGAAATTTCTTCGACCTCATCATTGGTTTTTGCTCTGACATGCACTGTCAACTGTGGGACCTTATATCGACAGGTGTGCACCTTTCCAAATCATGTCCAATTTATTGAATTTACCACAGGTGGACTCAAATTAGGTTGTAGAAACATTTCAAGGATGATCAATGGAAACAAGATGCACATGAGCTCAATTTCGAGTCGCAAATCAAATCAAATTGTACAGGTGTAGACCTTACTGTGTAGACAACAGGTATAGACCTTACAGTGAAATTCTTACTGACAAGCCCTTAACCAACAATGCTTTAAAATATGAAAATAGTGTTAAGTAAAAAATAGGTAAGTAAAAAATTATTAAACAGCAGCAGTAAAATAACAAGCAAGGCTATATACAGGGTGTACCGGTACGGAGTCAATGTGCGGGGGCATGTGCGGAGTCAATGTGCGGGGGCACCAGTTAGTTGAGGTAATTGTGGTAATATGTACATATAGTAGAGTTAAAGATTATAAACAGAGAGTAGCAGCAGCGTAAAAGAGGTGTCTGGGTAGCCCTTTGATTAGTTGTTCAGGAGTCTTATGGCTTGGGGGTAGAAGCTGTTAAGAAACCTTTTGGACCTCGACTTGGCGCTCCGGTACCGCTTATCATGCGGTAGCAAAGAAAACAGTCTATGACTAGGGTGGCTGGAGTCTTTGACAATTTTTAGGGTCTTCCTCTGACACTGCCTGATAATGAGATCCAGGATGGCAGGATGCATGGCCCCAGTGATGTACTGGGCCATACGCACTATCCTCTCGAAGCCCGAGCAGTTGCCATACCAGGCAGTGATGCAACCAGTCAGGATGCTATCAATGGTGCAGTTGTAGAACCTTTTGCGGATCTGAGGACCCATGCCAAATCTTTTCAGTCTCCTGAGGGGGAATAGGCTTTGTTGTGCCCTCTTCACAACTGTCTTAGTGTGTTTGGACCATGGTAGTTTGTTGGTGATGTGGACACCAAGGAACTTGAAGCTCTCAACCTGTTCCACTACAGCCCCGTCGATGAGAATGGGGGCGTGCTCGGTCCTCTTTTTCCTGTAGTCCACAATCATCTCCTTTGTCTTGATCAAGTTGAGGGAGAGGTTGTTATCCTGGCAACACACGACCAGGTCTCTGACCTCCTCCCTATAGGCTGTCTCATCGTTGTCGGTGATCAGGCCTACCACTGTTGTGTCATTGGCAAACTTGATGATGGTGTTGGAGTCGTGCCTGGCCATGCAGTCATGAGTGAACAAGGAGTACAGGAGGGGACTGAGCATGCACTCCTGAGTGGCCCCCATGTTCAGGATCAGCGTGGTGGATGTGTTGTTCCCTACCCTTACCACCTGGGGGCGGCCCGTCAGGAAGTTCAGGATCCAGTTGCAGAGGGAGGTGTTTAGTTCCAGGGTCCTTAGCTTAGTGATGAGCTTTGAGGGCACTATGGTGTTGAACGCTGAGCCGTAGTCAATGAATAGCTTTCTCACATAGGTGTTCATTTTGTCCAGGTGTGAAAGGGCAGTGTTGAGATCAATAGAGATTGCATCATGTGTGGATCTGTTGGGGTGGTATGCAAATTGGAGTGGGTCTTGGATTTCTGGGATAATGGTGTTGATGTGAGTCATGACCAGCCTTTCAAAGCACTTCATGGCTACAGATGTGAGTGCTATGGGTCGGTAGTCATATAGGCCAGTTACCTTAGTGTTCTTGGGCACAGGGACTATGGTGGTGTGCTTGAAATATGTTGGTATTACAGACTCAGTCAGGGACAGGTTGAAAATGTCAGTGAAGAGACTTGCCAGTTGGTCAGCTCCTGCTCGGAGTACACGTCCTGGTAATCCGTCTGGCCCTGCGGTCTTGTGAATGTTGATCTGTTTAAAAGACTTAATCACATCGGCTACGGAGAGCGTGATCACACAGTCGTCCGGAATAGCTGGTGCTATCATGCATGTTTCAGTGTTACTTGCTTCGAAGCGAGCATAGAAGTAATTTAGCTTCTCTGGTAGGTTCGAGTCACTGGGCAGCTCGTTGCTGTGCCACGGTGTAGGACGATTCAATCTTAGTCCTGTATTGATGCTCTGCCTGTTTGATGGTTTGTCAGAGGGCATAGCGGGATTTCTTATAGGCTTCCGTGTTAGAGTCTAGCTCCTTGAAAGTGGCAGCTCTACCCTTTAGCTCAGTGCGGATGTTACCTGTAATCCATGGCCTCTTGTTGGGGTATGTACGTACGGTCACTGTGTGGACGACATCATCGACGCACTTATTGATGAATTCAGTGACTGATGTGGTGTACTCCTCAATGCCATTAGAAGAATCACAGAACATATTTCAGTCTGTGCTAACAAAACAGTCCTGTAGCTTAGCATCTGCTTGATCTGACCACTTTCTTATTGACCGAGTCACTGCTTTAGTTTTTGCATGTAGGCAGGAATCATAGAATGGTCAGATTTGCCAAATGGTGAGCGAGGGAGAATTTTGTTCGCGTCTCTTTGTGTGGAGTAAAGGTGGTCTAGAGTTTAACCTTCTGGTTGCACATTTAACATGCTGATAGAAATTAGGTAAAACTGATTTGAGTTTCCCTGCATTAAAGTCCCCGGCCACTAGGAGCGCCGCCTCTGGATTAGCGTTTTCCTGTTTGCTTATGACCGTATACAGCTCATTGAGTGAGGTCTTCGTGCCAGCATCGGTCTGCGGTGGTATATAGACAGCTATGAAAAATATGGTAAGAAGTGTGGTCTTGTCACAAATTTTGTCGTCTGACGATAAGGAGAAATCACTGTCAGACCAATACGCAGCGGGTTGCGTGTTCCACATCATTTTATTAAGTTTGATGCACAAGGAAAAACAATAAACTAGAACGACAGGAGACAGTTTCACAGGCTATAACTATACGTAGCAGTGCGAAATAAAACAACCCACAAAAACCAGGTGACAAACACACTCCTAATATATGACTCCCAATCAGGAACAACGATAACCAGTTGTCCCTGATCGGGAGCCACACAGACCAACATAGAAACAGAAATACCAGAAAAACACATACAACACAGTACTTCTGCCACGTCCTGACCAAAAATACTAAACAACTACTCCCTCTGCTGGTCAGGACGTGACAGGGCTACAGCTTATCATGAGATACTCTACCTCAGGTGAGCAAAACCTTGAAACTTCCTTAGATTTCGTGCACCAGCTGTTGTTTACAAATATGCATAGGCCGCCGCCCCTTGTCTTACAAGAGGCTGCTGTTCTATCCTGCCGAAAAAGCTTAAAACCACCAGCTATATGTTAATCATGTCGTCAGTCAGCCACGACTCGGTGAAACACAAGATATTACAGTTTTTAACCTCTTAGGGCTAGGGGGCAGTATTTACACGGCCGGATAAAAAACGTACCCGATTTAATCTGGTTACTACTCCTACCCAGTAACTAGAATATGCATATACTTATTAGATATGGATAGAAAACACCCTAAAGTTTCTAAAACTGTTTGAATGGTGTCTGTGAGTATAACAGAACTCATATGGCAGGCAAAAACCTGAGAGATTCCTTTACAGGAAGTGGCCTGTCTGACCATTTATTGGCTTTCTTTGACATCTCTTTCCAAAACAAAGGATCTCTGCGGTAACGTGACACTTCCCACGGCTCCCATAGGCTCTCAGAGCCCGGGAAAAAGCTGAATGTCGTCATTCCAACCCCAGGCTGAAACACATTATCGCCTTTGTCAAGTGGCCTATCAAGGGACAGTGGGCTTAGGCGCGTGCACTGGTCGCCCCCGTCTTTCTTTTTTTCCCTCTATTTACCGAAACGCAGATTCCCGGTTGGAATATTATCGCTTTTTTACGAGATAAATTGCATAAAAATTGATTTTAAACAGCGGTTGACATGCTTCGAAGTACGGTAATGGAATATTTAGAATTTTTTTTGTCACGAAATGCGCCATGCTCGTAACCCTGATTTACCATTTCGGATAGTTTCTTGAACGCACGAACAAAACGCCGCTGTTTGGATATAACGATGGATTATTTGGGACCAAACCAACATTTGTTATTGAAGTAGAAGTCCTGGGAGTGCATTCTGACGAAGAACATCAAAGGTAATCAAACTTTTGTAATAGTAAATCTGATTTTGGTGAAGGCTAAACTTGCTGGGTGTCTAAATAGCTAGCCCGTGATGGCTGGGCTATGTACTTAGAATATTGCAAAATGTGCTTTCACCAAAAAGCTATTTTAAAATCGGACATATCGAGTGCATAGAGGAGTTCTGTATCTATAATTCTTAAAATAATTGTTATGCTTTTTGTGAACGTTTATCGTGAGTAATTTAGTAAATTGTTAGTAAATTCCCCGGAAGTTTGCGGGGGGTATGCTAGTTCTGAACGTCACATGCTAATGCAAAAAGCAGTTTTTTGATATAAATATGAACTTAATTGAACAAAACATGCATGTATTGTATAACATAATGTCCTAGGGTTGTCATCTGATGAAGATCATCAAAGGTTAGTGCTACATTTAGCTGTGGTTTGGGTTTATGTGACATTATATGCTAGCTCGAAAAATGGGTGTCTGATTATTTCTGGCTGGGTACTCTGCTGACATAATCTAATGTTTTGCTTTCGTTGTAAAGCCTTATTGAAACCTATAATCTTGGACTTTATCAAAAAGTTTAAATATTTCTAAAATGACATATCAACAGGTTTTAATTGTCTCTGATAAAATATAATGTTCAATACAAACATTGTCTTCTTCAACAAGTTATCAAATTCCAAAAAGTACCATATATTCCATTGAAGTTATTTTATAACTTCAGATGCTGAAATAATGATGTGATTCAATATAGCCGTTAAAATGACTGACACTAAATATTCCAGATGATGGTTATAAATTGCATTAACATACATTGCACCCAAAGCCTTGTGGAAAGGTCTTAGATGTTGACTTGCTTAATGACACATTATGGAGAGAAAGGAACAAAGATATTCTCTTCATTACTTATATTAGCGAACCTGGTTGTTCTCAACATTTTTTTGAAGACAGCTCGTAATGTTTTTGAAGACAGCTCAGTACCTGCCTCATTCCGCTTTCGCTTCCATTTGCTTTAATGTCTTTTTGTCATTCAAAGCATCATTAATATGATTTATTTCGCTGTGTGTATTATTTTGTTAGTCTAATTTGTTTTTTTGTTTTCTTTTTTAGTATGAATGTCAATCCGAATCTAAGTGATTGCCATGGCTTTTCCGCGTCACCTCCAGTAATGGCATGCTAGGAGCTTAAGACTGAAGAGAGCCAGACCTGCCTGTCTACATAAATCAACTAGAAGTAGCTTTTTCCAGGTCACTAACACAAAGAACCCATTTGCATCCAATACAAACACCTTTTCTGTCCATTTCCAATCTATAAATCAGAAAATGTTATTGCTATTGCCAAAGGTTAAAAACAAGTGGTTCCAATGGCTCAAACGGTTAGACTGTGGTGCTTGTAACATCACAGTTATGGGTTTTATTC
This sequence comes from Salmo salar, assembly GCF_965601325.2. Taxonomy (NCBI): domain Eukaryota; kingdom Metazoa; phylum Chordata; class Actinopteri; order Salmoniformes; family Salmonidae; genus Salmo; species Salmo salar. The sequence goes on from NC_138311.1 coordinate 6,337,768, forward strand.
CGGCACAGGCCACATTGAATATGGGTCACTGTCAATGTTGACAGTTCTGTAAGTTGCTCTGGTGTCTCCTAAATTACCATATTTCAGTTGTTTTGAAAGTATTGTAAAACAAAATAAAAAATAGACTCTGAACTTTGCTATAACTCTTACGGAATAAAAGGACAATTACACAAACATGTTTCAACACCCAGTGGCGTACTGTATATAATTATCCATTGTGATGACATTCTGAGGTCACACACATCAAAATTCAAGAACAAGGATCTGAATAAGAAGGCTGAAACACCACTACTACAGCAGAGTGATTGACACGTCTCCATCTTCTGCAGTATGTGGACTGAACCTCTCACAGACAGCATCATGGGTAATATGATCTGACAGAGGAGTGACAGACTGCTATGACCTTCACCTGACAGACCTGTGCCATCAAAACGTCCCAGGGACCTTCAGTACTCTGTGACACATGTCAATGGGAGTGATCAATAGACGCATGTACGCCTCCCGTGCCAAATCCACTTGTATCAGAACGTTTTCTCATATGGCCTGTCCTTCTACTTTGGTGTGCATACAGCTGAAGTCTGTCCGTCTACCCGTCTCACAAAGCAGTGGAATGATTTATTGACGAAACGGAAATAATTTATTTTGTCACACAACACATGTTAGTTACTCTGGTAAAAATCTGTTATAAATCTGATATTACATTTACATTACATTACATTTAAGTCATTTAGCAGACGCTCTTATCCAGAGCGACTTACAAAATATGATATGTATCTAAACTCAGCAAAAAAAGAAACGTCCCTTTTTCAGGACCCTGTCTTTCAAAGATAATTCGTAAAAATCTAAATAACTTCACATATCTTCATTGCAAAGGGTTTTAACACTGTTTCCCATGCTTGTTCAATGAACCATAAACAATTAATGAACATGCACCTATGGAACGGTCATTAAGACACTAACAGCTTACAGACGGTAGGCAATTAAGGTCACAGTTATGAAAACTTAGGACACTAAAGAGGCCTTTCTACTGACTCTGAAAAACACCAAAAGAAAGATGCCCAGGGTCCCTGCTCATCTGCGTGAACGTGCCTTAGGCATGCTGCAAGGAGGCATGAGGACTGCAGCTGTGGCCAGGGCAATAAATTGCAATGTCCGTACTATGAGACGCCTAAGACTGCGCTACAGGGAGACAGGATGGACAGCTGCTCATCCTCACAGTGGCAGGCCACGTGTAACAACACTTGCACAGGATCGGTACATCCGAACATCACACCTGCGGGACAGGTACAGGATGGCAACAACTGCCTGAGTTACACCAGGGATGCACAATCCCTCCATGAGTGCTCAGACTGTCCACAATAGGCTAACAGAGGCTGGACTGAGGGCTTGTAGGATGCTTGTAAGGCAGGTTCTCACCAGACATCACCAGCAACAACATCGCCTATGGGCACAAACCCAACGTCGCTGGACCAGACAGGACTGGCAAAAAGTGCTCTTCACTGACGAGTCGTGGTTTTGTCTCACCAGGGTGATGGTCTGATTCGCATTTATCGTCGAAGGAATGAGCATTACACTGAGGCCTGTACTCTGGAGCAAGATCGATTTGGAGGTGGAGAGTCCGTCATGGTCTGGGGCGGTGTGTCACAGCATCATCGGACTGAGCTTGTTGTCATTGCAACCAATCTCATCGCTGTGTGTTACTGGGAAGACATCCTCCTCCCTCATGTGGTACCCTTGCTGCAGGCTCATCCTGACATGACCCTCCAGTATGACAATGCCACCAGCCATACTGCTTGGTCTGTGTGTGATTTCCTGCAAGACAGGAATGTCAGTGTTCTGCCAAGTCCAGCGAAGAGCCCGGATCTCAATCCCATTGAGCACGTCTGGGACCTGTTGGATTGGAGGATGAGGGCTAGGGCCATTCCCCCCAGAAACGTCTGGGAACTTGCAGATGCCTTGGTGGAAGAATGGGGTAACATCTCACAGCAAGAACTGGCAAGTCTGGTGCAGTCCATGAGGAGGAGATGCACTGCAGTACTTAATGAAGCTGGTGGCCACACCAGATATTGACTGTTACTTTTGATTTTGACCCCCCCGTTGTTCAGGGACACATTATTCAATTTCTGTTAGTCACGTCTGTGGAACTTTTTCAGTTTATGTCTCAGTTGTTGAATCTTGTTATGGTCATACAAATATTTACACATGTTAAGTTTGCTGAAAATAAACGCAGTTGACAGTGAGTTTGACAGTTTACAGTGAGTTTAGGTATTTTTATTGTGTTGGTGTAGTCTTAGGTGTATTCTGTTTGTGTGTGTGTGTGAGAGAGCGTTAATGCTATGCCATAAACCCTCAAAGTTCCAGAATGGGGTTAAAATGGCAGCCATATTGGTCAGTAGAATGAATTGCAGGCAGTAGAGGCAAAATCCAGACTTTTCTTATGCAGGAAAATAGAAGTAAGCATGTGATATTGTCATATGATTATAAATACAGTTTATACAGGTTTTATAAAATATTTTGTATAAATAGCCTCTATATGTAAACAGACCATAAATGTATAAATTGTTTTAATATAGTATTTTCTAATATACAATATCAGTGCTTGTTGCATTTACAATTTGGATAAACTGTGGATTGACTGCATTGTTCGAATATTGGCTGTTAATTGGATTCCCTGTGGCTCAGTTGGTAGAGCATGGTGTGTGCAACGCCAGCATGGTGTGTGCAACGCCAGGGTTGTGGGTTCGATTCCCACGGGGGGCCAGTACAACAAAAAAAAAAATGCATGAAGTGAAATGTATACATTCACTACTGTAAGTTGCTCTGGATAAGAGTGTCTGCTAAATGACTAAAAATGTAAATAAAAAAATAAAAAATGTATTGAATCATTCCTCTAAAACTGGTGTGCTAGCTAACAAACATACGGTGCTGATAAAATCTTACAATTCATTATTTTAGATTTTGTTATCACAGCACTGGCAAACCATGATTGACCAACTCCCTGACAAAATATCTGACCTTTAGACCAGGGATGGGCAAATGATGGCTCAGTCGGGGTCTCAATTTAGTATTGCAAGTTAGAATAGTAGAATACACAAGGTGTTTTTCTATTGTTATGTTAGTCACTCAGTTACCCCATTTCAGCTAAAAAATTGTAGATTGGTAAATTAGGGGGGGCATCAAGGTTGCTAATCCCGTTGCTAATCCCTGTTTTAGACCATCATCAAGAAGGTTCATGTCCATTTAGTATTACTAACTCCTTATTCTATGCACACACGCACACACAGGACCGGATAATTCCACTTGTGGAAACATGCCGCCCCCTAAATGAGAATTTCACCAAACAAACAAAATCAGGGGCCTTTTAGATTTCTCTTTCATGTTGTTGAAAGGAAATGCAAACGAGATTAGATAACACAAAAGCCACAAGGCTCATTTATCCCCTGTGTCTAGAGATGGCTAAACACTTTAATTCCCCACTCCTTCGCTCTCCGCTCCACTCCACTCCTCAGGCCAACTCTCTAAATCCTGCTATTGTTGAACCCCAACTAACAGCATTAATATACAACATGCAAGGGAAAGAAAAGAAAGGGTTTATCAGAGGAAAGTTTGTTGTGGCTCGTTCACTCCCCCCACCTGACACTGTCACTCTCCTCTTTCTCTCTCTCTCTCTCTCTCTCTCTCTCTCTCTCTCTCTCTCTCTCTCTCTCTCTCTCTCTCTCTCTCTCTCTCTCTCTCTCTCTCTCTCTCTCTCTCTCTCTCTCTCTCTCTCTCTCTCTCTCTCTCTCTCTCTCTCTCTCTCTCTCTCTCCTCTCAGAGTTATACTTCTACTATTAAAGGCAACTCTAGTCTTAAGTGGGCACGGTGGCGCAGTTTTGATACCACCAAGGAAAAAGACAGAGATCTGTCTGTGTGCCAGTGTTTTGATTCTAGAGCAGCCTTGGCAAAGGGCACTATCTGGGGGATCTGAGCGGATATAATGGCGCTGCTGGAATCAGAACAGGCAGACAGAGTGTAGAGTAAAAAGAGGCTCGATTGGGAACCTTTGCGATGCAGCTGCTAGCCGGTTCACAGGAGTGGCGATAAATGGCAGCTACATAACTTCCCTTAATCAGATTGGAGCAATCAGCCTGAAAAATTCTACCATATGTTGGTTGGGAGCTGGGTGAGAGGGAAAGGGGGAGAGAGGGGGATGGGGGTCAGGGACAGAGAGAGAGGAGGGGGAAGGGAGTGATGGATGGAGCAAGAGGAAGAGGAAGAGAATAAGTGAGAGGGAGAGGTAAAAAGAAGGCGATAACACAGAGAAAAAGAGAGGACGAGAGAGAGAGAGAGAGAGACATTGTTTTTGCACATATGACATTTGAAATGTTTTTATTCTTTTGGAACTTTGTGAGTGTAATGTTTACTGTTTATTTTTGTTGTTAATTTCACTTTTGTTCATTATCTACTTCACTTGATTTGGCAACGTTAACATGTTTACCATGCCAATAAAGCCATTAAATTGAATTGAATTGAGAGAGACAGAGAGACAGAGAGAAAGAGAGAGAGAGAAGCCCCAGGGTTACACAAAGGACAGAGGGCCACTTGGAGGTTAGCATGTCTGGCTACAATTAGGCACTCTGAGAAGGAGAGATTGTGACGATGCTTCGGGGAGCTATTGGTCCTCAGTCATTAGTCTTTACTCCAGTCAGGAACGACTGGCTATGAAGGCAACGTGTGGCTCTGTCTCAAAGATTACAAACAAGTTTCCTCCTTACAACACTGGCCTAATGGCACCCTATCCCCTTTATTGTACTACCTAGGAAACAGAACTCCATGGGCCCTAGTCAAAAGTAGTGTATTATAAAGGGAAAAGGTGCCATTTTTGATACACTCAAGCTCTACAAAACTGGAAATACAGTACATATTTCACCACTACGGAGAAATGGTTTGAGTGGAAACGAAACATTTGGCTGTCACGATTAGCACTTCCGTGTTTATCGATTCTCCATGTCAGTTTGTTGTTTGTGAGCGAATGTGTGAGACAGAGAGATAGGGCCAAAACTTTTTGATGGAGTGACAGATGACTAACCCTTTCAAAGAGGTTCAAATGAGGTGGAAATGAAACTCCTTTGTGCTGTCATTTTGTGGTTTAAACTTCCGTCATCATCAGTTTGAGGTGGCAAAGACAAAAAAAATGTAGAGTGTGAAGTTGAATGACACTTTCCCAACATTCAGAAACACACACTAAGAGTGATTATACCATGACCTCATATCACTTACCCCTGCTTTCTTAATCACAGCCCCATGGGAAAATAATATTTTCAAAATACTCACATGGCAGCAGATTTCCTTGATGGGGGTTTGTTTAACAAAGCATATTAACAGAGACTATTTTATGGAATGTGTTTGCGATTGTTTAATTAAATAAGCATTAAGGGCGTGTTTTCCAGCTCATACGGACATTGTTCCACTTCCTCAGCTTTCAATCCCTGACGTTGTGGGATAATTATAGCTCTGTACGTTTTTCATAAGAGTACGCTTCATACCCGACAGACACTTTTGTCTCACAAACACTGATTTTGCTGCTCTTACACACTCTATCCTCTCTCTCTCTCTCTCTCTCTCTCTCTCTCGCTCTCTCGCTCTCTTGCTCTCTCTCTCTCGCTCTTGCTCTCTCACACACATACACACATAAAAAACTCTTAAAAAATTGCCCAAGACAATCAACTTCTAAGCTCACAGTCTGTAACCAACTGTATTAATGCAGTTAACTGGTTGTAACCACGACAATACCAAAGCTATTGTTACAGGTTTAATTCGCATCAGTATAGTCCTATTCAGTTGCCTTGAGCTGCACCAGTCCCCACTGTGTACTGTAGTTTGTTTATGTGTTTGTTTGTTATTGTTGTTGATGTACAGTAATGTACATCGGCAGGAAGCCTAGTGGTTAGAGCGTTGGGCCAGTAACCGAAAGGTTGCTAGATCGAATCCTCAAGCTGACAAGGTAAAAATCTGTCGTTCTGCCACTGAACAAGGCAGTTAACCCGCTGTTCCTAGGCCGCCATTGTAAATAAGAATTTGTTCTTAACTGACTTGCCTAGTTAAATAAAGGTTAAATCAAAATAATAATGTGGTGAACAACACCAACATATGAATGATGGCTGGCTCACCCAACCGCATACATCCAATTTGATAAAAGAACAAATGTGCATACACGCCAATACAAGCACAAAGGTTTTCACACACACACATACACATACACATACACACTGTCCATGTAAATGCATACTACAGACCCTGTAACTACCTGACTGTTATCTATCCATTCATTTGGGTAAATACACAGTACCTTCAGGGCATATGGTGAGTCGTACAGTTTATAGTGGTGATGATTCTAATGACACATTAAAAACTGCAGTCATGTCCATAATGATGCTTTGGCCTGAGATCCCATTGTGTTGGCCTGCAGCACACTTCATCTCCACTCAGTGTCTCAGACCTCAGCTGCAGACTCCAGATGTGGCTGCAGCCATCACCCCTGGAAGACCCTCCTAGCCTTGATTTATATCTAACTCAGGCACACACATATACCGTATAAGGTGCACATATTAACACACGCACTCTCTCTCTCTCTCTATCTTTCTCACACACACACATAGGCACGTACGTATGCACACACTGTACACATTTTTCACACCGGGCCCCAAATGCCATGGGTCCAGCACCAGCCATCAACAGGCCAGCGCTGGAGCAGATCAACCCCAATGAAAGGCTCTCTTTCTGGGGTATACTCCAGGGCGAGTCCTCTCCCAGGATGTAGAAATTCTGTTTGTTAATGTGTATGTGTTGGAATGACTCCTGTCATTATAATTCACGGTATTGGGGAATGGGAAGGGGGACAGATTGAGATTGAAACACAGTCGAGATCAGACCACAAATGAGAGATTCCCCTTTAGAGGCTGTGCTATGTTTAAATAGCAATACACGTAATAGACCTGGATCGATACGACTCATTGATAGAAGTCAGATTTACTTTAATTTACAAAAGACACTAACAGATTAACCTCAGTGACTCTACTTTGTCTTTTTTTGGTCTGCTCTTCTCTGTCACTGCATGACGCAACACACGCACGCACGTACGTGTACACACACACACACATTAAAAAAAAATCAATGCAACCTGTAATTTTTACGGGATTGATTTGAGTGTGTGTGACAGGCCAAATCCAATAGCTGTAGTCTGGCTGACAGGGCTGACATGTGTCTTGCCATGCTGGCCCTTCAATTATGCATGCCCCAATGTTTCTCCGGACCATAATTGAATCACACTGTCTTAAACTTGTTATTTCTAATTTGTTGCATTTTATTTCTGACATCAGCGCCGCGGTGTCATGAATGATGCAAATGAGAGGTCCCTTAATGGTGAGTGTTATTAAAACCAAACTAATTGATTAAAATGTGACTTGGAACGAACAAGGATGTTGGGGCCTTCGCCCTGACACTGGTTTCTTTATCTGCCAAATTATTATTATTATTAATATTATTATATAATATAGCGTATATCTGACCTATCTGTTGTTGTTGCTGTGGCCTGGCTGTAACCTTGGGAGAGACATTGTGCTTTAATGGAGGGATGTGGAAATGTATGCTGTTGGACAGCATATTGTGAGGAGGGCTCACAAAATATCTGTTCATACACTCACACATACAGGCATGCATGCAAGCACACGCACACACACACACGCACACACTAACACACACAAACCTGACTCCTTGTACAGCAGGACACTGACAGACTCATGTGAGGAGAATTGGTCGTAATCAGTTCTCTTGGCCGATTCAAAGTACTTGTCTCAGTTTTATTGATCTTCTCACATAGATTTTGATCAACGCTCTTTCTAGAGATTGTTTGACTCTCTCTCCCCGTTACATGGACAATGACTTTCAATATCGCTCTTTTCTGAGGTTGTCAATGTACAGACCTTGGAATGAATATGAGGACAACTTGAAATTAATTCGACTTAAGTATACTGTCAGAGCAAAAATAATAGGCCCCTTTTGGTTGAATGTATGAAAATGAAAGCAATAAGGCTGTATAAAAGTGGAATAAGTCATTGAAAAGAAAGGCTTTGTATGTTCTCACAAAGCAGATGAGTCACTGTGTGGTCACCAGAGGATGGGATTTAAACAGAGCAAAAATAAAAAACGGTTTCATGCACTACATGACTAATTTCCTAACTTTAAAGGCAAAATTGCCTTTTGGTCTTAGGATGCTGTTGCTATTTGTAGCATAATAAATGCAACTATCAGCAATTTATTAAATTAGAACTGCAACGGATGTAATATGATTAATTGTGACTTTAATTAATTGTGAACATAATTACAAAATTATAAATTGTGTATAATTGTTTAATTAAACCAATAAACATAATAACAGAATTCATGTATGGATGAAGAGATGAGCCGTAAAACACTTCTGCTCCATTCATTGGAGATTTAACAATTCAATTTTGCCTGTAGGCAAAAAGCTGAGCACCTGACAAGAAGGTAGGGCTCCTCACGGCTGTGGAACATTCGCGGCTTCGAAGATGTCTGGAAGTCATTTCCAGATGTGAGGGGGAGGGAGGGTTGCTTTAGTTTCATGAATGTTCAATCAATTCAATGGGACAGCTTAACTTTCTCTCTCTCCTCTCTCTGTGAAGCATTTATAGGCCCACAGGCGTTCACAGGCTGTATTCAAAGGCGGAGTATGTGCGTCTTACCAAAGCCAAGTATTTTCACCTCTGGGGGGCCAGCAGCTGAAACCCATAGAAAAAGAAACAAAGCTATTCAAATGTACCCTTCTCTTATAGTTGAAATGGAGGTCTTGAGTCAATTCCATATGGTCAGCGTTCAGGTCACCGGTGTACCTGTACGTATGAATGTAGACACATGAGTTTGTCATTATCTTTATTGTATTGAACACCCAATGTGCTCTTTGTTCATACATTTTCAATTTTCAACCTACAGTGATTTAAGTGCATATGAGTGATTTAAGTGATTATGTATTCGGAAAATATCTGCTGCTGAAGAATCTTTTTCTTTATCGTCTGTCTAAATTGGAGCAAAGCCACAGACTTGACTTATTTTGTATTTTATTTGGATTTACAAATATGAGTGAATGAATGAATACACAAATGAATAAATGTATGCATACATGAATAAATGAATGAATGAATGAATGAAAGAAAGATTGAAAAAATACTACTTTCAACAACTACAGAATGTATGTGGTGTGGCTGTGTCTAGAAATCGATCCTGTTCTTTAAAATAAAGCAAAAGATACAGCCCTGATAGGTTTGGGAGAGCATGAATTAACCTCCAGCTGAAATGACACTGCACTGCATTCAATCTAATGGTATTGAGCATTGAACATTTTGCCAAATGCCCTGCCTTTACCTAACACAATCATCTACATCCATCCAATGTTCAGGGGATGAGGTGGGGAATATAATCATTACCCAGACCTCCCAAACCCTACCTGTCAGGTGGCTGTGTCTTACCGGGCCCTAAAAAGCTTTAGCCCTCATTAGGTATGCATGCTTAGCACCGGGTGACGTGACCTGCCAATTCAAAAAGTCCATTTTTGCATAAACGTCGATGTCAATAAGGGCTCTCGGCGGCACGGCTCTGTCCATGGCTGCAGATCCTTGTCTGCGGACATGAGAATTAGAGTCACTTTAAACTCAGGTTAGGGCAGACAGGGCCTGTCAACCACAGAGAGAGGAGGATGGAGGGAGACAGAGAGTAATCGTGTCCAGTTCGGAAGAAAGGAGGGGAGGAGAAGAGAGAAAAGGAGAGAAGAGAAGGGAGTTATATATGTCCGGCCTAAAAGAGAGAAATCGTGAGGAGAGGAGGAGGGAAGGAGAAAGGGATATAGATGAGTGTAGGAGAGGAAGGAACATACAGGGAAAAAATGCAGACCTTCACCACATTTCTATAGTTCATCTCCCCTATTGGCTTTCAATATTTATTATCCAATAAAAACGCAAGAAGGGTCATCACTGAGAGTATAGAGACACATAATATATAGTATAGTAGGGAAATTGTCTGAGTATAATTTATGTACCATGCTCTATCAATGACCCGTCCAAGCTATGACTGAGTCATTGTGTTTTATAGCAGTTCAGTTCAGCCAGGAGAAGATTACTGTTGATTTGTCAGAGGCACACCAAATATTCTCCGATCAACTTTTGAATTAGACCGGCATGATCTAAAATGAACAGCCCCAAAAGTCTTCGAACTATCTGAAGGAGTAGAGACTGTCAAATACTGTGAGACTTAAACAACTGCGTTCAATGTACTGAACTGTTGTTATACCTTCCTTAGACAGAATGAAGTATTTACTGGTTTACTATATTTCACCAGTTGCCGCAAACTAGTGATGTGGGTTGTTGAACTGTCGTAGTAGCACATCACTCAAAGTAAACAATCGTTTCCTAACTGAGACAGAGGTAGGTGCCTTGTTGTGGGGAAAAGAAGGAAGGAGGACGGGTAGTCTCTTGGTTTCCCTGTTGCTGGTGTCGACTAAGAGAGAGAGGGAGAGAGAGAGGGCGAGAGATGTGATTGCTGTCATTCTCTACTGAGCACCCATCGTTCCTTACAGCTGATGAGTTAAAGGAGTTTGGGCTCTGCCTTTCCCTTTCCTCTCTCTCTTCGTCTCTCCCTCTTCCTCTCCAGGCCTCCTGAGGATTTCAGGAGTACCCCCTTCTTGTTTATCTCTTAATGTCAACTATCAACAAGGTTTTTGGGACGTATTAGACGGCAAAGAGCCTACCAGACACAGAGACACAGACGAGGTAATTGAGAAGATTACTCTCCAAGTGCCAGGAGTAATTTTGGAGGTGTCGCAAAGAGCCACAAGGTTTACCTGCAAAAATATGATAGCAAAAACACCACACAAAACACTTCCCCAAAAACATTAAACACACATTGTGACAATTGCATCTCTCTTTCATGACAACTTGTGAGTTGCTTTGGCTATGATTATTCATTCAAGCCATACCACTTTCCTAGACGTTCCTAACCTGAGATATTTGTCATATTAATCATATGTATGCATTTTGAATATGGCCTCTTTTTCTGCAGATTTCCAGGCTTTGCCCAGGGAGATAGAGGTCAGGTTTGTGGAGAGGAGGTGAATGACGAGCTACAATAGGAGCCTGTGGAAGAATGCAGGCCAAGTTCTACAGCACATAACAGTGTGTGTACGCATGCGTGTGCATGGATTTGAGTTGCTAAGTGTACTTTTTGTGTCTTTCCGGCTAAATACATCCTCGCATGTGTGCATGAATGCATGAATGCGTGCACACCCCCACACATGCATGAAAACACAGTATTTAGCCAAGACACAAAAAGACCACTCAGCAACCCAGATCCTATTCAGATATTCCACAAAGTAATACACAACAAAGAAAATACATTTGAAACAATCATTCCGTTAAAGATTCCGTTTGGTGAAAAAGAGCGGTCTCAGGGCCCACGGAACATGAGCTGCATGCGTTACCTGCTCCCTGACATGTGTTTAATCCTCTCCTTATTGGCAAACATTACAATTCCCTCCAAAGTGTCGCCCATGGAGGTCAAACCCCCTCTCAGGGTGCAAAGCTGCAGGAAATTGCCTGCATTAGGTAGATGTATTGGTGTGAAAAGATCTCATGACACCACACTGAATGGGTTAGCACTCTTGCTCACGTTTTGCTGCTCCACTTGGTTTCTCTCTCTCTCATGCACGTGTTCTCTCTCTTTTGCATGTTTCTATCTGTCTGTCCCTCTTTCTCTCTGTAGCTCTGGACAAGGCCAGAGCAACCACGCTGCTTAAAGTTTAGGCCTTGCGTTCCAGTATTACATTAGGTTAGTTTACGTAATATTAAATGTAGTAGTTCTGTTTTGTTAAAGCGATAACAACAAGGAATATATTACACAGACCTGACAGACATGTTGTTATTTATTGAGCAGGAAAAAGTATAATCAGAACAGACACATGATCCTAACTGAACAACGTTATATACAAGCATTTGTTACAGCTTAAATTGTGAATACATTAGAAATTGCACACATATATCATAGATGTGATGTAAGGTAGCATTTTGCAATGGGAGAATGAGGAAGGCAGATGGAATCTGCCAGAGGGAGAATTGTCTGAAATGATACACTCAAAAAAGTGTTTGTGGAAAGGGTTCTACATGGAACCCAAAAGAGTTCTACCTGGAACCAAAAGCATTCTACCTTGAACCAAAAAGGGTTCTTTAAGGGGTTATCCTATGGGGACAGCCGAATAACCCTTTTATGTTCTAGACAGAACCTAAAAGGACTAAACCTACCCTTAGAAACAATTCAAATCAAACCAAATACTGTTCTAAACAGTTTTATTGACAATAATTGATAGACAACAATATAATATATATGTCCCTGCAGATTCCATCTGGCACAAATGATTAGATACAAAATAACTCGGTATGTTTGTTTCTGTGTATGTATGCTAGTGTTGCATGGTATTCCAAAACATCTGTACTTTTTCAATACTAGAATATGAAAAACGTTTTGAACTAGAATTATAATTACTCTCTCATGTCATGTACGGATTGAGAGGATTGCGAGTATATCTAGTGATTTGTTTGAATCTTCTCAAGGGAGCAGTAGTAAGCTAGTCCGGCTACTTGCGCTTGCCCACGGAGGTGACAAAGCGCGAGTCACTTTTGAGATGCAAGTGAGAGAAAATTTGGACAGATTACAGAGCAGATGATGAGCACCAGTCCACCAAAACAACAAAAGTTGTTACAAAGTGATGCAGTTAAAGGGAGATTTAGTTCCAAAACAACATAAAAAAAAAGATTTTACACATGGCATTTGCATTATAACGTTATTCTTCTAGCAACTAAATTCGAATTACTTTTGAGTGACAATGGCATAAACATATATTCAGCATGACATTCATCTGAGCATTATAATATGATTACAACCCAAAAGAAATGTGAAATGCACTCATAACTTAGCTATGACAGCAATACATTTAGACTACTTCATGTTTGTCTGGGCTGGAATTGTAGCAGTAGCCACTAGCCAGCCAGCAGCCCTGGGCAGAGCATTGCACCCTGGGAGTTGAAATGCACTCTGGGAATTGTAGTATGCGGTGTAAAATCACCACAGTGATGGTGTCATAATACCCATAAAACCTAGCGGTCAAACAGGGCAATGTTTCCAATCGTTTTTCCACCATTCATAGGCAATTCATCACAGGGAGTTTTAGAAATACTTAAAATAAGGTCTGTGGCCTCCTGAGTGGCACAGTGGTCTAAGGCACTGCATCTAGAAATCCTGAGTCCAGGCTCTTTCGCAGCCGGCCGCGACCAGGAGACTCATGGGGCAGCACACAATTGGCCCAGCGTCGTCTGGGTTAGGGGAGGGTTTGGCCGGCAGGGATGTTCTTGTCCCATCACGCACTAGCGACTCCTGTGTCGGGCCAGGCGCAATGCACACTGACACGGTCGCTAGATGCACTGTGTTTCCTCTGACACATTGGTGAGGCTGGCCTCCGGGTTAAGCGGGCATTGTGTCAAGAAGCAGTGCAGCTTGGCTGGGTTGTGTTTTGGGGGACACATGGCTCTCGAGAGGGAGTTGCAGCGATGGGGCAAGACTGTAACTACCAATTGAATACCACGAAATTGGGGAGAAAAAGGGCAAAAAAAAATTACTAATAAAATTACAAAATACTTTTCAAAAATAAGGTCTGTGTTTCGTGTAGGCTTACCCTGGCGTGACGTTTTGCTAACCATGTAAATCTCTCTCGGACAAGGTGACTTTTATCAATATAATCGTCTCTATTTACTTGCAGATTTGAAAATTCTAATTAGCATCTTAGTAGACATCATGCCAGACTACAAATCCCTGCAAACTCCTGCACATAATCTCTAGATGGTACCTCCGCTAAGAGGTATTTTGTCAATTTAAACAGTTCACAGAATTGTCAATTTAAAGAAATGTAGCCAATTTATGAATGACTAAATGTAGCTAACATTAGATAGTTAATCCAGAGATTCTTATCTTTGCCTCGATTCGGCAGTCTCTTCCAGATCATTGTGGCATTTGTAGTTCTTTATGATAGCTACATTAGCAGCTAATTAGCATTTCATTTTGGGGGGGTAAATACAGGCAAATATATTGATAAAAGTCACCTTGTCGTAGAGAGATTTATATGGTTATGAAAATGTCACGCCAGGGTAAGCCTAAACGAAAAACATCCCTTATTTTAAGTGTTTCTAAAATCCCCTATGAGATAAAATGAATGGCGGAAAAACTATTGGAACCATTTCCTTATTTGATCGCTAGGTTTTATGGGTATTATGACTCATACTGTTGTATTCTTTTTCTATGCTGTGTAGAGTAGACTATTGCAAATACAGAAGCTTCAGAAATTAGCTTTAAATTGTGTTTTTTGTCGTTTTGGAACTAAACTATTCATTTAATACATACAATACATAGCTGTAATGAATAATGAATTATAAGTCTAATGAGTGTCATTTGACCGAATTTTATGGACATAGATGAGCAAATCAATCCTGATATGTGTTATAAATTACATTTTAAAACAGTTTAGATGTAATTGTAAAAACAATGGTACGCTCTTAGTCTCAGATATGGTTTTGCATAAGGAAAATGTAAGGTATTCTTCTGTTATTTAATATGGTGTTCTATTTCTGAAAGAAATTGAATATAGAATAGGAGATATTCTATTTGTCAATTTAGTTGTTCTATCATTTATCAACATATTGTTCAGCGTTTAAAAAACATAAACTCAATGGTTGTTCTGTGACTTTAGCTAATACACATTCTTTTTTTTGCTGTGGTATCGTTTCGGTATCGAGTATCGTTTCGGTATCGAGTATCGTTACGGTATCGACTATTGTGATACTAAACCTGGTATCAGTATCGAAGTCATAATTCTGGTATCATGACACGACTAAATATGCGTGCATGTGTTGGCATGCATATTAAATAATTTTATGGTCACATACACATATTTAGCAGATGTTATTGCGGCTGTAGCGAAATGCTTGTTCATATGCGCGTTCATGCATGCAGTCATCTGTGATTGCGCATGCATGTATGCCTGTGCATGTGTGTATGCATGCATGTGTGTGTGTGTGATTTTACAGAAGAGTGTAACTCTCCTCTCATTCTGGATGGGAACCCTTTGTATAGGGCTTTTGATGTCTGCTGGGTCGTACATCATCCTGCTACACCCAATATCCATACAGCATGATCTGGGGCCGTATTTATAAAGTGCCTCAGAGTAGGGCACTTTATAACAGAGTTTTTCCTAGCCACAGTGCTTCTACATCTGCATTGCTTGCTGTTTGGGGTTTTAGGCTGGGTTTCGGTACAGCACTTTGTGACATCGGCTTCATAAATAAATGTGATTGATTGATAGGAAGACTGATCTAGGATCAAGATTACATGGACAGGGGGGGCCTGATCCTAGATCAGCAATCCTAGATAAGATTCACTTTATTTTTCCCGTCAGGGAACTTCTTGGTCTTCTTGTTTCTACAATGAGAAACTTTATGAATATGGGCCCTGATGCTATTTTATTTTATTATTCTTTTTATTTCACCTTTATTTAACCAGGTAGGCTAGTTGAGAACAAGTTCTCATTTACAACTGCGACCTGGCCAAGATAAAGCAAAGCAGTGTGACACAGACAACAACACAGACTTACACATGGAGTAAACAATAAACAAGCCAATAACACAATAAACAAGTCAATGACACAGTAGAACATGTGTTTCAGCATTTCAGGCCTCTTCGAAACAAACGTAGTGTATATCCTAGGCGTTAACTCGGTTTTCAATGGAAATGTCAAATGGAGCACAGTTTTGACTCTTCAACATTATCCATCCACTTGATTTTCAGTTAGAGTTCCAGTATCAACTGCTATAATATAAATATCTAAAATATAGAGTCAGCTATATAATCCCTTTTCTACATGTCAATAATGTTACATTCACTAGCATGTGATTTCCATCTGTTTGTGAAATATAAACCGTTGTTTTGCTCTGGTAATTCTAAATTTGTAACAAAATTACCTCACAATGTTATATTTTAATCAAAACGTCAAAATTACGTTTAAAAGTAATTGTTTATTTTAAGTGACCTTGGGGAACCAGTAAACTAATTTCCTTTTCGCTTGCAAATTAATCCTCAAATCTCACACTTACAGCAATGCATACAAGATTAGCTTGGGAAAATGATCTTCTGTTTCATAAGATGTGAGTTTATACACCCAAAATAAAGACAGATAAAGACAGAATGGTTGAAGAGTGGTGTGATGCATTGTGATATCTCTATCTGATTCATATTCTAATTGCTGAGTGCTGCAGCGCCATACTTCTATTGATGAGGAGCTGGAGAGATGTTGACCTTGTGGTGTGTGTGAATCGATGGGAAGTTGATAAAGCCAAGTTCATTGCTGCCTAACATAAAACAAAGCTGATTTGTTTACCTAGCAAAGTCTGCGCATGTCAGCCCTATTATAGGATGATTTATAGACCAGCACCCAATGAAATTGTTTCAAGCAGATTAGGGTTGGGATACCATCAGCACTAATATGACACGCTGATGTCCCGTGACAGGTAACCAAGCAAACAAGTTCCTGAAATTCAGATCAAATTAGAATCCTAATAATCCTACAGGGAGCAGTAGATTTAATCAGGGGAGGAGAGGAGGAATGGGGAGAAGAGGGGTAGAGGGGTGAAGCGGGAGTGTTTTTTGCTCTATACCCAAATAGAGGCCGACCATCGCTTTTGTGTCTCAACAACGGCTGTGTGTGTCTATTAGTGTTTTAGTGTATTATTGCACATTGATATGTCATTTAGTGAGTAAGAGGAAGGACACTAGACAAGACAAATGTTTCACGTTTCCAGATATTCCACAAAATAACAGAGGACAAAGAAAATATATTTCTCGTTCTATGAATTAATTCAGTTAAAGATTTTGTTATTATATCAAATATCCCATGAGAAAATATTTATTCTCAACATTATACAAAATGCATGTAGCGTATTACGTTTCAAACATATGCTGTGCCACAAATAGAAATATGAATGTGTTTTAATGTTGTGCAAGGACTCTTCTAAAGACCTCGATGGCTCCGTTTTCATAAAGACCCAGTGTCCTTCTCAGAATGAGAAAATACTTTCTTAATGACGTGAATATTGTTTTCCAATAAAATCCAGTTGTAGTCTGTAGTCTGATATTTGAAGATCAAGTATTTAAACCTGTAAAAGTAATAAGAATATATATTTTATAGATATAACCACTGTAATATCTTTGTGAGTTTATAAATATTTTTCCTTGGTCCATTCGGCTCTCTTTTTAGAGGCATATTTCTGTTTATTTGAAAATAATGAAAGCAAATGAGCAATCTTCCATGTATCCCCGGACACATTAAGCAAATTGTACCAAAATTAGAATATCAATGTTTAATAAGTAAGGTGCATTGTTTGGACGTTTGAATATGCATGATAAATATTACTTTATTGTAGCTAATAATTCACATTTCCATAGCTGGAAACAACATATTATGCATCCTTAATATATTTCCTTATCAAAGAACACAATTAAAAACTTTTTCTGATAACATTTTATTATTTTAGTTTGGAATACTATTAGCCAAAATACAATTATCTCAATACTCTACACTTGTGTATTTTTGACTCAGTTTATATTTGTATATTATATTCCATGAATACACATATATGTATTGATGTGGGGAGAAATAAGAAATGTGGACGAAAAGTCTGAACAGACTTAGGAATATTTGATGAACTGCGTTTATGACAAAGAAGGGTGAAAGTAAAGATTTTGAAATGAAAAATATAACACTGACAGACAATATTTTGTCTCTGACAATCAAAGTGGAGGATTTTTCCATATCACTGCTCCATTCTGTGGCAACAAGCATGTCTTGTGAGTTTGATCTCTTTGTCAAACTGAAAGAATACACTTCCTCATCCACATATCACAGACAGAAAAACTGTTACCACAACTTTCCCCATTCGTCTCCACTCTCTGTGCATATGTTCTTTCTGTTCATCAAACTTCCTATAAGCGCCTGCTTTTCTATTGTGTCATCCCCCTCCCCCCAGTGATGAAGGGAAAGTGAAAACTGGAGGAAAAGAGAGAAAGATACATTTTGAAATGGGGACCTAATTAGGCATCGTGCAGCCCGGTCTCTCCCCTCTCCTAATGAGGGGTTTGTTACCGCGTCGACGAGCTGAAGCGTGTCATGCCAGGCCTAGGGGGGAAGAGTTACAGCGTCGCACTGCGCGGCGTTCTCCACCGATCCCCGACGCAGCGTGATTCTACACCTGCGAATCCCCAACACATTTGAGCCAGAAAGCAGGCCTCGTTTGATGTGCTATTCTTTTCATGTTGAGACGTACGGGAGGGACTGAGGATCAGGGAGTTAGTTGAAAAGAGACAGAGGGGTTAGGGGAGGGCTACTGGGTTCTATTAGACGTTGTAATCATGTTAATTAATGGATAATAGGGTTTGTAATGAGCTACAGGCTGCATTTTATTAATGTGATTAGCACAACGTCACTGTACTTCACTGTATTAGAGCACTGTCTTGGGAAGTGTATTTGAGCTGTAAGTATGCAAACACTCACACACTCCCTCTCCCACAGACTATCCATACTGACTCTATGCCCATCCACAGGTCTCTATCCTCTCAGACACACAAGCATTCACTGTCACTCTTTTCTTTTTTTTGACAATGAGTTTTTTTAAATTGTTTTTCCAAAACATCCCACAAACACAGCACAAAAACACAAAAACCAAACGCTCACTATACAACACATACGGTTTCCAAATTTCATCAAACACTTCCGTTTTTGTCTTTAAAATATACCAAATACAACGGTATATAGATAAATAGTTCAGTCCTCCAGTTTGTTTTTGAGTGTGAATATGAGGCTTTCCAATCGATGGCTCTACATTTTTTTTGCATTAATTAGAGCTAGATTACAAAACTTTCTTTGATATTGATCACCAATATTTACATTTCCCAACAGACATAATCGTGGAGATGGATGGATATAAATTCCTTAACACAATGAAATGATAGCACATACATTATCCCAAAATGATGGCAATTTATCACAGGACCACAACATATGTTACAGGTGATTTGTGATTTTTGCATCTCCAACATTGATGTGACATTTCTGGCTGCATTAGATGCATTCTGGCGGCAGTATAGTAAGTCTTATGAATTATCTTAAATTGCAATCGTTTTTGTCTTAGGTTGTAAGAGTAGGTATGAACATTTATACATATCTGTAACCAATGGCTCTCCTCAATTTCTTCATTTAGATCTGTTTCCCATTTTTATCTTACAGGTTCTGAACCATCAGGTAGGGTTTCGATCAACCCTTGATATACAGTAAGCTGGCAATCAACTTTTTTGGCGTAGCAGCTTCTTTCAGTAATTGTTTTCATGCTGGATGCCTTAGGTTCATCCAGATTCTGTTGAAGTGATTCAACAAGATTTCTGATTTGTAAGAACTTAAATAAATTGGCTTTGTAATTGTTTGAATGACAGTAGAGATCCATCATAGTACACATTTTCAAAATTCATGATCCCACTTGGAACCAGGACTTAAACACTGGAGGTAAGGTGGGGTTATTCCAAATAGGGGTGCCTGGCAATATTGGTTCTTTCCACCTCATGAATTTATGCACATTTAGCTAAATATGAATGGAATTGAGAATCATTGGATTGTCTGTTTTTTTTCTTAAATGCCTTGGACACGAAGCAGTGAATATATTTTAGATCACAAGGTATTACAATTATGGCTTCGATACTCCTCCATGCACAAGGGTAGTCTGCTGTCCATTGTTTAAGTGAACGTAGTTGTGCAGCCCAGTAATACATCTTCATATGAGGTATTCCAAGACCTTGAGCTTCATAGGGTAAGTCTAAAACTGTCAATTTGACTCTTTTGGTCTTTCCATTCCTAATAAAGTTGGAGAGCATGACATTTATCTTATTTAAAAGTTGGATGGAATTGAAACTGTCAGGGCCTGGAATAGATATATCAACCTTGGTAATATATTCATTTTGATTATGTTGACCCTACCTAACATAGTAATAGGGAGAGATCTCCATCTCTGAACATCCCATTCAATCTTATCTATTAAAGGAATGTAATTCATTTCATATTCCTCCTCCAGATTGCATGGTATCAGTACATCCAGGTATTTCATATGTGTCTTTGTCCATTTCCGCTTAATTTAAATAACGTCAATTTCAAATTATGACTTCTCAAATGTAGAAAGTAAAGTTTTCTCCAAATTCACTTTTAATCCTGAAACAGCCCCATATGTGTTCAACTGTAGTAAAATAAAATACAGAGAATTTTCTGGTTCAGTTAAATAAAGTCAAATGTAATCAGCATACAATGATATCTAATGTTGATCTCCACCAAGCTCTATGCCCCGGATCGAGCCATGAGTTATAATCATTGATGCTAGGGGTTCTTTAGCTAAAGAAAATAAATAACTAGACAAAGTCTTGTCCCTCTTGTAAACAACATGCAAAACCTCCAGCAGGCAGAGAGGCAAAAAAGATTTGTCCGCCAGCTCAGGGTCAAGCTACTGTAACGGTCGTCGTATATAGTGGACCAAGGCGCAGCGGGTTGAGTGCTCATATTATCTTTTATTTAGAACACTTAATAAACAAAACAAGAAAATGATCGAACGAACAGGATTGCAGGCTACACACACAGCTATGCAAACAACAACTTCCCACAAAGGGACAGGTGAAAACAGGCTACCTAAGTATGACTCCCAATCAGAAACAACGATGTACAGCTGTTCCTGATTGAGAGCCATACCAGGCCAACAAAGAAATACACAACATAGAAAACCATACAAATACAAAACAAGAACATTACCCAAAAACCCCGGAACACATAAATCAAACATCCCTCTTACATAAATACATATCCCATTAAACCCCGAACCACATAAAACAAGTACCCCCTGCCACGTCCTGACCAAAGTACAATAACCAATAACCCCTTATACTGGTCAGGACGTGACAGTACCCCACCCCCCCCCAAAGGTGCAGACCCCGGATGCACCTCACACAAAAAATAAACACAAAATTAACCCCCCAAACTAAAGGGAGGGAAGGGAGGGTGGCTGCCGTCACCGACGGTTCCCGTGCTACACCCCCCCCCTCCCCAATCCTCCTACTGTGGAGGTGGCTCAGGCTCTGGCCTTAGTCCCCCACCTAACCTGTCCACCCCCGCTGAATACCTCTGGCTGAGGCACATCACTGTAGACCTCGGGCTGAAGCACTTCGCTGTAGAACTTGGGCAGAAGGACGATTCTGGGAGCTCCGGACTGTAGGGCGACTCTGGGAGCTCTGGACTGTAGGGCGACTCTGGCTGTGCCGGTTCCGGACTGTAGGCCGTCTCACTCGGTTCCGGACTGTAGGCCGTCTCACTCGGTTCCGGACTGTAGGCCGTCTCACTCGGTTCCGGACTGTGGGCCATCACTAGACGGGGCACTGTCGTCGGACACTCTGGACGGGGCACTGTTTCCGGACACTCTGGACGGGGTACTGTTGCCGGAAGCTCTGGACGAGGCACTATTGCCGGAAGCGCTGGACGGGGTACTGTCGTCGGAAGCTCTGGACGGGGACTGCGCACTGAAAGCCTGATGCGTGGGGCTTGTAGTGGAGGTACCAGACTGGAGACACGCACCCCAAGGCTAGTGCGAGGAGCAGGAACAGGACGAGTTGGACTGGGCTGACGCACTGGAAGCCTGGTGCGTGGGACTGGCTTTGGATACGCCAGACTGAATACACGCACCTCAGGGCTAGTGCGAGGAGCGGGAACAGGACGAGTTGGACTGGGCTGACGCACTGGAGGGCTGGTGCGTGGTGCTGGCTTTGGATGTGCCAGACTGGAAACACGCACCTCAGGGCTAGTGCGAGGAGCAGGAACAGGACGAGTTGGACTGGGCTGACGCACTGGTCCTGAGGTGCGTGTTTCCAGTCTGGCACATCCAAAGCCAGCACCACGCACCAGGCCTCCATCCTTCTCCCCGGTGCCGCAACCCCCGCTGCTTGGTCCGTTGGTGGTGGGAAGTTCTGTAACGGTCGTCGTACGTAGTGGACCAAGGCGCAGCGGGTTGAGTGCTCATATTATCTTTTATTTAGAACACTTAACCTCTATGGGCTAGGTGGGACGCTAGCGTGCCACCCGTGGTGCACTCCATCAACAGCAGGTGCATTTCAAGAGCGGCAAATTTGAATCCAAATAAATGTCAAAATTCAAATTTTTCTAAAATACAACTATTTTACACCATTTGAAAGATAAACATCTCCTTAATCTAACCACGTTTTACGATTTCAAAACAGGCTTTACGGCGAAAGCATAAATTTAGAGTATGTTAGGACAGTACATTTACAAGAGTCGCGTGTAATGTTTTGTCAAGTCAAAGACAGGGTCACCAGGACCATAAAACCAGCTAAAATGATGCACTAACCTTTTACAATCTCCATCAGATGACACTCCTAGGACATTATGTTAGACAATGCATGCATTTTTAGTTCTATCAAGTTCATATTTATATCCAGGAACAGCGTTTTACTATGGCATTGATGCTGAGGAAATCGTTTCCCTCCAATAACCGGCAGTCAAGTCAGCGTCACAAATTAAATAATTAAAATTAGAAAACATTGGTAAAATATTATATTGTCATTTAAAGAATTATAGATTTACATCTCTTGAACGCAATCAACTTGCCAGATTTAAAAATAACCTTACTGGGAAATCACACTTTGCAATAATCTGAGCACTGCGCCCAGAAAAATACGCGTTGTGATACAGACTAGACGTCATGTTGGGGAGATCTAAAATCGAAAATACTATGTAAATAATCCATTACCTTTGATTCTCTTCATCAGATGTCACTTCCAGGTATCACAGGTCCATAACGAATGTAGTTTTGTTCAAAAAAGCTCATCATTTATGTCCAAAAATCTCCGTCTTGTTAGCACATGATCTAAGCCAGCCGGACTTCTCGTCATGAACGAGGGGAAAAAATATATTTACGTTCGTTCAAACATGTCAAACGTTGTATAGCATAAATCATTAGGGCCTTTTTTAACCAGAACATGAATAATATTCAAGGTGGACGAATGCATACTCTTTTATAACGTATTGGAACGAGGGTACCCAAAATGAACTCGCGCGCCAGGTGTCTAATGGGACATCATCGTTCCATGGCTCTTGTTCGGTCAGATCTCCCTCCAGAAGACTCAAAACACTTTGTAAAGGCTGGTGACATCTAGTGGAAGCAATAGGAAGTGCCAAAATATTCCTCAGCCCCTGTGTTTTTCAATGGGATAGGTTTAAAGTCAATACAACACATCAGGTATCCACTTCCTGTCAGAAAATGTCTCAGGGTTTTGCCTGCCAAATGAGTTCTGTTATACTCACAGACACCATTCAAACAGTTTTAGAAACTTTAGAGTGTTTTCTATCCATATATAATAAGTATATGCATATTCTAGTTACTGGGTAGGATTAGTAACCAGATTAAATCGGGTACATTTTTTTTATCCAGACGTGCAAATGCTGCCCCCTAGCCCTAACAGGTTAAGCTGTTAGTGTTCATTCCCTAAGTGTTAATACATTTGGGTTTACATCATTAAGCCTGTATGTACATTATGTGTTATGAATTGCCAAAGGGGTCTGACTTTAAATTAAGTACAGTGTCATGCGAATTAGAGTCTTTATGGATGTGTTATGAATGATTTAAAGTGTCTCACTTCAAATTAAGTATTACAGGTTACTACATAAAGTGTCAATAAATAGGTTAGGTTATTCATGTTCTGCTGATTTATGAAGGTTCTCTCATGAAGGTTCTCCCTGTTTTTAATTTTCTGTTTTTGATTTTGTTATACTCTTTTGAATTCTATGGTTTTTACTAGATTATTTGTAGTTTTTCATGTTGTTTGTCTGTAATTTTTGTAATGACTTGGTGCTGCCTATCTTGGCCAGGACGCTCTTGAAAAAGAGATTTTAAATCTCAACGTTTAATAATAATAAGAACAAAAATGATCCACAGGTTACTGTAGGTTACTCCCACGCTGGAGACCAGGGCTTGATTACAACCTGTTACAATGGTGACAACATTTTGTGGCTGATCTTTCAGTGGGGGAGTGGGATATCAACCATTCAAAGTTTTTCCTTCCAGTTCTCTGCTGCCAATGACTGGAACAAATTGCAAAAATCACTGAAGATAGAGACTTATATCTCCCTCACTAACTTTAAGCGTCAGCTGTCAGAGCAGCTTACCGATCGCTGCAGCTGTACACAGCCCCTCTGTAAATAGCCCATCCAACCAACTACCTACCTCATCCCCATATTTGTTTTTGTTTTTCTGCTCTTTGCACACCAGTATTTCTACTTGCACATCCTCATCTGCACATATATCACTCCAGTGTAAATTGCTAAATTGTAATTACTTCGCCACTATTTGCCTATTTATTGCCTTACCTCCTTACTTAATTTGCACACACTGTATACAGATTTTTCTATTGTGTTATTGACTGTACGTTTGTTTATCCCATGTGTAACTCTGTGTTGTTTTTTGTTTCGCACTGCTTTGCTTTATCTTGGCCAGGTCGCAGTTGTAAATGAGAACTTGTTCTCAACTGGCCTACCTGGTTAAATAAAGGTTAAATAAAAAAGAAATACAAAAAAGTTGTCCTTCGTCAGTAGCTAACACTTTAAAAAAAAGAATTATAGCTAAACCCTGCCCATTTCCACAATTGATCTTCTTAATTATATTTTAAACCTAACCTGGGAATGAGATTAGGTGTAATGAGATTAGGTGTAATGTGTAATGCCAACCTTCAACATATCACCTTTTAGAAAGCACATGTTAATATCATATTCATCATAGTGGGTTATGTCACATTTGACATTGGCGATTATGTCACACAGTTATGCCACATTTATGAACCCTTTATAACGCATAACATGTTTTTATAGATTATTTGTAACACATTTATTTAGTGTTTATGAAGGCATTATGAAGGCTTTATGAAGCCTTTATAAACTGAACGTCCTTCAAAACAGGACCCATAAATCAGTTAGCCATAAATTAGTCAGGCCAATGCAATGGTATTATGCAGGGATGTCTAAGTAAAACTTGTATCCTATTGGGCCGGCAAAGGGCTCACCTTATGCCTGTATATTATAGTTTGTCTTGATATATTGATAAACAACAGAGCAGTACACAATTTCCTTTTATTTTTATAATTCCATTTATCTCGGGAGATTCATAGCAGGGTTAGGTAAGTGGGAATGTGTTACCACTTAGCTGTAATTGCGACGATAGGCTTGGGTTATTTTACTCTCTCAGTTGGGGTTGGGGGGGGGGGGGGGTGATACTACCTCAAACAGGTTGGAGAGATAAACAGTGCATTCGAAAAGTCTTCAGACCCCTTACCCTTTTCCACATTTTGTTAAGTTACAACCTTATTCTAAAATGGATAAAATGAAATAAAATCCTCACCAATCTACACACATTACCCCTTAATGACAAAACAAAAACATGTTTTTAGAAATGTGTTCAAATGTATAAAAAATAAAAATCAGATATACCTTATTTACATAAGTATTCAGACCCTTTGCTATGAGACTCGAAGTTGAGCTCAGTTCCATTCTGTTTCCATTGATCATCCTTGAGATGTTTCTGCAACTTGATTGGAGTCCACCTGTTGTAACTTCAATTTATTGGACATTGATTTGGAAAGGCACACACCTGTCTATATAAGGTCCAAACAGTTGACAGTGCATGTCTGAGCAAAAACCAAGCCATGAGGTCAAAGGACTTGTCCGTAGAGCTCCGAGATACGATTGTATCGAGGCACAAATCTGGGGTAGGGTACCAAAAAATGTTTGCAGCATTGGAAGTCCCCAAGGACACAGTGGCCTCCATTATTCTTAAATGGAAGAAGTTTGGGACCACCAAGACTCTTCCTAGAGCTGGCTGCCCAGCCAAACTGAGCATTCGGGGGAGAAGGGTCTTGGTCAGGAAGGTGACCAAGAACCCGATGGTCACTCAGACAGAGCTCCAGAGTTGCTCTATGGAGATGGGAGAACCTTCCAAAAGGACAGCCATCTCTGCAGCACTCCACCAATCAGGCCTTTAAGGTAGAGTGACCAGACGGAAGCCACTCCTCAGTAAAAGGCACATGACAGCCCGCTTGGAGTTTGCCAAAAGGCACCTGAAGGACTTTCAGACCATGAGAAACAACTGGTCTGATGAAACCAAGATTGAACTCTTTGTCCTGAATGCTAAGCGTCACGTCTGGAGGAAACCTGGCACCATACCTATGGTCAAGAATGGTGGTTGCGGCATCATGCTGTGGGGATAACTTTCAGCTTTCAGGACTGGGAGACTAGTCAGGATCGAGGCAAAGATGAATGGAGCAAAGTAATGAGAGATCCTTGATGAAAACCTGCTCCAGAATCCTCAGGACCTCAGACATGGGTGAAGGTGCTCCTTCCAACAGGACAACAACTCTAAGCATACAGCCAAGCCTACGCAGGAGTGGCTTCGGACAAGTCTCTGAATGTCGTTGAGTGGCCCAGCCAGAGCCCGGACTTGAACCTGACCGATTATCTCAAAAGAGACCTGAAATTCGCTGTGCAGCGACGCTCCCCATCCAACCTGACAGAGCTTGAGAAGATCTGCAGAGAATAACGGGAGTAACTCCCCAAATACAGGTGTGCCAAGCTTGTAGTATTATACCCAAGAAGACTCAAGTGTTTCAACAAAGTACTGAGTAAAGGGTCTTAATACTTATTAAAATGTGATATTTCAGTTTTTGCTTTGCCATTATGGGGTATTGTGTATAGATTGATGAGGGAAAAAACGTAATTAATTTTAGAATAAGGCTGTAATGTAACAAAATGTGTAAAATGTCAAGGGGTCTGAATACTTTCTGGATGCACTGTAGGCTTATATACCAGTTTTTGCACCTTTTCACTTGTTTTACAATTTTGTCCACACTCAATATATTTACGTCTCACATTCTAATATGCTCTGTACTAACCCCTAAACATGTTTGCTCCTAATACTCTAATCTCGTAACTTGGAATATGAAGGTTATAAACAACCCTGTGAAACATAAGCATATCTTAAGCTACCTGAAGAAGTATAAGGTGGATATAGCCCTCCTACAGGGTAATCATTTGACAGATGATGAATGGGTTGGTCAGGTGTATTTTTCCTCTTTTACTTCCCACTCTAGAAGGGTAGCCATACTAGTCAACAAGCACTACCTTTCGATTACTAATACAGATTAAATATATAGGGTGTAGGTTTTTTATTATACAAGGCTGTATTGATTCTGTACCCATGTTCATTGTGAATATTTATGGGAAAAACTATGATGACCTTACATTTTATCAAGATTTATTTCTTAGGTTAAATTCCCCATCGCCACAGATTATCATTGGATGAGACCTTAATTTGTGACTGACTGACTCAATTCGGTTTTAATCAGCAAAATTTGAAATAGTGTTTTGTCCGTCCATTTCGTTCTTGGAGCGTTCAGAGCGCACACTGGACACCCTGGCCAAGGAGTAGGGTTGATCCGAGCGTTCTCTCCTAACAACACCGGTCAAGCACCCGAGCTAACTGGCTTACGTTGGCTAGCTTGCTAGCTATTTCCGGACACAAATGAGAGAACAGCTCATTGACCATTTTACTTGCCCTAGCAGAGCTGGTTTTACTCTGAAACGAGAGTGCTCGGAAATCGGAGTACATAGACATAGCTGGTAAATTCATTCTGGCTCTCAACAGCTGTCGCATTGACATCATGAACATTCTATTGAAATGGTTACTTGCATAGTGGAGTCTTTTGTTAAGACATGTAAACAATAAACCATAATCCAAACTCATGAAGTTAATACCCTGCATGAATCTGCAGGTAGCTAACCAACCAGGTTCAATGTTAGCTTGCTAAGATTAGGCTTTATCTAGCAAAGCAAATGGCTCTGAGATATGAATAATATTACTACACAGATCATACACGTAACATTATTTAGCGAGCAAGCAAGCCAGCTAATGTTAGCTAGCTAGCTGACAGTACACTTTAACTTGAAATGAAAATGACTTTCTGACAAAATTAGAAAATATGTAATATCTGAAAATGTAGCTAGCTAGACTATCTTATCAGTATACATGGATGGACTCTTCTCCCTCTCTGTCACGGATGCCGTGGTTGCCCTTAATTTGAAGAAGTAATCCGGAGACAGGTGTTTTCTCCATTTCGTTAGCTATCATACTATAGTTCCACTGATTTCAAAACACGACCTCTCGGCATGTCCAGCCCACTCAATATCTCAGCCATTCATGGATAGTGGGAAGGTTTCCCCCTCTAGGTAGGTGGCGTGATCTACCAAGGAATGCAAATTCTACTCTCCTGTCCATAATAGCTACTAAAGAATTGACCTTTTCCTAGTATCTGTGGATAAAGGACACTTGATTCTTGTTTGTCTATATCTAGCCAGATCCATATCGATTCATTTCCCGCTGCTAATCTATATACCTATTACTACAGTAGATCAGACAGGCTTTGTACAAAACTGATCATTGTCAGACAATATTAGAAGATTAGTCAACATAATGTATTGTGTGGAGTGTAAACAGGAGTCTGTGGCTACGGCTGTGCTGTGCTGTGCTGTGCGAGGAAATATGTTAGGTTTATTAAACTACTATATAACCATCCTGTTGCCGAGATAGTGACTAATAATAATATATATCCTCTCAATTTAAGCTCTGTAGTGGGACCAGACAGAGATATCCCCTTTCACCACTCCTTTAGGTCTCAGCCAGCTATCCATTGTATTCGGGTAGGTGAACGGGAACACACTATTTCTCTGTACGAGTGCCGTTACTTAAAAAGGCTGGGGAAGAACTAGGTAGGTGGCGTGAAATACCAATTTCACTAATTGGACATGTTAATTGTATCAAAATACATTTTTATATCTGTTCTATACTCTACCCATATCTCTGCCTAAATCCTTTTCCGGAAAAAGTAACACTCTAATTTCTAAATTCTTCTGGAAAGGAAAGCCCCCCAGGGTTAAACTCAGACTTTGTGCAGACCATATTCAAAGGGTGGTCTTTCTCTGCCCGATTTTAGGATGAACTACTGGGCATCGCAACTGAAGGCTATATGGGTGTGGCAGGACACCAGTTCTAAACCACTGGCTTGGAGGCAAATAGAAGACAATTATTTTCATTGCATAACACTGGCAACCATGGCTTACATATCACCACCCAAAGCATTTAGTAGCTCCATAAATAATCCCTTTATAAAACATTCCTTTAATATATTGGCAAACTGACTGGAGGAATTAAATCAGTATATAAGCAAACTCCATTTCACAAAAATCCTATGTTACCAAAGCCATAAGAGATGGTATCACTCTTTTCTAGTTCAACAAAGGTATAAGGTCTTTTGGTCAATTATGTGAGGATGGGGTAAAGCTCTCTTTTCAAATATTGGCCTGTAGGTTCCAACTTCCCCAATCTCACTTTTTTCAAGTATTTACAGATCATTGCCTTATTGCCTGCATCCGTAATGGGTCTGCGGTCAAACGACCTCCCCTCATCACTGTCAAACACTCCCTGAAACACTTCAGCGAGCAGGCCTTTCTAATCGACCTGGCCTGGGTATCCTGGAAGGATATTGACCTCATCCCGTCAGTAGAGGATGCCTGGTTATTCTTTAAAAATGCCTTCCTCACCATCTTAAATAAGCATGCCCCATTCAAGAAATTTAGAACCAGGAACAGATATAGCTCTCCAGACCTGACTGCCCGTGACAAGCACAAAAACATCCTGTGGCGTTCTGCATTAGGATCGAACAGCCCCTGTGATATGCAACTTTTCAGGGAAGTTAGGAACCAATATACACAGGCAGTTTAGGAAAGCCAAGGCTAGCGTTTTCAAACAGAAATTTGCTTCCTGCAACACAAACTCTAAAAAGTTCTGGGACACTGTAAAGTCAATGGAGAATAAGAGCACCTCCTCCCAGCTGGCCACTCCACTGAGGATAGGAAACTCTGTCACCACCAATAAATCCACTATAATTGAGAATTTCAATAAGCATTTTTCTACAGCTGGCCATGCTTTCCACCTGGCTACCCCTACCCCGGTCAACAGCCCTGCACCCCCCACAGCAACCCGCCCAAGCCTCCCCCATTTCTCCTTCTCCCAAATCTAGTAAGCTGATGTTCTGAAAGCTCTGCAAAATCTGGACCCTACAAATCAGCCTGGGCAAGACAATCTGGACCCTTTCTTTCTAAAATGATCTGCCGAAATTGTTGCAACCCCTATTACTAGCCTGTCCAACCTCTCTTTCGTGTCGTCTGAGAATCCCAAAGATTGGAAAGCAGCTGCGGTTATCCCCCTCTTCAAAGGGGGGGACATTCTTGACCCAAACTGCTACAGACCTGTATCTATCCTACCCTGCCTTTCTAAGGTCTTCGAAAGCCAAGATAACAAACAGATTACCGATCACTTCGAATCCCACCGTACCTTCTCCGCTATGCAATCTGGTTTCAGAGCTGGTCATGGGTGCACCTCAGCCACGCTCAAGGTCCTAAACGATATCATAACCGCCATCGATAAGAAACAATACTGTGCAGCCGTATTCATCGACCTGGCTAAGGCTTTCGACTCTGTCAATCACCACATCCTTATCGGCAGACTCAACAGCCTTGGTTTCTCAAATGATTGCCTCGCCTGGTCCACCAACTACTTCTCCGATAGAGTTCAGTGTGCCAAATCGGAGGGCCTGTTGTCCTGTTGTCTCTGGCAGTCTCTATGGGGGTGCCACAGGGTTCAATTCTTGGGCCGACTCTCTTCTCTGTATACATCAATGATGTCGCTCTTGCTGCTGGTGGGTCTCTTATCCACCTCTAAGCAGACGACACCAATCTGTATACTTCTGGCCCTTCTTTGGACACTGTGTTAACTACCCTCCAGACGAGCTTCAATGCCATACACTTCTCCTTCCGTTGGCCTCCAACTGCTCTTAAATGCATGTAAAACTAAATGCATGCTCTTCAGCCGATCGCTGCCCGCACCTGCCCGCCTGTCCAGCATCACTACTCTGGACGGTTCTGACTTTGAATATGTGGACAACTACAAATACCTAGGAGTCTGGTTAGACTGTAAACTCTCTTTCCAGACTCACATCAAACATCTCCAATCCAAAATGAAATCTATAATTTGCTTCTTATTTCGCAACAAAGCATCCTTCACTCATGCTGCCAAACATACCCTTGTAAAACTCACCATCCTACCGATCCTCGACTTCGGCGATGTCATTTTCAAAATAGCCTCCAACACTCTACTCAACAAAATGGATGCGGTCTATCACAGCGCCATCCGTTTTGTCACCAAAGCCCCATATACTACCCACCACTGCGACCTGTATGCTCTCGTTGGCTGGCCCTCGCTTCATACTCGTCGCCAAACCCACTGGCTCCAGGTCATCTACAAGACCCTGCTAGGTAAAGCCCCGCTGTCACGTCCTGGCCAGTATAGGGGTTGGTTGTTATTGTAGTTTGGTCAGGACGTGGCAGAGGGTATTTGTTTTATGTGCTTCAGGGTGGTGTGTTGGTAAGAGGGCGTTTGATTTAGTATTTCCGGGTTTTGGTTTATGATCTATGTTTATGTAATTCTATGTTGAGTCTAGTGTGTCTGTTTCTATGTTTGGGTTCATTGGGGTTGGGACTCTCAATTGAAGGCAGGTGTTGTCTATTTGCCTTTGATTGAGAGTCCCATATATGAGGGTGTGTTTGTGTTTGTCTGTTGTGGGAGATTGTTCTTGGATTGCTGTGGTGCCTTCAAGGCTGTCATTTTGTCGTTCATCGTTTTGTTTATTTTTTGTATACGTGTTTGTTTGGTTTTTCCTTCTTTTCCGGTAAATAAAGAAGATGAGTATACACATACCTGCTGCGTTTTTGTCCACCATTTCTTGGCACCCGCCTTATCTCATCTCGCTGGTTACCATAGCAGCACCCACCCGTAGCATGCGCTCCAGCAGGTATATCTCACTGGTCACCCCCAAAGCCAATTCTTCCTTTGGCCGCCTCTCCTTCCAGTTCTCTGCTGCCAGTGACTGGAACGAACTACAAAAACCACTGAAACTGGAGACACATCTCCCACACTAGCTTTAAGCACCAGCTGTCAGAGCAGCTCACAGATCACTGCACCTGTACATAGCCCATCTGTAAATAGCCCAAACAACAACCTCATCCCCTACTGTATTTATTTATTTAACTTTCTCCTTCCACCCCAGTATTTCTACTTTGCACTTTTATCTACTGCACATCTACCATTCCAGCGTTTAATTTCTATATTTTATTTACTTTCGCCACCATGGCCTATTTATTGCCTTACCTCCCTTATCTCACCTCATTTGCACACATTGTATATAGACTTGTTTTTCTACTGTATTGTTGACTATGTTTGTTTACTCCATGTGTAACTCTGTGTTGTTGTATGTGTCGAACTGCTTTGCTTTATCTTGGCCAGGTTGCAGTTGTAAATGAGATCTTGTTCTCAACTTGCCTACCTGGTTAAATAAAGGTGAAAAAAAAAAAAAAAAAAAAAAATAAAATCAGACACTACATAGCTTCCCAGCAGGGAGGTAGAACACAAACTTTGACCTCACCTGCAGCTGACAAACTACACAAAATAGTCCAAATTGTGAAGTGAAATGAAATTAATAACTTGAAATTAAATTAAATGAATAACTGGAAAAGTGGTGCGTGTATGCATATGTATTCACCCTTTTGCTATGAAGCCCCTAAATAAGATCTGGTGCAACCAATTACCTTCAGAAGTCACATAATTAGTTAGATTGGACACAGGTGGACTTTATTTAAGCGTCACATGATCTGTCACATGATCTCAGTATATATACACCTGTTCTGAAAGACCCCAGAGTCTGCAACACCACTAAGCAAGGGGCACCACCAAGCAAGCGGCACCATGAAGACCAAGGAGCTCTTCAAAGAGGTCAGGGAGAAAGTTGTGGAGAAGTACAGGGTTGGGTTATAAAAAAATATCCAAAACTTTGAACATCACACAGAGCACCACTAAATCCATGATTAAATAATGGACAGAATATGGCACCTCAACAAACCTGCCAAGAGAGGGCCGCCCACCAAAACTCACGGACCAGGCAAAGAGGGCATTAATCAGAGAGGCAACAAAGTGACCAAAGATAACCCTGAATGAGCTGCAAAGCTCCACAGGGGAGATTGGAGTATCTGTCCATAGGACCACTTTAAGCCGTACAATCCGTAGAGCTGGGCTTTATGGAAGAGCGATCAGAAAAAAGCCATTGCCAAAGGAAAAAAAATAAGCAAATACATTTGGTGTTCGCCAAAAGGCATGTGGGAGACCCCCAAACATATGGAAGAAGGTACTCTGGTCAGATGAGACAAAAATGTAGCTTTTTGGCCATCACAGAAAACGCTATGTCTGGCGCAAACCCAACACCTCTCATCACCCCGAGAACACCATCCCCACAGTGAAGCATGGTGGTGGCAGCATCATGCTGTGGGGATGTTTTCCATCGGCAGGGACTGGGAAACTGGTCAGAATTGAAGGAATGATGGATGGAGCTAAATACAGGGAAATTCTTCAGGGAAGCGTGTTTCAGTCTTTCAGAAATTTGAGACTGGGACGGAGGTTCATCTTCCAGCAGGACAATGACCCTAAGCATACTGCTAAAGCAACACTCAAGTGGTTTAAGGGGAAACATTTAAATGTCTTGGAATGGCCAAGTCAAATTCCAGACCTCATTCCAATTGAGAATCTGTGGTATGACTTAAAGATTGCTGTACACCAGCGGAACACATCCAACTTGAAGGAGCTGGAGCAGTTTTTCCTTGAAGAATGGGCAAAAATCCCAGTGGCTAGATGTTCCAAACTTATAGAGACATACCCCAAGAGACGTGCAGCTGTAATTGCTGCAAAAGGCGGCTCTACAAAGTATTGAATTGTTATGCACGCTCAAGTGTTCAGTTTTTTGTCTAATTTCTTGTTTGTTTCACAATAAAAAAATATTTAGCATCTTAAAAGTGGTGGGCATGTTGTGTAAATCTAATGATACGTGGGGAATCTTGTACATATGTTTTTGACATGTCAGAGGATGTCATATTTCAAATCATATATCAATTGACCTCTTTGACTATTACAATAATTCCCTCACTAGTACTTCTACGAGATATGTCTTTATTGCCAACTAGAAAGTCAGTATAAATTAGCAATTATAGCTGCTAATTAATGTATAACTCTTAATTGGAAGAGTAATTCTTCTCTGTGCAAACAAATGTGGCAAAGGGAGTTGTCCTTATACATTCCTTGTGCAAAGATACAATATATGGAAGAAACATTCTGTATTCAAGGAGGTTTGGGGGAACAGATTTTGCTGCATAGGGTGTGTGGAATGTGTGAAATTTGGGGTGACTTTGGATGTGGGGCTTTAAGACTGATAATTTGTTATTTTTTCTGTAAGTTATGTTGATTTGTGATAAGTAATAAGTTATATATCTAAACCGTATTCATGTGTAAATATTATCTGATCACTGTGTTTATTTATTTTTGTATTATAATCTTTGTATGTAGGCCTATGTGCTGAGCTAGTACAGGGGAATAGGGCTGGGGGGTTACAGGAGATGGGAGTGGAGTCGAGGGAGCCCTACTCGCTTTGGCTATTCCGGTACGGATGGTGCATTGATGTTGTAAGTCATTACACCACTCAGGTCTTAGAGATCCCCTCGCTCTGTTCCCCGGTGGGTCAAAACGAGTGCACCCCACGTGGTTGCATGCACTACAACGAAACTGTAGGCTACTCCAGTGGTTATATGCCTACATCTGTTTGCATTTATTTAATTGGAGAATTATATGGAGACTTGAACAAATTTCTCTCTTTAATATACTATAATGATGACTAAAGCCTAAATAATCTAATTCATTTTACTCTCAATTAACACAGTGATGGCAAGTGCTTTTTATGTAGTTTTTCTCTTTATTAACCCTGAGAGGGATAACCTATTCATTTTATTTGGCTTTAAAAAAAACAAGAGGTAGGCCAATCACGCTGGCCACGACAAATGATTGATATATACTTTCGAAGGGTCTCATCTATCTCAGAAGGTAGAACTAGCCCTAAACAGGACTTCTTAAAAATAATATACAAATATATTCACTTCACAAACACTAGTTATACCAGTTGACTGCACATAGCATGGACACATAGTACTGACACTCTGGTTGGGAAAGGGCATAGGAGCTGAAAATGCAGCCACCCAGACACCTCTACTGTCAGAGATTACACATACTGACTCTTTTTAATTAAAATAATAAAATAAAATAAGTGTTTAAATGTGTCAATGTTGGGCAATATACTGTATATTGACTGATGAAAAGAATCTTAAGTAGTATTATTATACAGTTGAAGTCGGAGGTTTACATACACTTAGGTAGGAGTCATTAAAACTCGTTTTTCAACCACTCCACAAATTTCTTGTGAACAAACTATAGTTTTGGCAAGTCGGTTAGGACATCTAATTTGTGCATGACACAAGTCATTTTTCCAACAATTGTTTACAAACAGATTATTTCACTAATAATTCACTATATCACAAATCCGGTGGGTCAGAAGTTTACATTCACTAAGTTGACTGTGCCTTTAAACAGTTTGGAAAATTCCAGAAAATGATGTGATACTTTTAGAAGCTTCTGATGGGCTAATTGACATCATTTGAGTCAATTGGGGGCGTATCTGTGGATGTATTTCAAGGTGTACCTTCAAACTCAGTGCCTCTTTGCTTGACATCATGGGAAAATCAAAAGAAATCAGCAAAGACTTCAGAAAACAATTGTAGACCTCCACAAGTCTGATTCATCATTGGGAGCAATTTCCAAATGTCTGAATGTACCATGTTCATCTGTACAAACAATAGTACGCAAGTATAAACACCATGGGACGACGCAGCCGTCATACCGCTCAGGAAGGAGATGCATTCTGTCTCCTAGAGATGAATGTACTTTGGTGCAAAAAGTGCAAATCAATCCCAGAACAACAGCAAAGGACTTTGTGAAGATGCTGGAAGAAACAGGTACAAAAGTATCTATATCCACAGTAAAACGAGTCCTATGTCGACATAACCTGAAAGGCCACTCAGCAAGGAAGAAGCCACTGCTTCAAAACCGACATAAAAAAGCCAGACTACGGTTTGCAACTGCAGATGGGGACAAAGATTGTACTTTTTGGAGAAATGTCCTCTGGTCTGATGAAACAAAAATAGAACTGATTGGCCATAATGACCATAAGTTTGTTTGGAGGAAAAAGGGGGAGGCTTGCAAGCCGAAGAACACCATCCCAACCGTGAAGCACGGGGGTGGCAGCATCATATTGTTGGGGTGCTTTGCTGCAGGAGGGACTGGTGCACTTCACAAAATAGATGGCATCATGAGGAGGAAAATTATGTGGATATATTGAAGCAACGTCTCAAGACATCAGTCAGGAAGCTAAAGCTTGGTCGCAAATGGGTCTTCCAAATGGACATTCAAGGTACTGGAGTGGCCATTACAAAGCCCTGACCTCAATCCTATAGAACATGTGTGGGCTGAACTGAAAAAGCTCTTACACCAGCTCTGTCAGGAGGAATAGGCCAAAATTCACCCAACTTATTGTGGGAAGCTTGTGGAAGGCTACCCAAAATGTTTGACCCAAGTTATTTAACAATTTAAAGGCAATACTACCAAATACTAATTGAGTGTATGGAAACTTCTGACCCACTGGGAATGTGATGAAAGAAATAAAAGCTGAAATATATCATTCTCTTTACTATTATTCTGACATTTCACATTCTTAAAATAAAGTGGTCATCCTAACTGACCTAAGACAGGACATTTTTACTAGGATTAAATGTCACAAATTGTGAAAAACTGAGTTTAAATGTATTTGGCTAAGGTGTATGTAAACTTCCGACTTCAACTGTATATATAGTGTCAAATCCAGACGTTGGTGTTTTCTGACTCAGGGTACTGCATCTGTGTTCAAGTTTTTATTCCTGCCTATCAAAAACACAGTTTTCAAATATTCATGGTCTACAATTTAGACCACAATTAGTTGAATGAAGTGTTAGTGAAGGGCTGGAACAAAAAACGGCGATCTACTTTCCTGTGTATAAAAAATATGTTGCCGTAATGCCAAAATGTTGCCCTCATTTACAGAACAAGCATATACATGTTGAATGTGAATATCCTTGAAGTCCCTCATTTGGGGTTGCTAAAATGTTTATTATCGTCTACTGAGCCATTTACTTTGTTTGTATTCTTAATGTATTGCGTTATTTCTTATTGTTGTTGCATTGTCTAGAAGGAACCTGCAAGTAATCATTTTGTTGGACCATGTACGTCCTAATACAACTTGATACTTGACTTATTTTGTACAATGGAGTGTGTTCTAAGGATTACTGCACGGATACAGGACAACCACTAAAAGGGTTCATATTTGTAAGAAATGACAAGAGTTGATGTTTTCCCACGGTTCTTGTTTTGAGACTTGGGCATCTGGGGGCTGTAGTTCATCTGTCTAATCCCCTGCAAGGAGAGCGAAAGGCATTACTAATATTACAATGGTATATTAATTTAATGTAATATATATTTCTGTTTGAAATGCATTCATATAATTCAATTGGACATGTTCTCCTTTATAATATGCCAGTCTTTGTTTTGTATCCAATACATTCAGCTTATATTAGGATGAAGTAGTCTAGGATTTATAATGTAGCTCTATTGCATCATATCACCAATCAATATCAGTTATCAATGCATAAGGTGAATATAAAACCAAGCCATCTTGAATATCAGTCTCATTTAATAATATGCACGGGTGTTCTGGTTGTTTTATTTCCAGTGAGAAGAGTTGCGCCCCACCTCGAGAACATCTGGTGAAATTGCAGAGCGTGGAATTCAAAATACAAATATCGTAATATTAAACATTCATGAAAATACAAGTGTCTTACATCGTTTAAAAGCTTAACTTCTTGTTAATCCAGCCGCTTTGTCAGATTTCAAAAAGGCTTTATGGCGAAAGCATACCATGCGATTATCTGAGGCCAGCACCCCGCATACACCAGCATTAAAAACATTGTCCAAACCAGCAGAGGCGTCAAAAAAATCAGAAATAGCGATGAAATAATTCACTTACCTTTGAAGATCTTCCTCTGTTTGCAATCCCAAGGGTCCCAGCTACACAACAAATAGTCATTTTGTTTGATCAAGTCCTTCTTTATATCCCCAAAAAGTCAGTTTAGTTGGCACGTTTGATTCAGTAATCCACCCGTTCCACTCGTTCAACATGCAGACAAAGCAATCCCAAAAGATACCGGTAAACTTCGTCCAAACAAGTCAAACAACATTTCTAATCAATCTTCAGGTACCCTAATATGTAAATAAACAATACAATTTAAGACGGAATGTAGTATGTTCAATACCAGAGATAAATAACGAAGTGCGCGCCGTCATCCACGTGCGCCACAAGACTACAGTCAAAATGAGAGCCACCTTGAAAAACTATTTTTTCAAAATCAAGCCTGAAAACCTTTCTAACAACTGTTGACATCTAGTGGAAGGCATAGGAACTGCATTCTGGGAGGAATTCCTTTGAATATTCCACAGACAAGCATTTGAATGGCCTGTGACCTCCAAAAAAATATATTTCCGGATGGATTCTCCGCAGGTTTTCACCTGCCATGTCAGTTCTGTTATACTCACAGACATTATTTTAACAGTTTTGGAAACTTCAGAGTGTTGTCTATCCAATACTACCAATGCTATTATATGTATATCCTAGCTTCTGGGCCTGAGTAACAGGCAGTATACTTTGGGCACATCAGTCATCCGAACTTCCGAATTCTGCCCCCTAGCGTTAAGAAGTTTGTATTTGGCTAAGGTGTATGTCAACTTTCGACTTCAACTGTATGTACAGTACCAGTAAAAAGTTGGGACACAATTACTTATTCAAGGGTTTGTCTTTATTTTTACTATTTTCTACA
Source organism: Salmo salar (assembly GCF_965601325.2). Classification (NCBI taxonomy): domain Eukaryota; kingdom Metazoa; phylum Chordata; class Actinopteri; order Salmoniformes; family Salmonidae; genus Salmo; species Salmo salar. Next base: position 6,376,985 of record NC_138311.1, read on the forward strand.
TTGTAGAATAATAGTGAAGACATCAAAACTATGAAATAGCGCATATGGAATCATGCAGTAACCAATTAAACAAATCAAAATGTATTTTATATTTTATATTCTTCAAAGTATCCACCCTTTACCTTGATGACAGCTTTGAACATTCTTGGTATTCTCTCAACCAACTTCACCTGGAATGCATTTCAATTAACAGGTGTGCCATGTTAAAAGTTAATTTGTGAAATGTCTTTCCTTCTTAATGCATTTGAGCCAATTAGTTGTGTTGTGACAGGGTATGGGTGGTATACAGAAGATAGCCCTATCTGGTCAAATTAAAATAATAAACCCTTGAATGAGTAGGTGTGTCCAAACTTTTGACTGGTACTGTATATATACAGTGCTTTCGAAAAGTCTTCAGAGCACTTGACTTTTTCCACATATTGTTTTATTACAGCCTTATCCTAAAATGGATTAAATACAAAACAATTATCATCAATCTACACACAATACCCTCTAACGACAATGTGAAAACAGCTTTTTAGAATGTTTTCAAATGTATAAAAAATAAAAACAGAAATATCTTATTCATATAATTATTTAGACTCTTTACTATGAGACTCGAAATTGAGCGCAGGTACATTCTGTTTTCATTGATCATCCTTAAGATGTTTTTACAACTTGATTACAACTTGACCTGTGGTAAATTCAATTTATTGGACATTGATTTGGAAAGGCACACACCTGTCTATTTAAGGTCCCACAGTTGACAATACATGTCAGAGCAAAAACCAAGCCTTGAGGTTGAAGGAGTTGTCTGTAGAGTTCAGAGACAGGATTGTGTCGAGGCACAGATCTGGTGAAGGGTACCAAAACTTTTCTGCAGCATTGAAGGTCCCCAAGAACAAAGTGGCCTCCATCATTCTTAAATGGAAAAAGTTTGGAACCACCAAGCCTCTTCCTAGAGTTGGCCGTCCCGGCCAAATTGAGCAATTTAGGGAGAAGGGCCTTGGTCAGGGAAGTGTCCAAGAACGCGATGGTCCCTCTGACAGAGCTCCAGAGTTCCTCTGTGGAGATGGGAGAACCTTCCTGAAGGACAACCATCTCTGCAGCATTCCACCAATCAGGCCTTTATGGTAGAGTGGCCAAACGGAAACCACTCCTCATTAAGAGGCACATGACAGCCTGCTTGGAGTTTGCTAAAAGGCACCTAAAGGACTCTCAAACAATGATAAACAAGATTGTCTGGTCTGATGAAACCAAGCTGGAACTCTTTGGCCTGAATGCCAAGCGTCACATCTGGAGGAAACCTGGCACCATCCCTGCAGTGAAGCATGGTCATGCTGTGGGGATATTTTTCAGCGGCAGGGACTAGGAGACTAGTAAGGATCAAGGGGAAGATGAACGGAGCAAAGTACAGAGAGATCCTTGATGAAAACCTGCTCCAGAGCTCACAGGACCACAGACTGGGGCGAAGGTTCACCTTCCAACAGGACAATGACCCAAAGCTCAGAGCCAAGACAATGCAGGAGTGGCTTTGGGACAAGTCTCTGAATGTCCTTGAGTGGCCCAGCCAGAGCCCGGACTTGAACCTGATCGATCATCTCTGGAGAGACATGAACATAGCTGTGCAGTGATGCTGATTTTAATTGTGTGCAAGATGCAACTCTAGACAAATCATCAACTACAGTGCCTTCAGAAGTGCACCGGGGCCTCCCACTCTTCTTTCTATTCTGATTAGAGCCAGGTTGCGCTGTTCTGTGAATGGAGTAGTATACAGCATTGTAAGAGATCTTCAGTTTCTTGGCATTTTCTCGCATGGAATAGCCTTAATTTCTCAGAACAAGTATAGACTGACGATTTTCAGAAGAAAGGTCTTTGTTTCTGGCTATTTTGAGCCTGTAATCGAACCCACTCATGCTGATGCTCCAGATACTCAACTAGTCTAAAGAAGGCCAGTTTTATTGCTTCTTTAATCAGGACAACAGTTGCGAAAGGGTTTTCTAATGATCAATTAGCCTTTTAAAATGATAAACTTGGATTAGCTAACACAACGTGCCATTGGAACACAGGAGTGATGGTTGCTGATAATGCGCCTCTGTACGCCTATGTAAATATTTCATAAAAAATCTGCCGTTTCCAGCTACAATAGTCATTTACAACATTAACAATGTCTACACTGTATTTCTGATGAATTTGATGTTATTTTAATGGACCAAAAATGTGCTTTTCTTTCAAAAACAAGGACATTTCTAAGTGACCCCAAACTTTTGAACGGTAGTGTACCATGACCAAGGGCTGTTCTTACCCACGATGCAACGTGGAGTGCCTGGATACAGCCCTTAGCCGTGGTATATTGGCCATATACCACAAACCCCCGAGGTGCCTTATTGCTATTATAAACTGCTTACCAATGTTGTCAGCCAATCAGCATTCAGGGCTCAAACCACCCAGTTTATAAGTAGGTATAAAGTGGCTAATGGCTTTCACAGACACGGGAGGCCATTGAAGTTCATTAGTTGCAGCATGACGCAGTCAGTCAGAGGCTCAGTCGGCTACGTGTGTGTGTGCCTGCCATTAATTCCAATTAGACTGGTCTAGATTTCTCCCTGACCAATATGGCTGCCATTTAACTCCATTCTGGATTTTGAGGGTTCATGGCATAGCCCCTCTAGTAATTTAATATTATCTCTATGCGTTTGTGTGTGTGAATGGGCCCTAGGCCTCAGATGTCACTTGGAACTCGGCCGCAGGAGGCCTCAGGTGACTTACAATAATCCTCGGCAGGAAATTAGCCCGTTATCAATGACCAATTAGGTCCTCAGTGTGATTTATATGCACACACACACACACACACACACACACACACACACACACACACACACACACACACACACACACACACACACACACACACACACACACACACACACACACACACACACACACACACACACACACACACACACACACACGCATGCACGCACACAAACAGACATATGATTTATACATGTTAACCAGGTGGGTGTTTTTCACCATTATCTGTCTTCCCTGTGGTGTTTGAGTGTACTCCAGCTCTGACTCTATAGAGAGAGAGCTCTGGTTCTGTTTCTGTCCAGCTGCACATGTGGGGAACATTCTCCCCCCCCCCCTCTCTCTCTCTCTCTCTCTATTTCTCTCCTGCCTGTTTAAATGCCATCCACTCCTGTCCCTCTCTCTTCCTGTCTTTCTCTGTCCTTTCCCACTGTTTTGGGTGAGAAGTGTCAAAGCCTTAAGAGGACATGCCAGGTGTGTCAAGAGAAATGTTCATGAATCACCATGATTATATTGATTGTTAAATAGCCAGTTAATAAATGCTCACGAAATAACCCAGTCATCCTAGTCTAGCACTGGTGACTTTGCACAGCAAACTGCACGTGTTAAAATCTCGGTGTTGAGGTAAAAAGCGTTGTGAGTGTTATATCTGAGTGTTGATTCTAGTGGGGTTAACACCAGTGGGATTGATATTGGCGCCACCTACGGTAAATAAATGAAGTGTTACCCAGGTGATGTTGCTGTTACTCTCAGAGTGAAAAAGACATGGGAGGGGCCTCATGATCATATTTCCCAGCATGCTTTGTTGCAGTTAGCTTTTTAGAATAGTTTGTTTTAATATCTATGTTTCTGCATGCACATTGATTGATTAATTGATGTTATACTACACACAGATAAATAACATATTTTTATAAACCGATCCATTCTGTAAGTGATTTGACTTCTTTCACCCATTATTGAGATGGTTGTTCCAATTTAGATGGTTTAGATAGTGTCATTCTTCAGATTTTCCTCCATTGTCAGTCATTCTAACTGCAGTTTGTGGGTGATTAAAAGTGCCAATTGCTGATATCCTAACTCTGCTGGATTACAATAGGAGCTATTTAACACTTTGCAAACCAGCATAATATGATTTGCTGATGTCGCCTGCAAACAAGGAGTTTTAGGCCACTGTGTTAGGGTAATACTAGGCTGTAGAAGTATGATATTGTCAAAAATGTGTATGTATTGTCATAAAAAAAATATTTGTATATATATTATTAAATAAAATATACACTTAGTGAAGGCTACAGGACTGAAAGCCATTGAACGCAACAATGATGTCTCTGTCACTAGCAAGCACAGTCATGGGTGGTACAGGTACCTTTAAAAATCACTCTACAATGTTAAAACAAAGACCCAAAACAAGTTACTGTAACACCATCCCTAACACTGAGAACGTGTAACAGCATCAGGTCTAATAAGTTGATCACACTATTTCAGTGGGTCACATATACACACAAAGAAAGTGTTAAAATGAACATTATGGGTGTTAAAATTCTGATCTCAAAATTGCTGTGATATGCTTTATGGAAGTTCAGGAGAAAACATCCCTCCACCTCTTGTGTGTCTCTAAGGAATTGAAGAGACATCAGCCAGCCACTAGTGGGCCCTGAGCACTGAGCAGGCTGTGGAGAAGACTCACACCGGTTCTCATTCCTCCTCTTGCTCTCTCTCACACACACACGCACGCATGCACACTCTCTCTCTCGTTCTCCAGCTGTTGATCGTGCAGAATTCAGCAATAGATTAATTAAGGGGATTTTAGTTTAGGTGTTGTGTGTTTGGGTTAACAGAATATCAACAACTGCACCTGTACATAGCCCATCTATAATTTAGCCCGTACAACTACTTCTTCCCCTACTGTATTTATTTATTTATTTTGCTCCTTTGCACCCCATTATTTCTATTTCTACTTTGCACTTTCTTCCACTGCAAATCTACCATTCCAGTGTTTTACTTGCTATATTGTATTTACTTTGCCACCATGGCCTTTTTTGCCTTTACCTCCCTTATCTCACCTCATTTGCTCACATTGTATATAGACTTATTTTTCGACTGTATTATTGACTGTATGTTTGTTTTACTCCATGTGTAACTCTGTGTTGTTGTATGTGTCGAACTGCTTTGCTTTATCTTGGCCAGGTCGCAATTGTAAATGAGAACTTGTTCTCAACTTGCCTACCTGGTTAAATAAAGGTGAAATAAAAAATAATAAAAAAATAAATAAACAACAAAGGCTTTAATTGGCATTAAGACTGACGCTCTCCTAAATAAGTGTAGCCTTACTCTCTGCCCAGCAGGTCACCACAACAATGGTTCTGGAGTTTTCACTACCAGCCTGTTTGTTTACTGTTGCACATATGTGAATGCTATAGAAAACGATTCACTCTGGTTGGGATCACTTCTGGATGTGCTGGGTGACTGAGATATTATAGCCTATGCTCAATAGGTTCTAATTACTTAACCATGAATGTGCACTGTTCAAAATATATCTCCAGTCAACATTGTTGCTAGCACTTGCCCTCAAAATGAAGCCTACCATCTGGGTTAACATGGTTGAGCTTACGAAAAAAGATATGATACGAGTGTCAACCGAGATGAAGAATAAGACACTATTTCAAAGCATCGTACAGTACATGTAATGTTTGCCTGAGTACAATGTAATTACTAGTTGTTACACAGGATTTAGCTAGTTAAAATGAAGTGTATCTTGCGTGTACCTAATGGGTACTTATACAGTACATTACCCATCCTGACAACCTGGCCCTCATTTTTTACGTTTCTAGAAGCACCTTCCAAGTGGGAGAATAAACACACTAATACAGCATAGAGTACTTGTAATATTCACATAAGTACAATGTAATTACTAGTTGTTACACAGGATTTAGCTAGTTAAAATGAAGTGTATCTTGAGGGATAGTTACTTGTAGTTATAGTGTATCTACAAAGTACGTTACACATCCTGACAATCTAATCTAGTACACCACAGATAAATAGCTGCATAAATACAATGCAGATACTAGGTGTTACACAGGATTTAACCATTTCTATATAAGTGCTTAGGCCTACTACTTATTAACAATTGTAAATACCTACAAACAATAGATGAGCCTCTACTTTAGTCAACTTGTAAAAAGACCTTACATTTCTTACAAAACAAAAAGGATTTTTATTGTTAGATTAATAATTTGATGAAAGGAGGGTACTTGAGAGAGAGAGAGGTCAAGTGCAGATGAGCTCCCACCTTTTTCAATATGTTTTTAAAAATAGATAGATTTAGAGTTAGACAAACTTAGATTTTTTGGGATGGACATATACAGGATGCTACCCTAAACAACATAACCTTTATTCCAAATCGAAACAGCAAACCTACAACCTGATTTTGGATGGAATTACTTGGAATGTTTCCTACACTTAATGATTATTATTCCCAAACTATACATTAAATGCTCTGGCAAACAAGCAAAGACCTGAAAACCCCTATTCAACCTGGAGCTGGGTGAGTAATGCTTAGACTGAAGCAATTTTATTACTTTCAAAAGCCAAGAAAAATACATTACAATTATATATTTGACTTAATAAGGACCGAATGCTCAGGCTACAAATCTTTGCTAGGACAAAGAGATACAACTTCATTTAGCACTGACGTGTGAAGCGAGAGGTGTCGAAGCCTTTGAGCCCAACAAATGGCAGGCTACCCCACCCAGATCCAGAGGCCTTGATGCCCCCACCTGCTGTCCAAAGACCATCCACTGGCATTTTCTACAAGAAATCTGCCTCCAGAAATAAAAGCTTCTCCCAAGTGGGTGACACCTACTCCCGTTGCCTGCTGCACTGCTGCTTGGATTCCACCTGGCGAACTGTTCACCGTCTGTCCTGGCCTGTCTCCCCCTGTCTGGTACAGATACCCCACCCTCTCTCCCGAGCTTTCGCTCGCCTCCAGCACACATGCACTGTTGGGGTGAGTGACTGAACTTACAATGGCTAGCCCCAAGTTGTTATATATTAAAAAATGTTCTTGTGAATTTTGCTATTTTGCTATATGCCTCATGACTCCTGCATGCTCTGTTGACTACAAACGTTCTTTACCCAACCGTGGGACAGACTATGTTTGTTCCCACGCTCGGGACTCTGACTCTCTATTGGTTACACAGACTTTTGGCCTTTCATCCTATTCTAAACACCTCTCACTGGCTTTGCATTCATGTAACCTGATGAAATTGCTGTACAATATGATCTTGTTGCCATCTGATGCACATTCAGATGTCATAAATCAACACTGCAGAGCTCTCCCTGTACTATGCCGTGCCTTGATTGTATTACTGTTGATGATATCTGGAAATGTGCATGTACACCCTGGCCCATCTACTGTTGCTTGCCCCAATTATGACTTGTGCTCTGATATCTGCTTCACTGATTTCTGCTCCCGTAAAAACCTGGGTTTTCTGCACGTTAACACTAGAAGCATATTACCTAAAATTGATCAATTGAAAGTGTGGGTTCAGAGCTCTAATCCAGATGTGTTACTCATTACTGAGACATGGTTAAGGAAGAGTGGTTTGAATACTGATGTTAACCTTTCTGGTTATAACCTTTTTCGGCAAGACAGATCGTCCAAAAGTGGGGGAGTGGCAATCTTTACCAAGGATCACCTTCAGTGCTCGGTTGTCTCCACCAAGTCTGTCCCCAAACAATTTGATTTGCTGGTTTTAAGTATTAAAATTGTTGACTGTTGCTGGGTGCTATCGTCCTCCATCTGCACTAGCTTGTACCCTACCTGCCCTAGGGTCTCTCCTGGCCCCTTACACCAAGTCTGAATTTGTCCTTCAAGGTGACCTAAACTGGGACATGCTTAAGCAATTGGACTCCCTAAATCTTTCTCTTTCTCAATCCCACAAGGTATGACTCCAAACACCCAGAAAAGGCTACTCTTGATGTTATCCTCACAAATAATTCTGATAGGTATCAGTCTGGTGTTTTCTGTAATGACCTGTCCTGTAAACGACCTGCCCTGATTTGTCATAGACGCTTTCTAAAAAACTTTAATGAGCAAGCCCTCCTTCAAGAACTGGCCACTGTAAAAATGGTATAGAATCAGCTTGATCCCCTCTGACGAAGACACTTGTGTCACGTCCTGGCCAGTATAAAGGTTAATTAGTATTGTAGTTTGGTCAGGACGTGGCAGAGGGTATTCGTTTTATGTGGTTCGGGGTGGTGTGTTTTGTTGAAGGGGCATTTGGTTTAAGTATTCCGGGGTTTTTGGGCACTGTTTGGTTTTCAGGTATTCTATGTTTAGTCTAGTATGTCTGTTTCTATGTTTGGTTAATTGGGGTTGGGACTCTCAGTTGAAGGCAGGTGTTGTCTATCTGCCTTTGATTGAGAGTCCCATATATTAGGGTGTGTTTGTTATTTGTGGGTGATTGTTCTGTGTTGAGCCTTATGCTTTGCCAGACTGTTTGTTGTCGTTCGTTCGTTCTAGTGTTTGTTATTTTGGTATTCATTTTGAAAATAAATAAACGTCAAGATGAGCCTGCACTTACCTGCTGCGTTTTGGTCCTCTTTCACCGACGACAATCGTGACAACTTGGACCTTCTTTTTTTATATTTTCAGTGGTATTGTTAACCTGTTAGGGCTAGGGGGCAGTATTGACAAGGCTGGATAAAAAACATACCCGATTTAATCTGGTTACCACTCCTACCCAGTAACTAGAATATGCATATACTTATTACATATGGATAGAAAACACCCTAAATTTTCTAAAACTGTTTGAATGGTGTCTGTGAGTATAACAGAACTCAAATGGCAGGTCAAAACCTGAGAGATTCCTTTACAGGAAGTGGCCTGTCTGACCATTTCTTGAACTTCTTTTCCATCTCTATCATTTACTAAGGATCTCTGCTCTAACGTGACACTTCCCACGTCGTCCATAGGCGCTCAGAGCCCGGGAAAAAACAGAATGTCGTCATTCCAGCCCCAGGCTGAAACACATTATCGCCTTTCTCAAGTGGCCGATCAAGGGACACTGGGCTTAGGCGCGTGACCCGACCGCCCCCGCCTTTGGGATTTTTTCCTCTGTTTGCCGAAAAGGAGATTCCCTGTCGGAATATTATCGCTTTTCTACGAGAAAAATGTCGTAAAAATTGATTTTAAACAGCGGTTGACATGCTTCGAAGTACGGTAATGGAATATTTAGAATTTTATTGTCACGAATTGCGCCATGCGCGCGACACTTCTTTACTATTTCGGATAGTGTCTGGAACGCACGAACAAAACGCCGCTATTCGGATATAACGATGGATTATTTTGGACCAAACCAACATTTGTTATTGAAGTAGCAGTCCTGGGTGTTTATTCTGACGAAGACAACAAAAGGTAATCAAACTTTTATAATAGTAAATATGATTATGGTGAGTGCTAAACTTGCCGGGTGTCTAAATAGCGAGCCCGTGATGCCTGGGCTATGTACTTAGAAAATTGCAAAATGTGCTTTCACCAAAAAGCTATTTTAAAATCGGACATATCGAGTGCATAGAGGAGGTCTGTATCTATAATTCTTAAAATAATTGTTATGCTTTTTGTGAACGTTTATCGTGAGTAATTTAGTAAAATGTTAGCGAATTCCCCGGAAGTTTGCGCGATTTTCAAAACCTTAAAAATCCTATTACTTCAATTTCTCAAACATATGACTATTTTACAGCCATTTAAAGACAAGACTCTCGTTAATCTAACCACACTGTCCGATTTCAAAAAGGCTTTACAACGAAAGCAAAACATTAGATTATGTCAGCAGAGTACCAAGCCAGAAATAATCAGACACCCATTTTTCAAGCCAGCATATAATGTCACCAAAACCCAGAAGACAGCTAAATGCAGCACTCACCTTTGATGATCTTCATCAGATGACAACCCTAGGACATTATGTTATACAATACATGCATGTTTTGTTCAATCAAGTTCATATTTATATCAAAAACCAGCTTTTTACATTAGCATGTGACGTTCAGAACTAGCATACCCCCCGCAAACTTCCGGGGAATTCGCTAACATTTTACTAAATTACTCACGATAAACGTTCACAAAAAGCATAACAATTATTTTAAGAATTATAGATACAGACCTCCTCTATGCACTCGATATGTCCGATTTTAAAATAGCTTTTTGGTGAAAGCACATTTTGCAATATTCTAAGTACATAGCCCAGGCATCACGGGCTCGCTATTTAGACACCCGGCAAGTTTAGCACTCACCATAATCATATTTACTATTATAAAAGTTTGATTACCTTTTGTTGTCTTCGTCAGAATACACACCCAGGACTGCTACTTCAATAACAAATGTTGGTTTGGTCCAAAATAATCCATCGTTATATCCGAATAGCGGCGTTTTGTTTGTGCGTTCCAGACACTATCCGAAATAGTAAAGAAGTGTCGCGCGCATGGCGCAATTCGTGACAATAAAATTCGAAGTATTCCATTACCGTACTTCGAAGCATGTCAACCGCTGTTTAAAATCAATTTTTACGACATTTTTCTCGTAGAAAAGCGATAATATTCCGACAGGGAATCTCCTTTTCGGCAAACAGAGGAAAAAATCCCAAAGGCGGGGGCGGTCGGGGTCACGCGCATAAGCCAGTGTCCCTTGATCGGCCACTTGAGAAAGGCGATAATGTGTTTCAGCCTGGGGCTGGAATGACGACATTCTGTTTTTTCCCGGGCTCTGAGAGCCTATGGAAGACGTGGGAAGTGTCACGTTAGAGCAGAGATCCTTAGTAAATGATAGAGATGGAAAACAAGTTCAAGAAATGGTCAGACAGGCCACTTCCTGTAAAGGAATCTCTCAGGTTTTGACCTGCCATTTGAGTTCTGTTATACTCACAGACACCATTCAAACAGTTTTAGAAAATTTAGGGTGTTTTCTATCCATATGTAATAAGTATATGCATATTCTAGTTACTGGGTAGGAGTGGTAACCAGATTAAATCGGGTATGTTTTTTATCCAGCCGTGTCAATACTGCCCCCTAGCCCTAACAGGTTAAAGACCTGGCGAATAAACCCTCCTCCTCACAGCTGCCCATGTCCCTTAAAGTTGATGATGTGGTTGTTACTGACAAGAAGCATATGGCTGAGCTCTTTAATCACCACTTCATTAAGTCAGGATTCCTATTTGACTCAGTCATGCGTCCTTGCCCGTCCAACATTTCTTCATCTCCCCCTTCTAATGCTACTATCTCCGATGCTTCTCCCTCTTTTTCCCCTGCCCCGCTACAAAGTTTCTCCCTGCAGGCAGTCACTGAGTCCGAGGTGCTAGAGGAGTTCCTGAAACTCGACCCCAAAAAAACATCTGGGTCAGATGGTTTAGACCCTTTCTTCTTTAAGGTTGATGCCCCTATCGCCAACCTTTTTAACCTCTCTCCTTTCTGGGGAGGTTCCGATTTCTTGGAAGACAGCCACAGTTCATCCTTTATTTGAAGGGGGAGATCAAGCTGATCCTAAATGTTATAGACGTATTTCTATTTTGCCCTGTTCATCAAAAGTGTTGGAAAAATGTGTCAATAATCAACTGACTGGCTTTCTTGATGTCTATAGTATTCTCTCTGGTATGTAATCTGGTTTCCACTCAGGTCATGGACCTGTCGCAAGACCCACTGGTTGATGATTATCTATGAAACCCTCTTTGGCCTCACTCCCCCCTATGAGAGATATCTACGGCAGTCCTCATCCTCCACATACAACACCCGTTCTGCCAGTCACATTCTGTTAAAGGTCCCCAAAGCACACACATCCCTGGGTCACTCATCTTTTCAGTTCGCTGCAGCTAGCGACTGGAATGAGCTGCAACAAACACTCAAACTGGACAGTTCTATCTCAATCTCTTCATTCAAAGACTCAATCATGGTCACTTACTGACAGTTCTGGTTGCTTTGGGTGATGTATTGTTGTCTCTACCTTCTTTCCCTTTGTGTTGTTGTCTGTGCCCAATAATGTTTGTACCATGTTTTGTGCTGCTACCATGTTATGTTGCTACCATGCTGTGTTGTCATGTGTTGCTGCCTTGCTATATTTACAGTGCCTTGCGAAAGTATTCGGCCCCCTTGAACTTTTCGACCTTTTGCCACATTTCAGGCTTCAAACATAAAGATATAAAACTGTAATTTTTTGTGAAGAATCAACAACAAGTGGGACACAATCATGAAGTGGAACGAAATTTATTGGATATTTCAAACTTTTTTAACAAATAAAAAACTGAAAAATTGGGCGTGCAAAATTATTCAGTCCCCTTAAGTTAATACTTTGTAGTGCCACCTTTTGCTGCGATTACAGCTGTAAGTCGCTTGGGGTATGTCTATCAGTTTTGCCCATCGAGAGACTGAAATTTTTGCCCATTCCTCCTTGCAAAACAGCTCGAGCTCAGTGAGGTTGGATGGAGAGCGTTTGTGAACAGCAGTTTTCAGTTCTTTCCACAGATTCTCGATTGGATTCAGGTCTGGACTTTGACTTGGCCATTCTAACACCTGGATATGTTTATTTGTGAACCATTCCATTGTAGATTTTGCTTTATGTTTTGGATCATTGTCTTGTTGGAAGACAAATCTCCGTCCCAGTCTCAGGTCTTTTGCAGACTCCGTCAGGTTTTCTTCCAGAATGGTCCTGTATTTGGCTCCATCCATCTTCCCATCAATTTTAACCATCTTCCCTGCCCCTGCTGAAGAAAAGCAGGCCCAAACCATGATGCTGCCACCACCATGTTTGACAGTGGGGATGGTGTGTTCAGGGTGATGAGCTGTGTTGCTTTTACGCCAAACATAACGTTTTGCATTGTTGCCAAAAAGTTCGATTTTGGTTTCATCTGACCAGAGCACCTTCTTCCACATGTTTGGTGTGTCTCCCAGGTGGCTAGTGGCAAACTTTAAACGACACTTTTTATGGATATCTTTAAGAAATGGCTTTCTTCTTGCCACTCTTCCATAAAGGCCAGATTTGTGCAGTATACGACTGATTGTTGTCCTATGGACAGAGTCTCCCACCTCAGCTGTAGATCTCTGCAGTTCATCTAGAGTGATCATGGGCCTCTTGGCTGCATCTCTGATCAGTCTTCTCCTTGTATGAGCTGAAAGTTTAGAGGGACGGCCGGGTCTTCGTAGATTTGCAGTGGTCTGATACTCCTTCCATTTCAATATTATTGCTTGCACAGTGCTCCTTGGGATGTTTAAAGCTTGGGAAATCTTTTTGTATCCAAATCCGGCTTTAAACTTCTCCACAACAGTATCTCGGACCTGCCTGGTGTGTTCCTTGTTCTTCATGATGCTCTCTGCGCTTTAAACGGACCTCTGAGACTATCACAGAGCAGGTGCATTTATACAGAGACTTGATTACACACAGGTGGATTCTATTTATCATCATTAGTCATTTAGGTCAACATTGGATCATTCAGAGATCCTCACTGAACTTCTGGAGAGAGTTTGCTGCACTGAAGGTAAAGGGGCTGAATAATTTTGCACGGCCAATTTTTCAGTTTTTTATTTGTTAAAAAAGTTTGAAATATCCAATACATTTCGTTCCACTTCATAATTGTATCCCACTTGTTGTTGATTCTTCACAAAAAATTACAGTTTTATATCTTTATGTTTGAAGCCTGAAATGTGGCAAAAGGTCGAAAAGTTCAAGGGGGCCGAATACTTTCGCAAGGCACTGTATGTAGTGTTGTGTTGTCTCTCTTGTCATGATGTGTGTTTTGTCCTATATTTATATGTTATTTATTTTTATTTTTAATCCCAGCCCCCTTCCCCACATGAGGTCTTTTGCCTTTTGGTAGGCCGTCAATGTAAATAAGAATTTGTTCTTAACTGACTTGCCTAGTTTAAAAAAAGGTTAAATGAATAAATAAAATAATAAACATTGGATAGGCACCTTGTGGAAATCTGTGGTACAGAGGAAGAATGTATGACAATTGAGCATTAGACACTAAGTTACATTGTATTAGTTATTATCATCATGCGTTCTATAGTTTATGCCTATAGCTAGCTAGGCTTAGGTAGCTACCTAGCTAGTTATTATTTTATCTAGCTAGCTAAACTCAGCTAAAAAAGAAACGTCCTTTTTTCAGGACCATGTCTTTCAAAGATAATTCATAAAAATCCAAATATCTTCACAGATCTTCATTGTAAAGGGTTTAAACACTGTTTCCCATGCTTGTTCAATGAACCATAAACAATTAATGAACATGCACCTGTGGAACAGTCGTTAAGACACTAACAGCTTACAGACGGTAGGAAATTAACGTCACAGTTATGAAAACTTAGGACACTAAAGAGGCCTTTCTACTGACTATGAAAAACACCAAAAGAAAGATGCCCAGGGTCCCTGCTCATCTGAGTGAACGTGCCTTAGGCATGCTGCAAGGAGGCATGAGGACTGCAGCTGTGGCCAGGGCAATAAATTGCAATGTCCATACTGTGAGACGCCTAAGACAGCGCTACAGAGAGACAGGATGGAAAGCTGATCGTCCTCGCAGTGGCAGACCACGTGTAACAACACCTGCGCAGGATCGGTACATCCGGACATCACACCTGTGGGACAGGTACAGGATGGCAACAACAACTGCCCGAGTTACACCTGGAACGCACAATCCCTCCATCAGTGATCAGACTGTCCACAATAGGCTAACAGAGGCTGGACTGAGGGCTTGTAGGATGGTTGTAAGGCAGGTTCTCACCAGACATCACCAGCAACAACATCGCCTATGGGCACAAACCCACCGTCGCTGGACCAGACAGGACTGGCAAAAAGTGCTCTTCACTGATGAGTCGCGGTTTTGTCTCACCAGGGTGATGGTCGGATCCGCGTTTATCGTCGAAGGAATGAGCGTTACACCGAGGCCTGTACTCTGGAGCAAGATCGATTTGGAGGTGGAGGGTCTGTCATGGTTTGGGGCGGTGTGTCACAGTATCATCGGACTGAGCTTGTTGTCATTGCAGGCAATCTCAATGGTGTGCGTTACAGGGAAGACATCCTCCTCCCTCATGTGGTACCCTTCCTGCATGCTCATCCTGACATGACCCTCTAGGATGACAATGCCACCAGCCATACTGCTCGTTCTGTGCGTGATTTCCTGCAAGACAGGAATGTCAGTGTTCTGCCATGGCCAGCGATGAGCCCGGATTTCAATCCCATTGAGCATGTCTGGGACCTGTTGGATAGGAGGGTGAGGGCTAGGGCCATTCCCCCCAGAAATGTCCGGGAACTTGCAGGTCCCTTGGTGGAAGATTGGGGTAACATCTCACAGCAAGAACTGGCAAATCTGGTGCAGTCCATAAGGAAGAGATGCACTACAGTACTTAATGCAGCTGGTGGCCACACCAGATACTGGCTGTTACTTGTGATTTTGACCCCCCTTTGTTCAGGGACACATTATTCAATTTCTGTTAGTCACAAGTCTGTGGAACTTTTTCAGTTTATGTTTCAATTGTTGAATCTTATTATGTTCATACAAATATTTACACATGTCAAGTTGTCTGATAATAAACGCAGTTGACAGTGAGAGGACGTTTCTTTTTTTTGCTGAGTTTACTAAAGTGTATGCTAACACCAAAGATTTGTATAACTAAGAAGATCCTATTGGTATGTTCTAGCATGTATTGGCATGTTACTGTCAGGGAAGACCCAGTCTGTCAAGTGTGCATGTGCAATAACTCAATTTGCACTTGCAATCCTTCTAATCATCGCCACTTTTTTAAACTTTGGCTAAGGGAGTCCACTCTGTTCGTAAAATATTCTAGTTTAAACTGTATTGAGATCAAATGTTTAATTGATGAGAACATCATCAGAATGTCAGCCCAATTCCATCTCACTCCATCCTCTCCCACTGCTGGCCATTGAGCTTCCTCTCCCCACCATATTTGGCGGGGGGAAGAAATTCCAACCGGATGCTTCACATTTATACTTCCAGTGAAATATCTGGGCCATTGTTCTATCTGTGCTAACACTAATACTGTAATTCAGCTAGTGTTTAGCTGCATTGAAAAGTAATTCATGTTACTCATATTGTGTGTTGACACATGTAGCTAGCTAACGTTAACATGCTGGGTGTGCTCCTTTACATCATTTTCAATGGGGAATTTTCCATTGTTGTGCCTAATCATTATTATGGCTAACTTTACGCAAAGGCGAGCCCAGCTAACTTTCTAGATAGTTAGAAGGTAACCACCATAGCATAGCTATTTGCCAGCTTTAGGTTAGGTAACTTAGCTAGCTAGCCAGTCAAAGTTAGAGAACTAGCTTTTGTGCCAGCTAATCCAAACAAAATTCAACAGATTGCATGGAAAGTCTATTCTGTAGAATGTGCCATGGAAATTTGTTAGCTAGCTAGCCAAGGTGGTATGCCTAACAAAAACGCCAGCTAACGTTTGCTATCTAGCTAGCTAGGTTTGGTAACTAGCCAGCTATGGCAGAGGTTTGCTAACTAGCCAGCTGCAGAGCCATATATGGCTCTGCAGTTACCTAGCTAGCCAACACTTGGCTAGGTAACTACAAATGCTAGTTAGATAGCTAAATTCCTATGATAAATGGTCCAGCAGAATTCATGTATCCTAAAAAATAAAAGTAAACAAATTGCATAGAGAACTTTCCTCTCTGACGTTTTTGTCTCATCTACAACACTTTTTTTTTTACTTGCGCTAATCTACCATGTCTGGATTTTGCACACTGACCTTGTTCTTGAAACTGTTCTTTTCAAAGGGACATGTTCAAGGTCATCGTTATTTAGAGCGTGTTGCGCAGATTGGCAGACATTAAGCCTTAATTCATTGCCATGCCTTAATTCCTGGGATAAATAAATAATTGCACCAATGCATCACATCCAAAAGTGAGAATGGTCTTCGACAGGAAAAGTTACATGATGGAATAAGAGTTAGTCTTATGACCATTTTAAGTGCATTACTCAACCAAGCTAACAATGACTATCTCACAATTTTAACCATAACTGTTTATTAATGTGTCAAAAAAATGTAATTGATGGTTAAAGCAATTGACCCAACTGAGCCCATTCCCTGTGGCTCAGTTGGTAGAGCATGGTGTTTGCAACGCCAGCATGGTGTGTGCAATGCCAGGGTTGTGGGTGCAATTCCCACTGGGGGCCAGTAAAATGTAAATGCACGGTTAAAATATTTAACAATTACACTTTTTTTTTTAACTGTTTGGTGAACCCGTTTGTGCCATTGCGCTCATAAGCTTCCATGAATTTGAAACAAAAGCTTGACCTAGGCCTGGGAAATGTGAAGGCTGGGAAATGTATATGGCTCTTTGCAGAACGTTACTTCCGTATTTAGTAAACAGTACCCGCTATTTCTGGCGCAGCTGGAAGTCGTCGCTCAGAGGTTTTCTTTCGGTGCCTTCAGGAGTTTTGCCAAAGTTGATAAACATTGTCCACAGAATTCCCTGGACCACAACATCAGTGCTGAAAAGCTAATTGGAGAAGGGCTTTAAATTGTAGATTGTCCTATTTAACTGATTACGTAGGTATGTATACTTAACATTATTAGCCAACTAGCTTACAAGCTAGGCTAGCTCACTAGTTGCCATCAGAAACAGCGTTAGCCAGCTCGCTAAACTAGTAAACATAACAACCAAAGTAAACTTACTACCTGGCAATCTAAGCACATGTCAACGTGTTTGTGCAAGCTGAAATATAGTGTTTTGTGATACTATCAACACTCCAGGATCTTAAGCACAACAAATTTGCAACATATGTGACTAGTTTCAGGAAACTAGTCGTATGTTGTATGTCGCTACTTCACAGGAGAGTTATTTGTACTTTTAAACATACATCTTTTTTATCAAAATGTGTTTTTTAGCAGAAATGTCTTCTGGAACATTTGTAAATATGAATAAAATTGTTAAATTACGAACCTAGTTGGTTTAGCCACGGAAAACATCAGGACCCTTCCCACTAGCCATGATTAGCTGAGACAATAGATGGGCTGGACATGCCGAGAGATTAGTTCGGATTGGTCTGCCATGTAGCACGCTTCTGTCTATAACATGAGCTGCTCAGTATGTGCATGTAATCCTTTCTAACACTGCTTTTTTTTAAAGATATCTTGAAGAACTGCGTAAGTGTTGCTAATGGTCTCTATTTTCTGTAGGACCGAGTTTTGAAATCAGTGAATGCACGTTGGAAGCAAAGTATGCTAGCTAAGGTGATGGAGAAAATGATGGTGTTTGATTGCAAACAATGCGGAGGGAGTCGAAAAGAGAACACACAGAAGAAGGCTGTTGTATAAAACACCTGTCTCTGGATTACACTCTAGGGTTGACGAGAACTTCATGGACACTACCCTGGTATCTGAGCTGGTATCTCTACTCAATTCCTCTCCATTCCCATGGACGCAAGAGCTTTGGATGGATGCTCAATTGGCAGGGTCACTCACGTATGGTTCCCATTAGGCTGTCATTGTAAATAGGCCATCATTGTAAATAAGAATTTGTTCTTAACTGACTTGCCTAATTAAATAAAGGTTTAATATTTTTTTTTAAATAGACTACCAGTGTCGGGTAATTACAGTGAGTCCATACAGTTTCTACTAATTTAATCTCCTCATACACCTGTAGTTTTGGGATTTTCATGGCTCCAGAGGCACAACCCCCTGATTGACTGGACTACTGGTTATATCCTGGGTTGGAGCCCGTTCTGCCCCGCACATTGCCTTAAGTTGCCTCAGCCTACCCTGGAACGTCCTTCTGCAGGCTTGGGAAAAGCCTCGGATCTCTCCGCCGTTCCCGCAGA
Source organism: Salmo salar (assembly GCF_965601325.2). Lineage (NCBI taxonomy): Eukaryota > Metazoa > Chordata > Actinopteri > Salmoniformes > Salmonidae > Salmo > Salmo salar. Next base: position 6,395,599 of record NC_138311.1, read on the forward strand.
GTACCTGGACCTCTGAGTGGTTTTGGCAGGTTTTTTCGTTTTGGAAAAGAAGGACAAATCCCTGCGCACATGTATCGACTACCAGGGCCTAAATTACATCATATTGCAGCTGCAATATTTCCTGGGATTTGCTCATTTCTCCTGCCGCTTTATTCGGGGCTACAACACCATGGCCTCCCCCTTTCTATACTCACCTCTCCCAATGTTCTGTTCATGTTGTCCCCAGCTGCTGCCCTGGGATTTCTGGATCTGAAGCATCGTTTCACCACAGCCCCCATCCTAATCCATCCGGACCCGTCCCATCAGTTCATGTTGGAGGTTGAAGCTTGGTCAAGATGGCACTGGAGGAGTGGAGGCACTGGCTTGAAGGGGTGTAACATCCATTCTTAGTGTGGACTGACCATAAGAATTTGGAATATCTCCGCACCGCCAAGCGCTCTGTTGTTCATGCGATTAAATTTTACCATCGCCTACCGCCCTGGGTCCCCGGTACTGGAATGGGCCCATTCCTCTAAACTCACCTGTCATCCCGGCTCCCATTGGATCCTGGCTTGCATCTGCCAACATTTTTGGTAGCCCACTATGGTTCCGAACGTTTCCCCATTCGTCGCTGCCTGCACTGTTTGCGCACAGAACAAGACTCTGCGTCAAGCTCCGGCTGTCCTCCTTCAACCACTCCCTGTTCCTCATCACCACTGGTCCCATATATCTCTGGACTTCGTCACTGGTCTCCCTCCGTCAGATGGCAACACCACCATACTTACTGTGGTGGGTAGGTCACTGTGTACTCAGTAACAGTACCCACCTCTGCAAATTATACCAAGCCTAACTGTAAAACGTGGGCGAGCATCCACACTGGAGGAAAGTTTATCGTTCTACAGTAGGCCTACATCTGTCAATGGCCGAAATCAGCTCATCAATTTAGCCAGGGAAACAGTTTATTATTGGTTTTTACACCTTCATTTTGTGACTATTGATAGGATAACGGGTAGCCTGCAAAATGTAGCTTATTAGAAAATAATCAAATTACAAGGGTCCTATTGCAACCATCAATGGCACTAGATTATCGCCAACTGATGTCTCGTTAAACGATCAATATGCGCTAAATTCACCCGGTCAACTGATCTTAATTGCAACCATTATTGGTCACATCATTACTGCTCCCTAAAAGATGATGTCGTGTTACCTTGGTCAGATATCTGTAAATATTGACGAGATGCTCATGTCTCCACCCTAATGGTAGTCGTCCCAAAGGCAGGCAACAAGCTACGGTCTGCATATTAAGCCCATAGAAACGCATTGAGCTTATTCCGGATTTATTTTGGAGAGAGTGGGCCCTCTCGCTTCACCTGTTCCTCTCTGACTTAGTCCTGCTTGCAACCAAGATGTGTTCGCCCTATGGTTGATATTGTTATGGGAACAACTTAGTCCATTTTGAACGGACTAAAGGTGATTTATCTATTTGACACACATTCTGTACAATAGAAATAAAGTATTTCCATGTTTACCATGGCAATTTAACTGACACTTTGTGGAAACTAATGTCGCTGTACTGTTATTATTTTATTTGTTTACTATTTGTGTCTGGTATGGTCATTTCTTATCGAGATCAGGGGTCAAATAACCCTGGAATGTCCATATTTGAAATGTGCTACTATATCAAGTAAATTGGGAGGTTGCGTTATTTGTGCTAGAAGGGCTTGGGCCGGAATCGGACCCACACCAACATGATAGGCCTATATGTGCGCGATGAAGGCAGTGGCCCTAAACACTAGACCACCCGAGACCATGATTAACCTCAATTTTGACAGAACATTTGTAAACTTAGGATACACTAGACACATCTATGTCATAGCCTGGTGGAGAACAATGTCTATCTTGTGTTATTAAGCTACATAAAACATTGGTTGTTGATATGTATGGCTGCATTTCAGTTAAATTTTTGCACATTTGAATGTTGCTGTAATAGGACCAAGGCATATAGCATTTGAGCAAGCGAGAGAACATTATTTTAAGATTGCTAACCCTGATCTCAATGACTCTCCTGCATCCCTGCATGGATAGAGAGAACTGCCTTCGTTTTTTACCATCATGAGGCTCATTTGAATTTCCTAATGATTCAGGAAAATTCTCCGCAGCAAAAGAGTGATCAAGTTAGCTAGCAATTTTGTGCATACACAGTGCCTTCAGACTTATTCTAAATGTTGTTGTTACATTCTGAATTCAAAATTGATTAAATATATTTTATTTTTACCCATCTACACACAACACCACATAACGACAAAGTGAAACATTTTAGATTTTTTTTTTTCAAAAGTATTGAAAATGAAGTACAGAAATATCTCATTTACGTAAATATTCACACACCTGAGTCAATGCTTTGTAGAAGCACCTTTGGCAGTGATTACAGCTGTGAGTCTTTCTGAGTAAGTCTCTAAGAGCTTTCCACATCTGGATTGTGCAACATTTGCCCATTATTCTTTTCAAAATTCTACAAGTTCTATCAAATTGGTTATTGGTAATTGCTAGAAAATCATTTTCAGAACTTGCCATAGATTTTCAAGCAGATTTAAGTCAAAACTGTAACTCAGCCACTCAGGAACATTGACTGTCTTCTTGGTAAGCAACTCCAGTGTAGATTTGTCCTTGTGGTTTAGGTTATTGTCCTGCTGAAAGGTGAATTCATCATCTCCCAGTGTCTGGTGGAAAGCAGACTCAACCAAGTTTTCCTCTAGGATTTTGCCTGTGCTTAGCTCCATTACGTTTCTTTTACATCCTGAAAAACTCCCCAGTCCTTAATGATTAAAAGCATACCCATAACATGATGCAGCCACCACTATGCTTGAAAATATGGAGAGTGGTACTCAGTGATATGTTGTATTGGATTTGCTCCAAATGTAACACCTTGTAACACTTCCTTATTTTCACTCTGTCAATTAGGTTATTATTGTGGAGTAACTACAATGTTGTTGATCCATCCTCAGTTTTCTCCCATCACAGCTATTAAACTCTATAACAGTTTTAAAGTCACCATTGGCCTCATGGTGAAATCCCTGAGTTGTTTCCTTCCTCTCTGGCAAGTGAGTTATGAAGTGGGTCTGTATCTTTGTAGTGACTGGGCGTATTGGTACACCATCCAAAGTGTAATTAATAACTTATCATGTGCACAGACATATTCAATGTCTGCATTTTAAATGTTTACCCATCTACCAATAGGCACCCTTCTTTGCCAGGCATTGGTAAACCTCCCTTGTCTTTGTGGTTGAGTCTGTACTTGAAATTCACTGCACAACTGAGGGACCTTACAGATTATTGTATGTGTGGGTTATAGAGATGAGGTAGTCATTCAAAAATCATGTTAAACACTATTATAAACTTATTCTGTTACTAGTTAAAGCTTTGAATAGACATTTCAGCTTTTAATTTTACATTATTTTTATTTATTTTTTTACAGAATTCCACTTTGGCATTATTGTGTGTAGGTCAGTGACAAAAAAATCTCAATTGAATGAATCCATTTTAAATTCTGTAACACAACAAAATGTGAAAAAAGTAAAGGGATGTGAATACACTGTAACCATAGACATAACATCAGTCAAAACACCTCAAAACAAAACATGCTATCAATAACAAGATACAACAAGCTAAAACGAGCCACCTACACATACCTTCCTGCCTCATCGATGCGCGTGCATAATTTTTTCTGACGTTGTCAGCCAACCAATCTATGCAAAATGACTGGTCTTCCGTTCTAAACAAAATGTCTGGATAACATTATTTTCACTTGCTAGCTAGCCATCTTCAGCTAACTAAATCATGTCAAACATTGCACTGGAGTGACAGTACACTAGCACTTTCATTTGTTGTAGCTTTTTTTCTATTGGGATTTTCTTGGATATATCCATGACAATGACGTTGATACGTAAATTTGCCTGGCTCAGAAAAAGTTGTCTCATCTTGTCTGGGTACCATTCACTGTTCATGTATGGTACATAGATGAGGCCGAACAAGCAGACAGGCGTATATTAACCCGCTGTACCAAACAAATGCTAGGCTAGAAGCAAAGGGGAATAATGTGAGAGTTAAGATAAATACAAGAAATGATTTGAACAGCAACATGAACATGATGATATTCTTATGAAGGCGCACTGATGATTCAGATGGAACTGTTAGCAGGAATAGTGTGCCTGTGAAGTCCAATACAGAACAGCTTGGAAGACTGCTTGTTCAATCGGGATCCAAACAACCCATTTTCTTATTATAAATAATTTGTCGACTGCAAATTGACTGCAGCCCAAACAGATAGTATTCTCAAAACATAATAATTTTGAACCGTGATTATATTGGGAAACGATCATATACTGTATGCCTTTACATTCTTTTATGTCCAACGATGAAGATTAAAATATAATTGACATTTCTTTGGCTGAGAAAACTTGGGGGCAACTAAAACCACCCATGTGCCGACAGTTGGGGAACCCTAATACACAGTCAAGTTGGTTCAGACAGGTGGAAGTTGGAAGGGATCTGGGGGATGGAGGGGTAATTTGTTAGAAATTAGTGGGGCTCTTTTTATGTTCTCAGTAGTACAGGATTAGGTAGGAGGGTTTAGTTTTCTTAATGTTTGTTCCTTTTATTAATTTAGTCTGTACGTTAGGTGGTGGCATGCACCTCCAATATTTGTTTGCGGACCGCCATAATACTATAGAAGAAGAAGACGACAGGGGGAATGTTTGCGTAGGGACATCATCATAAGAGATTGGATTATTGTACCAGTGTTGAATGTCCAAACTGAATATCTAACTAGCTTTTATGTTAAGGTAAGAATTATTTGAGGTAAAAGTTGTTGCTTTGTTTGTTGAAACTGCCGCTGGGCAGTGATATTGTTAGAGACCAAAGGGGACCTTGGTTAAAAGTTTCCTTGTGGGCCTTTTTCTGCAGATCATTCTATGCATGGCTCTGTTAGTGTTTAACAATGTTAGACATTGAACATAAGTACTAGTTAGCCACCTAGCTAGCTACGTTAGCAAGATAGCTAGCTAGCAAGGTTAGGTAACGTTTGAACATTGATAGCTAGCTAGCTCCCGGAGCGAATAGGCTATCCTTTTAGCTGAAATTACCAATAATAGTTTTTCCTGTCAGCGAACACATCTAGTGGTGCTTTCAAGACAACTGGGAACTCGGAGGTCAAGAAGGATGAAAGAGTTTCCAACTTGGAATTCCGAGTTAGATAACCGTTCAAAACGATTTTTCCCAGTCGGAGCTCTGGAAAAAACGAGGTCAAATCATGAAGTTAAATCAAGACGTTAACAGAGTTTCCACTTGGAATTCCGAGTTTCCAACTTGGAATTCCCCCAGGTGCGATCACAGCTTAGAGAATGTTCTGGAGGAGGTGACCTGCTACACCCCTCACTACATGGAGGAGATGGAGTCTGTCTTTGACCAATCACAGGAGGAGGAGAGGAAGAGGATCAGCAATCGATGTCACCAGCAATGAGAGTTAAGCTGCACCGGCAGTCTGACTGTTAGTAGAAGGGTGTGTGGATGTCAATGGTCTTTCTTTATCTCATCTCTCACTGATAATTTCTGTCATGGCCTGATCTCTCATTCCCCCTCTCTCTCTGCATTCTCTTTCTACTTTTCTCTCTCCCCCATTTCTCCCTCTCTCCTTCTCTATCCCAGTGTGAAGGCTGTGTATAATGAGCTCCATAACACTCTCATGGCCATCAATGAGCAGGACAGACTGTGCTGGTGGGAAGAACACCCACAGACTGGGCATGCCCACTAACTGGCCTCAGTTCCAGGTGCAACACACACACACACACACAAACACACACAAACACAGCAGGCTAATGGAAGTTAATGAGGCCTAATAGAGTGTACAGAAATATGGGATGATGTAGACTTCAGCCCCTTTGTTATTGTCAGAGTTAGTCTCATGTAGTGAACGGTCTTACAAGATAATATAGCAGACTATATAACAGTAGCGTATGGTCCAACAATGTGAACATTATAAGAGACTGCTGGAGGGTAATACACTGGACTGGTCTGCCTTGTTGTTCAATGGAGTTTAATGAAGCCTCTCTTTCAGGAGTGGGCACCAGAAAAAATAGAGGTGAGTTTGTCTCCATATGTCTTTATGACCTCATGCTACAGTACAACTTAGCCGATGTAGGCTACGCCAACTGCAGCGGTGTATTTGATCTGTGCTCATGCCAGCACCAGCAGCGCAATCCTCTCTCTATGCTTATGCGCAAGGGAAGTGAGTTCGGAATAACTTAAAGTAGACCTATGCATATTCAAAATAGTTTTCACATACAAACTTTATATTTCTGAAATCAGAATAAAATAGGCTTCCCCAAAATAACATGGTCTCTGTGGTAGAACATACATTTTGATTGCCGATTTTTTTTCAGGTGTCATGTAAACAAGATTATTATGGAAATCGTTCTTCTTGCACAGCATGAACACGTTTAAATTTAACTATTATATTAATCTGACTATCCACAATAATCATATCATTGTGTGCATACTCAGTGCTGGCCGTGTTACAATTGGTCATTCACAGGGATCCGCTCGTAACACCAGCCACACTACATGATGAAGGCAAAAAAATTCGGACACTGCCAGGACTTTGTCACAGCCTATGTCTGCACGTAGTGGTACTTAATCGGCAGACCTAAACCCTGTCACACTGAAGACTCAAGACGTCCAACAATCGTTTACGACCTAATAATTTGCCCATGACATGAACATTTTGTTTGGGATGGTAAAATCGGGGCATAAGACGGCTAAAACTGTACAGACTGCAAAGGCCTTAAGTAGGTGGATTCATTCAGTACTCACTTACCATCTTATTAATTCCTAGTTAATAATTGGTTTGTTAATTGTTTGTAGATAGTGTTAGTGTTATCATGAAGGCCATAGATATATAATCCATAGAAGGATTTTTGAACCTCTAAAAAAACTGAAATGTCACATTCAGACCCTTTACTCAGTACTTTGTTTAAGCGCCTTTGGCAGTGAATACAGCCTTGAGTCTTCTAGGGCATGATGCTACAAGCTTGGCACACCTGTATTTCGGGAGTTTCTACCATTCTTCTCTGCATATCCTCTGAAGCTCTGTCAGGTTGGATGGGGAGTGTCACTGCACAGCTATTTTCAGGTCTCTCCAGAGATGATTGATCAGGATCAAGTCTAGGCTCTGGCTGGGCCACCCAATGACATTCAGACACTTGTCCAAAAGCCATTCTTGTGTTGTCTTGGCTGTGTGCATATGGTCGTTGTCCTGTTGGAAGGTGAACCTTCACTCCAGTCTGTCTTGAAAGCTCTGGAGGAGGTTTTCATCAAGGATCTCTCTGTACTTTGCTCCATTCATCTTTCCCTCGATACTGACTAGTCTCCCCGTCCCTGCTGCTGAAAAATATCCCCACAGCATGATGCTGCCACCACCATGCTTCAACGTAGGGATGGTGCCAGGTTTCCTCCAGACGTGATGCTTGGCATTCAGGCCAAAGAGTTCAATCTTGGTTTCATTAGACCAGAGAATCTTATTTCTCATGGCCTGAGAGTCCTTTAGGTGCCTTTTGGCAAACTCCAATCGGGCAGTCATGTGCCTTTTACTGAGGAGTGGCTTCCATCTGGCCACTCTACCATAAAGGCCTCATTGATGGAGTACTGCAGAGATGGTTATCCTTCTGGAAGGTTCTCCCATCTCCACAGAGGAACTCTGGAGCTCTGTCAGAGGGACCATCGGGTTCTTTATCACCTCCCTAAGCAAGCCCTTCTCCCCAGATTGCTCAGTGCGGCCAGCTCTAGTTAGAGTCTTGGTATTTCCAAACTTCTTCTATTTAATTAAGAATGATGGAGACCAATGTGTTCTTGGGGACCTTCAATGCTGCAGACATTTTTTGGGTGCCCTTCCCCAGATCTGTGCCTCGACACAATCCTGTCTCGGAGCTTTACGGACAATTTCTTAGACCTCATGGCTTGGTTTTTGCTCTGACATGCACTGTGAACTGTAAGACCTTATATAGACAGGTGTGCACCTTTCCAAATCATGTCCAATCAATTGAATTTACCACAGGTGGACGCCAATCAAGTTGTAGAAACATCTCATGGATGATCAGTGGAAACAGGATGCACCTGAGCTCAATTTCGAGTCTCATACCAAACTGTAACAGTGCTGTAACAGTCTAGTCTATGACTAGGGTAGCTGGAGTCTTTGACAATTGTTATGGCCTTCCTCTGATGCCGCCTGGTATAGAGGTCCTGGATGGCAGGAAGCTTTGCCCCAGTGATGTACTGGGCCGTACGCACTACCCATTCTCACATAGGTGTTCCTTTTGTCCAGGTGGGAAAGGTGGGAAAGGGCAGTGTGGAGTGCAATCGAGATGGCATCATCTGTGGATCTGTTGGGGCGGTATGCAAAATGGAGTGTGTCTAGGGTTTCTGGGATAATGCTGTTGATGTGAGCCATGACCAGCCTTTCAAAGCACTTCATGGCTACAGAAGTGAGTGCTACGGGTCGGTAGAAATTTAGGCAGGTTACCTTAGTGTTCTTGAGCACAGGGACTATGGTGGTCTGCTTAAATCATGTTGGTATTACAGACTCGGACAGGGAGAGGTTAAAAATGTCAGTGAAGACACTTGACAGTTGGTCGGCGCATGCTCACAGTACACGTCCTGGTAATCCGTCTGGCCCTGCAGCCTTGTGAATCTTGACCTGTTTAAAGGTCTTACTCACAATGGCTGCGTAGAGCGTGATCACACAGCTGGTGCTCTCATGCATGTTTCAGTGCTATTTGCCTCGAAGCGAGCATGGAAGTAGTTTAGCTCATCTGGTAGGCTCATGTCACTGGGCAGCTCTCGGCTGTGCTTCCCTTTGTAGTCTGTAATGGTTTGCAAGCCCTGCCACATCCGATGAGCGTCAGAGCCGGTGTAGTACAATTCGATCTTAGTCCTGTATTGATGCTTTGCCTGTTTGATGATTCGTTGGAGGGCATAGCGAAGTTTCTTATAAGCTTCCGGGTTAGAGTCCCGTTCCTTTATAAGCGGCAGCTCCAGCCTTTAGCTCAGTGCGGAAGTTGCCTGTAATCCATGGCTTCTGGTTGAGGTATGTACTTACAGTCACTGTGGGGATGATATCATCAATGCACTTATTGATGAAGCCAATGACTGATGTGGTGTACTCCTCAATGCCAGCCGGGGAATCCCAGAACATATTCCAGTCTGTGCTAGCAAAACGGTCCTGTAGCTTAGCATCTGCTTCATCTGACTCCTTTTTTATTGATCGAGTCACTGGTGCTTCCTGCTTTAATTTTAGCTTGTAAGCAGGAATCAGGAGAATAGAATTATGGTCAAATTTGCCAAATGGAGGGTGAGGGAGAGCGTTGTATGCGTCTCTGTGTGAGTAGAGGTAGTCCAGAGTTTTCTCCCTCTGGTTGCACATTTAACAAGCTGGTAAAACCGATTTAAGTTTCCTGCATTAACCTCTTGAGGATACCGTAGCACAGCGCATTTTGAAAAAAAATCGTTCCCATTTTCAACGGCCTACTAATCAAACTCAGAAGATAGGGCATGCATATACTTATTATATATGGATAGAAAACACTCTAAAGTTTCTAAAACTGTTTGAATGGTGTCTGTGAGTATAACAGAACTCAAATGGCAGTCAAAACCCCGAGACCGATTGAAACAGGAAGTGGAATTCTGAATTGTGGACTTGACTTCTCATCTTTCCTTATTAATCACACCGTTAACCATGGTTCAGTGAGCACTTCCTATTGCTTCCACTAGATGTCGCCAGTCCTTTCACAGTGGTTTGAGCCTTATAGAATCAAAACTCAGTGAATGACACGAGTTTGAAATTGGTCACAGGGGATGGGCCATCACCATTATGACGCCGGCGGCCATGTCTGCCCCCACCTTTGGATACGGTTTTAAAGGCCATGACATCATCCCCCTCGAATCTTATTGGCTCTCTTGGTGTTAGAGGCCCTGAAGATTTATTTTATACAACGTTTGACATGTTTGAACGAACCTACATGCGCGAGCATTGCATTTATTATGAACTTCAGAGCTGCGCTTGGAGAGAGCCATAGGACGCGCTACCAACATCAGGCTAATGGAACGTGAAGTATGGACTTTTTGACCGAAAATACATCTGTTGTGGACCTGGGATGCTTTCTGATGAAGACAACTAAAGGTAGGCGATTATTGACAATATTATAGAAGATAAGACGTGACATGAGATTCTTTCCAAGATGGCGCCGAGCTCTGTATATTAGCTAATTTTCTGAGTATCGCATCTCCTTTTATCGCAAAGTGTGATTACCCAGTAAAGTTAATTTAAAATCTGGTATGACGGGTGTTCTCAAGAGATATTCATCTATAAATGTTAGATTGACAATATACATTTAAAAATCGTTATAGTATAGTAATTTAGGGAAATGTAGCATTGTTTACCGGGACGCTTTTGAGGGGAAATTATGTAGTCAACGTCAGACAGAGATGTAAAATGCTGTTTTTATATATAAATATGACCTTTATTGAACAAAAGAATGCATGCATTGTATAACATGATGTCCTAGGGGTGCCATCTGATGAAGTTTGTAAAAGGTTAGTGCTGCATTTAGCTGTTTTTTGATTATATGTGATGCAAGTGGTTGGTCGGAAAATGGCTATGAAGCTGCTTTTTACGATGGACTCATCTAATATAATCTAATGATTTGCTTTTCCTGTAAAACCTTTTTGAAATCGGACGACGTGGGTCGATTCAGGAGAGGTGTATCTATAAAAAAAAAATATATATATATATATATTTTTTTTTAAATTATGATATTTTTTTAATGCTAATTGGCGATATGATTTTTCGCTGGATTTTGATCCCGCTAACGGGATCAGACGCTGAAGAGGAAGTCCCCTGCCACTATGAGCGCCGCCTCTGGGTGAGCGTTTTCCTGTTTGCTTATGCCGGAATACAGCTCATTGAGTGCGGTCTTCGTACTAGTCTCAGTCTGTGGTGGTATGTAGACAGCTATGAAAAATACAGATGAAAACTCTGGGTAGATAGTGTGGTCTACAGCTTATCCTGAGATACTCTACCTCAGGTGAGCAAAACCTTGAGACTTCCTTAGATATCGTGCACCAGCTGTCATTTACGAAAATACATAGTCCGCCGCCCCTTGTCTTACCAGACGCCGTTGTTCTATCCTGCCGACACAGCGTATAACCAGCCAGCTGTATGTTGATAATGTCGTCCTACAGCCACGACTCTGTGAAGCATAAGATATTCATTTTGAATGTCCCGTTGGTAGTTTAATCTTCTGCGTAGGTCATCGATTTTATTTTCCAAAGATTGTACGTTGGCTAGCAGAATGGAAGGAAGTGGGGGTTTATTCGATCGCCTACGAATTCTCAGAAGGCAGCCCGCCCTCCGGACCCTTTTTCTCCGCCTTCTCTTCACGCAAATGACGGGGATCTGGGCCTGTTCCCGGGAAAGCAGTATATCATTCACATCGGGCTCGTCAGACTCGTTAAAGGAAAAAAATGATTCCGCCAGTTCGTGGCGAGCAATCGCAGTTCTGATGTCCAGAAGTTATTTTCGGTCATTAGAGACGGTAGCAGCAACATTATGTACAAAATAAGTTAAAAAATAAGTTATAAACAAGGCAAAGAAATGAACAAAAAAACAGAATTGGCTGGGAACACGTAAAATGTCAGCCATCTTCTCCGGTGTCATCTTACACACTTTGGGGTATTATGGGATCATTATGGGGTATTGTGTGTACTGTAGATTGGCAAGGATACATTTTTATTTAATCCATTTTAGAATTAGGCTGTAATGTAACAAAATGGGGAAAAAGTCAAGGGGTCTGAATACTTTCCGAATGCTGTACATTCTAAGGATGTGGCTGTCTAACAATACTCTGACATGCACAGCTCTCTGGTTCTGTCTTCAAGTCTCCAGTGTATGATGAAGTCCCTTCCATCACTGTAATGTATTACAGGTTAAGGACAGGTGCAGTCAGGTGGCAGGAGGGGTGGAGTGCATGACATTCCATCCTATGACAGAGTTTGCCTCAACCCATGGGTCCCGCAGGCAGAGTTCAATAACTACGGGCAGTTCAATAACTTCTCATACCACTCTGTAGCTGCTGACCAATTCAAGGCTTCCTCCTGGAGGAATCAGAAAACCACTCAGTATCTGGTGTGATCACCGTTTGCCTCATGCAGAGCGACATATCTCCTCTGGAATGTTGTCCCACTCCTCTTCAATAACTGTGCGAAGTTTCTGGATATTGGCAGGAACTGGAACATGCTGTCGTACATGTCGATCCAGAGCATCCCAAACATGTTCAATGGCTGACATGTCTGGTGAGTATGCAGGCCATGAGAGAACTGGGACATTTTCAGCTTCCAGGAATTGTGTACAGATCCTTGCGACATGAGGCTGTGCATTATCATGCTGAAACATGAGGGGATGGCGGCGGATGAATGGCACGACAATGGACCTCAGGATCTCATCATGGTATCTCTGTGCATTCAAATTGCCATCGAGATAATGCAATTGTGTTTGTTGTTCATAGCTTATGCCTGCCCATACCATAACCCCACTGCCACCATGGGCACTCTATTCACAAAGTTGACATTAGACCGCTTGCCCATACATGGTCTGTGGCTGTGAGTCCAAATTCTCTAAAACAACGTTGGAGGCGGCTTATGGTAGAGAAATTAACATTAAATTCTCTGCCAACAGCTCTGTTGGACATTCCTACAGTCAGCATGTCAATTGCACACTCCCTCAAAACTTGAGGTTTTTTTGCGTATGTAAAATTTCTGGGATTTTATTTCAGCTCATGAAACATGGGACTTACACTTTACATGTTGTGTTCATATTTTTGTTCAGTGCAGATACTGTACATATATTCTAAACAAAGTGTTTTGATAACTATCAAGTGTAACAGTTCCATTTAGAATAAACCATCCTTCACATAATACTGTAGAAGCAGAGTTCTACTAATACTACAATACACTCAGTTGCCCAGTTTATTAGGTACGCCCATCTAGTACTTGGTCGGTTCCTTTTTTTGCCTACAGAACAGCCTGAATTCTTCAGGGCATGACATTCAATCGTTGCTCAATTGGTATCAAGGGACCTAACGTTTGCCAGGAAAATATTCCCCACACCAGTATACCACCGCCACCAGCCTGTACCGTTTACACCAGGCAGGATGGGTCCATGGACTGATGCTGCTTACGCCAAATCCTGATTCTGCCATCAGCATGACGCAAGAGGTACCTGGATTCGTCAGACCAGACAATGTTTTTCCACTCCTTAATTGTCCAGTGTTGGTGATTGCGTGCCTACTGGAGACGCTTCTTCTTGGTTTTAGCAGATAGGAGTAGTACCCGGTTTGGTCGTCTGCTGCAATAGCCCATCCGTGACAAGGATTGACGAGTTGTGCATTCCGAGATGTCGTTCTACACACCACTGTTGTACTATGTGGTTATTTGTTTGTTTGTGGCCCACCTATTAACTTGCACAATTCTTGCCATTCTCCTTCGACCTCTCTCATCAACAAGATGTTTTCGGCCACATTCGCTGTAAATCCTAGACACTGTCGTGTGTGAAAAGCCCAGGAGGGGGCTGTTTCTGATATACTGGAGAGAGAGAGAGAAAGACTGTCACCAAGCCAACAGTAAATGCACAGTTGAACACACCCAATCAGAGATTATGATTCACAGCTAATTAACATTGGAACTTGTGCCATTATGCCACTGACCGGTTGGCATTAATCGCCCTGACCCAGGAGTAGTCCATTGAGGCAACGTGGATAAGGACATGCACCTCCTTACAACATACAAAACACATGCAAACACACACAGCATGGATTACATTATCAGTGGTGATTATGATAGGTGAATTCCAGGACAAGTGATAGCATTTTGACCTTTGACCAAATCAAATATGACCAACCTGATTCAAGTGTCCTCCATTACTCTGAAGCTGGCCACTGCCTCCTTATTTGGTGGTCTGCCATAATAATAAAAAATACTACACAATAATGTTTAATGCGTCTTCGTTTGGGTTAGCTGAATTCCTCAAAAGGTTTGCTTGATTATTTAGCTAGCAGGGATCTTAGCTAGCCAGTTTGAGTTGAAACATTATTGAAAGCAAGGCAACATGCATTAAACATGTCGTCAGGTTTGCTTGATTATGAGCTAACAAGACACTAGAATAAAGGTACAGGGTTATTTTCTGCATCTTTCCATGTCATCTGACCATAGCACCTCTACCAGGAGGATGAAACTTGGCCGCAAGTGGATCTTCCAGCAAGACAATAGCCCCAAGCACACATCAAAATCCACAAAGAAATGTTTAAATCAACATTGTGCAATTGCCATCTCAGTCTCCGGATTTGAAACCCATTAAAAACCTGTGGTTTAAATTGAAGAGGGCAGTCCATAAGTGCAGACGAAAGATATCAAGGATCTGGAAAGGATGGAGGAATGGTATAAGATCCCTCCCAATGTGTTCTCCAATCTCATCAAACATTTTGGAAAAATGCTCAGTGCCATTATCCTCTCAAGTTGACATATTGACCCCTATCTTTTGGAGAAAAAAGTATTACAAAGTATTACAAAATCTCTTTCTCTTGTATTAGTATAAAACAATATAATTTTCTAAAACTATAGCTCAGTATTTGTATTATTTATTTGTTACAGTGTTTTTTGCTCATCTTTATCAAGGGTGCCAATAATATTGGACCTGACTGTATACACAAGTAAGCATGTACACACTAATGCATGACTCCACGTATACACATATACGCGCCCGCACACACACACACACACACACACACACACACACACACACACACACACACACACACACACACACACACACACACACACACACACATCTGCAGCACCTGACACCTTTCAAGCAGGTCCGATTCCCAACCATTTCCTCCCCATCTCCTCTCAGTAGCCTACAGATTGATTTTCAAATCAATAGAATCTTTCACAGAAACCTGTGAAATTGAGTATGTGAGCAGAACAAGAGAATCAGTCTCCTATGCCACGGGCTTAGAGGCCAGAACATAGTGTGTAAATGGGGGGAATCTCTCTATGTTACCAATAGAAGGTCATCTAATGAGCGAAATTGACCAAAATTTTATCGAAATGGTCATAACAAGAACAAACGGTAAGGCTAAAAAGATACACTATGATCTAAAACTCATCAAACGCATCAAGGAAGAACATCCACCAAAAATGTAACAAAGTAAAAGTTATCAGTGGGTGTTTGACTCGTATCAACCCTATCTGGCTCTGTAAAGATTCTCATTAAGACTATCCTCATTGTTAACGAAAACACAAAAGTAGGTGAAAATATTCCCCTCTTTCCTCCTTTCTTCCTCTCCTCTACTCGTGTCTCTCCTCCAACAGAACAGAACAAAAGCCTGTCGGGTTCCCAATCAGCACCTCATGAAGGAGAGATCCCCAGTCAGGTCCTAATCAGCTCCTTGCTTAATAGAGCAACACTTCCCAAATATTATTAACCTCATCTGTCTAGATTAGACCACTGATGGCCCTGCTCGCTGTATATTGTCTTAGTAGCAGCTGGTAATGTACATATATATTAATCCACTCCTCTCTCCTCTTCTCCTCGGCACCGGCGACAAAATTGCGTGGCGGCACCCACACTGAACAAAAAAGTTGCCCTTCAGAAAGCAAGGCGGACACAGATTAGGAAGGCACTAATTAAATGTCAGCCTTGACAGATTAAAATTATGAAATTTAAAATCGGCAAGTGGCTCTTTGTCATTGTCAAATTAAGAAGGGGCCGATGAAGGGAAAGGGGATGGGGAGCTCTAATGGATTGGAAGGGAATGTGCTTTAGCAGCATGCGGCTTTCAGTGAATAAAGATTTGCCTCAGACCCCTGACGTAGGTAGCCAGGCTGCATGTTCAATTTCCCCCCATTTCCTCTCGGGTTGCCAGGGCTGGGGTTCAGGGGCCTATGTAGCACTGTGTGGCACTTCCTGACCACACCGTTTACCACTTTTATTCATCTAGAAACAAATACCTCACTATTTCAGACTCTTCCTACCTTTTATCTCTGTGCTATATAGGTCACACTAACAAATGTATGGATATGTCAGAAAACCTTGATGAATATGTTTCTGGATGTGAAAAATGTGTTTTTGTTTTTCCCAGATTTCTACAGTGAGAGTAAGAATCGAAATTAGATTATTTTCGATGGTTTTGTTTGTCATCTCACTCATACAACTGTTTTTGTGTGTGCTGATGGGAAAATGTACATCTTTCACTGGCCCCCCTCAAAAGAATTTGGTGCCTCATTGTCATTAATACACATTTCCTACCAGAGATAAACAAAAAAGGCACCTTCCTGTACACTTATCAATTAATTCAGTTGAGCAGTGATGCCGAATCTGAAAAAAACTACTTTAGAGTATTTTTCATTATCAAAGCAGCTATTTAGCTCCCCTCATCCACTTTATCTGGTTCTTAATAACACTCACATCAGCCATTCAGAAACATGTGGCACTGCATTACACTTCCCTATCTGACAGGCAAGGCCAAAGCAACTTTAGCAAGACTTTATCCGCAGCCAACAGGGAAGTGAGTGTGAGAGAAAGAAAGAGAGAGAGGGAGAGAGAGAAAAAAATCTTTGAAGCACCGCATTTCTAAATAAATAAACCAATGCTAAATTAGCTTGATATTTTTTCTGCTATTGCATTCAGGGTTCAAAGCATTTTTCCTCCTTGCTCTGTGTCCGACCAGGTCTAGATGCATTTGGCCCTGGTGAGGTCGAGGGCACAGCTTGCAGTAAAGCCAGGCGAACCAGAGGCTACCATACAGCGGCAAACTCTCAACAAGGATCAAAACACGACCATGATGAAATGTGACAAGATCCAATTAAATTTAATTACAAGAACTGTATTTTCATTTTAACTGACAATTTTTATTAAGGGAGCCACACACACTTAAAACATGAAAGCGTAGGCCAAATTGTACAAGGTTAACACTGTTTGGATATGCAGAATCCTGCCGTGCTAATTGGGAGTAATTGAATTACGGGCAAGAGGACTGTAAAAAAATGCAATAGTTTGGGGTAATGTATTCAGTAAGTAAAATATCTCACTCTGTGTGTGTGTGTGTGTGTGTGTGTGTGTGTGTGTGTGTGTGTGTGCTTTTGTGTGTGAGACCACCGTTACCTCCTATTGGTCTCAATAGATCATTCTAGACAAACTGTGCAGTACCTTATCACCATCGTCATCACCATGCATTCGTCTTGCTTACATGTTACAGTTCTGATAGTACCTGCTGTGTTCCAGCTAATGAAAAGATACAAAAATGTTCTGTAACTCCCAGAAGATAGTTTATGACAGTATTGTAATTGCTATGCTATAACCTTTTTCATTTGATATGCATATTTTTGTGATGTTCTTTGAAATTCAAATGTAGCGAGTTTACATGTGTTTCTATACAACACCAGGCACTAGTGACAAGAAAGTATTATCTTTGGAATGAGTCTACGTAGGCCCTTTAAACTGACTGCCATACAAAGAAAGTGGAATATCTTCAATAAGGAGACCAAAGCCAGAACATACTTTTTGTGTTTTATTTTATTATGGAATTGTATTATCTGCTAAATATTATAGTCCAGTGGCATAAGAATGTCAAAGACAGTCATCCTCTCCCAAATTGAGGAAACCTTCCGCATAGAGGGTCTTAGACCAGGCGATAGACAAGGTACAGCAAGTTAAATTAACATAGCACTATCAAAAGTAACGTAGTCCCTACTCCAGGGTTTCCCATGTGGGGTTGCCTGATTTGAAAATGGGGTCACAAGAGAAAATGTGCGCTTGGTTCATAAAACCAGGGTTATGTCAGTAACGTCCGGTAGGCGCTGGATGCGGTTGTAATAAACAAAGCAGTTTCTGTTTTCTTTCTACAAATGTGGCTCTATCTTTTGAATGGTTTAACCTTTTACTGCAGTGGGCTAAATCAGGGTCACACAGAGTGATTCTTGGTAGTCTTAAAGAAGTCTACTTTGAAACAAAAGTATATACCTCACATACATGGTTATGAGCTTTAAAAAAAGAAGACACCTGTAGCATGTCAGATTTAGAGTTGAAATGTATTCTATTTGAGTTTGTATCCCAATATTACACTTTATTTACATCACAGAAGACTGAAATATAACATATCTGTTTGACATAGAAACACTGGATTTTCAGCATTAAAAAACTCCAGATATATTTATTAATTATGAAATTATGAAAAATATGAATAACATTCCACCCATAAGGCCAAAGAGGATGCTTTTGGTCGATGCATGAGGCCAAAGAGGGTGATTTTGGCCATTGACTGTAGGAAAGGGCTACGCTACAAAATAGTTTGTACGGTTTCCCTCTACTAATCAAATCTAATCAAATCAAATTTTATTTGTCACATACACATGGTTAGCAGATGTTAATGCGAGTGTAGCGAAATGCTTGTGCT
Source organism: Salmo salar (assembly GCF_965601325.2). NCBI lineage: Eukaryota > Metazoa > Chordata > Actinopteri > Salmoniformes > Salmonidae > Salmo > Salmo salar. Next base: position 6,414,135 of record NC_138311.1, read on the forward strand.
TCTAGTTCCGACCATGCAGTACTATCTAACAAGTAATCTAACAATTTCACGACAACTACCATATACACACAAGTGTAAAGGAATGAATAAGAATATGTACATAAAGATATATGAATGAGCGATGGCCGAACAGCATAGGCAAGATGCAGTAGATGGTATAGAGTACAGTATATACAGATGAGTAATGTAGGGTATGTAAACATTATATAAAGTGCCATTGTTTAAAGTGACTAGTGATACATGTATTACATCCAATTTTAAATTATTAAAATGGCTAGAGATGAGTCAGTATGTTAGTGATGGCTGTATAACAGTCTGATGGCCTTGAGATAGAAGCTGTTTTTCAAGCTCTCGGTCCCCTCTTGATGCACCTGTACTGACCTCGCCTTCTGGATGATAACGGGGTGAACAGGCAGTGGCTCAGGTGGTTGTTGTCCTTGATGATCTTTTTGGCCTTCCTGTGACATCGGGTGGTGTAGGTGTCCTGGAGGGCAGGTAGTTTGCCCCCAGTGATGTGTTGTGCAGACCTCACTAACCTCTGGAGAGCCTTACGGTTGTGGGCAGAGCAGTTGCCGTACCAGGCGGTGATACAGCCCGACAGGATGCTCTTGATTGTGCATCTGTAAAAGTTTGTGAGTGTTTTTGGTGACAAGCCGAATTTCTTCAGCCTCCTGAGGTTGAAGAGGCGCTGCTGCGCCTTCTTCACCACGCTGTCTGTGTGGGTGGACCATTTCAGTTTGTCCGTTAGAACCAAGTGGAACCAAGTGGAGAAGACCAGGCACTAAGACTGGGGGGAAAAGAACATCATCAATCATCATCAATCATCTTTTCTACACAGAAGATCTTCTGAATTTCCCAATACCTTTCTGATGAATTCCAGTCACTTCAAACCATACTGGCTTCAGATGAAAATACTGTCGAAAATACTGTCAGACTGATTAGTAATAGACTGTCAAAGCCCAAATTAAAAAAGTAAACATTGGCCGTAAAAAAAACATGGTGGGGGTCACAAAAAGATTTTGATATCAAAATGGGGCCGCAGGCCAAAAAAGTTTGGCAACCCCTGCCTTACTCCCTACCAACCATCAACCCAGCACTGCTGCCTTCCTTTTTACCAGCATGCCTGTCTCCAACTGTCCAAGCCTGGAAAGTTTACAGTAAGCTGCTGATGTTTGGTGAGCTCCTGCCCAAGTCAAGTACTGCCGATCAACCACACACTGTCTAGTGGATCTAACCGTCAAGCTCTTCAAGTCCTAGGATAAGCATGGTCCCATCTGCTCCCTGGTGACCATGTCTGCCATGGTCATGTCTTCGACCATGTCTGCCACAACCTCTCCATCACCAGGATGTTAGACCTCAGGTTTTGACCACCGCTTACCAGATGGAAAGGCAACTTCCTCTCTAACAGACAGGTGGTGAGGTGTTTTGGTTTGATGTCTGACAGTCTCAATATAGCTTGTGGCCTACCTCAAGGAACTGTTGGCCCGCTGATTTTTTAAGCATATATCAACAGTGCAGCCAGGCGAACAGCAGTCAAGCAAAATACGTTTTTGGATGACCTACATTTATTAGAGACCAGACCACTAACATCACCTTTCACCATCTAAGAAGACCTGGCTGACCTGAGGAATTGGTAAGTGGGGAGCCACATAGTTCTTTACCCCAAGAAATGCAAAGTGCTCCATGTACACTTCACAAAGTCACCTCTTTATGTTGAAAGTCCCAGCCAACGTCATGTCTACTTTAGTGGATCCATGTATGTGAAATGTTAATTTGTTTATTGTATTTTGTCTAAAAACCAAAATATAATCTCTACAAAAAAAGAACATGCTGGTGTGGCATGCGTGGCTAACCAAGGGACAATCTGATACAATTAAGAGTGTCCAGAGATGAGCAGTACATATTGGCACAGACTACACCTCCTACTCAGATGCACCAATCTGGACCTGTACTGTCACTACACACACGCAGGGAGAGATCTCTTCAAGATCTCTTCTACAATCTGATCCATACCGCCATATGCTCCCATCCTAGCCATGGTTCGTCTGCTTAAAAGTAGAAGATTAACATTATTTATTTTAGTTTCATATTTCATTGCCTATCTGAAATGCAAGATTAATGAATCTGTTGTTTATTGTGTTGGTGTTGCCAAATTGTAATATTCAAAAGTAATAATTACTCACAATTCAGCATGTTGCTGCCACAATGTTCTGTTGAAAAACTGCAAAAAAAAACATCTCTCTCTCAAAATGTGGGTCAACTAATCTGCTCAATTTGTTGTATTTGTCTCTCTGTGGTTGGCTAAACACCTTGAAGGTTGCTTTCAGTCAGAATTAGGACATAATCCAAAATTCACCATTCTAATTAACTGCCTCGTTGGAATATTGGTAAGCAGAAAGGGACAATATTGTTCCAGTACATACTGTAAGTCTCCTACTTATTAATTATTGCCAATAAATATTCCAACTCTCAGTCTTACCTACTTGAATAGTGTTTTACTTGTTTTCAAAAACACCAAACTACTGTAATTTTTTTTTTTTTGCATTTATATTTTGTTATACTGAACTAACCTGTTTTATATGGCATTTATACACATTGCTAATATCTGGTGAATCTGTGATTTAGGAAATAACTGTTAACCTAATCCTTTACCTGTTAACGAATTATCTGTTTTCCTATTGGCCAATCCTTTAATTGTTTGGAGAGAAGCATACGCTTTATTGAAACTGGCAGTGACAGACTGTCCTGAGTTGTGGTTGATGGTGTTCAATGTAGTCTGACCATTAAAACTGCTAAATAGTTATCTTTCTCCATCCAGTCCTTGCTCTACAGAAAGTCATCCATCCACCTGTGTAAGCTTTGTCTACTGATTCCGGAACTCAGTTAGCAGTCATCCTAGCCTCAGTGCTACCCACATGTTTTGCTGATGCAACTTTCATGCTCTGGGACAGTCTCACTCCGGCCATTTAGAAAAACTATGCTGCTGTAAAGAACAAACCCAACAAAGTCTTCGGCCACAAGCATTCTCTGCCCTTCTTCCAGACCTACGTCAATGGTCGTCCAAGGAAACCTGTGATTGCCTGGATGTTTATGCTACAGCTATCACTTGGCTGGTCCTTGAGGCATTTCCTAATTTTGAACGACATGCTCAAGATGTGGAGGTGTTCTATCGCTTCGTGGCTGGACTTGAGCCTGCCCCTTCAGGTTAAGATTCACGAGAAGGGGGCAATGTGCAAGGAAGAGGCCCTCATTGTTGCTAGCTGTTGTGATAAGGGCTAGTACTCTGTAGATATATCGAAAAAAATACAGTACCAGTCAAAAGTTTGGACACACCTACTCATTCAAGGTTTTTTACTATTTTCTACATTGTAGAATAATATCAAAACTATGAAATAACACATATGAAATCATGTAGTAACCAAAAAAAAGTGTTAAACAAATCAAAATATATTTTTGATTTTAGATTCTTTAAAGTAGCCACCCTTTGCCTTGATGACAGCTTTCCACACTCTTGGCTTTCCACACTCTCTCAACCAGCTTCACCTGGAATGCTTTTCCAACAGTCTTGAAGGAGTTCCCCCATATGCTGAGCACTTGTTAGCTGATTTTCCTTCCCTCTGCGGTTCAACTCAATTGGGTTGAAGTCGGGTGATTGTGGAGGCCAGCACTCCATCACTCTCCTTCTTGGTCAAATAGCCCTTACACAACCTGGAGGTGTGTTTTGGGTCATTGTCCTGTTGAAAAACAAATGATACTCCCACTAAGCGCAAACCAGAAGGGATGGCGTATTGGTGCAGAGTGCTGTTGTAGCCGTGCTGGTTAAGTGTGCCTTGAATTCTAAATAAATCACTGACAGTGTCACCAGCAAAGCACCCCCACACCATCACACCTTCTCCTCCATGCTTCACGGTGGGAACCACACATGCAGAGATCATCCGTTTACCTACTCTGCGTCTCACAAAGACATGGCTGTTGGAACCAATAATCTCAAATTTGGACTCATCAGAACAAAGGACAGTTTTCCCCCAGTCTAATGCTCATGTTTCTTGGCCCAAGCAAGTCTCTTCTTCTTATTGGTGTCCTTTAGTAGTGGTTTCTTTACATCAATTCGACCATGAAGGCCTGATTCACGCAGTCTCCTCTGAACAGTTGATGTTGAGATGTGTCTGTTACTTGAACTCTGTGAAGCATTTATTTGGGCTGCAATTTCTGAGGCTGGTAACTCTAATGAACTTATCCTCTGGACCAGCGGTAACTCTGGGTCTTCCTTTTCTATTGCGGTCCTCATGAGAGCCAGTTTCATCATAGCGCTTGATGGTTTTTGTGACTGCACTTGAAGAAACTTTCGAAGTTCTTGACATTTTCCAAATTGACTGACCTTCATGTCTTTTATAAATAGGGCTATCTTCTGTATACCACCGTTACCTTGTCAAAACACAACTGATTGGCTCAAACACATTAAGAAGGACAGAAATTCAACAAATTAACTTTAACAAGGCACACCTGTTAATTGAAATGCATTCCAGGTGACTACCTCATGAAGCTGCTTGAGATAATGCCAAGCTGTCATGTAGGCAAAGCTCAAATCTATAATACATTTTGATTTGTTTATCACTTTTTTGGTTACTACATATGTGTTATTTCATAGTTTGATGTTTTCAATATTATTCTACAATGTAGTAAAAAAAGAAGTAGTAAAAATAAAGAAAAACCCTTAAATGAGTAGGTGTGTCCAAACTTTTAAATGGTACTGTAAATAAAAAAAATATTTGATGAAACTTTGAATTTCGCCTTTACTGCTTTAGCCCATAGAAATGCATTGAATAATACATTTGGTACATGGCAAAACAGATAGACAAAAAATAAGACAACTCCCCTGAAGCTTGTGTGCGTTGTAGTGCAGAACAACCGACACCTTCAAGTTCGTGAGTCTCCCCTTTCCCCTTTTTTGTTAACTAAATTCGACAGTCTCTCATTGATCTCCATACTTAAACTCCTCGCTTGGTGAGAGAAAAAAAAAACAAATGCCACCTGCTGGAAAGACAGATTTCGAGTCCAGTTATCGCTCTCACTTCCAATCTTCCTCTTTGATGCTGGTGACTTATCAATTTGTAGCTCAAACGGCTCGGGTTATACAGCCGATTTCGTGACGATTTTCTTGATCCTCTCATCTGTAGAAAAAGACTGTTTTCACAAGCCCCATGTTATGAAATAGGTGCAAACTTGGTGTCTTGGTGTCTTTTAACAGGGAGAGACTATATAAACAAAACTGACCCTTACCTTAACCCTAACCTTAACCAAATCCTTAACCCTAACCAAAAAAAGATATATTCTGAAATGAAATATCGGTTTGAGCATCAGGCTTGTCCTTCTTAACACGTATGGACCCAGAAATGAATCGATCATCTGACAACTATGCAAGACTTTAGTTCTGGGTTAACTGAGATTATGATAAATCTATGAGGATGTAAGTGTACTTAAACCCTTCTCCCGTTGTATGAAATGGGTACAGTATTGAGAAAAAAATCTGGTTTTGCTGACAAACTGGGCCATTGTGTCGAAAAGGAATATGGCATGGTAGGAAAGGAACCTGCACTATGCTATGTGTAATGCCTTTACTGTATTAACCCATCGTATTACTCCCAAATGTAAGATGACACATAGAGGCGACCGGGTGTGCGTTTGAAAGCTTTGTTGGGGTGTCTGAGTGGCAGAGACATCCGTTAGCCTAAGGTGCTGCTCTTCTCATTGGCTCCTTCACCTAGTTACACACACACACATGCACACACACACGCGCACACACACGCGCACACACACACACACACACACACACACACACACAGTCTCTACACTCAAGGGAGAGGCTCACACACCTGCCCTCTGGTGCTACATACAGCTTTCAAAGCACCCACAGCATTTTGTTTTCACACAAAGGCGTGTAAGAATAAATTACTCTCGTCATTATTTTTCACTTAGATACCGGAAGATTTGTCATATGTGAAAAGTTAACGACCATGTGTCGTCATTTCTTGATGACGTCACTTTCTTCAGTTTCATTCATTTTCACGGTAATAGAAATAGTTGTATATCCAAATTCTTCCTTGGCAGTTGGCTATGGTTGTTGTGTTGCAAACCATGTTTTTAGTGGTGCCTTTTTCTTCTAGGTCTCTCACCAGAGAAACATGAGCCTCTGTCCAGGTTGGAGTGATATTGATGTGTTGAGTGTGTAACATAATGTCCCTTATTCCCTGTTCTCCCCTCTCTGTGTGTGTGTGTGTGTGTGTGTGTGTGTGTGTGTGTGTGTGTGTGTGTGTGTGTGTGTGTGTGTGTGTGTGTGTGTGTGTGTGTGTGTGTGTGTGTGTGTGTGTTTATGCATGCATGAGTGTGTGTCTATTTGTCCCTGTGTGTTAATCCTTTCCCATCTGTGTTGTGCTCCAGCACTGCAGCCTGTGTGTGCTCCAGGGGTCGGCAGGGTCAGTCCTGACACCCGCTTTAACTGTTATTTACTCTGATTCCACGACAAGACAGATACCAGCTCCAGCGACTCCACTGATGTATGTTAAACGCTCTCCAAATGACCCGTCTGATGGATCTATTGATGGCCCATTCCAACCTGTCACCTATTCTCCATCAGTCTCTCAGTTATCCCACCATCCCTCCGCCTCCTCCATCCCTCTCTCCCTCTCGGTGTGAATGAGAAATGAGGATGGAGACAGATACAGGGATCTCTCGAACCTGCTATGTGATGCCTGTATGCTACACAACAATGGATACCAACACCTCTTGTCCCGAGGAACAGGCTGGACACCTGTATTCGACACAATTAGGACACACACACACACACACACACATGTAAACACACACACACACACACATACCCTGGAGACCATGTAGACTGTGACCAAGCTGACTAACAGCCTGTCCTATAATGTCATATGTTCTATTATTTATCCATTCTCTACGCTACGTAGATTTTTGCTGTTACTGCAGAGGGGACCATGTCACCTGGGAAATGCTGTAGCAGTGGTGTCGATGACAGGACGCGGAATGTGTCAGTGACAGTGTTGTCACCTGTGAGCACTGTATAGTATTGCGTGTGAGTAGATGAGGGCGAGGGACCTATTTGATGTCTGGGTTGTATGTGCTGTACATAACTTATGGAGGAACAGAGTGGACGAACACATACACATCAACAGGAGGTCAACCTGGGAACAAACTACTGGCTAGTTGATATCGTTCCGTAGTGACAAGTAAAAAGAGACACCATTAAGCACATGTTTATGATAGACTCTATTGGCCCTGATTGGTTTACCATGAGGCCTATGTTCTACAGAGCTGTCATCCAATAGTTAGTAGCACTGGGCCTCCTGTATCTGATCAATTTATATACACATATACCAAGCCAGATCGTTAATTGAACAACAATAAGACATTGACCACGTTTACATGCACACCAATATTCCGTTATTATTTGGGATTCTCAAGTATTCTGTTTTTGAGTTGACACACAGTATAAACATCATTTTGAGAATCCCGAATAAGATGCCTGGGATATGATGATCAGACGGAATACTGTGGCATGTAAACCTCTTATCCCATTTACTGTTGCTATTCGCGGTCTGCGTAAGCATTTTCGCATAGTATCACCTTTGAAGTTCAAATGGGAACAGTAATAGGAATAGTAACTGAAGTCTGGAGGCTGACTGTAGGCCTCAGTTGTAGCCTACTATAATATTAACCCCTGCAGAGTTAAGTGTTTCTTGCAGTAAAATTATGGACCAAATGTCAGGAGCAGGAGTGGAAAAGTGAATGCGCCTAGCTTGTGATGTAGCAAAAAAAATGTTGCAACATAAAAGCTGAGAGAAGTTCACTTTCAAACAAATCATGCAGCCAAGACAAACTGAAATACTATCAGAAACATGTTGTATCGTTTTCACAGCTTTTTATTTCCATAAAACCGGTCAACAAACTGATGTAATTTGGAAATATGCATAGAAAATCTCTCCGGTCCCTTAACGTCTTACATTTACATTACATTTAAGTCATTTAGCAGACGCTCTTATCCAGAGCGACTTACAAATTGGTGCATTCACCTTATGATATCCAGTGGAACAACCACTTTACAATAGTGCATCTAAATATTTTAAGGGGGGGGGGGGGGTTAGAAGGATTACTTTATCCTATCCTAGGTATTCCTTAAAGAGGTGGGGTTTCAGGTGTCTCCGGAAGGTGGTGATTGACTCCGCTGTCCTGGCGTCGTGAGGGAGCTTGTTCCACCATTGGGGTGCCAGAGCAGCGAACAGTTTTGACTGGGCTGAGCGGGAACTGTGCTTCCTCAGAGGTAGGGGGGCCAGCAGGCCAGAGGTGGATGAACGCAGTGCCCTTGTTTGGGTGTAGGGCCTGATCAGAGCCTGAAGGTATGGAGGTGCCGTTCCCTTCACAGCTCCGTAGGCAATCACCATGGTCTTGTAGCGGATGCGAGCTTCAACTGGAAGCCAGTGGAGAGAGCGGAGGAGCGGGGTGACGTGAGAGAACTTGGGAAGGTTGAACACCAGACGGGCTGCGGCGTTCTGGATGAGTTGTAGGGGTTTAATGGCACAGGCAGGGAGCCCAGCCAACAGCGAGTTGCACTAATCCAGACGGGAGATGACAAGTGCCTGGATTAGGACCTGCGCCGCTTCCTGTGTGAGGCAGGGTCGTACTCTACGAATGTTGTAGAGCATGAACCTACAGGATCGGGTCACCGCCTTGATGTTAGTGGAGAACGACAGGGTGTTGTCCAGGATCACGCCAAGGTTCTTAGCACTCTGGGAGGAGGACACAAGGGAGTTGTCAACCGTGATGGCGAGATCATGGAACGGGCAGTCCTTCCCCGGGAGGAAGAGCAGCTCCGTCTTGCCGAGGTTCAGCTTGAGGTGGTGATCCGTCATCCACACTGATATGTCTGACAGACATGCAGAGATGCGATTCGCCGCCTGGTTATCAGAAGGGGGAAAGGAGAAGATTAATTGTGTGTCGTCTGCATAGCAATGATAGAAGAGACCATGTGAGGATATGACAGAGCCAAGTGACTTGGTGTATAGCGAGAATAGGAGAGGGCCTAGAACAGAGCCCTGGGGGACACCAGTGGTGAGAGCGCGTGGTGCGGAGACAGATTCTCGCCACGCCACCTGGTAGGAGCGACCTGTCAGGTAGGACACAATCCAAGTGTGGGCCGCGCCGGAGATGCCCAACTCGGAGAGGGTGGAGAGGAGGATCTGATGGTTCACAGTATCAAAGGCAGCAGATAGGTCTAGAAGGATGAGAGCAGAGGAGAGAGAGTTAGCTTTAGCAGTGCGGAGAGCCTCCGTGACACAGAGAAGAGCAGTCTCAGTTGAATGCCCAGTCTTGAAACCTGACTGATTAGGATCAAGAAGGTCATTCTGAGAGAGATAGCAGGAGAGCTGGCCAAGGACGGCACGTTCAAGAGTTTTGGAGAGAAAAGAAAGAAGGGATACTGGTCTGTAGTTGTTGACATCGGAGGGATCGAGTGTAGGTTTTTTCAGAAGGGGTGCAACTCTCGCTCTCTTGAAGACGGAAGGGACGTAGCCAGCGGTCAAGGATGAGTTGATGAGCGAGGTGAGAAGGTCTCCGGAAATGGTCTGGAGAAGAGAGGAGGGGATAGGGTCAAGTGGGCAGGTTGTTGGGCGGCCGGCCGTCACAAGACGCGAGATTTCATCTGGAGAGAGAGGGGAGAAAGAGGTCAAAGCACAGGGTAGGGCAGTGTGAGCAGGACCAGCGGTGTCGTTTGACTTAGCAAACGAGGATCGGATATCGTCAACCTTCTTTTCAAAATGGTTGACGAAGTCATCCGCAGAGAGGGAGGAGGGGGTGGAGGGGGAGGAGGATTCAGGAGGGAGGAGAAGGTAGCAAAGAGCTTCCTAGGGTTAGAGGCAGATGCTTGGAATTTAGAGTGGTAGAAAGTGGCTTTAGCAGCAGAGACAGAAGAGGAGAATGTAGAGAGGAGGGAGTGAAAGGATGCCAGGTCCGCAGGGAGGCGAGTTTTCCTCCATTTCCGCTCGGCAGCCCGGAGCCCTGTTCTGTGAGCTCGTAGTGAGTCGTCGAGCCACGGAGCAGGAGGGGAGGACCAAGTCGGCCTGGAGGATAGGGGACAGAGAAAATCAAAGGATGCAGAAAAGGAGGAGAGGAGGGTTGAGGAGGCAGAATCAGGAGATAGGTTGGAGAAGGTTTGAGCAGAGGGAAGAGATGATAGGATGGAAGAGGAGAGAGTAGCGGGAGAGAGAGAGCGAAGGTTGGGACGGCGCAATACCATCTGAGTAGGGGCAGAGTGAGAAGTGTTGGATGAGAGCAAGAGGGAAAAGGATACAAGGTAGTGGTCGGAGATTTGGAGGGGAGTTGCAATGAGATTAGTGGAAGAACAGCATCTAGTAAAGATGAGGTCAAGCGTATTGCCTGCCTTGTGAGTAGGGGGGGAGGTGAGAGAGTGAGGTCAAAAGAGGAGAGGAGTGGAAAGAAGGAGGCAGAGAGGAATGAGTCAAAGGTAGACGAGGGGAGGTTAAAGTCACCCAGAACTGTGAGAGGTGAGCCATCCTCAGGAAAGGAACTTATCAAGGCGTCAAGCTCATTGATGAACTCTCCAAGGGAACCTGGAGGGCGATAAATGATAAGGATGTTAAGCTTCAAAGGGCTGGTAACTGTGACAGCATGGAATTCAAATGAGGAGATAGACAGATGGGTCAGGGGAGAAAGAGAGAATGTCCACTTGGGAGAGATGAGGATTCCAGTGCCACCACCCCGCTGGCTCGATGCTCTAGGGGTAATGTCTTCACACCACGAGAGAATTATAAATGAAAGAGAAAACTTTACCGATGTCAACTAGATTGTTTATGATTCATTAGTTCTTGCAATTTATGACATCATTCTGGTGAGCAAGGCTTTATGACAGAAGAGAAGTTGCATGTATGAAATTATAGACAGGTTGACTAACAAATAGCCTACCTAATGTCATAATTATAATTAGAAAAATGTCTAAATGAGGCTTCAAAACTTTTTTTTTTTGCACCCCGGTCCCCCCAAAAATTCTGCGGTCCCTGGCCAAAATAAGAATATTCTCTTGGATACAGGGATACTCGTGAGCGGGATATCAAAGGTGCGTGTAAACATCTTATCTTGAATAAGACCTTAACCGGGATATGAGCTACTTTCCGAAATACTCTGCGCATGTAAACGTGGTCTTTGGTTGAACATGACCACTATGTGGTATAGAGCCGTAGTAGCCTGGTACTGAGTATAATAGTGAGTCTGCTATATCTGATAAATACCTCAGTGAATCTAGCTTCGCTAACTGACTCTCACAGGCATTACTGGGATTAAGTTAGCTAGTGCCCAAAGTTCATTACATAGATAAATGCATCTCTTAACCTTGCTAAAGAGCCTGAGTGGAAACCCTTCTCCCACACAAAGCTATCTTAAACACCAAAGAGCTTCAGAGAGTTGACCATAACCAAGGCTCTATTGTGGCGATGCCTTTTAGATTATGTAAAATGAGAGACAATTATTTTTGCTTGTAAAAGGTGTACAGTGAACTCTGATGGTGAGAATGATGGGAATGAGAATGAACCACGTATAGTGGTTAAAACGTGGTCAGATAAGTACTGTATTGAGTCCTAACCTATCTCCCACATAATGGTAGGTAAACACCATGTACTCTACAGACAAGACTGATGTTGAGTTACTTGTTTTGACACTATGGGAAGTGTTAGGAATCTATAAGTATTTTTAATGAGCCACCTGTGTGCAATGCATTACAGTATGAATATGAACACATTTATTTATTTTGAAAGGCTGTTATAACAGGCCATGAGCTGTTATAACTGCTTACAACAAATAAGTATGTGATAAACGGCACTATGAATGCAGTAATTCAAAATAAGTGTCAGCAAAGACTTTCCTCTACAGCTGTTGAGAATGAGTATCTGTTTTTGTCAAATTTTGTCTCAGCATTGTGATTAGATTAGGTACACACACAGTTGATTAAACCAACTGAGTGATCTATCTCTGAGTTATAGCACTGGTGATTATATTCTAGAGACCTTCTCTCTTTGTGTGTGTGTGTGTGTGTGTATGTGTGTGTAGTTGTTTGAGTGTCTGCGTGTGCATGCATGGCGAATGTGTGTATCCATAGCGATGAGTGACACAACAGCAGGTGCTCAGAGAACCGTGGAGAGTGCTTTCATTTTGCCACTTAGACGACAAATTACCCAGACAATGGACCGTACGAGCCAGACCCCTAATTCAATTCCAACTGTTGACTTGGGGCATTCGCCATCCGCCTGCATGTGTTCGCCTGCCAAGGGAGAAGGACATTCTCTCCCAAAAACATAATCTTGGTGCAGTCAAACAAAATGAAAGGTAATATTCTTTATCTGGCCCAAGATAGCAGCAGATGAACTGCCCTAATATGAGCGCAAATAAGATTTAGAGATTCCATGCTTCAGCCGTCCCTCAACTCAGTAATTTGGATCAATAGTGTTTGCCGGGTGTAGCACATAGAGAGAGAAAAGAAGAGCGAGAGGAAGAGAGATGGAGAAAAAGAGAGAGAAAGAGAGAGAGAGGGGTGTGGGAGAAAGAGAGAGAGAGAGAGAGGAAGATATAGTGAGGGAGGACAGAACACACACGCATCACAATAGGGGAGCGGGCTCAGCACAGCAAACAGAGCTGTATTCAAATTTCACTGATGTCAAATTAATTTCCATGTTATCTGGAAATTCAATTAGATGGGAACCCCTCTCTCCCTCCGTCCCTCCCTCCCTTCTCTCCTCCTTTGTGAGTAAAAGTGTCGGACATCCCTGTGTGACAGATTACATTGCTCAAAGTGCATATCAGGGTGAAGTGTTGAGGCTCGCTAATCCGCCCCCTAAATTCTCAATTAGTGTAAAATGAGGCCATAAATCACGGGGACAGGCCGATCGATGGAAACGTTGTTTTACGAGTGATAGGCAGCCTCCCCAAAGGTTACTGTTTAAGTTGGTTTAAGGTTACAGCTCTTTCTGGGCTGGAGGCGGGCTGGCATGGATGGTGTGTATGTTTCTGTGTGTGTATGTGAGAGAGAGAGAGAGAGAGAGAGAGAGAGAGAGAGAGAGAGAGAGAGAGAGCAAGAGAGAGAGCGAGAGAGAGAGAAAGAGAGTGGGGGGGTGGTCCATGAGGGAGTGTGTGTTGGCTTGGGTTGCGGTGGGGTGGGCTGGGGGGGTCGAACTCAATCTATATGATGCAGGGCCAGGGCCCTTTGGGGATACAGCAGAGGGACAGCACCAATTTTTAGCCCATCAGCCGTCCAATTTTTCTCCTTTTCATACCTGCTGTAGTAAATGAGAAACAAATTAAATTTTGCCCCACTATCTCCACCGAAACCATTTAAATCCTTTATGGAAACCAAATTGTCCCCAGACAAATCGCCCCTGGATCTGTGGAAATACACTATGGCGGTGCAACCAAAATACATTTGTGTCACTCTGGATATGGCATTGTCTGTAATGCCATTCATTGGAGAGTCCTGGTGAAAGAGAGAGGGTGGAAATAAAATAAGGGGCACTTTTGGAAGAACAAAAGGTGGAGAAAGAGATCCCGGCTCTTCGTTTTCTCCCTCTTTCTTTCTCCCCTCTATGTCTCTCCCTTGCGCCCACTTCCCCGGTGCTGCATTTTATTAATTTTCTGGCAGAATTTTTGCATTCATGAGGCTGAGATTGAAATGTAAATGAGGTTTAGGTGAAGCGAGGAGAGAGGGGAGCCGCCTCAGCAGTGGCCCCGGCCAAACAGGCACGAGTCGACGTGTGTTAGGGAGACAGAGGGGACTCTACAGCGGTGCGCGTCATTCCCCAGATTACAAACTCCCTGACATCAATCATGCCATCAGGGAAACAATGCATAAAACAGGTCCAACAAGGGCGATGAAAAATCACTGACAGAGCGGGAGTGGATGGAGCGGGAGGGGGAGAGAGGGGAAGGAGGAGGAGGAAGGAGAGAGAGAGAGGGACTGGTATTGCTCTATACCTTCACTGGGCCGGGTGATTAGTCAGCCAGAGAGGAAAAAGAGAGTGGAAGGGAGAGGGGGGGAGCCAAAGGATGAGGCCACATTGACAAGATGACACTGGGGATTTCTTCTTATAAAGGAGTGCTCAGATGTCTTTGTCACCCATTAGAGGACTGTTTTTCAGGAGACATTCTATATAGTAAATGGTCCAGTGAAAATATGACAATGCAGGCAAGTATACAGGCCTCGAATCTCCTTAAAATTTGAAAATGATCAATGTGTGTGTGTGTGTCTGTTTGTGTGTGTGTTGTTATTGTACTGAGATTCCATTGTTTAACTTACAGGATGACATGGAACGTAGGCTTACAAAACATAACCTATCCGATCTTAAAGAATTGATGATTGGAAATGCAAGTTGTTTTTTATCCTCATTGTTGACTTAAATTGGATATCCTGTTTTCACATCATTGCTTTTCTACAGCAATGATGTCTGTACCACTGAGGGGTCAGCTTTTATCATGGTGCTTCCCATCAGGTTCACATCTAACTACATCTGGGCCATTACTGATGACATCATCATGTATTAGGCCTTTTTGGGGACTGGTGGAATTCTCTCTCTCTTCCCCGCTCAGTGGCTATGTGTCTGCTTTGTGTCCTCAACAACTAAAAGCTAATGTGCTGAAAGCCTGGTTCTTGTCTCCCTGAGCTTATTGAAATCATGTGAATGCCATTTATGCTTAATACTTCTGGGTCTGCCACGAATGGAAGCGAGCCGGCAGCTCCTGAGGAGAGATGAGAAGACCTCAGGGGAATACGCTGCCATCAAGGTCGAGAGAGAGAGAGAGAGAGAGAGAGAGACAGAAAGAAAGAGAGAGCGAGCGAGACAGACAGAGAGAGAACACTCGACAGCTGACAGGAAAACCAAAACATTTCTCATAATTTGATTAGGTTACAATGACAATCTTTATTTATAGTCGAGGCCTCAGATGCCAGGAGACGGGGGTGGGGGTAGGGGGGGTGGGCGTGCTGCTTTTGTAGCATCGGATTTCAAATTAACTTCTGTTTGTTTCCCTGACTGGAATCAAAATAACAACAAGCGGCGCTTCATGTGAGGTAAAGGCTAATTACAGAAAATAGTGTTGTCCATCCGGTGTGTTGGCCCTAAATGCTCGGCACACTCCTTTGCCTCATTAGGTGTGTGATCATTCGTTTCATTTAGCGAGGGGTCGGCCTCCCCCTCAAAGCGACACAGAGGCAGAGATATTGGCGTACACGAACACCTTCCATGTGCATGAGGATGACAGTGAGACAGGGCTGTTGTGGAAGCTTTGAAATAATAATGCGGCAAATGATAACGTCTCAAGATGCTATACAACATCTCATTAAGTCTCAGAGTAGGTTGTACAAAAAGCCTAAATAGGAATTCATGAAAAGGAAGCATGGCGGCACTTTAACAATAACAGTATTTATTTTAATTTGTTTACATCAAATTGTTGCTTGCCTACTAAGATTGGAGCAGCAGTGCTGGGGTTTGAACTTGGGGTTAATGAAAAAGTCCCAAGCGTCGAGTTACCAGCTCTTCTAGCCGCTCGCCTTCCATCGAAACAAACATTTCATTTTTGCACCAAATGTTTCTCTGCCGAGAGGAGCCATTTTACCTTCTGTTTTACCGACCCCCCCCCCCCCATTCATTTCTTTCAATTGAAATTCGATAAACATAGTCATTCCATCCAATCAGGGCTGGTTTAGATCAAATAGGCTGATCGGTGGGCCGCCCACTAACAGACGACTTCAACCCCTGTCTCGTCTCCGCCTCTCCTCTCTAACTGCTCGACAACCCCGGCACACTTTTAAGGCTGCGAGATGGCTGTCACTGTATTTTGTCAGCAAAGCATAATATTTCTTCAGGAGTTCTGAACCTGGCACTCAGCGGGGTAGAAATGAAAATACGGCAGTACATAAACGGAGGGCGTCAGACGTAAATCACCTAACATGGAGAGGAGGCAGCAGGTAGAGAACACGTCTGGCTGTCACAGTGCTCCCCTGGAAAGCAGATTGGACACCAGCCATCATGCTTTAATCAGCCAGAGAATAATAGATGTGTCCCTTCTCCCCTCTGTCACACACACACACACTACACACACACACACACAGGGCCGGCTCTAGCCTTTTGAGGGCCCTTAGCAAGTTTTGGTTGGGGGGCCCCCCACCTCGCGACAAAACATTTTAGTGTTCCCCCTCTTTACGGTGGAGAGCCAAATGTAAGTTTTCCTGCAATTCTAAAACATTTGTCATGGGGCCTAGAGAAAATGCTGCTGTTTTAAAGCAGTTTTTCTGCAATTGTACGCATTTTGCCATGGGGCAGAGAGAAAACTTTGCAATTTTATAACAAATTTCATGCAATTCTACAAATTTAAAAAAAAACTAAGTTCCTGCAATTCAACACATTTTGTAATTACTTATATAACTTAAATATGGTATCTGAGTGAGAATGACTAACAAAATCAATGTGAACCCCAGGAGATCAGGGCCTCTGGTACCAAGTACCAATCAAAACATTGTCAGCTGACATGGCTAATTGAGTGACTGTCAGTGACTGACATAAGAGTAAAACTGCTGAGGCACAACCACATTTTTGAATTGCACCTGGTGCATTCTACTATTCTTACTCTCCACACTAAGTTGAGAGTAAGAATAGCGGCCGGGGGGGCCCAAGAGACTGCTTATGTCACTTATGCCTTGAACCGGCCCTGCACACAAATACACAAAAGAACTTCAACTTACCTTGCTTTCAGATACTATTCCAACTTGTGCTATTTAAATGTGGCTTGTGTTTGTTTGTTTGGGTGTCAGGGGTTATTTCTTTGGTGAGAACCTAAAAGCAATCTTTGAAGCTTTATTAATATAACGAGTTCACACACTCTTCAAAGGTCGACTTTCTTTACTGTGATATGATGCCAGATTTTTTTCACACGCTGTGTGTCAAACGCTAATGTTATTGTTGGCAAGACACTTTTACAGCGGCAGATTTTTATTCCAACAGTTTTTTCCTCTCTTTCCTGCATTAAAAAAATTCAACAGCAGTGGATGTCTTGCATGGCTGTGGTTTAGCAGCTAAGTGCGGTTTGAAAGGGAACACCAAACAGATGGGAATGTATTCATATTGTTATGAGAGCAGAATGATGGGGGATTGAAACAATAGAGAACATTAGTATCATGTAGTCTATGATGAGTTATCCCTACAAACTCACTCATTTACATGATTTAGATGAAATCCACATTAGTCAAAAGAATTGTTGGGATCACCAAGATGCCAATATCTCTATTCAGTATATTCATGAATGCTTTGGGTTTATTTTCTTTAAGTGTTCCAGTGTTATAAGATTGCTATATCTTTCAACCAGTTAAGACAAAAACATCTCTCAGACCACAATACCATGTTTAAATCAATCCACATATTTCTCAGTCTTCGCTTTTTCAGTTAGGATTATTTCCTATTTTTCAAGAAAGTTTTACTTTGCTCATAATCTGTGGTTGTGGCAGTCACATTTAATACACTTAAATCAGTACATCGGTAAGAGCTTCTGCTCAATGACTAAACTTCAGCAAAAAACATAACACAATGCAAATTAGCTCTAGCACTCTAAATGTCTCTAAGCATAAGAGATACCAAAGCCCTCAAATGTCATGTCATTGAATTTGACCCCAAATTAAATCTTGGTAGACTTTGGTAAGCAAATTAGATTATATTGTCATCTGTTAACATGTGAGGGATTAAATGTGTGTAAATGTTCATATACAGTTTTTTTTAGAACATATTTTATTGCAAACATTGATTATCGACGTGCTGCTACTTGACTTTCATTGCATTGTAACATGTACAGTAGCTAGCTAGTTCATTCAGCTAGCGCTAACGTTACTCCCGGTGAGACTTGCTAGCTTTTGCCATCCATTAAAATGCCAAAAAATGTGCTTTTACAGTTGTTTTAGTACACTTTATTGAAGACCACGCGTATTGTTGTGTACATCTCATTTAACTGTCTGCAATGTGTAGCTAGTTCTTAATTAATGTCGGACCGGGTGTATCGATGCAAGTGTATGGAGCCTGCATTTGTGCACGCGCATATCAATGTGTGTGGCTCATGTTAGAGGTGAGGGAATGAGAAACACATGGTTAGCTAGCTAGCAATGCGCAGCTGGTTATATGCTACCTAGTCGGAATGTTGTTCCCATGCTAAAGTGTAGTTGTTACTGCTGTAGCCTATCTTGTGTTCGGTAGCTAGCTAGCTAGGTAACGCCATAGCTGAATATTTAACGATGACATGATAGCTAATACCACCCCCAGCCAGTCAGTATGCTCTGTTTTCCAGATACATAAGATATTTTTTTATGCATTGTGACAATTTTGACAAGAAAGAATATCACATAGGAGTTTCATGTTACCTAGGGATAGTGTGCAAATTAAATGAAATCAGAGCAATTAGAATTGGATGAACTGACTCTTTTTGGCCTGTTACCATTTTAACTAGATATTGAAGGGACATTCCACCCCAAATTGAATGTTTGTTTTCAGACCTCAACATTGAGTGGGGTGTTAAAGCAGTTGACATCATGTGGATCCATAATGATTCTAGCTAACCCATACTTGACTCACCAATGTTAGTTTTTTGTCTCCATTTTCCGATTTCTTCTAGAAAAGTTTCTGAATATCCTAGACTTCATGGCTCTTTAGTGCTGGTAAGAACAATTATTTGTATATTTCATTCTAATGTAGACCGCCTGCCTTTTATTGTCTTTCCAGTGGAGTTTTTGGTTTATTAATTGTCTTATGTTATGTCCCTTTTGACATGTGGGCCATCTTTACTCTTACCTTTTATTATTTTTTCAGTGAATGGGGAAGTGTAGTGTCTGTTCCGTAGCAGTATCGAGCAGGTAACATTGGCCGACTACTTGGTCTGACCTATCCATATGGTGAAGCTGAAAAGAAGAATACACATTAAAGGTCTGTGTTACATGTACATCATTCTAGCGCCGTCACACATGCACAGTTGTGGGAGGTGCTTGGTATAGGCTGTGTTTGCAGCCCTTTTGTTTTAGGATTTGAAAAGGTGTGTGCTGGTTACTTAAATATTCTGCCACTATATTTGTCCCAGACTAAAAAGTTGGGAAAAGTTCCAGTTCAGTTCAGAATCTTGGAGAATCTGGATCGTGCACATAAACCCCTGCTTGTAAGAGGCCAGTGTTGAATTTACATTACACTAATGTGATCACACACGTGTACACACACACACGGACACGGTAGTAAGCGATGCTTGGTATTGGCTTGTTTGCAGTACTTTTGGTTCAGGATTTGACAAGATCAATGCTTGAATGATTTTGTCACTATATTTGCCCTCTGCTTCTTCTCTCTCAAACCAAGTTGGAAAGTGACGGCTCCAGTCAAGCTCAAAATCCTCTTTGGAGAAAATGACTCTCAGCGATTGACTCTTCTGTCTGGAATACCTGCATCTGTGAGTAAACTCTCAAATAAGATAAAGAAGCAGTTGAGACTGAAAGGAAACATTAGGCTTTAATTCATGGACGGTGAGTTTGGAAATGAGTTCATGAACTTGACCTCAACAGCAGATATCCAGGACAAAGGTACTATCAAAGTGATGTCTTTGCCTGATTCGACCATATCTTGTAATGCTATTTTACCCACTGCCTGCTGGATGACTCCTCGTCCCGTTCATCTGGTGACACTGATAATACGGTCCTAATTCCTCATGACACTGATGATACGACCAACCGTACTTTCTTCCTCCGAGTCTACGTAACCAAGATCTTCTGCATGGCCCGATGTATTTCGTGTACCTCGGTCCTCCTATTATGCAGAGATACAGCTTGACCGGGGCTAATGACGCACTTCCTTGTGGGCAAAATCTTTTACTTTAGGAACTGAGCTTTCAGTAATACATTTTCATGCCATGCAGCGGTGCCTTGACCTACTGCTTATTTTGGACACAAGTTTTGGGCATGGTTTTGTATCATGTGTTTATCAATGCACTGTTATTTTCAGAACATATTTTTATAATTGAGAGAGCTCGGCTTCTCCACCCTTAACTCAGAAGTGTATGACTTGTTCACTCCCCCTGTTGCTAGAAACCTTTGATTGTTGCCAGCATGGCTCAAGGAATTTTTCACCATATTTCTTATACCATTTTATGCATTTTCAATCGATGAGTGTGTGGGCCAATCCCAAATTGCCCCCTAAACCCTACGCCCTATGCACTTGATATGAGAGGATTTGATTAGTATAAGCAATGTGGTGTAACTTCCACATAGGGAGGCAAGGTCGAGCTATTACCACATTGATTACACCTGTCAAAACATCTCAGATCTCCACAAGTACATAGGGCATAGGGTTTAGGGAATGATTTGCAATTGGGCCACAGTGTGCCTGTGTGAGATTATGAAATGCTGACTTTGGGACAGTTTTGGACATGTTTTCAGTTGTTAAATATTGCACTGGTTTTGTATCATACATTTATCAAAGCACATGTTCAGAACAGATTCTTTATAATTAAGAGAGCTCGGCTTCTTCACACTTAACTTCCATACGTGTGCGCTTGTTCACTCCCCCTGTTGCTAGAAGCGTTTGATTGTTGTAGCTTTTATGCATTTTCAGAGATTGTGAGAGATTGTGAAATTAATTAATTTCAAAATTAAACCTTCATTTAGCTACAGAAATGCACATTTTTGCTGATGCTTTATTCGTAAATTCCCAGACACCATACCTACAGATACCGGCCAAAAGCATTAGGCTGATGGAAACAAAAGCAATTTAACTATGATTTACATAAGCAGATTGGGTTGGATGAACATAAGTCAAATAGCTTGAACTGACATCATTTATTCATTTTGAAGGTATTTGATACAGTTGTGTTTTAAAAACCATAAATTTAGTCAATCTGACATAATCATTTTGAATTATTATTTCTAAATCCAATACTGTTTGAATAACACAAGTAAATTAAGTAAATCTGTACTAATAATTTCATGTAAAAAATAACATTTCCATTTGGTGTAACTACCTTCCAAAATTGAATTAAGTTGATCCAAATACTTTTTTGTTGTTTAGTGTATGCTTCCCGTTTGTGTCTACTGAGATATCAACTGCAGCCCTCATCCTCCACATACAACACCCGTTCTGCCAGTCACATTCTGTTAAAGGTTCCCAAAGCACACACATCCTTCGGTCGCTCGTCTTTTCCCGTTCGCTGCAGCTAGCGACTGGAACAAGCTGCAACAAACACTCAAACTGGAAAGTTTTATCTCAATTTCTATTCAAAGACTCAATCATGGACACTTACTGACAGTTGTGGCTGCTTTGCATGATGTATTGTTGTCTCTACCTTCTTGCCCTTTGTGCTGTTGTCTGTGCCCAATAATATTTGTACCATGTTTGTGCTACTACCATGTTGTGTTGCTACCATGTTGTTGTCATGTTGTGTTGCCACCATGCTGTGTTGTCATGTGTTGCTGCCTTGCTATGTTGTTGTCTTCGGTCTCTCTTTATGTAGCGTTGTGTTGTCGCTGTTCTCGTGATGTGTGTTTGGTTCTATATTTATATTTTATCATTTTTGTATTTTTAATCCCAGCCCCCGTCCCGCAGGAGGCCTTTTGCCTTTTGGTAGGCCGTCATTGTGTTAACTGACTTGCCTAGTTAAATAAAGGTTAAATAAAATAAATAGACACATTGTAAAATGTTAAGTCAGGGATCTCCAACCCTGTACATTTTTATTTAACTAGGCAAGACAGTTAAGAATAAATTCTTATTTACAATGACGGCCTAACCCGGACGATGCTGGACCAATTGTGCACAGCCCTATGGGACTCCCAATCACGGCCAGTTGTGATACAGCCTGGAATCAAACCAGGGTCTGTAGTGACGGCTCTAGCACTGAGATGCAGTGCCTCAGACTGCAGCGCCACGCGGGAGTTCCTGGAGAGCTACCATCTTGTAGGTTTTCACTTCAACCCTAATCTAGCTCACCAAATTCTAATAATTAGCTAGTTGATGAACTGGGGTTGGAGCGAAAACCTACAGGGGGGTAATTCTCAAGGAACATGGTTGGAGAGCCCTGGTCTAAGTCATTAGATGAACTGGCTAGTGGTACTTTAAACACGAGCAGTAGTCATACTAAATTGATTACATTACATTATACTAACTTGTTGTTTTTTATTTGAGACAATTACGTTAATAAAACTCAGTCTATTTGTTTTTTTGTTTTAATGAAGATGAAGAAGTTAGAAGTACTTGGTCTATTTGAATAGCGCCTGCTTACAAGGAATGAGTTAGGCTAACTGCCTATTTGTGTTTGGCTTGCTTAAATTTACAGAGTTAACAGTACAAAATCTATTTGTTTTAGACTTAAATTTAACATAAATAAGTTAGTGGTACTTGGTCTATTTGAGTACCTACAACTCAGTTAAGGCAAACAGTTACCTTAAACTATTTGAGTTGTAGAATTTCAAATTTGAGTAAGTACAACTTGACTATATTGTGTTGGCTTCATTTGTAGAGGATTGTGGGTAATTCAAAACATTTTAGACTTTTTTGTAACTTTTACAATGTTTTGTGCATTTATATTTTGTTGGAAGGAAAGTATCTATCATAGTATTAAATTTTTTTGTTGTGTTATGAGCCGTAATGGAAAAACACGTGAAGAAGTGATGTTCAAAGAGGTTTCATTCCCAAACAGGCAAATCATTGATGGATGCTGTTGAAATTATTGGGTGGCTATTGCTAACTCAACAGATTCCCACTCTCTTATGAGTTGGGAGTCTACAAAACTGTTGGGAGTGTAAAAAATCTTAGCACTAACTGTCTAAGATGGACATAATGTTAAAATATAAAAATATAGGTTAAATTCATTTTAAGTAACTATAACTCAAATAAGTCAAGGCAATCAGTTTCCTTGAACCATCTGAGTAACATATACACTAAAGGTCAAAAGTTTGGGGTCACTTAGAAATGTCCTTGGTTTTGAAAGAAAAGCACATTTTTGTCCATTAAAATAACATCAAATTCATCAGAAATAAAGTGTAGACATTGTTAATGTTGTAAATGACTACTGTAGCTGGAAACGGCTGATTATTTTTTTTTTTAATGGAATATCTACATAGGCGTACAGAGGCCCATTATCAGCAACCATCACTCCTGTGTTCCAATGGCACGTAGTGTTAGCTAATCCAAGTTTATCATTGTAAAATGCTAATTCTTCATTAGAAACCCCTTTTGCAATTATGTTAGCACAGCTGAAAACTGTTGTTCTGGTTAAAGAAGCAATAAAACTGGTCTTTAGACTAGTTGAGTATCTTGAGCATCAGCATTTGTGGGTTCGATTAAGGGCCCAACCGTGATGGAGAAGTCTTGGAGTGGACAGGCCTTCTCCATGAGGAAGAGCAGCTCCATTTTGTCAAGGTTGACCTTGAGGTGGTGGGCTGACATCCAAGCTGAGATGTCTTCCAGGCACACAGAGATGCGTATCGCCACCTGGGTGTCAGACGGGGGGAAGGAAAAGAGTAGTTGAGTTTCATACACATACTAATGATAGGAGAGGGCCTAGAACCGAGCCCTGGGGGACACCTGTTGTGAGAGCATGTATAGATGTCACGGATTGAACAGTATTTTATTTGATTATTTTATGTAATATTGAATGTGCTTTTTATATTTATTCTGCATTTGATATTGAGTGTGCTATTTTCTATGGGCTTGATTATTTCTATTTTACTGCATTATCATGTGTGATGACTATTTAGTTTCCATGGACTTTCGTTGGACATTGAATCAAACTCGTGGCTCCCGAGTGGCGCAGCGGTCTAAGGCATTGCATCTCAGTGTTTGAGGCGTCACTATAGACACCCTGAATCAAGGCTGTATCACAACGGGCCGTGATTGGGAGTCCCAAAGGGCGGTGCACAATTGGCCCAGCGTCGTCCGGGTTTGACTGGTATAGGCAGTCATTGTAAATAAGAATTTGTTCTTAACTGACTTGCCTAGTTAAATAAAGGTTAAATAAATAAAAATAAAATAAAGACTGTTTCTAATGATACCTCCTGCTGCATTACAAAGGATTTGCACCCGCTGATTTGGCTTCGCTTTTTGGCTTGTTACTCAAGAATGCTGCCGGTCATGATAGAAGCCAAACGTGAGTTGGCTTGGGGGTGTAGTTTGATGTAAGTGCTTCTTGGGTGTGTCATTGCCACCACCAAGAATCTTGCCCACAGCTGTTTCCCCCCACTCAATCACAACAAACAAACCTCGTACAGGTTGAGTTCAATAACCACAGGCAGATGTATTGTTGAGATGCCGGGGGAAGCTTTGAATAGGTCAGTAGCCTACAGAGTAATATGAGAATGCATTTACATAATACCGTAGAAGCAGTGTTCTGCTAATATAACAATATGCACCTTTCATCTTTCATTGTCTTTCCTAGCTGATACAGATACTGTGCTTATCGTCATTTTGTCTGCTGGTAATGGGGTTAACTTGGCAAACATGTCAGAGTGGTCATACATTCCTGTGTGGTGTCCCGTATACAACATGAGTTTCCTGATCCTAGTGCAGAATACACAGGGTTTCTCCCTCCCCATATTGACTGATACCATTAAATATATAAAAAAGACAATAAAAGTAAAAGTTGTCTAGTAAAATATTAATGCAGAGTGCCAGGTCTCTCTCCATTCAGAGACATCAGTATCAAGCCTGTCTGTCAGTCTGGACTTCATCACATCATCTTCCAAGTCTCCATGTGCTGGCACCATACATGTTTCTGTGAACACATAGTCACTGTTCTATTACAAATGGCAGTTAGGATAGGTAATACAGTATCTGACACACAAACATGTACTATATAATGTAAAATTTTAAACAGGTCAAATAAAATCAACCCAAATACAGTCTGCCTATCAAACGACCTAGGCTGGCATCTTGCATAAGTCTACAGTCCTCTTGAGCTGTAGAAATAGGCAGAGTTAATCAGTGACAGGGAATGAAAAGGGTGTTGCAAATACTGGACATTTCTGCTGTACTGTATTATTAGTAATCACCTTCAGTCCCACGTTGTGGATGTGTTGAGTGCCAGGTCTCTCTCTATTCAGAGACGTCAGTGTCAATCATGTCTGTCAGTCAGGACACCATCACATCATCTTGCAAGTCTCCATGTGCTGGCTCCCTAGATGCATCTGTGAACACATACACACAGTCACCGTTCTGTTACCCCCAGCAGTTAGGATAGGTGATATCTGACAAACATATACTATGTTAAAGTTTGAATAGGTCAGACTAAACCTACCTAATTATGGTCTCCCCAAAAACCTCTGGAGGTAAGGTCTTTGCCAGCACCCCGTTGATGGGCATGTCAGCGTAGATCAGCTCCTGGTCCCTCAAAAAAGATTCTGGTCGGTCACACACAAACACACACACACAGAGCACTGATTACATCATCAATGGTGGTTATGATTAGCATAGTGAATTCAACCTCATCGCTGCATTCACCTTTCTATTTCACTTCAGATATCCTGATACTGTATGTGAAGTGAAATAGAATTGTTAAAGCCGAGATCAGGCTGGTTCCACCAGGCTAGGTCCTGAAGGTGAATTTGGACAAAACTCAAAACAGTTTCAACCTTTGACCAGGTCAAATGTTACCAACCTGAATCAAGGAGCTGTCATCTGACTCCAGGAGCTGTTATTCTCTCCCCAGTCACAGTAAAAGCATGAAATAACGTTCTAAAGACAGTTGACATCTAGTGGAAGCCTTAGGAAGTGCAAAATGACCCCACAGACACTGTATACTGGATAGGGAATCACTTGAAAAACTACAAACCACTTACTGGTTGGATTTCTTCTCCGGTTTTTGCCTGCCATATGAGTTCTGTTATACTTACAGACATCATTCAAACAGTTTTAGAAACTTCAGAGTGTTTTCTATTCAAACATACTAATAATATGCATATCCTACCTTCTGGGCCCGAGTAGCAGGCAGTTTAATTTGGGCATGTTATTCATCTGAATTTCCGAATACTGCCCCCCGTCACCAATAAGTTAAATATGAACATTCTATCATTAATGACTTTGAGGAGAACAGAGGATTTGATCCTGATTCGATCACCCTCACAGCTATCCACCAATCATGATTATGCAAATATTGGCAGTATATCACTTTTTTGCTCCAAAGAACAAGTTGGTTTCCGGTTGCTAAGCAACAATTTGTTGTTTGTCCAGGAGAAACCAGTCTGTCAAAAGTTGGTAGCTCACCTCTAAATTCTCAAACTAAATTCCCACCACAAAACATCGTAGTTTTGATTTTAAGCATCAAAATACCTACCTTGTTTTTGACTTTGTTATAAATTCTAATTCTATTTTCGAGACTCCACATGTCATGGACAATATGAATGTTATTTACAACAACCAATAAGAAACTCCGCTGTAAATCCAGTGCATATTGAATGTTGAGATTGGCAAAAGGCCAGTCTCTTTGGCAATAACAAGGAGTGGCAAGGAGTGGAAACTTAGCTAAAGACCAAAATGGCTGACCTTTATCCCATCATAAGAAGGTCCATGTCCATTATAGTATTCTAATTTGTTGTAGTCAGTCATGAGTTAGCTAATACCACCATAGCGTCATCCAATATTTATTTGTGCCTCAGACATGGGTTGCACCTCAGATACCTATGGGACAGTTTAGTCTAAATTACACTAATTTCCAGTTTCTTCAGAAAGTATTCATACCCCTTGAATTATTCCACATTTGGATTAAATATATATTTTTCCACCCATTGACATTTTTGCTAATTTATTGAAACATTTATACAGAAATATCTCATTTACAAAAGTATTCACACCCCTGAGTCAATTCTCTGTAGAAGCAAATTTGGCAGCGGTTAAAGCTGTGGAGCTTTGCACACCTGGATTATACATTATTTGTCCATTATTGTTTTCAAAATTCTTCAAGCTCTGTCAAATTGGTTGTTGATCACTGCAAGACAACCATTTTCAAGTCTTGCCATAGATTTTCCAGCAGATTTAAGTCAAAAGTGTGACTCGGCCACTCAGGAACATTTTCTATCTTCTTGGTAAGCAACTCCAGTGTATATCTGGCCTTGTATTTTAGGTTATTGTCCTGCTGAAAGGTGAATTCATCTCCAGGTGTCTGGTGGAAAGCAGACTGAACTAGAATTCCTTTAGGATTTTGCCTGTGCTTAGCTCCATTCAGTTTATTTTCTATCCTGAAAAACTACTTAACAATTACATGCATACCCATAACATGATGCAGCCACCACTATGCTTGAACATAAGGAGAGTGGCACTCAGTAATGTGAGGTATTGGATTTGCCCCAAAATAACACTTTGTATTCAGGACAAAAAGTGAATTGTTTTATCACTTTTTTTGCAGTATGACTTTAGTGCCTTGTTGCGACAGGATGCATGTTTTGGAATATTCTTATTCTGTACAGGCTTTCTTCTTTTCAGTCTGTCAATTAGGTTTGTATTGTTGAGTAACTACAATGTTGTTGATGAATCCTCAGTTTTCTCCCATGGTGAACTCTTGAGTGGTTTTCTTCCTCTCCGACAACTGAGTTAGGAAGGACTCCTGTATATTTGTATTGAGTAGGTGTATTGTTCCAAAGTGTAATGAATAACTTCACCATGCTCAAAGGGATATTTAATGTCTGCTTTATTTGCAATAGGTGCCCTTCTATGCGAGTCTTTGGAAAACCTTCTTGGTCTTTGTTGTTGAATCTGTGTTTGAAATTCACTGCTCGACTGAGGGACCTTACATATAATTGTATGTGTGGGGTACAGAGATGAGGTAGTCATTCTAAAACCTGTTTGGGCTAGGGGGCAGTATTTTCACGGCCGGATTAAAAACGTACCCGATTTAAACTGGTTACTACTCTTGCCCAGAAACTAGAAAATGCATATAATTAGTAGATTTGGATAGAAAACACTCTAAAGTTTCTAAAACTTTTTGAATGGTGTCTGTGAGTATAACAGAACTCATATGTCAGGCAAAAACCTGAGAAGATTCCATGCAGAAAGTGGCCAGTCTGACAATTTGTAGTCCTTCTGTTGCATCTCTATCGAAATTGCAGCATCTGTGCTGTTACGTGACACTTTCTAAGGCTTCCATTGGCTCTCTAAAGCCTCTAGAAAGCGGAATGACGCGTCTCCTGTCTCTGGGCAAAGTACAGCAGCAGAGTTTGTAAGTGGACTGCCTGGGGATAGTGCGCATTCACGAGACCTCACCACTTTTTTCTTTCACTCTTTGAATGAATACAACGTTGGAATTTTATTGCTATTTTATGAGAAAAATAGGATAAAAATTGATTTTAAACGGCGTTTGACATGCTTCTAACTACGGTAATGGAATATTTTGAATTTTTTTGTCACGAAATGCGCTCGCGCGTTACCCTTCGGATAGTGACCTAAACGCACGAACAAAACAGAGGTATTTGGATATAACTATGGATTATTTGGAACCAAAACAACATTTGTTGTTGAAGTAGAAGTCCTGGGAGTGCATTCTGATGAAGAACAGCAAAGGTAATCCAATTTTTCTAAAAGTAATTCTGAGTTTAGGTTGCCCCAAACTTGGTGGGTGTCAAATTAGCTAGCCATGATGGCTGAGCTATGTACTCAGAATATTGCAAACTGTGCTTTTGCCGAGAAGCTATTTTAAAATCTGACATAGCGTTTACATAAAGGAGTTCTATATCTATAATTCTTAACCTCTCTAGGGCAGGCGGGACGAATTCGTCCCACCTACGCAACAGCCAGTCTAATCCAGTGGCGCGATTTTCAAATACCTTAGAAATGCTATTACTTCAAATTCTCAAACATATGACTATTTTACAGCTATTTAAAGACAAGACTCTCGTTAGTCTAACCACACTGTCCGATTTCAAAAAGGCTTTACAACGAAAGCAAAACATTAGATTATGTCAGCAGAGTACCAAGCCAGAAATAATCAGACACCCATTTTTCAAGCCAGCATATAATGTCACCAAAACCCAGAAGACAGCTAAATGCAGCACTCACCTTTGATGATCTTCATCAGATGACAACCCTAGGACATTATGTTATACAATACATGCATGTTTTGTTCAATCAAGTTCATATTTATATCAAAAACCAGCTTTTTACATTAGCATGTGACGTTCAGAACTAGCATACCCCCCGCAAACTTCCGGGGAATTCGCTAACATTTTACTAAATTACTCACGATAAACGTTCACAAAAAGCATAACAATTATTTTAAGAATTATAGATACAGAACTCCTCTATGCACTCGATATGTCCGATTTTAAAATAGCTTTTTGGTGAAAGCACATTTTACAATATTCTAAGTACATAGCCCAGCCATCACGGGCTAGCTATTTAGACACCGGCAAGTTTAGCACTCACCAATATCAGATTTACTATTACAAAAGTTTGATTACCTTTTGTTGTCTTCGTCAGAATGCACTCCCAGGACTGCTACTTGAATAACAAATGTTGGTTTGGTCCAAAATAATCCATCGTTATATCCGAATAGCGGCGTTTTGTTCGTGCATTCCAGAAACTATCTGAAATGGTAAATCAGGGTCGTGCGCATGGCGCAATTCGTGACAAAAAAAATCTAAATATTCCATTACCGTACTTCGAAGCATGTCAACCGCTGTTTAAAATCCATTTTTATGCCATTTTTCTCGTAAAAAAGCGATAATATTCCGACCGGGAATATCCTTTTACGTAAACAGAAAAAGGAAAAGAAAGCTTTCGGTCGACGCGGGCACGAGCTTGAGTCTCACAGTACTGTAACCAGCCACTACCCAAACGTGCTACTTTGTTTCAGCCAGAGCCTGCAAAGCCACGATTCAGCATTTCTATCCAAAGCCAATAATAATATGCATATTCTAGTTACTGGGCAGGAGTAGTAACCAGATTAAATCGGGTACGTTTTTTATCCAGCCGTGTCAATACTGCCCCCTAGCCCTAACAGGTTAAAATAATTGTTATGTATTTTGTCCACGTTTATCATGAGTAATATAGTAAATTCACCGGAAGTTTTCGGTGGGTATGCTAGTTCTGAACATCACATGCTAATGTAAAAAGCTGGTTTTTGATATAAATATGAATTTGAATGAACAAAACATGCATGTATTGTATAACATAATGTCCTAGGAGTGTCATCTGATGAAGATCATCAAAGGTTAGTGCTGCATTTAGCTGTGGTTTGGGTTTTTGTGACATATATGCTTGCTTTGAAAATGGCTGTGTGATTATTTTGGGCTGGATACTCTCCTGACATAATCTAATGTTTTGCTTTCGCTGTAAAGCCTTTTTGAAATCGGACAATGTGGTTACATCAAGGAAAAGTGTATCTTTAACCTGTTGGGGGTAGGGGGCAGTATTGACACGGCCAGATAAAAAAACGTACCCGATTTAATCTGGTTACTACTCCTGCCCAGTAACTAGAATATGCATATAATTATTGGCTTTGGATAGAAAACACCCCAACGTTTCTAAAACTGTTTGAATGGTGTCTGTGAGTATAACAGAACTCATATGGCAGGCAAAAACCTGAGAGGATTCTATATGGGAAGTGGCCTGTCTGACAAGTTGTTCTTCATCTTGGCTCTTTTTATTGAAGACAGAGGATCTTTGCTCTAACGTGACACTTCCTACGGCTCCCATAGGCTCTCAGAGCCCGGGAAAAAGCTGAACGATATCGAGGCAGCCGCTGGCTGAAACACATTATCGCTTTTGGCAAGTGGCCGATCAGAGTACTATGGGCTTAGGCGCGTGCCCGAGTCGACCCCATGCTTTATTTTCTTTCGTCTGTTTACCTAAATGCAGATTCCCGGTTGGAATATTATCGCTTTTTTACGAGAAAAATTGCATAAAAATTGATTTTAAACAGCGGTTGACATGCTTCGAAGTACGGTAATGGAATATTTATAATTTTTTTGTCACGAAATGCGCCATGCTCGTACCCCTTATTTACCCTTTCGGATAGTGTCTTGAACGCACGAACAAAACGCCGCTATTGGGATATAACTATGGATTATTTGGGACCAAACCAACATTTGTTATTGAAGTAGAAGTCCTGGGAGTGCATTCTGACGAAGAACACCAAAGGTAATAACATTTTTCTTATAGTAAATCTGACTTTGGTGAGTGCTAAACTTGCTGGGTGTCTAAATAGCTAGCCCTGTGATGCCGGGCTATCTACTTAGAATATTGCAAAATGTGCTTTCACCGAAAAGCTATTTTAAAATCGGACACATCGAGTGCATAGAGGAGTTCTGTATCTATAATTCTTAAAATAATTGTTATGCTTTTTGTGAACGTTTATCGTGAGTAATTTAGTAAATTCACCAGAAGTTTGGAGGGGGGTATGCTAGTTCTGAACGTGACATGCTAATGTAAAAAGCTGGTTTTTGATATAAATATGAACTTGATTGAACAAAGCATGCATGTATTGTATAACATAATGTCCTAGGTGTGTCATCTGATGAAGATCATCAAAGGTTAGTGCTGCATTTAGCTGTCTTCTGGGTTTTTGTGACATTATATGCTAGCTTGAAAAATGGGTGTCTGATTATTTCTGGCTGGGTACTCTGCTGACATAATCTAATGTTTTGCTTTCGTTGTAAAGCCTTTTTGAAATCGGACAGTGTGGTTAGATTAACGAGAGTCTTGTCTTTAAAATGGTGTAAAATAGTCATATGTTTGAGAAATTGAAGTAATAGCATTTCTAGAGAAGTAAAAATGGTGTAAAATTGTTGTATGTTTGAGAAAGTTGAATTATGACATTTTGTTGTTTTTGAATTTGCCGCCCTGATATTTCACTGGCTGTGTCCCGCAGGTGGGACGCTAGCGTCCCACGTAGCCCATAGAAGTTAAACACTATTATTGCAGTCAGAGTGAGTCCATGCAACTTATTATGTGACTTGTTATGCACATTTACTCCTGAACGTATTTAGGCTTTCCATAACAAAGGGGTTGAAAACTTTTTGACTCAAGACATTTCAGCTTTTCATTTATTAATTTTCCAAAAATTTCTAACAAATTTGTGTATTGTGTGTAGGCCAGTGACAAAAAAATAAATAAATCAATCAATATTCTAAATTCAGACTGTAACACAATAAAATGTGTAAAAAGTCAAGTGGTGTGAATACCCAATAGCGCCATGGAAATACGATGGCATTGCTAAAGTAGGCAAATAATTAGTAGGAAACACCTTTGCCATATTATGATGTCGTCAAATGTACTTTGAGAGATGGCAATGTTGCCATTATTGTTAATAGGTAGCAAAGTTTGACAAAAATAGTTAGCAATGCCAATGTTAGCTAGCTAAAAAACTATCTCAGTTAGCTGGCTAAAGTTATACTGTATCTAAAGTCAATCAGGTGACATCACAATCATGACAAAAGTTATTTGCCTTCTTTTGAAATGTTATTTTGTTTCCAAGCCAAATACGAGTTGTATTGAGCTAGGCTAACATTAGCCAGCTAGGTAGCTAGCGAGCTAGTTAGGTAACTAACTAGCTAATGTCAGCTATGCTAGCGATGATAGTGATAATGATTTTCAAAATACACGTAACCAGATGCTTAACCAGCAGTATAAGGTCTAGCTACCGGTATACTCACCACCAATTGGGACCAACGAACTCCAACCACCTATTCTGCATGGTAGGGTACTAGGGTCCTTCGGTAGGGCATGCAAACCATAGTTGGCTGTGCATCCTGCTGGAAGCATGCATCGTCGAATCAGGAACCTTTGAACACATTGGGGGCAATGTAGCCTCTGCCGAGTCCTCAACAAGCGGATGTTCTGGTTTTCAGGGGAAATGGAAAGAGAGCCTGTGACCAACTTCCGCTTTTTAACAAGGTGACACTCCATTCTAACTCCTCCTCCACATTTACTGGATTGGTTGAACAGTACAGAAAATAACCTCCCCCGACAGTTTTTCTCGTCAAGACCAGTATGTAGGGGATCTAGTTTCAGGCGTGTCTTTTATGCCTGCTATGTTAGGTTAGGGGCGATAAAACAATGGAGCCCCATCAGAGATCTATATATAATGACGTGAGCATGACGCTCATGTCTCCGCCCTAACAATGGGAGTCCAAAAGGTGGGAAGGCAGGCGACAAGTTTAGGTCCAAAGTAAGCCCATATATACACATTGGGCTTATTTTGGACAGATTTTGGCGAGAGTGAACAGTGGAAAGGCAATTTGCAGGTGGAGCATGAATTGTTAACATAATTGTAATCCAAACCCAACATTTATTTACTTGTTGTGAGGCACTCAGGTTCCAAACTCCATTTTAGACGAGACTGACTCTATGACCGAAATGATCTTATTTACACTTTGTTGTCAATTTTGACTCTAGAATAAATGGTTCTGACTCCTATCGATGCCACATGGGCTGTTTTCAAAGGGATTATTTGTTTTTTAGGGGCAGTTGCTCTTTAACCACCTGCAAAACCATTTGCTATTGCCAGTTCTACAGCCCTATAAGAAGAGACTATGAAATGTACCTGCAAGTTCTCACATTGGGGGTGGAAACCAGGGCCTAAAATGAACACCTGCCACCTGCCAAATATGGGTCGATTTTGGCATTGGCGGGGGTGAGATGTCTATTTCACCAGCCATGTT
The DNA here is from genome assembly GCF_965601325.2 of Salmo salar. Taxonomy (NCBI): domain Eukaryota; kingdom Metazoa; phylum Chordata; class Actinopteri; order Salmoniformes; family Salmonidae; genus Salmo; species Salmo salar. Next base: position 6,447,856 of record NC_138311.1, read on the forward strand.
GGCAGGTGGTCAAGGCTCCACAGTGCGAACATTTCACTCGCATTTGTGAATAGAAATAGTCAAGTATGATCACATTTATAGTAAAATAAATGCTGCAGTAGCTGTTTCCAAAGTATTTCTGCTGTTTTGTTACATAGCTGGTAAATTAATAGAACAAAGTAGAAGAACTATGAATCCTAAATACTGTGGGATTATTCCACCTCACACTTCAACACTTCCTGGCTGTGCGGAGTGAATGATTCATTTTTTTTGTGCACAGGCATAAAACTTGGTCCTGCCACAGTGGCTGGTGGACCAAAAAGTTACTTTTATGCCCTGGTGGAAACCCTGTCGACTGTTTCCTTCTTCTCCAGTGAACTCCTCCTGCAGCCACGCATCCTTGTCTTTCGCCAGCCTGGGAGATCAAATTTACTGACCCCTGAAGTTCGGGACTCTTCTGATTATGATGGGTTTGTCTTCCTTTGTGTAAAGGGAAGTATACGCACTATTATTCCTAAGTTCTCGTTCTCCGTGGCCGCCGTGAGTAAGAGTATGTGCTCTTACTCAAGGCGCCCTCAGAGCATGTGCAGACCAGATGGCTGGAGTGTTTATGGACATATACAATCTCTCCCTGTCCCAGTCTGTTGTCCCCACCTGCATTAAGATGTCCACCATTGTTCCTGTACCCAAGAAAGCGAAGGTAACTGAACTAAATGACTATCGCCCCATAGCACACACTTCTGTCATCATGAAGTGCTTTGAGAGGCTAGTTAAGAATTATATAACTTCCACCTTACCCGACACCCTAGACCCACTACAATTTGCATACCACCCCAACTGATCCACGGATGACGAAATCGCCATCGCACACTGCCCTATCCCATCTGGACAAGAGGAATACCTATGTAAGAATGCTGTTCATCGACTACAGCTGAGCCTTCAACACCATAGTGCCGTCCAAGCTCATCACTAAGCTCTGAGCCCCGGGTCTGAACCCAGCCCTGTGCAACTGGGTCCTGGACTTTCTGACGGGCCGACAACAGGTGGTGAATCAACACAGGGGGCCACACAAGGGTGGGTGCTCAGCCCCCTCCTGTACACCCTGTTCACCAAAGACTGCGTGGCCACGCACATTTCCAATTGAATCATCAACTTTGCAAACAAATTGTTAGGCTTTATAACCAACAACAACAACACAGCCTATAAGGAGGAGGTTAGGGCCCTGCCGGAGTGGTGCCAGAAAAATAACCTCTCCCTCAATGCCAACAAAATGAAGAAGCTGATTGTGGTATTCAAAAGACAGCAGAGGGAGCACGCCCCAATCTACATCGACGGGGCCGCAGTGGAGAGGGTGAAAAGCTTCAAAGTCCTCGGTGTGCACATCACTGACCTCCTGAAATGGTCCATCCACACAGACAGTGTGGTGAAAAAGTCACAACAATGCCTCTTGAACCTCAGGAGGCGGAAGAAATTTGACTTGGACCCTAAGATCAATGTTCCCTCTAAGCTGTGCGTGCGGGCTGCCCGTGCCAGGGAAACACTAGAGTTTTCCCCTTTAGTTAACACTATCAACATTTTACAATACTGTGGAATTGAGCTCGATTTAACACAATATTAGCCCCTTTCAATATAACATACCAAAAGAAAACTAACTATGCAAGACTTAGTATGCTAAACTAACTGTGCAAGAGATTTTCTAGTAGGCAGAGAGCGTTAGAGTAGGATTCTATTGCATTGACAGGCATGACTCTCTACCGGTGCGCCATAACCAATCAGAGCTGTAGTAGGCCTATATGCAAATCGCCATTGCCCTATATGGATCTGTGCCATTCAGTTTGAATTGGACTGTGTTTAGAGGCTCAGCAGTTGTGGCAGTGTAGCCTAGTGGTTAGAGCGTTGGACTAGTAACTGGAAGGTTGCAAGATCAAATCCCCGAGCTGACAAGGTACAAATCTGTCGTTCTGCCCCTGAACAAGGTGGTTAATTCAGTGTTCCTAGGCCGTCATTGAAAATAAGGATTTGTTCTTAACTGACTTGCCTAGTAAAAAAAAGTAGATGCACTTGTTTTGAGATCAGAGCAAGAGCTGCATGTAGCCACCTGTGCACATTTGTTCATATTCTTTGCTAGTTAGTGAGTTATTAGCCCAGTTATAGATAATTTGTAGTCAGCAAGAGGAGAGTGATTGCTTCCTACAAGAGCACATTACGTGTACATTTCTAGACATCTTTGACAAGCGAGTCAGGTAAAGAGTTTTTTTTTTGTCTTAAAGGGGCAGAGTTGTATTTTGAGACAGGCTTGAATAAGCTAAATAGCCAATAGGCAGAGGGTAGCATAATTTGTCTGATTCTCGGTAATAATGGTATAGGAATAATAATGCATTTTATTTTGTTAAGTGGTTTCTTGCATCAAACAAAACAACATTTTCAATCGCCTCCTTGTCTGAAGGACAAGTGGATAAACAGGTGAATGTTCTTTTCAAAATTCTCATGGAATGTAGCCCTACATTCAACACCACACATTTGCTGCAACTTTAGGCTGAATGATAGAACAGCTATTTCCATCTTAAAATGTTGTGGGATGCATTTTTCTCCATTGTTTTTGATGGTAAACCACTCTGGCAGGCCTACAATATTATCAAATAGCCACAGTAGGCTACTTGGCCACTGATAAAACTGTAACTTAAAGCAGGTAGAGCCTCAGTGTTCACAGTAAACACGCACCGGAAGTTGCACAGAATTTTCACAACGTTCAAGTTTGTGCTCAGCAGACCTGAAATTTGCTCAGTGCTGGAAAAAAATTATGGGAACATTGCCTAAGGCCCTCATGAATTTCTACAGATGGACCATTGAGAGCATCCTGTCGGCTGTGTCACCGCCTGGTATGCCTTGCCACAACCACAGGGCTCTCCAGAGGGTTGTTTCGGTCAGCCCAACGGATTACCAGGGCCACACTGCCTGCCCTTCAGGACATCTACAGCACCCGGTGTTACAGGAATGCCAAGAAGATCATCAAGGACCTCAGCCATCCGAGCCATGGCCTGTACACCCAGCTACCATCTAGAAGGCGGAAAAAATAGAGGTGCATCAAAGCTGGGACAGAGAGACTGAAAAACAGCTTCTATCTCCAGGCCATCAGACTGTTAATTAGTCACCACTAGCTGGCCTCCGCCCAGTACACTGCCCTGAACTTTAGTCACTGTTACTAGCCAGCTACCACCTGGTACTCAACCCTGCACCTTATAGACTGCTGCCCTATGTACATAGTCTTTGAACACTGGTCACTTAAAAAAAAAATGACATACTGTTTTACCCACTTCATACTGTATTTATATATTGTATTCTAGTCAAGAGCTCATCCTATATACACTGAACAAAAATATAAATGTAAAGTATTGGTTTCTTGTTTTACTGAGTTACAGTTCATATAAGGAAATCAGTCAATTGAAATACATTAATTAGGCCCAAATCAATGGATTTCACATGATTGGCTATACAGATATGCACCTGTTGGTCACAGATACCTTTTTAAAAAAGTAGGCGCGTGGATCAGGAAACCAGTCAGAATCTATTGTGACCACCATTTGCCTCATGCAACGTGACACATCTTCTTCGCATGGAGCTTCCAGGAATTGTGTACAGATGCTTGCAACATGGGGCCGTGCATTATCATGCTGAAACATGAGGTGATGGTGGCGAATGAATGACACGACAATGGGCCTCCATATCTCGTCACGGCATCTCTGTGCATTCAAACTGTCATTGATAAAATACAATTGTGTTCGTTGTCCATAGCTTATGCCTACCCATACCATAACCCCACCGCCACCATGGGGAACTCTGCTCACAACTTTGGCATCAGCAAACCCACACAACGTCATACGTGCTGTCTGCCATCTGCCCGGTACACTTGCAACCGGGATTCATCCGTGAAGAGCACACTTCTCCAGCAACCCAGTGGCCGTCGAAGGTGAGCATTTGTCCACTGAAGTCGGTTAAGACCTGCAGTCAGGTCAAGACCCTGGTGAGGACGACGAGCTGGCAGACGAGCTTCCCTGAGACGGTTTATGACAGTTTGTGCAGAAATTATTTGGTTGTGCAAACCCAAAGTTTCCTCAGCTTTCCAGGTGGCTGGTCTCAGACGAGGTAAAGAAGCCGGATGCAGAGGTCCTGGGCTGGAGTGGTTACAAGTGGTCTGGGGTTGAGAGGCCAGTTGGATGTACTAACAAATTCTCTAAAATGACATAGCTTATTGTAGAGAAATTAACATTAACATCACTGGCAAAAGCTCTGGTGATATTCCTGCAGTCAGCATGCCAATTACACGCTCCCTCAAAACCTGAGAAATTGTGGCATTGTGTTTTGTGACAAACCACATTTTAGAGTGACCTTTTATTGTCCTCATCACAAGATGCACCTGTGCAATGATCATGCTGTTTAATTAGCTTCTTGATATGCCACACCTGTCAGGTGGATGGACTATCTTAGGACAGGAGAAATGCTCACTAACAGGGATGTAAACACATTTGTGCACAGAATTTGAGTGAAATCAGCTTTTTGTGCATATAGAACATTTCTGGGATCTTTTACTTCAGCTCATGAAACATGGGACCAACACTTTACATGTTGCCTTTATATTTTTGTTCAGTATAACTACTGCTGTAAACACCTTTTCTATTCATATAATGTCCATAATGTCTATACACACTGTCGTGGAAATTCTTACACGGGGACACTCGAAGAAAATCTTAAATGAATTATTATTTATTTGTCAGCGCGCTGGAGAGGATCCAACCAACTCAATGCACCGTAGTACACATATCAATCAGGAGCTCTGCCTGGGCAGTCCCAGCAGTTGTCTTATATACAGCTATACACAGACAAGTTATATGTGCATGATTTAGCATAATTAATTAATCATTACCATTTTGTTCTATTTATGTGACTGACCAATACTGGTTCATAACATGTGACAGACCAATACCTCACGAGGTTTCTTCTCTCTAAGCTGAGACCTTGAAACTGAGATATCTTTTGTTCATACTCAAAACAAGGTCTGGCCGTACTGCCAAATTGCAGCTACTGATACTGAGGATTTGTTCAGTCAGCCACTTGCATGAACACAGAAATTGGTTTATGGAACAGCACATGAATAGAACACAGAAATTTGTTATAATAATCATGTGTGATAACAATCATTACATTTTAATGTAAGCATTTAGATTTCAGCTTCTACATCAAAATATGATATACTCATATTAAAGTAAGGGAAATCAACACACACAAAAAATGAGACACTTCATAATTTCAAAACCTTCATTCTGGGTTGTACAATCAAATTAGTATGGTAATATTATAATCATAATAAAGGTTATATTTCTATTAATGGGAGTGAGTATCAAAAACACACACACACACAAGGGAGCTGTAGATTCAGAGGTGAATAAATCTCTCAACGTTAACCTTTGTTTCCATATTTCTTACCACAATCGGGTTGCATTGACTTGTGTTTTTCACTAACTGTTCCTGGGACATCAAGTTAGTCAAAATATAAAACCCTGATGTTTAGCAATTCTACTAAAACCTTCAAAAGTTTGATGCTTGCTCATTAGCTCAGTGTTCCACATGATGTAAACAGGTTAAGGGTTTAAATGACCTTACCCTCAACTTGTTAAAAGAAAACAACCTTCAATCATTACTCATCATCTTTATCTACAGGGAGAAATGGGGGCTCACCCAGAGTTGGCAGCACATTAGTTTCAACATCCTCTGGAGGAGCAGAAACCATGATAGCTGCTGAAATCTTACCAGCCAGAGAGGCACATATCGCCTTACAGTATGTTAATAACATTTCACAGGGAAGAGAAAGAGAACACATGTTATAAAAGTTTCACACCAATCTTGCTAAGAATGAGATTGGGGCAAGGTTAGCCCAAGCTACAATTTAGTGGCTCTCCTCACATTTTTAGGGCACAGCTCTGTCTCTAGAATCCTTACCTTTCCAAATCATAATTATAACTATTTATATATTATCTAAACCAAATGTACAATGATAGAACCAATGGAAAGCACTAAGGACTATCACTTTAATTTTAAGACCCTAACTTTTCTCATCACCTGTGGTAATGGCAGATTGGTATTTCAATGCATTCTTAGTCTAAATTACATTTTGCAGTGTGCAGACGTCCACAATCAACCTGATACCCCAAATAAACAATTTTGGATAAGCCTAAATCAATTACGGGCATGGTTGACCACCCCTCCATCCCGGGCACTCATCTTTCCTTTCCTGGCAATTTCTTCATGTTCATGTTCTTCTTCAGTTTGTCCTTTTAATGGCACATGTCCAAAGTGGATGGCCCTTGATAATGTCTCTCATCTTCCAGTCCATTATGTCCATTACCAGTACACCAGCAGCATGAGAGTTTGGAATTGATCTCTCTCCATGCTCACTCCACATGGACCCATGTTGCTTCACATGGACCCATGTCAAACTCTTGAGAGAAAAAGCATGAGAGAAATAGCTTCAACTGGATGCTGTGTACAGGTTGCTGGCTCGGACTCAGGTCTCACGGTACAAATGGTGAAGGACCGTACTGAACGCCATTTTCGCCATTTTCAGCCGGTTAGAGGGGGTGGTGCGGTTCACACTGTTCTCGGCCTAATTATCTTCCATGCATCTAGATACCATCTGTGGGCACCTTCGCCATAACCTCGAGAGAGGACAGACCAGAACAACAGTTTAGTTTAGAATAACAACACACAGTTGAAAAAAAAATTCCCCCCCCAAAGAAAATTCCCCCCCAAATTGGCTTATACTCCCCTATCATCTTGGCGATCTCACTGCAGAGTTACAGGTCAGGGAGTCAGAGGGCTAATCCTTAGGGAGAAATCCCAATCATCCAGCAGACCCAATCTGGTGAGATGTGTTATTGAAGCAAGACAAAAACAAAGAAAAGAAAACAACAACAGCAAAACACATATATCACTCAAGGTGGGGGAAAACTTCAATTCATTTGGAGTAATTGTCATCCATTACCAAGATCTCGTTTTTCCTTTTACAGGCAGGCATGTGAAGAAATTCAAATTGCATATTTACCAAAGGGCCCCAGGAGACTGATAATTCCCCCTGTGGACACGACTCACACTGTGATTCAAGCATTCCCCCCCAAAAAAACACTGCCTGTTAAATTAAAAATAAACAAATTAGAATAACAAATCGAATTATCTCTTGATAACTCCATAAGCAAATAATTGTATCCCATAAGGTAATGGTAAAATAGACTAGAGACAGCTCTCTCTCTTTCTGTCCTTCTCATGGTCCGAATCACACATAGGACTATTGATAAATTATAAACGTCTTCCTAATTATTTGTTTTTACATAGCCAATAAGAAATGTCTGTACCTCAGATTGTCACGCCCTGACCATAGAGAGCCTTTTTATTCTCTATTTTGGTTAGGTCGGGGTGTGACTAGGGGGGTGTTTCTATCTAGTCGTTCTGTTTCTATGTTAGCCTGGTATGGTTCCCAATCAGAGGCAGCTGCTTATCGTTGTATCTGATTGGGGATCATATTTAGGTAGCCATTTCCCCACTATGTTTTGTGGGATCTTGTTTATGTGTGAGTGCCTGTGAGCACTGCAGTAGCTTCACGTTTCGTTTTGATTCATTTATTGTTTTTTTTTGTGTTCGGTTCTCTGAAAATAAAAGATGTCGAACCAATTCCACGCTGTGCTTTGGTCTGACTATGATTACAACGACGATCGTGACAGAAGATCCCACCACAACAGGACCAAGCAGTGTGTCCAGGAGGAGAAGGTATCCTGGACTTGGTAGGAGATCTTGGATGGGAAGGGATCCTGGACTTGGGAGGAAATCCTGGCAGGACAGGATCGCCTTCCTTGGCGGCAAACGCAGGGAGAGAAGGGAGGACAGCGACGACACCGGGGTTCGCGGCTACAAAGACAGCCCGAATTTTTTTTTTTTGGGGGGGGCACACGGGGTGGTCGGTGGAGCCGAGGAATGAGTCAGAGACCGTCAGGGAGTCGAAAGAGGAACTCGATGAAAGATTCTGGAGAGAGGTGGTGGCGATGAGAGAGCTGCAGCGTGGGCGTGCTGAGGAGCGTGACACCAGTCCGGTGTCATCTGCACCGGTTTCACGCATCTGGCCTCCAGTGCGCCTCCCCAGTTTGATACGTCCTGTGTCTCCTCCATGCACTCGCCCTGAAGTATGTGTCACGGTTCCGGTACAAGTTGTGCAGGCTCTACGCACCAGGTCTCCAGTGCGCCTCCATAGTCCGGTACGTCCTGTGCCAGCTCGCCGCACTCGCCCTGAAGAGCGTGTCACCAGTCCGGTGCAACCTGTGCTGCCCCACGCATCAGGCCTCCAGTGCGCCTCCCCAGTCCGGTACATCCTGTGCCTGCTCCTCGCACTCGCCATGAAGTGCGTGTCACCAGTCCAGAGCCTCCGGCAATGGTTCACAGTCCAGAGCTTCCGGCGACGGTCCACAGTCCGGAACCTCCTACGACGGTCCACAGTCTGGAACCTCCTGCGACGGTGCACTGTCCGGAACCACCTGCAACGGTCCACGTTCCGGAGCCTCCAGCGGGGTAAACGGTCCAGAGCTTCCAGGCAAGGCGTCCAGTCCTCCTCCAGCGCAGGAGCCTCCCTCTGTGCCGGTGTCCAGTCCAGCTCCAAGAACGGAGCCTTCCTCTGCGCCGGTGCCCAGTCCAGGCACAGCGTCCAGTCCTGCTCCATGGCCGGAGCATTCCCCTGTGCCGATGCCCAGTCCAAGCACGGCATCCAGTCCAGCTCCAAGGCCAGAGTCTTCTTCTGCGCCAGTGCCCAGTCTGGGCAAGGCATCCAGTCCAGCTCCATGGCCGGAGCCTTCCTCGGCGTCGGTGCCCAGTCCGGGTGCCGCGTCCAACCCAGCTCCATGGCCGGGGTCCTCCTCTGCGCCGATGCCCAGTCCGGGCACGGCATTCTACCTGGCTCCATGGCCGGACCCATGGTCTGGGCGGGGGCAAAGACCCGCACCAGAGCCGCCACCGACACTAGACACCCCGCTACCCTCCCCAGTTGGTTTCAGGTTTTGCAGCCAGAGTCCACACCTTTGGGGGGGGGCGACTGTCACGCCCTGACCATAGAGAGCCTTTTTATTCTCTATTTTGGTTAGCTCGGGGTGTGACTAAGGGGGGTGTTTCTGTCTAGTCGTTCTGGTTACAGATTGGTTACAAATTGGTGCATTCACCTTATGATATCCAGTGGAACAACAACTTTACAATAGTACATCTATAACTTTTTTGGGTGGGGAGGGTGGTGGGGAGGGTTAGAAGGATTACTTAATCCTATCCCAGGTATTCCTTAAAGAGGTTGGGTTTCAGGTGTCTCCGGAAGGTGGTGATTGACTCCACTGTCCTGGCGTCGTGAGGGAGCTTGTTCCACCATTGGGGTGCCAGAGCAGCGAACAGTTTTGACTGGGCTGAGCGGGAACTGTGCTTCCGCAGAGGTAGGGGGGCCAGCAGGCCAGAGGTGAATGAACGCAGTGCCCTTCTTTGGGTGTAGGGACTGATCAGAGCCTGAAGGTACGGACGTGCCGTTCCCGTCAGCTCCGTAGGCAAGCACCATGGTCTTGTAGCAGATGCGAGCTTCAACTGGAAGCCAGTGGAGTGTGCGGAGGAGCGGGGTGATGTGAGAGAACTTGGGAAGGTTGAACACCAGACGGGCTGCGGCGTTCTGGATGAGTTGTAGGGGTTTAATGGCGCAGGCAGGGAGCCCCGCCAACAGCGAGTTGCAGTAATCCAGATGGGAGATGACGAGTGCCTGGATTAGGACCTGCGCCGCTTCCTGTGTGAGGCAGGGTCGTACTCTGCGAATGTTGTAGAGCATGAACCTACAGGATCGGGTCACCGCCATGATGTTAGCGGAGAACGACAGGGTGTTGTCCAGGGTCACGCAAAGGCTCTTAGCACTCTGGGAGGAGGACACAATGGAGTTGTCAACCGTGATGGCGAGACCATGGAACGGGCAGTCCTTCCCCGGGAGGAAGAGCAGCTCCGTCTTGCCGAGGTTCAGCTTGAGGTGG